>NC_084834.1:119124274-119795274 GCF_033115175.1 Lepus europaeus | reverse complement strand
ATGCTGGCACTTCAGGCCAGGGTTTTAACCCGCTGTGCCACAGCGCTGGCCCCTTTAACCACAGGCACATATACAGTGCACAAAGTGATAAAGTGTATTTGAAAGTTAAGAAGACAAACACACACACACTCATGTGGGCATAGGTAGTGTGGGCCAGTGAGAGAAGGGGGTGGAGGAAGGGAAGCAGGGAGACAGGGACACCCCCAGCACCTTCTCCCATCCTTGTTTCTAAGGGAATGAGCACCTCCTTTGATGAGGTAGTGTGTTCACCTGGGAGATTTATGAACCTCCATAAAATTCCACGTGGAGCTTAATATACATGTTTACATGGCGAACCTTCCCCAGGTCCTGGATGAAAATAGGCCATCCTTGGCTGGCGCCACGGCTCACTAGGCTAATCCTCCGCCTTGTGGAGTTGCTGCTCATCCAGTGACCTCCAAAAAGCTGTCATGGCATCTGGTGCCTGATGAAGATTGAAGCTTATCTCCATCATGAGGAGAGGGTGTGCCGGGTCTTCAGCATGGCTGAACCGGCATGGAAGGTGATGGGATTAGGGCTTGGGTGTTGGCTCCTAGTGCTGGTATTCTATGCACAATACAGACTTCCTCACTGCTGAACGCACTGCGCTTGACTTGGTTAAAGTTTGGCTGTGAGTATTGGGTTGAAGTGCTGCACTTGTACCTTTCTGAGAGACTGCATGACAATGTACTGAATAACCTGGAGGGTGGGGAGTGGAAGCCACACCCAGCCATAAACGGGTGTCTGTCCCACTCTGACTCCATGCACTTCCACCTCAATCCTGTTCGCTCTCTCTTCCAGTGGGAGCTCTCTGGCATCCCTTCTCTGGCCTCTGCACCATTTGGGACCCACACATTAGGAACCACCTTAGAGCAACTGATTCCTGCACTTTGGACTTGCCCCGTGTGAACTGTGTCTGTGGGCTCCCTAGTTTCTGGCTTGACAAACTCCAGGCTCCTCCTTGAAGCTTGCTCATCTCACCGGAAGTAATTTCTCCTTCCAACACTGAAGTTGTTACTGACTGGGCTTTTTTTTCCCCAGAAAAATTTAACAGGTTTATTTATAATTGTTATAAAGTTGAACTGCTACAACTTGCTCACTGAAGCATTGTGACTTGCATTAATGCTTTACTTCCCAGCATTTATATTAAAAATCCACACACAAATGAAAACAGAAAAATTGCCCATACTGGGTTTCTGTCCCTTGTTTTTCCCATTCGCAATCCTATACTTAGGTATATGATTGACCCCATGAAAAAATGTATCTAATGTTCAGAACTACCAATAACAGGAAAAAGAGAACAAAAATTTTTTGAGAATGAAATGTTTCCAGTCAGAGTGGATTCTTGTACCTGAGCAAGTGCAAACAGAAGGCACCACGAATTAATAAAATTGGATGGCCCTTTATTGCCAGCGGTGGAGAGCAGGCTCATGCCCTAAAGAACTCTCGACCCTGAAGCCCATAGCAACAGGGTTTATAAAGGCAAAACCCACAAAAACAGGAGGGGGGATACATGGTTGTGAGGATCAGGGGGAGTACATGGTACTGGGGTCCAGCTAACCTAAAGCCTATGCAAAACTGATATCAATTATAATCTTAAGAGTACTAGTTACAATCTTAACAATTTTAATTATAATCTTGGCATTAATCCAGGTATTGGCCTTAATCATATGTGGGACATAGACAAATTACAATCTTATCATTGACCCAGGTACAGCCTATTTGTTTTTGAGCTTGAGCAATCATGCTAGGGGGTTTCTTTGCTTTGCCAAGTGTGATGTGGTTTGCCCAGTGTGATGTAGGGGACTGCTATTGTCTGAGTGTTTTAGGTCACAGTTTCAGACCAGAGGGTGGTGGTGGTGGAGGGTGCTTCTCAAGATGGAGTCTCAGGTGCTCCAAAATGGAGTCCCTACTGTCAAGGTGTTACTTCATTCTTAAGCACGTTCTCCATGAATGTGTGCTAGTTGGATGACTGTTGACGTAATTGTTACACATTTGGCATGGAAAGCACACAGGTTGGTGTCTTCAGAAAAGCCAACCAGGTGGCCTCACTTGCCTACTGCAGAGCACCAGTAGCTGCGCTCTGGAAGTGCAGATCTGTTTCGAAGTTCTGAGCAGTTTCTTGCATTAGACGCTGAAAAGGGAATTTGCGAATCGGAAGCTCAGAGGACTTCCATAACGTCTGATTTCACGAAGTGACACAGTACCAGGCCTGTAACGAGGAGCACTCTTCACCCCTCCAGTAGAGGGCGAACTCTTGCGAGCGGCCTTTGTAGCCAATTGCTCCCTGGGTGCTTTACCACGGGTCTATTTGCTGGCAGTCTGCTTTGTATGAGCCATGGTATAAAGACCTCCTTACTTACCCCCTTTCTCCTTCGGCTGAGGCTTGGCAAGCGAGAGTCAGTGCTGGCATTAGAGAGCAATAATGGTGTGGCAGTGACAGCAGCTGCCGATTGTGCTTTTACTAAAGCATGCTATGTTTTATTTCCCCAACCAGGTTATAAGCTGATGGAGGTCAAATCCCATTTTAAACTTCCTTACCTGTCTCCAATTCCCAACACCTATGTGCCTTAACCAGAGAAGGTGCTTAATAAATGCCTGCTGTGAGGGCGGTGGAGGTGGTGTGGTGGTGGCGTTTGGCACAACTGTTGATACTCTGGTTGAGAAGTCCAAATTTGACCTTCAAGTACATGGATTCAACCTCCAATTCTGGCTCCTGTTTCTGTTTTCTTCCTAATGGGGATCCTGGGAGGCAGTGGTGATGGCTAAAGTGATTGGGTTCCTGCCTTCCATATGGGAGACATGGATTGAATTCCTGGTTCCAGGCTTTGGCCCAGCACAACCCTAGGTCCTTGTGGGTATTTGGGGAGGGAACAATAGTGGGAAGCTCTCTTTCTCTGTCTCATAAAGAAATACCTGGTGTGTACAACTTTAAGGACAGAAAGTGGCTTTTTAGTATGTATTAATGGAGACTATTAAGAGAAAAGAGATCATTCTCAGATATAATATTTTGTCCAGGGATTTGAGCACTTAACCAAAATGCAAATAACTAAGACATGCACACAAACAAAAGTTACTGCCTTTTTACAGTTATTTCAAAAGATTTATTGAGGTGTGATTAGCATTTGGTAAAATTCTCTGTTAAGTTGGTCATTTCTACAGATTTGGAAAAACTTAGACATTTGGGTAGCTATCACCAGCGCTGAGATACACATCACCTATGACACCCCCAAAATTCCCCTGTGGTCATCTTTCTCTTCCTCTTCCGCCATCCCTTAGCAATTACTGATGATTTATGTCTGTATCTTGCTCCTGCCACTCAGCACAATGCCTTTGAGATTCATGTATGCAGCTCTGCAGATAGGCACCTAGTTCCTCTTCTGTTTTTGAAGAGGCACAGGTGGTACATAAAAATTATGTTGAGCACGAAGATGTGACTTCCTGAAATCCTTTATCTCCCTCCACAGAGCCTTGCAGAAACACTCACAAGAAATCAATGGTCATAAATCCCTTCCCAGGGAGCTCTTATCAGGGCACCACACCTCAAAGACTATCAAAGCAGGATCTCTCAAAGCCAGGGTTTGTCTTTGAAAAAGTTCATTTGTTCTCCCATAAATGCCCCTTGCTTCCCCTTCCCTCACTAGGAAGTCCTCTGTTTTCCCTTTGGTGTCCTTCTGCCCATCCCCTTCCCCGTTAAGATGGTAGACAGACTTCAACCCCCCAAGTCGTATTTTTCTTTTTCTTTTTTTTAAAGGATTTATTTATTTGTCTGAAAGGCAGAGCTACAGATAGGCAGAGGCAGAGAGAGAGAGAGGTCTTCCACCTGCTGGCTCACTCCCCAAATGGCTACAACAGCTGGAGCAGCACTGATCTGAAGCCAGGAGCCAGGAGCTTCTTCCAGGTCTCCCATGCAGGTGCAAGGGCCCAAAGACTTGGGCCATCCTCTACAGCTGGCCACAATGGCCGGAGCTGTGCTGATCTGAAACCAGGAGCCAGGAGCTTCTTCTGGGTCCCCCACGTGGGTGCAGGGGCCCAAGGACTTGGGCCATCTTCCACTGCTTTCTCAGGCCACAGCAGAGAGCTGGATAGGAAGTAGAGCAGCCGGGACTCAAACCAGAGCCCATATGGGTTGCTGGCACCGCAGGCAGCAGCTTTAACTGCTACGCCACAGTGCCGGCCCCCTAACTCCACTTTTTAAAAACTTCTAGAAGTTCCCTTGGAGGCAGAAGAGCAGGCGGGGAGATTCCTTCAGCCAGTGATTACCAGGGAGAATCAGGGAGGCAGGTGGCAGACTGCAAAGATTGTGATGGGTCCTGAACTGGGGGGACCGCGGGGGTGAGGAGGGTCCCCACGGTGAGCAGCTGTGATACCACGTTAGGATGCTGTAGCCCTTCATTTAGCAATTTCCTCCAGAGCGACTACCAGGTGATAGGCACTAGGGATAAAGACAAATCTGCCTACCCTTCTAGTGAGGGCAAAGACAATGACGAGGGTAAATGGATCAAATATGTTAGCACGCTGGTGAGAGAAGCCCACGAGAAGGAAAGCAGGCAAAGACAACTGGATTAGTGCCAAGGGAGGGCATTATCATTTTAAATAATAAGGCCACTGAGAAATGACATTTACAGGAGGAGAGAGGGAGGGCGCTGGGTGGTCCTTCAGACTGCCAACAAGCAGAGCCATGGATCTGAGTGTGCAGTTGCCAGGGTTCAAGGAGGCTAGTGTGGCTGAATGGAAGAGAATGAGGCGGAGAGCCATCTTAACGGGGATCTCATCTCCAAAAGGAGCCCAGCTCAGCCTCAAGTTGTGTGCTCACCTCCATCCCTTGTGATAAGTGAGAGACACCCTGCTGCCTCAAGCTATAGATGCCACAGGGAACTGGCAGGAGCCGAGCCAAAGGTCAGAGTCCAACAACAGGCAGCAAGCTACATTCAACAGGACTGGACCAGGCTCAAATCCCTCTGTGTGCACACACCATCACTTTTTTTTTTTTTAAGATTTATTTATTTATTTGAAAGGCAGTGCATCAGTCAGAGAGAGAGAGAGAGAGAGCAAGAGAAAGATCTTATATCTGCTGGTTCACTGCCCCAAATACTTGAAACAACCAGATCTGGATTAGGCCGAAGTCAGGAGCCAGGAACTCCATTTGGGTCTCCCACGTGGGTGGCAGGGACCCAATTACTTGGGCCATCTTCTGCTACCTTCCCAGGTGTATTAGCAGGGAGCTGGCCTGGAAACAGAGCAGCTGGGGACTTAAACCTGCCCATGTTGCAAGCAGAGGTTTAACTCACCATGCCACAATGTTCAGCCCTCAAACAATGTTTTCAATTGTGTTTTAACTCTTAACTAAATTAGAAATAGAAACTGTGTTGATTTAGCAAAAATGTCTTGGCTGGCAGTGAAATCCTGCAGGATTAGTTACCTGGGAGGAGCTCCCTGTGGGGGCAGAGGTGGGGACAGCAAAGAATGGGAGAAAGGCCCCCAACTCCAGTCCTTCAGGGAGCAGTGTATTCTCCTTGGCTAAAGAGAACACAGAGCAGACAGCAAACTTTCAGTGTCAGCATGGACTTGTAATCAACACAAAGGAGGAGCAACAGATACATTTAAAGATCACTGAACTCCAAAGTAACTCGAATGTGGGTTCAGTGAAATTAAGCTCTAATAAAAAAAATGAAACACTTGAAATAAAAGGCCCATGGGAAGCTCAAAAACAATATTTTCCCAAATTTTTGAAATAAATCTCTAAAGGAAAATATTATTAAGCACACATAATTAAAAATTTTGGAAAGGACGAAATGAGTAAGAAGCAAATAACTCATCTAAGAAAAGCAGAACTCACTCACATTTCAAAGTCTATCTTACAGATGATTTTACATTTTGGGTGCATCAAAGTAAAATATAAACTCTTGGAAAAACAATGAAGAATTGAAGTTCATAGCACTAGCCACCCCCAAGGAAATATTCTATTGATTTGTAATTTGGCTTTGAATTTGACCTATGGCCTTCATGTCATGATAATTTGGGTCACTCTGAATATGCCATCCCTTGAACAAGGGCCTCTGCTAATTTTAAATGAATGCAGCTGCCCATTTGTCATTCTTCTATTTGCATCACAATGTGTGGGAATAAATTAGCAATTAATAAAACATTTCCAGTAAGTGGTCAGACTGAGAAATGGGGAGGGGGGGCGTTTGTGAAGTTTAAAAAGAAGTGTTTCATTTTTACCTTTCTGGACATACAAAAGGAAAATAAAACAGTTCATGTATTTTCTGTTGGTTTTTTACACTTGGTCTTAGCCAAAAGGCCGAGAAGCGATTTTATGTTGGTTTTTTAAAAAAATATTTGAGACGCAGATAGAAAGAAGAAGATAGGAAGAGAGCGAGAGTGAGAGAGCGAGCACGAGAGAGCACTCCCATCCACTGGTTCACTCCCCGAATTCCTCTAAGAGCTGGGACCCAGGAACTCAACCTGAGTGTCCTCCAAGGACCCAACTACTTGGGCCATCACCTGCTGCTTCCCTGTGCATTAACAAGAAGCTGGAACTGGATTTCAGAACTGGGACTTGAACCCAGATACTTCAATACGGAAGCTGGCATTCTAACCTTGGCCTAGAAGCTAGGCCAACTGCCTGCCTCCAATCCATGTCTTTGGCAAGTTTGGCAGAAGCCAGAATTGTTCCCTGGGCTATAGCATCTTAAAAAAAAACCCATGGAACCTCAAATCATATTTTAGTTAACAGAAAAAAAAAATGAATGAATGTCGAAAAGTGTATATACTAGGCCTTAAAATAGTTGGTTTTCTCTTTCTTTCCTCTTTGGTTCAATGAACACTTTGCAAGTCTGATTTTCAGACTTTTTAATGGCTTGTGTTGGGAATGAAGTCACTGAAAACTTTGGTAGGCAAGCACTTTAGGGAGGGCTTTATTCCACCTGGATCCGATTGCATCTTAACCGATAGCATGCTGTTCAGACGCAGGGAACACGGGTGGCACAGAGGTGTAACAGGAAACCAAGAAACTGGGGACTGAGCGCAAATCAAAGACCCGCAGAGCCGGACCTGGAGGCGCTTCCGGGGTGGGGTGACACTGGACAGCTGCTCTGGGACCCTGCGCCTCGCACGCCGTGCGTCCCCCGCCCTCCCTGTCCAGCCCCGGGCGCAGTGTCCTGCCCTGGGGGGCGCGCAGACCCCCGGGACCCGTGTCCTCCGCCGAGTCCGCTTCCCCGGGTGCGCACCGAGGCTCAGGGCGCCGGCCTGGCCACCCGCCGCCCGGGTCCTCGCCCTCGGCGACGGTCCCGACCCGCACACACGCCTGCGCCCCCCACCCCGGCTCTGAACTCTGGAAGGCTCTGGGCCGTCCAGGCTTAGCGCGAAGCTCCAGGAGCGACACAGCCGCGGCGGAGCCCACAGGCCGGCGACCATGCGGCTCCGAGCCCGCAGGTTTTCCTCACAACGGCCCCATCCTCCACGCGTGCACGCCCGGGGCCGGGTGTGGGGGAGGTCCCGTCTGTGGTTCTGTTTATGTAGAGACGGCGAGACACAGCGGGACCCGCCTGCCCCGCGACCGCGAGGGCCGGCGTGAGGCACCGGGAGGGCCAGGTCCCGCGCTCCGGCCCGCGGGCGCGCCCCCGCCCGGGCCCGGGCGCTCGCGCTCCCCGCGCAGGCGGGGCGGGGCGCGCCCGCGGGCGGGCGGCGGAGGGGGCGTGTCCTGCGGGAGAGGGCGTGTCCCGCGGGCGGGCGGGGCGGTGGAGGGGGCGTGTCCTGCGGGCGGGGGCGGGTCCCACGGGCGCGCGCGGGCGGGGCGGTGGAGGGGGCGTGTCCTGCGGGCGGGGGCGGGTCCCACGGGCGCGCGCGGGCGGGGCGGTGGAGGGGGCGTGTCCCGCGGGCGGGGGCGGTGGAGGGGGCGTGCCCTGCTGGCGGGGGCGGCGGAGGGGGCGTGTCCCGCGGGCGGCGGCGGCGGCGGCGGCGGCGGCGGCGCGGCCCGGGTGCGCGGCGCGGCGTCCTGTGCTGGAATGTGCGGCTCCCGCGGGCTGTCGGCGCAGCAGCAGCAGCAGCAGAGCAGGCGCCGCCGAGGCCCCGGGCCCCAGACCCCGGCGGCGGCGGCGGCCGGGAAGGCAGCGCGAGGGCCGGCTGAGGCTTGAGCAACGCCTGCAGGCAGCCTCGCTCTTTCGACGGCCGCGGCGCCCAACTTTTCCATCGTCCCCTCCCCTCCCTGGGAACTCCGGCAACAAAGAAGAGCAGCGGGCGCAGGCGGCGGCCAGGCGAGGCCGGTGAGCGCCGCGCGCGGGGCGGGGGGAGGGCCGGCCGGGCGGCGGCGCGGGGGAGGGCGCGGGCGGACGCGGAGCGAGGCGCTGTCCAGGGCTGATCTGCAGATACCGAGGCTCCGGCGGCGGCCGCGCCGGGCGGGGGCGGGCGGCCGCGCGGGGTCGGGTTACAGCGCGGCTGCCCGGGGGCTGGGCCGGGGGGGGGGGGCGTCGGCGGGGACCCCCGCCCCGGCCGAGGCGGCCGCCACCCCCGCCGCCGCCGCCGCCGCCCCGCGCAGCGCGCGCTGCTCTCGGGGCCCCAGCGCGGACGGGGCGCCGGTCCTGAAGCTGCCCCGGCCCCCGGCCCCCGGCCCCTCGGCGGCCCCGCCGGCTCCCACCCCCACCCGGCCGCTCCCTCCCGCCGGAAGGCGCCGCGGAGCGCGGCCGGCCGGGCTGAGTCAGCCGCGGGGCCCGGGCGGCGCCGCCCGCGGGGCTGGACAGCGATCGTCCGCGCTCCGGCCCTGCGCGCCCCGGGCGGGCCCGGGCGGCCGCTGAGCGGAGCGAAGTTCGCGGACTTCCGGGGCGCGGGGGCGGCAGCCGGCCCGCGTGGGGGCCCCCTGGGCGCTCGGGGCCCGACGCCTGCGGAGGGCGCCCGCGGAGCCGGCCCGGGCGCCGGGCGGAGCGCGGGCCGCCGGAGGTAACTTTCCGGCCTCTGGGCGGACCTGGGCCCGCGGGCCGGGGAGGGGGCCGGGGGCGCGGGGCCGGGGGCGCGGGCCGGGCCCCCCGCTGCCCGGAGTGGGGCCGCGCCCGCGGGTCGGCGTGGGGGGCCCGGCTCCCGCGAGTGGGGGCGGCCAGCGTGCGCGGCGGGCGGCCCGGGCCGAGAGGAAGCGAGAGCGCCCGAGTTTGCAAAGAGCTGCTTTGTGTTGGGTATTTGGAGAAAATGGCCGAATGCCTCTGTGAGCTGGGAATGCCGCGGCCGGGGCCGGCGCCGGAGGCCGGGCGCAGAGGAATTCGTGCGGCACGCGGGGTCCGGGGCCACGCTTGGCCGGCCTGGCCGAGAGGCGCCCGAGCCGCTCGCAGGACGGCGCGGAGGGCGCCCGGGCCGGCCTGGCCTCCGTGCGTGTGATGGCATTTGGGGCACCTTCCGTGGGCGCACGGGACCCAGCCGCCCGCCCGAGTGCGTGCACTTGGGCCAGACGCTTGCTTTTTTGTTTGTGAATTTGCAGTGTAGCTTCCTTTTAGGTTTTTTTTTTTTTTCCTTTTTTAAAAATTTTCCCCAGTAATTGTCACTTTGCTTTTTTGCTAACGGGCAAGAGGACACCTTTGAGATTGGGAAGGAGCCTGGTTAAGGCCATTTAAGAAGGCCAACTTGTTTTCAGGAAAGTGATCTTGTAATGGCTTCCTCTGGGCGAGTAGGCCAAGTGAAGGCAGTGCCAGTACGAGTTGCTGGTAGCCGAGTGGAGTTGCAGGATTGCTTTATTAGGGGGCTGAAAACACTGTTTTCTTCCGTGAAGTTTCGAATCAGCCAGACTTTGTTTTTCACACGAAAAAAAGTCCATAGGGTGTGTTCTCCCCCCCTCCCTCCTTTTACATTGGAGTCATGGGAAATTCAAGAGGGACTAAGTGGTACTTTTTGTTCACAGCAGTTTTATTTTTGTGGAGTTAGTTGAGTTCATATGAAATTCAATTAAGTTGACCAATTTTTACAGGCCTCCTGCTTTATAGACGTGTTTGTGGACTTCATAAATGCACAGAGTGGCTTGTGGATTTCCCGGGGTTCTGATTCAGACCAGTGAACCCCTGAAGGGGAGAATTTGGGAGGACAGATTCCTCACTCATCAAATTTTTAGAGTCATTTTAATTAACATTAAAAAATGGAGGCTACCTTTCTCTTTTCACCATAATTAAAAGGGCTTGATGGAAGATTTGCCAGTGATAGATCAGTTGATGAATGAGCTATGTCAAATAGTTGGTAGAAGTTTTTTCTAGGGATACTAGAAATTTTCTTGGTGACCATAGGAGAGTTGGGAATTGATGAATATTTTCGTTTCTTTTTAGTACTAAATAAAATTATGTTTAATTCTAGTTTTCCACAGATTTTTAAAAGACTGACATTTTTGTTTGAAAGGCCAGAGTGACCAGAGAGAGAGAGAGAAGAGGGATTGATCTTCATCCTTTGGGTCATACCCTAAATGTCCCCAGTAGCCATGCTAGGCCAGGCTTGAAGTCAGGATCTAGGAACCCCTTTTGGGTCTTCTATGTGGGTTGCTGGAAACCAAGTACCTGAGCTGAACATCATTTGCTGCCTCCCGGGTGCAGTAGCAGGAAGCTGGATCAGAAGTACTGAGCAATTGAAACTTGACCCAGTACATCCCAAGTAGCGGCTTAACCTGTGCCACAAAGTCTGTCTCTCTTTCTGGTGTTTAGTGAAAGTGATTGAGTTTTGGAGATTATATTGGGAAAAAATATTTTTCTGAAGATTTATTAATTTTTTTGGGGGGACATGCAGAGTGGACAGTGAGAGAGAGAAAAAGGTCTTCCTTTTCCATTGGTTCACCCCCCCCCCCCAATGGCCGCTGTGGCCGGCGCACTGCACTGATCCGAAGCCAGGAGCCAGGTGCTTCTGGTCTCCCGTGGTGTGCAGGGCCTAAGCACTTGGGCCATCCTCCACTGCACTCCTGGCCTGGAAGAGGAGCAACCTGGACAGAATCCGGTGCCCCGACTGGAACTAGAACTCGGGGTGCTGGCACCGCAGGCGGAGGATTAGCCCATTGAGCCGTGGCACCAGCCGGTTTATTAATTTATAAGGCAGTGTTACAGAGAGAGACAGATCTCCATCCGTTGGTTCACTCCCCAAATGGCTGCAACGGCCTTGCCGACCCAAAGCCAGGAGCCAAGAACTTATTCCAGGTCTCCCACTGGGTATGGGGACCCAAGCACTTGGTCCATTTTCCGTCGCTTTCCCAGGTGCATTGGCAGGGAGCTGGATCGGAAGTGGAGCATCCGGGTCTTGAACTGGCACCCACTTGGGATGCTGGTGCTGAAGGCGGGGCTGGTCTGAAGAATTAACAGTGATGGCTTGGTTTGGGGTTAGTAACATTGTGTTTAAACTGGTACTCTTGTGTGTTTTGTTTTTTGTCCAGGACACAACCATGGCTACCCAGGTAATGGGGCAGTCTCCAGGAGGAGGAGGGCTGTTCACCAGCAGTGGCAACATTGGCATGGCCTTGCCCAACGACATGTATGACTTACACGACCTCTCCAAAGCTGAACTGGCTGCACCCCAGCTTATCATGCTGGCAAATGTGGCCCTCACTGGGGAGGTCAATGGCAGCTGCTGTGACTACCTGGTTGGTGAAGAAAGACAGATGGCAGAGTTGATGCCTGTCGGGGATAACAACTTTTCAGATAGTGATGGAGAAGGACTGGAGGAGTCTTCTGACATGAAAGGGGAACCGAGTGGACTGGAAAACATCGAAATGAGAAGCCTGGAACTCAGTGTTGTGGAACCACAGCCTGTATTTGAGACAACAGCTACCCCAGAAGTTTATAGCTCAAATAAAGATCTCCCTCCGGAAGCGCCTGGAGCAGAGGACAAATGCAAGAGCTTGAAGACCAAACCTTTCCGCTGTAAGCCGTGCCAGTACGAAGCAGAGTCCGAAGAGCAGTTTGTGCACCACATCAGGGTTCACAGCGCCAAGAAGTTTTTTGTGGAGGAGAGCGCGGAGAAGCAAGCCAAAGCCAGGGAGGCCGGCTCTTCCCCTGCTGAAGAGGGCGATTTCTCCAAGGGCCCCATTCGCTGTGACCGCTGCGGCTACAACACCAATCGCTACGACCACTACACCGCGCACCTGAAGCACCACACCAGGGCCGGCGCCAACGAGCGGGTCTACAAGTGCATTATCTGCACGTACACAACGGTGAGCGAGTACCACTGGAGGAAGCACCTGAGAAACCATTTTCCCAGGAAAGTGTACACGTGTGGGAAATGCAACTATTTCTCAGACAGAAAGAACAATTACGTGCAGCACGTTCGAACCCATACAGGTAAGAGCGGCTTTCTGGCCTGTAAGTTCAGCAGGCACTCTGCTTGTTAGTTGAGTGCTTAGTTACATAATGCTTGGGAAAAGGGACAATGGGGTCAAGTCTAGGTTCCATTGTTTGCTATCTTCAACCATGAGCAAGTTATGTAACCTCTTGGTGCCCCATTTTCTTCACGGGGTGACAGCATATAGGTTTAAGTGACGTGACGTGTAAAGCGCTGAGGTTTGTTTTCAAAAATAACCGTGAGAAGTCGTTCTTGTTTAAGACTTATGTATTTAATCATTTGAAAGGCACAATGGTAGCAAGAGATCCATCTTCCTTCCACAGGTTCACTCCCCAAATGCCACCAATAGCCAGGGCTGGGCCAGACCAAAGCCAGGAGCTAGGAACTCCATCTGGGTCTCTTGTGTGGGAGGCAGGTGCCCAAGTACTTGGGCATCATCTGCTGCCTCCCACATGGATTAGCAGGGAGCTGGGTTGGAATTGCAGAATAGGGAAGACTTTGGTTAGACTCGAGATGCTGCTGTCAGCTTAGCCTGCTGTGCCATAACGCCTGCTCTGCCATGAGAAACCTGACCAGTGCTCTGGCCGTGGTATGAATTTCAACAACTTGGGACAGATGATTTTGTTAAATTAGGCCGCTTTTAACTTTGCAGATATATTCATGTTACAAGGAACACATCTGAAATGTAGTGGTTTCTCAAAGGAATTGAGGTCTTAAACAAAAGTGAAACCAGTGATTAACCTTGCATAGCTTCTTTTAATGAAAACCTTGGACTTTTAAAAAACATTTTGACTTAAGGCATTGAGTTTCTAAGTGAAACAGCTTGTCTTTGTGTCTCCAAAACATAGAAAGTAAGTTAGTTTTAGAAGATGAGTTAAACTGTTTTCTTAAAAAACCAAGCATACAGAGATGGAAAATAGGAACAATTATGTTTATAATATGCTTCAACACACAGGTTAAAAGGACCTTTGTAGTCAGTAATGAAAACTGTCAAAAAGTTTTTTTTTTTTTTTTTTTTTTAAGATTTACTTATTTGTTTGAAAGACAGAATGACAGAAAGGTATGGAGACCTTCTACCCACTGGTCCAATCCCCAAGTGCCCACAACAGCCAGGGCCTGGCCAGACCAAAGTTAAGAACTCCATCTGGGTCTTCCACATGAGTGACAGGGGCCCAAGCACCTGGGCCCTCCTCTGCCACCTTCCAGGACACCTTAGCAGGGAGCTGGAGGGGAAGTGGAGCTGCCAGGACTCAAGGCTGGCACACTGGCTGGAGCTTGTGTCACAAGAAAGGGCTCAGCCCACTGTGCCATAACACTGATCCCAACGCTTTCTTAAAAATACGGCAGATTCCAAGCATCTCAGAAGTAAAGAGAGTGCTGCAATACACAACATACACCCGTCACCGCACACTCAGCAGTTATCAGTAGCATGTCACAAATGACATGTTTCAGGTACTCATTTTTTAAAAATAGCTTTTTGAGATATACTTCACTGTTATACGGTTCATCCATTTAATACATACAAGTACGTTTGTGTGTGGTTTTTTTTTTTTTTTTAGATTTATCTATTTTACTTGGAAGGCAGTTAGGGAGGGAGAAAGGGAAAGGGAGAAATCTTCCATTGGCTGGTTCACTCCCCAGGTGGCTGCAACAGCTGCAGCTTGGCCAGGTCAGAGGCAGGAGCCAAGAACTCCATCCTGGTTTCTTGTGTGGGTGTGGGAACCCAAATACTTGGGCCGTTCTCTGCTGCTTGCCCAGCCACTTCAGCAGGGAGCCGGACTGGAAGTAGGGCAGCTAGGTCTCAAACAACCGCCTGGATGGGATGCTGGTATTGTAGGCAGCAGCGTAGCCTGCTGTTCCATGACACCTGCCCCCGGCTAACGTGGTTTTAGGGTATTCACATCATTGTGTAGCTGATGATGATCTAGTCAGTTTTAGGACATTTTCATTGCTCCAGAAAGCAAGCCCTTTCTGTTTCAACCACTTCTCTTTTTTCCTGATGTCCCTAAGTTACTCACTTTAAAAAGCTGTTTACTTGAAAGGCTGCCTCTCTTCAAGTACCTGCAGCAGCTAGGGCTGGGCCCTGCTGAAGGCAGGATCTGGGGCCTCGGTGCAGGTCTCCCATGTAGCTGGCAGTTCTTGAGCTGTACCTCTGCCTCTCAGGGTCTGTATGTACAAGGACCCAGGAGTCGGGAGCCAGAGCTGTTTCCATGTTCAATTTGATCATTTGAACCACTAGCCAGATGCCTGCTCTCCCACAAACTTTAATCTCCTATGTCATACATTACTTAACTATTTTGTGCTTTAGTATAAGATTGATAGCTCTACAGTAAAGTTTATGAATACATAGTAATCACTAGTTTTGAACATTTCATTTCATTTTACATTTTAGTGCTAAACTTACTTGATCTTAGTGCTTTTTTTTTTTTTTTTGACAGGCAGAGGGGATAGTGAGAGAGACAGAGAGAAAGGTCTTCCTTTTGCCGTTGGTTCACCCTCCAATGGCCGCTGCGGCCGGCGCATCTCGCTGATCTGAAGCCAGGAGCCAGGTGCTTCTCCTGGTCTCCCATGGGGTGCAGGGCCCAAGCACTTGGGCCATCCTCCACTGCACTCCCGGGCCACAGCAGAGAGCTGGCCTGGAAGAGGGGCAACTGGGACAGAATCTGGTGCCCTGACTGGGACTAGAACCCGGTGTGCCGGCACCGCAAGGCGGAGGATTAGCCTATTGAGCCACGGCGCCAGCCAGTGCTTTTTTTTTTTTTTTACAGTTTTATTATTTATTTCAGAGGTAGAATTACAGAGGGGGAGACAGAAAGAAAGGTCTTCTGTCCACTGGTTCACTTCCCAAATGACTGCGATGCCTGGAGTAGGGCCAGTCAAACCAGGAGCCAGGAGCTTCTTTCAGCTCTCCCACATAGGTGCAGGGGCACAAGCACTTGGTGCTTTCCTAAGTCATAAGCAGAGAGCTGGATCAGAAGAGGAGCAGCCAGGACACGAACTGGCGCCCATACGGGATGCTGGTGCTGCAGGCTGAGGCTTGGACTACTACTGCGCCTCAGAGCCATCCCCAGTGCTTTTGTAAAAAGGATTTTTCACTCCTTTTTTCCCCCCACCAGGATTTATTTATTTGAAAGTTAGAGTTACAGAGAGAGATTTTCCATCTGCTGGTTCACTCCCTCGATGACCACAACAGCCAGGCCGGAGCCAGGAGCTAGGAGCTTCTTCCAGGTCTCCCGTGTGCGTAGCATAGGCCCAAATACTTGGGCCATTCTCTGCTTTTCCCAGACCATTAGCAGGGAGCTGGATTGGAAATGGAGCAGCCAGGATGCAAACCGGCACCCACGAGATGGCAGCTCGGCAAGCAGTGGCTTTACACGCCATGCCACAATGCTGGCCTCGTTGTGTTTTTTTATTTTTTAAAGATTTTATTAATTAATTTATTTTTTAAATTTTATTTATTTATTTATTTTTTACAGGCAGAGTGGATAGTGAGAGAGAGAGACAGAGAGAAAGGTCTTCCTTTTTTGCTGTTGGTTCACCCTCCAATGGCCTCTGCGGCCAGCGCATCTCGCTGATCCGAAGCCAGGAGCCAGGTGCTCCTGGTCTCCCATGCGGGTGCAGGGCCCAAGGCCTTGGGCCATCCTCCACTGCCTTCCCGGGCCATAGCAGAGAGCTGGCCTGGAAGAGGGGCAACCGGGATAGAATCCGGCGCCCCAACCAGGACTAGAACCTGGTGTTCCGGCGCCGCAAGGCGGAGGATTAGCCTGTTAAGCCACGGCGCCGGCCAAGATTTTATTAATTTATTTGAAAGAGTTACACAGAGAGAGAAGGAGAGGCAGAGAGAGAGAGGTCTTCCATCTGCTGGTTCACTCTCTAGATGGCCACAATGATCAGGGCTGGACTGATCCGAAGCCAGGAGCTTCCTCCGGTCTTCCATGTGGGTGCAGGGGCCCAGGGACTTAGGATGTATTCTGCTTTCCCAGGCCATAGCGGAGAGCCGGATCGGAAATGGAGCAGCTGGGACTCGAGCCGCTGCCCATATATGGGATACAGCACCACAGGTGGCAGCTTTTACCCACTACGCCACAGTGCCGGCCCCATTTTATTTATTTCAAAGGCGAAAGGAGAGACAGAGACAGATCTTATATCTTCTGGTTCATTCTCTCAGTGGCCATAACAGCAGGGGCTGGGCCAGGCCCAATCCATGACCTTCTTCTTGGTTTTCCGTGTGGGTACAGGGGTCTAAGGACTTGGGCCATCCTCTGCTGCTGCTCCAGGTGCAGTAACAAGGAGCTGGGTTGGAAGTGGAGCAGCTGGGACTTGAACAGGCACCCACCCATGTGGGTTGCCAGCATTGCAGGTGGTGGCATTACCCACTACACCACAATGCTGGCCCCAGTTTTAGATTTGTTTATTTGAAAGGCAGAGTTAGAGGGAGAGAAAGTGCGCCCATCCACTGGTTTACTTCCCAGATGGCCTCAATGGCCAGGACTGGGCCAGGCTGAAGCCAGGAGCCAGGAGCTTTATCTGAGTCACCTACATGGGTGGCACCCACCCAAACAGTTAGGCCATCTTCTGCTGCTTTCCCAGGTACATTATCAGGGAGTTGAATAGGAAAGTGGAGCAGGTGGGACATGAACTGGCACCCATATGGGATGCCAGTGTTGCAGCCAACAGCTTAACCTGCTATGCCACAATGCTGGCCCCTTCATTTTTTTTGTTTAAGCAAGTCCATACTACATAAACTGATGTCTTGGTGATGTAGTTTTAAAATTATAGCTGGTGTTCTGAAGATACCTCTTGAGAAATTCTTTTTTTTTTTTTTTATTTTTTTTATTTTTGACAGGCAGAGTGGACAGTGAGAGAGAGACAGAGAGAAAGGTCTTCCTTTTGCTGTTGGTTCACCCTCCAATGGCCGCCGCGGTAGCGCGCTGCGGCCGGCGCACCGCACTGTTCCGATGGCAGGAGCCAGGTGCTTCTCCTGGTCTCCCATGGGGTGCAGAGCCCAAACACTTGGGCCATCCTCCACTGCACTCCCTGGCCACAGCAGAGAGCTGGCCTGGAAGAGGGGCAACCGGGACAGGATCAGTGCCCCGACCGGGCAGTGCTGAATAGTAGAGCCAGGAAACCCCACAGCAGGAGTCCTGGAGTGGGCAGTGTGTGGGAAGAGCTCATTTTGACTTGGCCTGCTAGGTAGCCTGGTTTTCAGGTTTGCTTAATGGGTTTATTCTTAGCCTTACTGAGCGCCCAGTGGTTTGATGCTTCTCTTCTATGCTGATCTTCAGAACAATCCATTGAGGAAAGCAGTCTCTGTGAGTAACAGTCCATGTTTATGGAGAGAGAAATGTTAGATTGAAAGCCTGAACTGATTCACTTGGGTACACATTACAGGTGGCATTCAGGTGAGTATTAGGTGGTAGGAGAGTTGGAGATTATAGTTGCTCAGTTTAGCACTGTTGAAATTTACCAATTCGCAGACATTAAAGGATAATCTTTTGGGAGCTGACTTTGGACTTAGCAGTCGGTGTGTCTGTATCCCATGTTGGGGTGCCTGTATTTGGGTTCCAGCTCCACTCTTCTGCCTTTTGTGCTAATTCACACCCAGGGACCTGGGGGGCAGTGGGTGATGGCTTGAGTGGTTAGGGCCTTGCCACCTATGTATTAAACCTGGATCGGGTTCCCAACTCCTGACTTTGGCCTAGCCCTGCCTTAGCTATTGTGTGTATTTCGCTAGTAAACCAGGGGATGAGGAGCCGCCTTTGTCTCGTCTCCCTGTCTCTCTCTCTGCCTTTCAGATAATAAATAAAAAATTTAAAAATAATGAAAGATAACCTTTTTGCCTATGTGTGACTGAAAAATCAGTGCTTGACTAAGCTTTGTAGAAGAGTAATTATACAGGGCTGGTGCTGTGGCATAGTGGGTAAAGCCACTGCCTGCAGTGCTGGCATCCCATATGGGTACCGATTTGAGCTGCTCCTCTTCCGATCCAGCTCTCTGCTGTGGCCTGGGAAAGCAGTATAGAAGATAACCCAAGTCCTTGGGCTCCCACACCTGTGTGGGAGACCTGGAAGAAACTCTTGGTTCCTGGCTTCGGATGAGCCCAGCTCCAGCCGTTGCAGCCATTTGGGGAGCGAACTAACAGATGGAAGACCTCTCTTTCTCTCTATCTCTGCCTTTCAAATAATAAATAAATCTTAAAAATAATTATGCATAGTTTGTGGACTTGCATAGATAAAGTAACCTGTCCTTTTAAAGAGAATTTAACAGGGAATTATCCTTACTTGGTGCTTCCTGTTGGATCTGTAATGGAATTGACTTTTTCTCCCATTGGCATTTTTATCACTTCTTTATTGACATAACTCCCATGGCATATGGTTCTCTGGGATGGCCTGCTCTGGACGTCTCCTGGAAATGGAAACGTGCAGTGCAGGGTCCTCTGGTCCTGCTTCTTTCCCTAGGAGAATGTTGTCCAGGTTCACGCCATGCTGTCATTTGTACACTATTTGTTTGCTTATTACCAAATAACATTCTGTTTATCCATTCATCAGTTGATGGGTGTTTCCACTTACATTCTGTTATAAATAATGGTCTAAACATCCAGATGTAGATTTTTTTTTTGTTGTTGAAACAGGTTTTTCTCTCCTGAGTGTGCAGGTAGGCCTGGAGCTGCAGGAGGGGGTGGCAGCTATTTATTGTGTGTAACCTTCCGCGTTACTGCAGACTGTTTTCCAGGCTGGTTGCACTATTTTACAGCCCCGCTAGCAGTGTGTGAGGGTTCCAGTTACAACCTCATCAGTGCTGCTGGTATCCATCTTTCTGATTACAACTGTTGAAATGCATAGAGGTCTTCATCTTTTGGTGGTGTTTCCCCAACCCCCAGAGGCAGAGAGGGAGAGAGAGCAAAACCTCCCCCACCCGCTGACTCACTCCCCCCAGTGCCTGTGACAGCTGGGGCTGGTCTGAGGCTGAAGCCAGCCCAGATCTCCCACTGGGTCGCAAGGTCCCAAGTTCTTCAGCTGTCTTCCTGCTGCTTTCCCAGGCACACTAACAGGGAGCTGGATAGGAAGTGGAGCAGCCGGGCCTCCAGACTAGAGAGGCTTAACCTGCACCCCACAGTGCCAGGAGCCAGGCTCGCGGCTTTGATTTCTGTTTTCTTCCTGTTTAGTGGTGAGGTGTTTCTTATGTGCTTACTGGCTGCATGTCTACTTTTAAAGAAACACATGAACATTTAAACTCTTAATTCTTCCAAGTCTTAAGATATGTATTCTAGCCTATGGCTGCAAGCTGTCTACAACTGATAGCTTCCAGCCAATAATAGTGGAATCGTCCCTAGGAGCTCATTTACCACACCTCGTTGTTGTTTTTATGCCGTCTTTCCTTGTCTCATCTCACTAGGCACACGTGTTACCGTAGCTTGCTGTACTGTGAGTTAGTAGCTGATAGTTAGACGTCACTATGTGAGTGTTCAGTGCTTCGCATGTATTGTTCAGATTTCTGCAGCTATAGGAAATAAAGTTACTTTTTATTTTTTGAGATTCTTTTTTTTAAGATTTTTTTTGACAGGCAGAGTGGATAGTGAGAGAGAGAGAGAGAGAGAGAGAGAGAGAAAGAGAAAGAAAGATCTTCCTTTTTGCCATTGGTTCACCCTCCAATGGCCGCTGTGGCCAGCGCATTGCGCTGATCCGGAGCCAGGAGCCAGGAGCCAGGCGCTTCTCCTGGTCTCCCATGCGGGTGCAGGGCCCAAGCACTTGGGCCATCCTCCACTGCCTTTCCGGGCCATAGCAGAGAGCTGGCCTGGAAGAGGGGCAACCGGGATAGAATCCGGCGCCCCAACCGGGACTAGAACCCAGTGTGCCGGCGCCGCAAGGCGGAGGATTAGCCTGTTGAGCCACGGCGCCGGCCTTTTTGAGATTTTCAAAATTTATTTGAAAGGCAGAATTACAGAGGGAGGTGGGGAAGAGACACAGAGATCTTCCATCTGTTGGTTCACTCCCCAAATGGCGCAATGGCAAGAGCTGGTCTGATACAGAGCTAGGAGCTTCATCCGGGTCTCTGATGTGGGTGCAGGGGCCCAAGTACTTGGGCCATCTTCTGCTTTCCCAGGCACCTCAGCAGGAAGCTGCATTGGAAGTAGAGCAACTGGGACTTGAACCAGTACATATGAGATGCTGGCGCCACGGGAGGTGGCTTAAATGCCATGCCGCAGCACCTGTCCCTTTTTTAAGATTTATTTAGTTTGAAAGTCAGGGTTACTTTATTTCATGTTTATTTGAAGGGCAGAGAGACTAGAGAAATATTCCATCCACTGGTTTATTCCCCAGATGTCTGCAACAGCTGGGCCAGACCAGGTCTCCCGTGTGGGTGACAGGGACCCAAGTACTTGAGCCATCATTTGTTGCAAATGCAAAAAGGTGTGCATTGGCAGGGAGCTGGATTGGATGTGGAGGAGCCAGGACACAAGTGGTGACTTACTGCTGTGCCATGGGCTGTCCCAGTACTGTTATTTTTGTAGATCAGAAACCGGGTTTTTAATAACTTGCCTAAGTATTATCTTATGGCAAAAGACCAAATTAAAAAATTATGCAGATTTTATTTGTGTATTTTACCTGTTTTTGTGGCTGGCAGCCTATGTCCAAAGAAAGAACATACATGTCTTACCTTTGAGTCTTAGATCACTGGCCTCACCTTCAGCTGCTCTCAGGCCCTGTGGCTTTATGGTTTAACACTAGGACATAGGTGTCTTATAAATGTCAGCATTACCATTAGAGCTTTTTTTTTTTTTTTTTTTTTTAATGATTTGTTTATTTATTTGAAAGAGTTACACAGAAAAGGAGAGGCAGAGAGAGAGAGAGAGGTCTTCCATCTGCTGGTTTACTCACCAATTGGCTACAACGGCTGGAGCTGTGCCGATCAGAAGCCAGGAGCTTCTTCCGGGTCTCCCACGTAGGTGTAGGGGTCAAAGCACTTGGGCCATCTTCCACTGCTCTCCCAGGCCATAGCAGAGAGCTGGATAAGTGGAGCAGCCGGGACTTGAACTAGTACCCATATGGGATGCCGGCACTGCAGGTGGCGGTTTTACCCGCTGTGTCACAGTGCTGGCCCCACCATTAGAGTTTTTAGCTTAAAACAACAGCATTCCTTCTCAAATATGTAACATCCCTGTAAAAATTAAAAGGGATGTCAGAATTCAGGAAGCCAATGGTATTTTATCGGCCAAGTTGAAATAATGTAGTTAACGTTAGTTATGAACTAAACCATTTACATTTGCAATAATGTGATAAATTGACTGTCTTGGCAGGAAATAGGAAAAAAATCCTTGTTAAAAAGTGCACTGTACTGAATGTTGTTACATTGTTAGTGAGAATTGTGTTTGGTTGATTTTGTTGCTTTGAAGCGCTAATGTGTAATTTTGCAGGAGAACGCCCATACAAATGTGAACTTTGTCCTTACTCCAGTTCGCAGAAGACTCATCTGACAAGACATATGCGTACTCATTCAGGTTGGTAAGAAGTGGGAACTTCCCTACCATTTGCAATAGACTGTCTTTATAAAGAAGTTCTTTTAGATTGGGAGCTGAGCCATTTATTTGTGATTTGTTTTTAATTTAAGGATTAGGAATTAAAAATCAGTGTTCTGTTAAGGTGGAGCTGTATTTAAATGGAAGTTCTTAACATGGAATCCAAAGGTGGAACTTGGGAAACTGAGTTTTATAAATAAGTGTGTGTATTTGTTGTGGGAGGAGGGTCTTAGTCTCCATCAGATCTTGAAAGAGTTTGTGACTCCAGTAAAAGCTGTGCTAACACGGGCCTAGGCTGACTCATCCTTGCCTCCCAGCAGTGCCCCAGCAGTGCGACAATAAGCGTCAAGTGTTTGTCCTGTCTCAAGGATTCCTTAGCTTCTCACCTGTTGAAATTTGAGTTTATTCTGTTTTGAGTTGATAAGGGCTTTTTGAGGACTTGATTTTTCAAAAGCTGAACTTAAAAATCATAGCATAGCACACCAGTTTATTAATCTCTAATAGATAGAGCACAGACTGAAACAAGTGAGCACGTCACAACAGTGACAGAAACAGTCATGTTAAGTTCAGAGTTGACCCCCGTATGAGGTGGGTTAAGTGGCCACATTGGACAAGTCAGTGGCAGCACAGCTGGTCTTGAATGGTTGACTACTTCATTTTGGTCCTGACTGACCTTGGCGAACTACTCCTTACGCTCTCCTTCCAGATTTAGCATGTGTATCCCCATGGGGAAAGTATGCCTGGAGCCAACTCCCTGAAGTTAATAATTACCTGAGATCTGTGCTGTCCATTTGGTAGCCGCAGCCACGTGTGACTGTTGAGCCTGTGAAGTGTGGCCAGTTTGAATTGAGATGAACACATAACTGGATTTTTAACAGTATGCACTAAAGCCTATACAATGTCTTTTTAAATATTGATTGTATTTTGAGAATATTGAATACATTGGGTTAAAGAAGCAGCAAAATTAATGCTACCTGTTTACTTTTTGCCTTTGTGACCAGTAGGAAATACAAAACGACATGTGTGATTTTTATTGGGTTTTGCTGCCTTCAGTCAGTGATAGAATAAGACTTGGTGGTATCACATGTTCTGATTTACTTGAGCAGCTATGAAGGTGCCTCTGTGTGCTCTTTTGAAAGCCTGCCTGTGAGCTGACAGGCTTGTCATGTTACTGCCTTCCTCTGGCAATAGTCACGTCTCTGAACCAGAAGCCTGGTTGTGTTCTCTGAGGTATCTTGGGTGAAGCCTTGGGCTTTGGGGCTGGAGCAGACATCATGTCCTGTGAGAGCTGAACTCCTGCCTTTTAATAGAACATTTCAGAGCTTTACATGGCCAACTCCTGCTTGTCTTCCTGACTGTGCTACGTTGTATAAGTTCTATTACCCCATTTTACAAGAAAAAGCCTTTTTTTCCTCCTGTGGAATGTTTTGTATATTTGTCTACTTTTTTCTGAAAGCATCCTTTAACTTTTCGCCTGTCCTTTGTGTTGTAAACTGGAAATTAGATGCCTGGGATGTGTCTCACCTGGTCACTTCTGGTTGACCCCCTATTAACGATGGTCAGGCTGTAGGTTAGAAGGACAGCTCACTTGCACCCTTTCATTGAGTTGTTTTTTATCACTTTCTAAATGTTCATGATGTTTTACACAAGTTCATATCCCTGAAACAGTTTTGTTTGGGTTTGCTAAATGTCATCTAGAGTATTGCTTGTCATTTTAAAGATTGCTGTTTCAGTCTAGTTAACTATTTTTATAGACTTAATAGTTACAGCTACTAAGTAGTAGCTGCTACTACTTTATGCATGCTGGGTACTGCAAGGTTGTACTTAGTGTTGTGAAGAAATGAGTCCTCATTTACATATTAGGCCATGGGCTCAGAGAGGGTAAGTGCTTTAAGTTAAAGGTGATGGTCTTCAAAGTTGGAATGGGGAGTCCTGCACCCTCTTACTTGGATCAGAGTCAGAACAATGTACTATTGAGGAAGGGGCTCAAGTGAGGCAGCTACAGTGCAGAATTGGAAACATGTACACTGTATTTGAGAGCTTGTGAGTTACAAATAATAAGCAGTACAAATGGCTAGTCTCTTGTGTATGCAAATGCTGAATTATTTTTGTGCACTTTCAACTATTTTTTCAAGATTTTTTTTTTTTTTTTGACAGGCAGAGTGGATAGTGAGAGAGAGAGACAGAGAGGAAGGTCTTCCTTTTCGCCGTTGGTTCACCCTCCAGTGGCCGCTGCGGCCAGCGCATTGCGCTGATCCGAAGCCAGGAGCCAGGTGCTTCCCCTGGTCTCCCATGCGGGTGCAGGGCCCAAGCACTTGGGCCATCCTCCACTGCACTCCCGGGCCATAGCAGAGAGCTGGCCTGGAAGAGGGGCAACCGGGATAGAATCTGGCGCCCCAACCGGGACTAGAACCCGGTGTGCCGGCGCCGCAAGGCGGAGGATTAGCCTGTTGAGCCACGGCGCCGGCCTCAAGATTTTATTTATTTATTTGAGAGGTAGAGTTACAGTGAGAGGGAGAGACAGAGAGAAAGGTCTTCCATCTGCTGCCTCACTCCCCAAATGGCCATAGCACCGGGAGCTGGGCTGATTTGATGCCAGGAGCCAGGAATTTTCTTGCGGTCTGCCATGTGGACTCCAAGCACTTGGGCCATCCTCCTCTGCTCTCCCAGGCCACAAGCAGAGAGGTGGATCGGAAGAGGAGTGGCCGGGACATGAACCAGTGCTGTGGGCGGAGGCCCAGACTATTATGCCACAGCGTTGGCACCACTTTTAATTATTTTTAAAACTTAATAAAAGTTGCTGATAACTTGTAATGAGGTTGAGGCTACTTGAGGTAGTCTTTGAGACTGGATTGCAAGGAGTGACAGTCTTGTGTCTTGTGTGGTTTGGATCTGATCTTCACAGATCACCTTGGGCATTTGACTCCTTCAGGACTGGCATCCGGGTTGTCTTATTTCTGGAAGGGACTAAGCTCTGTTAAGTTATACTGTAGACAGTGACACATTAAATAAAACCACATCACGTGGAGCACTTCAATCTAGATGGTAGATCTTCTCAGGGCAAACTAAGGAGGAATCAGAGTATTGGCTTGATTAAAACAGAAACTTGCATATTGGTGAAAATAGACATACTAACTAATCTGCAGTTCCTCTCCATTTTATTGGGATTCTACCTGGTAGTGTTAGGATGTCCTCCGCTAGGTATCCCAGAAACACTGCCATCATCCTTAGCCTCTTTCCCAGCTCTCTTTGGAGATCTACCATCCACAGTTGATTGGTCCCTCCTGCTGGCATAGGAATTCATGTAGTTTGTTTTCTTATTATACATGTAATGTTTTTGCTAAAGCAAACTAAACTTAACCAAGATCCATCCTCCATTATGATTGTTTTTAAGATGCAAAAAAATATTCCATAGTAAATTTGTTTTTCAGCTATATGATAATTATCATGGAAGAATCATTTTGGTACCTGAAGTTATATGAACTATGTCACAAGTTAAGAGTCTTTGCATGGACTCTAGAATAAGCTGTTTTTTGTTGTTGTTGTTGTTTTGTTTTTAAGATTTATTTATTTTACTTGAAAGTCAGAATTACACAGAGAGAGAAGGAGAGGCAGAGAGAGGTCTTCCATCCACTGGTTCACTCCCCAATTGACCGCAACTGCCAGAGCTGAGCCGATCAGAAGCCAGGAGCTTCTTTCGGGTCTCCCTCATGGATGCAGGGACCCAAGGACTTGGGCCATCCTCTACTGCTTTCCCAGGCCATAGCAGAGAGCTGGATAGGAAATGGAGCAGCCGGGACTCGAACCGGTGCCCACATGGGATGCTGGCACTGCAGGCGGTGGCTTTACCCACGAGGCCACAGCACCAGCTCTTAGAATATTTTTTTTTTTAAGGCTTTATTTATTTATTAAGACTTATCTGAAAGGCCAGAGTTACAGAGAGAGGGAGAGACAGAGAAAAAGAAGTCTTCCATCCTCTGGTTCAGTCCCCAAATGCCTGCTACAGCTGGGAATGGACAAGGCCAAAACCAGGAGCCAGAAGCTTTTTTTTTTTGGTCTCCCACGTGGGTGCGGGGACCCAAGCACTTGGACCATTCTCTGCTGCTTTCCCGGCTACATTAGCCAGGATCTGGAACTGGATCCAAAGAGGAGCAGCCAGGACTCGAACTGGCACCCACATGGGATGCTGGCATCACAGGTGTCTGCTTAACCCACTGTGCCCCAACATGATACCCAGATGTTCCTTGCCTTTTTGAGGCACTGCCCACATAGTCTTTCCACTGGATGATTTTCTGACTTCTATCAAGAACATTATCGTTTTCTTCCATAAACACTTCCTGAGATAGCCTGTGTTGCCCTATTTATCATAACTTGGTTTTTTATTGCTGAGCGGTGATTCATTAATCTGTTATATGTCCCTTTTTTTTTTTTTTTTTTTTTTAATACTGTTACTCTTTTGGTAAAAAAATTTTACTATCCTTTTTGGATTTTTCCTGGTAAGAATGTATCAGAGGCTTTAAAACATTTCTCTCTTTGACTTGGCATCTACTTGGAAGTAATTTTGGGAAAAATAAGACAACTGGCCTATTTGTAAAAATTAAAAACATAGGTAAATGATACCAGAATTTGAAAAGGAAAACCATTTGTTTAGGACAAAATAAAAAATTATAGTTAGCCAGGTACTCATAAGATAGGAATTCTTGATAAAAGTTTTTTTTTTTTTTTTAATGTTTTACATATTTGAAAGGCAGTTACAAAGAGAGAAAGAGAGACACAGAGGGATCTTCCATCTGCTAGTTTACTTCCAAATGACTGCAACTGCCAGGGCTGGGCCAGGTTGAAGCCAGGAGCCTGGTGGAACTCCATCCAGGTATCCAGTGTGGGTGGCAGGAGCCCAAGTACTTGTACCATCTTCTGCTGCTTTCTCAGCTACATTTTCAGGGAGTTGGATTGGAGGTAGAGCAGCCAGAACTTGAAACAGTGTTCATATGGGATGCTGGCATTAAAGGCAGCAGCTGAACCTGCTGCGGCATAACGCAGGCTCTGCCCTCAAATATTTTAAACAGAAAAATCTTTTTCCAAGACCATCTCTTAGGCAGAGCCTTGTACTTTGAGGTGTGTTTGCTGTGTAGGTCCCCTCAGGGGCTGGCACTGTGGCTCAATGGGTTAACACCCTAGCCTGAAGTGCCCCATATGGGCGCTGGTTCGAGACCCAGCTGCTCTTCTTCCAATCCAGCACTCTGCTGTGGCCTGGGAAAGCAGTAGAAGATGGCCCAAGTCCTTGGGCCCCTGCACCTGCATGGGAGACCTGGAAAAAGCTCCTGGCTTCGGATTAGTGCAGCTCCGGCCATTGCAGCCAACTGGGGAGTGAACCATCGGATGGAAGACCTCTCTCTCTGCCTTTCCTCTCTCTGTGTAACTCTAACTTTCAAATAAATAATAAATCTTTTAAAAAATGCAGAATTTAAAAATTCTATGTTTTTTAATTAGCATGGTGTTTTCATAAAGAAAATTCCATCAGTATATTAACTTAGAAGTAGGGTTTATCTAGAGAAGGCAGGATAAGTACTTGAATCTTCCCTCTGATTTATTTATTTGAAAGCAGAGAGAATCCACTGGTTCACTCTGCAAATGGCTGCAACGTCCAGGGCTGGGCTGAGCCAGAGCCAGGAGCTCCGACCTGGTCTCCCACGTGGTGCAGGGACCAAGTACCTGAACCATCCGCTGCTGCTTTCCCAGGTGCAGCCACAGGAAGCTGGATTTGGAAGCAGCTGGGACTCGAACCAGCACTCCCTTAGGGCCTGCTGGCAGGCATCGCAAGCAGCAGCTTATCCTGTTGCACCGCAGCACCAGCCCTGGCTCTTCTCCGTGCGTTACCCACACTAGACGGTGCCAGTTAACAGCTCAGGCAGGTTGAGTGTGTGCTGCCATGTATCTCGCCAGGTACTTTCCATGGACTGGATTGTTTACAGTTCATTATACTTCAGGGAGTATTTTATAGATGTCAGAGAGTATTTTATAGATGAAGAAACTGGGCCCTAAGGAGGTTTCAGTACCTCACCCAGGGTCTCCCAGTAATCAAATTGCAGAGCCTGTATGTTACTGCCCAGCTAGTCGGAACTTCAGAACAGGCTCCTAGCCATTATGCTCATCTGTCTTTTTCCATTCCAGGTCTACATGTTAAGCAAATGTTTATCTCCATTTACATCACTCATTTGAGCATTTATAGGGCCAAGATTAGATTATTGTAGCATGTTGTAGGAATTAGCATAAGTGTAGGTCTAATGGTAGACTAACCTGGGGAAGAGCGGTCCAGTTAGCTACATGTTTAATCTGAGAGATCTGGGTAAGTTTTTGCTTTTCTGATTATTTTATCACCAGACATTTTCTAATCATGTAAAACTTTAATGTCTACATGGTTTTGCTTAATGTCTGAGTTTTGGTTTATGAGACATTTTCATAAGATTTGGTGTGAATTTCAAAATGTTGGAGAGATGAATTTTCATAAATGTCAATTTCCATTTTTCTACTATGCATTCCATTGGACCAGTGGGGTGTGGATACCATTTGGTAATATTTACTAGAGTGTGATCTAGGTGGGTACGTATGCAGGTAGAATGTGTTACTCTTCTGCTTTTCACTGGGGGTGGGCTGGCTCTGGTCTTGTATGTATCTGTGATATGACTGTGTTTACTTATGTCATTTACCATATCTATTTGTATGCCACTTCTCATTTACCTGGTTTCTTTACCAATTTTATGGACAAGGTGAGGGGGGAAAACCAAGAAAAGTTTTCTTACCCCTATTTTTGCTTCAAAATAGCAAAATGCCATTTGAAAAATGGAGGGAGTGGAACTGAGTGCTTGCTATAATGGACAAAGGGATTAAATTTCAAGAAAAAGCCACTTACTGCGTCTGGAGCAAAATGTGCACCTGGGACTGGGTGTGTGGTCCAGAAAGAAAGATACTCATGCTTTAAAATGCATGAGAACTTTATATTCTACTGCATTATACATTTGTTTTGGTTAAGCAAGAAAAAAAATAAGATAATTTTCAGTGAGTTTCCTTGCCCCAGAATTAACATCCAGAATCCAACTGAACTCTGCCAGTACTTGTGTGCTAAGTGATGAGTCTGTGTCCTTTAACGCTGTGTGAGAGCCCGAGTAGGTGAGCTCCTTTGCAGGTGGCTGAGATAATTATCCTCTACTTCCTTTGTGAGCCAATGTCAAGGGCTAGAGAGAAGTTACACAGATGAATATGGTAAATGTAAGGTGCATGATAGTCTCCTCAGTAAATCGTCTGTATGATTTCACATACACAGTCCTTCTAAGTATATTCCCAGAAATCTGGAGTCTGTGTCTTAATCTGTGTCTTCTCGAACCCTTCTTGCTTACCCTCAGGTGAGAAGCCATTTAAATGCGATCAGTGCAGTTATGTGGCCTCTAATCAACATGAAGTAACTCGCCACGCACGGCAGGTTCACAACGGGCCTAAGCCTCTTAATTGCCCACACTGTGACTACAAAACAGCAGATAGGAGCAACTTCAAAAAGCACGTGGAGCTGCACGTTAATCCGCGGCAGTTCAATTGCCCCGTGTGCGACTACGCAGCTTCCAAGAAGTGTAATCTGCAGTACCATTTCAAGTCTAAGCATCCCACTTGTCCGAATAAAACGATGGATGTCTCAAAGGTGAAGCTAAAGAAAACCAAAAAGCGGGAGGCTGACTTGCCCGATACCAGTGTTACCAATGAGAAAGTGGACGCAGAGCAGACAAAAACGAAGGGGGATACGGCTGGAAAGAAAAATGAGAAGTCTGTGAAAGTGGAGAAAAAAGATAATATTTCAAAAGAGAAAAAGCCTAGTAGCAATGTATCAGCGATACAGGTGACTACCAGAACTCGCAAGGCAGCAGAGACTAAAGAGACAGACGGACATTCGGGGAGCAATTCGGAAAAGTCCAGTAAGACCAAGAAAAGCAAAAGAAAGCTGGAACCTGAAACCCGGTCCCTACAGGATCCTCCGAATGAGGAGCAGCCTGTGCCAAAAAAGAGGAAGAAGGTAGAAAACAAGTCTAAGAACAGTCAGGAAGCACCGAAGGGTGACAGCAAAGCCGAGGAGAGAAAGCACCAGCATGCCAGCGTGAAGAGAAGTGCCAAGAAGAAAACTCTGAAAAGCAAATCGAGTAAGAAAGGCAGCAAGGTTGCTCAGAAGAAACCTGTGCAGGAGTCTCCTGCTGCCCAGGCTGCCCCCGTGGCGGCTGCTCAGGCGGAGCTGCCTCCTCCTGTGGAGCCCGCTCCCGTGGAGCCCGCTCCCGTGGACCCACCGCCTCCTGTGGAACGTCCTCTTCACCCTGAACCAGTTCCCAAAAAGTCTCCCCCCCGCAGAGACAGCAGGAAGGAAAAGGCTGACACGCAGAAGGAGATGGCACGGAAGGAGCAGGTCCTCATTGAGGTGGGCTTAGTGCCTGTCAAAGACAGCCAGCTGCTCAAGGCAGCCGCAGCCACGCGGGACCCCTCCCCGCCCTCCCCGCCCGCGGGGGAGTCACAGGCAGAGGATCCGGGGGACCAGAAGTCACTCTGCGAAGCGGGAGGAAAAGCAGGAGGGCCTGCTGGGGAAGGGGCAGCACAAGAGGCAGGAGCGTGTCCCGCTGACCCTGTTGCCAGCAGCGACACGTCTGCTAGCGTTTCACCCTCGGGACAAGACCCGGACACGCCAGACGGGCAGCTGCTGCAGGGCGAACCTCAGACAGACACGGTGCCTTGTGAGATGGAAGTGCTCGCCAACCAGGGCGCTGCAGAGAGCCTCCCCGGTACAGACCCAGCAGCGGGAGAACCAGCCTCACCATTGCTCCTCCCCCCACAGACAGAAGAACAGGAAGCAGCACCCAAAGCTGCCCCAGCATCACCTCCGGTCACCATGGCAGGAAACGAATCTCAGGAAATCGATGAAGACGAAGGCATCCACAGTCACGACGGCAGTGACTTAAGCGACAACATGTCAGAGGGCAGTGATGACTCTGGGCTGCACGGGGCTCGGCCAGGCCCCCAAGAAGGCGGTAGGGAAAACGCAAAGGAGACTTCAGCAGTCAAAGTGGCTGAGGGGGATTTTGTTTGTATCTTCTGTGACCGTTCTTTCAGAAAGGAAAAGGATTATAGCAAACACCTCAATCGCCACTTGGTTAACGTATACTTCCTTGAAAAAGCAGCTAAAGGACAGGAGTAACTAAACTTTGGACACAGTTTTGGATCCTAGGTTGTAAGAGCGATTGCATTTTTTATTCATTTATAGTAGTAGACACCCTTTAAGATTGCTTTAACTAGTGTCCAGTGTTGATTGTTAAGCGGCTTGCCTTTCCTTAGGACTTCATGTACACCTGTTGATAGTTGTGTAACGTTTAGCACATCCGAGGGAGTACTGAACCAGCAGATGCCTCAGCGCGGTAGCTCCCGTGTGTAAGTGAACAGGACCACAGCGGTAAGGTCGCAGCTTCGTTGTGTTGTCCAGCTGCAATGTGTCAGTTTTTTTCTCCACGTCTGTCTTCCTGTTTCACTTGGCTTTTAGTTCCTTGTTTAGGTCTATAGAAATCGGCTTCCTTGATAGCAAATTACTTGAAGAATTTGCCTGCTTTATAAAGTTAGCACTTTAAGGGTTTTTTTGTTTGTTTTTTTAGAGATGAGAAAAGATTTAAATTGAAGAACAAGTCTCCCAATAATGGACAATATATTAGTCCGGGTATTTGCTTCTTGAGTTTTGATCAATATTTCTTACTTGTATATGTTAATTGTCATAAAACAGTGATTTTTTTTTTTTTTTTTTTTTTTTGGTGCTTTAATGGCTTAAGATGTTGCACAGTTTTTTTTGTTAACCTATGCAGTTAAGTCTTTCTAGAGATAGCATTTGTGTTGAACAGTAACACTTTATACATATATATATATGCATGTCGATTTTGGCCTCTTTGGAGGGATGCTTTTAGGGCCTATTTGCAAAAGGGTATATTTTTTCCTTTCCTTTGCTGTGATTGTCTTTTTTACAGAATAATTGTGTGTGCAAGTTTGTGAGCAAATGAAATGTGCCAGTTCCACCCACTGTTTTCTCATCTTGTATCTATGCCAGAATCTACATTTCTTAGAGATTATTTATTTCAAATGGCTATAGTAGATTCTCTCAGTTTTGATTTCTCAATAAACATACCACTAGGTTCCATACTGAACAAATTTTTATCTCCGCTGTCAGCCATCAGTTTTTTTGTCTTGCCCGTTTTGGTATAGTTGCTTCCTAATTGTAGAGCATCGGACCATACGTTTGAGGAGAACTCTTTCTCATAGATGGTTGGTGTCCACGTGGCTGCTCAGCTGATAAGAACAGTAAGTGCTACTTGGACATTGCAAACCTGGAATTAGGAGAGGGAGCAGTTCCTTCAGGTTCTACAGAACATCACTTGGGAGATTCCAGGGCCGTAGGTGTTGGAGTGATGAAGCTACGCCGTGAGAGGCGGCGTGAGTGCTGCAGCCCAGCTCAGCTTCCCACAGACGCGGTGTGACTTGAGTATGGTCCACGCTCCTCAGGGATCTCCACAGACCTCGTGGGTGTTCTGTCCCTGTGAGCATGCCGTCTCCAGGGGAGGCCTCCAGGGCAGCGCAGCGCTCCCGGCCTTCCTGAGGCAGGTGTCGCGTTTTGGCAGTACACAGGAACAGTTAGGACAAGCAGTGATGTGTGAGTGGGAAACTGGGTCAAAAATCTGAGAGTGGCGTTTGAGGTAAAACTTGTTTGAACTTGGCATTGATCGGGAGGCCAAAGATGTAAGAAACAAGATTCTCTTAAGACACAGGAGTAAGTTGTATCGTAAATGGTGTGTGTTTTGTGTGTGTGAATGAAGGTTTGTAAATGTTGAAGTCTAGGCTCCGACAATCATTGTCAGCAGAAGATCAAGCTGCAAATATTTATGTTTTGAAATTTAAGTTATAAAGCTAGTTAAATCTAACAACTAGTTATAATGCTCACGGGCGCATTTTACCTACGTTAGCTTTTTACTTTTATAGAAAAATATTTTAAGCACAAATTAGAGATTGGGCATCAGTTTGGAAAAGAGATGTTGTGATTTTTTTTTTTTTCATACTGCAGGTAAAACATTTGCCTACTAGGGAATCAAACTAATTTCTGATCTAGTCTATAAGACTAGAAGGCTAAAAACAAAAATAGGAAGAAAACCCATTATTAAATCTTTAAAAAACATTGTTCCTGGAAATCGACTGGGACCTGAGGCCTTTCTTCCAGAAAACAAGGACTTGGCAGGCCTATATTAGGTTCTGAGCCCTAATCCATGTATTTGTATTTATCATGAACGATGGTTTCAGTGAAAAGTGAATCAGTAACAATGAACTTTCGTGATCCAGTTGGGAGTTCTTCCGTTTTGACAAATGTGTTATTTGCATGGAACTTATTTTGTAGTCTTTTCCCCTGGCCTCTGACCTTTTCCCTCTGTAGAATTAAAGCTAGAATTTTTCCCTTTTGATCAAGGAACAAAGAACATGATATCTGTAAATTGATGTTTAGTAACTAGTGGTAAACTTGAAATAGTAGAATACATTGTAAGCCTAATTCCAGGTAGTCATATTAAATGTATCTCTTATCTTTTGAACCTATCTTCACATTGGTTTTTCAATGTATTTTAAGTTATATATTTTTTTTCTCTCTTTTTTTTTTCAGAGCTGCTTATTTTGGGGCTACTTTGTTTTTTTAAATTGAGGTGTAATTCACAAGGGTCTGTATTGTGTTGTTTTGGTAAGGCTTCTTTTAATTGTGGCTCTGTGTTTTGTTGTAGTCTTCCAAGAAGAGCCATTTTATTTTTTAGAGTCACTTCTGAAGTCCTGTGGTCATTAACTTTGGGGACTGTTTTGTATGAGTGTTGATACAAATTGAAACCCAAGTAGACCTCATCACTTGCCACCCGTGGAAGGAATGCCCTGCCTGTAGTATACCGTCATCTCTGGACTGAACAGCTGGGAAGAAACGGAATTTTCTTCTTTTGCATAAATCAGAAAAGCTTAGTGTGCTGGGCTTCCTCATTAGCCTTGGCAGATTAAGTGAGCTGATAGTATTAATTCAGACTTAAGGGATTATCTGAATCTGGGTTTATGTAGGTTCACAGTCTACATGCAGTAGTACCTACATCAGAGCTCTTCCAGCTCCACATGTGTACATAGGCTCCCACCGTCCCCTTCCTCATTTCTTACAGAACTTTGTTAAACTGGCATTGAAACATTACAGCAATGTTTTATTGCAGCGATTTTTATAAACTTTTACAGTGCAATACGTGTTACTTTTCTGAGGCAAACCAAAGGTAAATTTCTCAAGGTTTTTGCTGCCTTCTTGTGCAGCATTTGATGGAAGATCTTTTATACATTTATAATAGGTAAAAATAAACCAGGCTGCAAATCCTTTTTTTAAAAATCTTAAACCATGTACCAGGTTTTTGGTAAAAATTGTAGGATAAGTTAAATTTAAATTGTGTTCTATTAACCAATATGAGTGTATTTCTGTAAGCATAGTTATGTTGAAATAAAGTTTAAAAAAGCATTTGGTCTCTTTCTTTCTTATTGGTATACAGGTGTCAAGGAAGCCAAATTTATTTTGATGGTGTTTCAGGTATATTAGTTATTTCCAAGATTATTTCCTCAGGTGACCCACAGTGGGTGAAAATATCACACGGTCCTTGTTGTGCGGGGTGATAGTCCCAGCCAGCAGTGAGGACAGTGCACGTGGAGGGGCAGAGCCTGGGTGGGTCTCAGCTCCTGTGCAGAACTCGCCTCCCTGACCACAGGGCCCCCTTCACAGTGTGGTGGGCAGAGCCCTCCGCAGGAACAGGCTTGGAATGAGCACATCTTGATTCCCCACTGGGGAAAGATGTCTTGAAGGAGGATGAATTGAATTATACTGGGTGTTGACTGAGTGCCAGGGCACTGCTTTGCTTTGTTTGGAAGGCAGAGTTACAGAGGGAGAGACAGATCTTCCAGCCACTGGTTCACTCTCCCCAACAGCCATAGAGCACCTAGGACTCCAACTGGTGCTCACGTTAGATGCAGGCTGGGCCCCAGTGCTTGGCTCCTCCCGGGCACAGTTTGGGCGACTTTGTTGTATTTAATGGAGGAGGAAGTGAAACCAAAGGATAATGACACAGCGTGTTTGCAGTTAACGCTCTGCTTCCTGCCAGTGGAAAACAAGAGGCCTGTGGGTTCCAGGTGTTTAGAAGGGAGGAGGAGCAAAGACATTCACACTTGACCTGGTGCCCATTCTTGGACTCAAGCGGGCTTTGACCCCAGGCAGAGCTGTGTCTCCTCTAGGGTATTCCACAGCTCTCAGCTCCACCAAGGCAGGTTGATCAAAGTCCCGAGAACCATGCAGGAACGTCTGCTCACCAGGGAATGTCTCGGTGCCCAGGAATTAGCTTTGCCAAGGGTTTGTTGCTCACTGTATTTTGGGACCTGCAGTTGGAGCCGATTCACAACGGGCTTCTCACTACAGTTGGGTGCGTCATTTTGCCTTTTTACTGAGCCCTGAGGTGTAGACAGTACAGTGACTTGGGCTGGGTGTATTTGAGACAGGGACCCGCATTATCAGGGGGCTTTTGAGAATACCAGCCTCCCATTTTGGAGTCTCTCTGAGTCCTGGCTGCTCTGCTTCTGTTCTGACTTCCTACTGGTGAGTCTGGAGAGGCAGCAGATAACGACCCAAGTGCTTGGGCCTCTGCCACCCACGTAAGACCCAGAAGCTCCTGGCTCCTGCCTGGTCCAGCCCTGGCTGTTGTGCCCATTTGGCTAGTGAAACAGCAGATGGGAGAGGTCTCTCCCTAACTCTGCTTTTTAAATAAATAATTTTTCCCAAGATTTATTTTATTTGAGAGGTAGAGCTACAGACAGAAAGGTCTTCATCCAATGGTTCACTCCCCAAATGGCCACAATGGCTGGTGCCAGGCCAATGTGGAGACAGGAGCTGCATTGAGATCTCTAATGTGGGTGCAGGGCCCCAAGCACCAGGGCCATCTTCACTGCTCTCCCAGGCCATAGGCAGAGAGCTGGATTGGAAGAAGAGCAGCCAGGATACAAACTGGCACCAAATGGGATGCCAGGGCCGCAGGCGGAGCCTTCGTCTGCTATGCCACAGTGCTAGCCCCATGAATCTTTTTAAAAGAAAGTGATGGCAAAGTGGAGTTAAAGAGATAGGCTTATTTTTGTGCAAAAGATTTGAAGCCCACGGGCTGGTGTGGCACAGAGGGTTAAGCTGCTATTTGGGACACAGCTGGTTCAAGGCCTGGCTGCACTACTTCTGAACCAGCTCCCTGCAAATGCGTATCCTGGGAAGCAGCGGATGATGGCTCATATACTTGGCCCCCTGCAACTTACGTGGGAGACCCCGAGGGGTTCTGGGTTCCTGGCTTTGGCTTGACAGCTCTGACTCTTGTGGCTGTTTGGGGAGTGAACCAATGGATAGAAAACCTTTATCTCTGTCACTCTGTCTTTCAAAAAATTTTAAAAAAATAGATTATTTATTTGAAAGGCAGAGGTGACAGGGAGAGACAGATCGTCCATCTGCTGGTTCACTCCCCAAATGACCACAGTGGCCAGAGCTGTGCTGATCTGAAGCCAGGAGTCAGGAGCTGCTTATGGGTCTCCCATGTGGGTGCAGGGGCCCAAGTGCTTGGGCCGTCTTCCACTGCTTTCCAAGGCACATTAACAGGGAGCTGGATTGGAAGTGGAGCAGCTAGGACCCGGACCGGTGCCTATATGGGATGCCAACACTGCAAGCAGCGGCTCACCTGCAATGCCACAGTGCTGGTCCCTCAAATAAATAAATTGTTAAAAAGAAATTTGAAGTCCATGTATAGTTATTTTTCCATGATATGCATTTTCCTTGAGAGTTTCTGTGATAAAATACCAGGGGGCCAGTGATGTGTCACAGAGGTGTGCAGCATCGGCATCCCTTATGGGTGCCCGTCACAGCTGCTCCACATCTGATCCAGCTCCCTGCTAATGCTCCTGGGGAAGCATCAGAAGGCCCATGGCCCTCGGCCCCTGCACTTGTGCGGGAGACTCAGAAGAAGCTCCTGACTTCAAATCGGCACAGCTCGGATTGTTGCAGCCATTTGGGGGCTGAACCAGAAGATGGAGGATCGATCTCTGTTCTCTCTCTGTGCCTTTCAAATAAATAAAATCTCTGGGAGCTACAGTGTTTTTATGTTCAATTTCTGGCCCTCGGGGCTTCCATTTTAAAGTTCGTTTTCTCTGTTTAACATTGCTGTTCTGTGGGAGGATCTGTTAGATAATTTGTTCCTCAGTACACCCAGTGTTGAAGCATCTGTGGATGCTTGAATCGATTGGAGGGTGTCTAGTAGCTGCAGTTTTGTCTAAAAGCTTTCTCTGGTGTAGACTCGGATTCTTAACTGACCGTGTGGCATCATGGGAGACAATCATTCATGCCACCCCTCTCAGCCACTACATTGGGAGACCCGGTGCCCTTTGCAGCTCCCCGAACAAGATGACTTTGGAGGGTTCTTGTGTATGACCAAATTCTACTGTGAAACCCAAAGAAGTTGAACCTCTGTTTAAGTCCTAACAGTATTATAAAATGTAAAGCTTATGAAAGGTTGACGGGATGTCTTAAAGGCTAAGCTGAAAATGGAAATTTATCAGTGGTCAACAGTGTCCTTTCACAAACTGAAACAACAGTAGCCTAATTCTTCAGTTGATTTTGAAATACAACTTTAAGGACTTTTTATGTGATTTGCTTGTTCACTCCTAAAATGGCCACAACAGCTGGGGCTGGGCCAGGCTGAAGCCAGTGGGCCTAGAACTCCATCTGGGTCTCCCAGTACTTGGGGTCGCTTCCTTCTTTTTTCTTCTCTTTTTCCCCTCCCCTTCTCTCCCCTCCCCCCCATCCTTTCTCCATCTGGGTCTCCTAGTACTTGCACTTGCTTCCTTCCTTCATTCCTTCCTCTCTCTCTCTCTTTTAAAGATTTATTTATTCATTTATTTGAGAGGCAGAGAGAGAGAGAGGTCTTCCATCCACTGGTTCACTCCCCAATTGGCCACAATGGCCAGAGCTGGGCTGATCCGGAGCCAGGAGCTTCCTCTGGGTTCCCATGTGAGTGCAGGGGCCCAAGGGCTTGGGCCATCTTGTACTGCTTTCCCAGGCCATAGCAGGGAGCTGGGTCAGAAGTGGAGCAGCCAGGACTTGAACCAGCGCCCATATGGGATGCTGGCACCACAGGCGGAAGTTGTACCCACTATGCTACAGTGCCAGCCTTCACTTGGGCTTTATTAAACTGCCTTGCAAGGTGCTCTAGCAGGAAGCTGCGTTGGAAATGGAGTAGCCAAGACTTGAACTGGATGGCTAAATCCCCTGTGCCACAGTGCTGGCCCCCACTTACTGTTTGTTCTGTTTGTGTCTGTTTGCGTATTGGAATGGAGGGTTTCTGTACTTTACACAGGTGAGATCATCGGTACTGTTGAGCAGAGTTCTTAGATCCTTGTCAGTTAAGAGACCTTCATTCTTCAACTACTGCATAATATTGCATAGTGTGGGTGTGCCATGGTCTAATCACGTTAATGCCTGTTATTTCTGTGGCCTTACTGCCAGAAGTGGCTGACAGTCTGGAGGTACTCTGAGAGCTTATGGAGTGAAAGGCTCATAGTACCCATAATTTCTGTGAATTTATTTGGGAGGTAGAGAGAGGGTGCTCCCGTCTACTGGTCCACTGTCCAAATGCCTGTAAGGGTCAGGACTGGGCTGGGGTGAAGCTGGGATGGAGGAGTTCAATCCCGGTCTCCCACATGGGTGGCAGGAACCCAGTTGCCTAAGCCAGCAGCACTGCTGCATCCCAGTGCCTGCGACAGCGGGAAGCTGGAGTCAGCAGCCAGAGCAAGGGGTCAAACCCAGATACTTCTGTGGGACCCGGGTGACCTAAACCGCTGAACTGTCTCTGCCCCCACATTATTTCTCAGAATCATACAAGTTATATTTGTGTACTTACTAAGTTTTTATTTGAAAGGCAGCGCGACAGAGAAAGAGCTCTTGCGTCCGTTGGTACACCCCTTAAATGCCGGCAACAGCCACAACTGGGCCAGACTAAAGCCAGGAGCTGCAAACTCCATCTGTGTCTCCCACATGAGTGGCTGGGACCTAAGCACTTGAGCCTCCCTCTGCTGCCTCCCAGGAAGCTAGATTGAATAGAAGCAGAAGGGAGATGTAACACTTTTTAAAAAAAAAAAATTTATTTATTTATTTGAAAGAGAGGAGGGACACACAGAGAGATCGTCCATCCACTACTTCACTCTCCAAATGGCCCCTACGGCTGGGGCTGGGCCAGGCTGAAACCAGGAGCCAGGAGCTTTTGGGATCCTACGTGGGTGCAGGGGCCCAAACACTTGGGCCATCTTTTGATGCTTTCCGAGGCAATAGCAGAGAGCTGGATCGGAAGTGAAGCAGCCAGGACTCGGTGCCCGTATGGGATGCTGGCACTGCAGACGACGGTATAGCCCACTGCACCACAGCACTGGCCCTGGGGGTGACACTTGATTCCAGGCACTTTGGTGCAGGTGTCAGTGTCCTAGATGGTAGCTTATCCTGTGCAGCACTAGCCCTATTTGTCCTTAGAAATTTACCAGTAGTGGGGCTGGTGCTGTGGCGTAGCGAGTAAAGCCACCACCTGCAGTGCTGGCATCCCATATGGGCGCTGGTTCGAGTCCCAGCTGCTCTACTTCTGATCCAGCTCTCTGCTAATGGCTTGGGAAAGCAGTGGAAGATGGCCCAAGTTCTTGGGCCCCTGCACCCACATGGGAGACCTGGAAGAAGCTCCTGGCTCAGATCAGCGAAGCTCCAGCTGTTGTGGCCATCTGGGCAGTGAACCAGCAGATGGAAGACCCCTCTCTCTGCCTCTGCCTCTCTGTAACTCTGACTTTAAAATAAATAAATAAATAAATCTGTTTTTAAAAATTTAACAATAGTACTCAAGTATTACAGTCTCTATGATAACAGTTTTCACACAGAAGACATATTTGAATTATTTATCTTAATAAAATAATGAATAACCTTTAGATTTCCCTTTATTGTAACATCTGAACACTGATTTTTATTTGCTGAAGACCATAGGAAGTTTACCAACATTAATTATACCAATTCACCTTTAAAGTTTGGCTTTTTAAAATTCTCATTCAAAAGAGAAAGGAAAAAAATACAGAAAGATTCCATCTGCTGATAGAGAGAAATGGTGAGATTCTATCTGCTAATTCACTCCCTGGACGCCATGGCCAGTAGCCCAGAAACTCAATCCAGGTCTCCCAGGTGGGTGAAGGGACCCAGGTACTGGAGTCATCACCTGCTGTCCCCCAGGACATGTGGTTTTTGGAATGCTGCAATGAGTAACAGGAGTAGCCAGGACTTGGAGCAGGCACTCTGCTATGGGATGTTGGCGTCCCAGGCAGCTGCCTCACTGCTGTGCACACGCCCAGCCCAAATTTCACCTTTTTTGTGATAATAGTAAATTGGATAATGTGTGTGTGTGTGGGGGGGAGGAAGCAGTGCTCAGCCTAGCGGTCAAGACACCTGTGTGTCATCATTGAAGTACCTGGGTTGGATACCCAGCTCCGGCTCCTGACTCCAGCTTCTTGCCAGTTACTGGGATAAAAAGTGATGCTCCAATTCTACTTAGCAGAAATTCAAGATCACACAAGCTGGCATTTTAATATTTTAAAGTTTCCATGTGAGAGAGAGTGTTCACAGCCGCTGGTTCGCTCCCCAACAGCTCAGAAAGGTTGGGGCTGGCCATGGCTGAAGCCAGCAGCTGGGAACTCACTCCAGGTCTTCCATGAGAGTGGCAGGGACCCAGTTCTTTGAGCCATCACCTGCTGCCTCCCAGGGTCTGCACTAGAAGAAAGCTGGAGGGTTCGGCATTGTGGCGCAGTGGGTTAAGCCACTTCCCGCAATGCTGGCATCCCATATGGGCATCAGTTCGAGTCCTGGCTATTCCATTTCTGATCCAGCTCCCTGATCCTGCTAATGCCTAGGAAAGCAGCAGAAGATGGCCCAAATCTTTGGCCCCTGTACCCATGTGGGAGACCCACCTGGATCTCAGGCTCCTGGCCGTGGCCTGGCCCAGTCCTGGCCATTGTAGCCATCTTTGGAGTGAACCAGTGGATGGAAGATCTCTCTGTCTCTCCCTATATCTCTGTAACTGACTTTCAAATAAATAAAATATTAAAAAAAAAAAAAAAGATAGAGTTGGGACCCAGAGCCAGGAATTGAACCCAGGCACTCCAATGTGGGATGTGGAATTTTTTTTTTTTTTTAACAGGCAAAGTGGACAGTGAGAGAGAGACAGAGAGAAAGGTCTTCCTTTTGCCGTTGGTTCACCCTCCAATGGCCGCCGCGGTAGGTGCTCTGCGGCTGGCGCACCGTGCTGATCCGAAGCCAGGAGCCAGGTGCTTCTCCTGGTCTCCCATGGGGTGCAGGGCCCAAGCACTTGGGCCATCCTCCACTGCACTCCCTGGCCACAGCAGAGAGCTGGCCTGGAAGAGGGGCAACCGGGACAGAATCTGGTGCCCCAACCGGGACTAGAACCCGGTGTGCCGGCGCCGCAAGGCGGAGGATTAGCCTAGTGAGCCACGGCGCCGGCTGGGATGTGGATTTTTTTTTTTTAATTAAACTTTTATTTAATGAATATAAATTTCCAAAGTACAGCTTATGGGTTACAATGGCTTCCCCCTCCCAAAACTTCCCTCCCACCCACAACCCTCCCCTTTCCCGCTCCCTCTCCCCTTCCAATCACATCATGATTCATTTTCAATTCTCTTTATATACAAAAGATCAGTTTAGTATATATTAGGTAACGGTTTCAACAGTTTGCCCCCATATAGCAACACAAAGTAAAAAAAAAAAATACTGTTGGAGTACTAGTTATAGCATTAAATAAGAGTGTACAGCACATTAAAGACAGAGATCCTACATAATATTTTCTTAAAAATTAATTAATTTTCTATGCCATTTCCAATTTAACACCAGGTTGTTTTTTTTTTTTTCATTTCCAATTATCTTTATATACAGAAGATCGATTCAGTATATAATTAGTAAAGATCTCATCAGTTTGTACCCACGCAGAAACACAAAGTGTAAAAATACTGTTTCAGTACTAGTTATAGCATCACTGCACATTAGACAACACATTAAGGACAGTTCCCACATGGGATGTAAGTACACAGTGACTTCTGTTGCTGACTTAACAATTTGACACTCCTGTTCATGGCGTCAGTAATCTCCCTAGGCTCTAGTCATGAGTTGCCATGGCTATGGAAGCCTTTAGAGTTCGCTGACTTTGATCTTATTCCGATAGGGTCATAGTCAAAGTGGAAGTTCTCTCCTCCCTTCAGAGAAAGGTACCTCCTTCTTTGATGGCCCCGTTCTTTCCACTGGGATCTCACTCACAGAGATCTTTCATTTAGGTCTTCTTTTTTTTCTTTTCCATGGTATCTTGGCTTTCCATGCCTACAATACTCTCATGGGCTTTTCCGCCAGATCCGAATGCCTTAAGGGCTGATTCTGAGGCCAGAGTGTTGTTTAGGACATCTGCCATTCTATGAGTCTGCTGTGTATCCCGCTTCCCATGTTGGATCCTTCTCTCCCTTTTTGATTCTATCAGTTAGTATTAGCAGACACTTGTCTTGTTTGTGTGATCCCTTTGATTCTTAGACCTATCAGAGCCATCGAATGTGAACTGAAATTGATCACTTTAAAAAGGTTTACTTATTTATTTGAAAATCAGAGTTACAGGTGAAGGAGAGATGAGAGAGAGGTCGGTCTTCCATCTGCTGGTTCATTCCCCAAATGGCCACAACGGCTGGAGCTGTGCCGATCAGGAGCCAGGAGCTTCCTGCAGGTCTCCCACCTGGGTGCAGGAGCTCAGCTCCCCATCGAGTTTTTCCACGTGGATGGCCATTACCTGCTTCCTCCCAGGATTCGTTAGTGGGAAGTCAGGTCAGAAGTGGAGTAGCCAGGACTCAAACTAGTGCTCTCTTATGGGATGCTGGCATCCCAAGCAGCAGCTTAATCTGCTGTACCACAGCTCTTTTTTGTCCTTTTTATACATTTTAAAAAATATTTTTTATTTATTTGAAAGAGTTACACAGGAGAGGCAGAGAGAAAGAACGGTCTTCCATCCGCTGATTGACTCCCTAATTGGCCACAACAGCCAGAGCTGTGCCAATCTGAAACCAGGAGCCAGGAGCTTCTTCCTGGTCTCCCATGTGGGTGCAGGAGCCCAAGGACTTGGCCGTCTTCCACTGCTTTCCCAGGCTATAGCAGAGAGCTGGATCAGAAGTGGAGCAACCGGGACTTGAACCTGCGCCCATATGGGGATCCCATCACTGCAGGCGGTGGCTTTACCCACTACACCACAGTGCCAACCCCCTTTTTATAAATTTTTAAAATTTATTTGCATGCATTTCATAAACACAACATTAGGAACATGAAGAAGAACCCAAGAATGATACATGTTTTGTGAGCACTTAGACTTAACTATCACTTATGAGACAAAAAGTATCCTCCACTTCACTAAAATGAGGTTATTCTATGAATGTTTTAAAGACTTATTTATTTGAAAGAGTGAGAGAGAGGAAGAGACAGAAAGACCGAGATCTTCCATCTTCTGGTTCACTCTCCAAATGGCTGCCTCAGCTGGGGAAAGGCCAGGCTGAAGCCAGGAGCCAGGAGCTTCTTTTGGGTCTCCCATGTAGGTACAGGGGCCCAAGTACTTAGGCCATCTTCCACTGCTTTCCCAGGTGCATTATCAGGGAGCTGGATCAGAAGTGGAGCAGCTGGGACTTGAACGTGTGCCCATATGGGATGTCAGAGTTGCAGGCATCAGCTTTACCCACTGTGCCACAGCGCTGGCCTCTGTACCAGAACTCTTGTCCATGTTGTGAGCATCTTAAAAAATTGGTATATTAACCTGTAGGCAAAATACCTGCTGGTAAACTGGCATTTTTAGATAAGCCACTATTTTCATTATGTGGGTAGCTCTTTAAAGCTGTAAGAATGTATCTAAAGATAAGTTCAGGATTTGTTTGAAAATGTCTTTAGTTCAAGGGCCCTGTGATGCTGCGTAACCCTTACTGATTGTCCTTTGAGTCCGCTTACTGGCATATTACTATAGATTTCCCAGACCCCGGATGATAGAGTGGTGGAAGCAACAGAATCCCCTCTAGACAGCAGGAAGGGGTGAGAACCACAGAGTCTCCAGTGGGTTGTCTTCTGCCTGCTTCCTGGTGTACTTCCCTTCATTTTTATCTTTTTTAAATGTGAGCTTCAGGGTGGCATTGTGGCGTTGTGGGTTAAGCTGTCACCTACCATGCCATCATCTCATATGGGTGCCAGTTTGAGTCCCAGTTGCTCTACTTCCGATCCAGCTTCCCTGCTGAGGCACCGGGGAAAGGCAGCAGAGGGTGGCCTAAGTGCTTGGACCCCTGCATCCATGTAGCAAACCTGGATGAAGCTCCTGGCTCCTGGCTTCAGCCAGGCCCAGCCCTAGCCATTGTGGCCATTTGGGGAGTGAACCAGCAGATGGAGGATCAATCTCTCTCTCGCTCTCTTGCTTCTCCTTCTCTCTCTGTAACTCTGGCTTTCAATTAAATAAATAAATAAATCTTAGAAAAAGAGTGAGCTGGGCTGGCGCTGTGGCTCACTTGGTTAATCCTCCACCTGTGGCACCGGCATCCCATATGGGCACCGGGTTCTAGTCCCGGTTGCTCCTCTTCCAGTCCAGCTCTCTGCTGTGGCCCAGGAGTGCAGTGGAGGATGGTCCAAGTGCTTGGGCCCCTGCACCCACATGGGAGACCAGGAGAAGCACCTGGCTCCTGGCTTTGGATTGATGCAGCGCCAGCCGTAGTGGCCATTTGGGGAGTAAACCAACAAAAGGAAGACCTGTCTCTCTGTCTTTCTCTCTCACTGTCTATAACTCTACCTGTCAAATTAAAAAAAAAAAAAAAAAAAAGAGTGATCTTCCCTGCGCCCACCTCTCCTTGGCCAGACACAGCAGTAGTAACACAGCGAGCAGTTACAGAATAGATGTTTTTCTCCATTCATTTATACCTTTCTAGTTTGTCCTCATCTGCAGCACACACACACACACACACACCCCTCCCAGCCCTGCTGCTGCCTGGATTCTTTTTTTTTTTTTTTTAAGATTTCTTTATTTATTTTAAAGGCAGAGTTACAAAGAGAGAGAGAGAGAGAGAGAGAGAGAGAGAGAGACCTTCCATCCACTGGTTCAGTCCCCAAATGGCTGCAATGACTGGGACTGGGACAGGCCAAAGCCAGGAGCCTGGAGCTCCATCTAGGTTTCCCAGCTCCATCTGGATCTCCCATATGGGTGGCAGGGGCTGAAGCATTTGGACTCTCTTCCACTGCTTTCCTAGGCACATTAGCAGGGAGCTGATTGGAAGTGGAGCAGCTGAGACTCGAACCAGTTCTCTGATATGGGATGCCAGCATTGCAGGTGGCAGCTTAACCTGCTATGTGGTGACGCCAGCTGCTACAGGCTGGGTTCTAACTCTGGCCAGCGGATGCTCACGGGCAGCAAGCCCTTGATCCTTCTACCCCATGCAGATGAAATCAGAGGTGCAGACTTATTCCAGGGTCTTGGCCTCTCAACTCAGTGAACTCCAGAGCCAAGGATCCTTCCAGACTCCTGTGTTGTGCAGAAATATGTGGGGAAAGTGCTTTAGGCCAGAATCTGGGAAAAAAAATCTCAGGCTGTACCCCAAGACCTTGGTAGACCCGACTTCAGATCCTGCCAAGCATTTGGTCACTTTTTTTTTTTTTTTTGGTCACTTTCACTACATACATTGAGTGGCATCTTCTAACTTAATTCCATAAGGACATGATGAAATTGATTCATAAACCTTTAAAAGTTGATTCATTTTATTATTATTTTTTAAGTTCTATTTACGGGGCCAGTGCAGTGGCATAGCAGGTAAAAGCCACTGCCCTTGTAGGGCACCAGTTGGAGACCCGTTGTTCCACTTCCAATCCAGCTCTCTGCTATGGTCTGGGAAAGCAGTGGAAGATGGCCCAAGTCCTTGGGCCCCTGCACCTGTGTGGGAGACCAGGAGGAAGCTCCTGGTTCCTGGCTTTGGATTGACTGAGCTCTAGCTGTTGTGGTCATCTGGGAAGAGAACCAGTGGATGGAAGACCTTTCTCTGTAACTCTACCTCTCAAATAAAAAATCTTGAAAAAAAAAGATTCTCCAGTCACATAGTGGCTGTAGCCTGCTGTGGCCAATGGAGATTGCCAGCAGGCTCCCAGCGACTCCCCTTTTGTTGAGGTTGTTAGGTAGATGTTACATAGTGCTTTCCTCCATGTGATCAGCAGGCTGAGACTTTCTGACTGAGAATGGCCACACATTCCAGCAGCCCTTGCAGCGAGCTTGCATCTGCTGCCATGGAATGTGGCCGTGTCACACTGCAGCCGGCTGCACTCAGGCCTCCAGTGGCCTTTCGGCTTCTCCTCTCCATCCTGTTCTGAACATTGTCCCCTTGTGAGCAAAATGAGACCTGAGGTCCAGAGGATGAGAGAGGGCGAGGACCCAGCCTTCCCAGCTGTTGCAGGCTGCCACGAAGCCCTCTGTTCACAGTGCACATCCCCACGGGTGCAGAGCACTGCCCCAAGCCCAGACCGACTCGCCAAGCCCGTGAACGGGAGCAAGCCAATGCTTGCCTAAAGCCACCAGGTTTTGGGGTGGCTTCTTATTCAGCAAAAGATACGGACACAAACCCAACCACGTCCTCAAATCTAGTTTAAGGAAACATTGCAACTAACAAGTGAACAACTGTACCTAGAAGTGACTAACCCCAGGCCCAGAGGGGAGCTGGTGGGTGCAAGGGACAGTTACACATTGTTCTCCTTTGCTGAACAGGCTCTTGTGCAAGCTCCCATTTTTCTGAGGGGCCAGAACTGTGGTGTAGCAGCTGGGACCCAAACCAGCGCCCATATGGGATGCCAGCACTGCAGGTGGCGGCTTTACCCATTATGCTACAGCGCAGGTCCCCTCCTTTCTTTTTTATAAAATATTTGTTTTGTTTGAAAGGCAGAGTTACAGGGAGACGGTGAGTGTTGGGAGTGAGGGGTGTTCCATTTGCTGGTTCACTCCCCAAATGGCCTCAACTGCAAGGGCTGGGCCAGGAGGAAGCCAGGAGCCTGGACTTACTGCTGGGTCTTCCATGTGGGTGCAGGGGCCCAGGCACTTGGGCCGTCTTCCGCTACTTGCCCAGGTGCATTAGCAGGGAGTGAGTGGATTAGAAGTGGGGCAGTCAGAACTTCGACCAGCACGCATACAGGATGCCAGTGTCTCAGGTGGCAGTTTAACCCACTGTGCCACAACACTGGCCCTTAACATTTTATGTTTTTATTATTTGGTAGGGAGAGAGCATCCCCAGCCACTGGTTCACTCCACAAATACCTGCCAGTGCCAAGGCTGGGCTGGGCCAAAGATAAGGGCCAGGAACTCCATCCAGGCCTGCCATGGTGGCAGGCACCCAACTACTTCAGCTATCACTGTCGCCTCCCAGGGTGTGCATTAGCAGGAAGCTGGAATTAGGAGCTGGAGCCTGTTGTGGAACCAGGCACTCTGATATGGGACGTGGGCATCGTAACCCCTCGGCTAAATAACCGCTTCTTTTCCATGCTAGTTAGTGGTGCACATCTTGGGATGTTTGCGTTCCAGAGTGCCTGCGGCTCTCATCTGCTCTTTCCTTCATCAGGATTGTGGGTCAGCATCTGCACTCACGCTGTGATCTGTCCGTGGTACTTGGCAAGCATGCAAGCAGCGTGAGGAGCCCCAGCCAGCCAGCCAGCCAGGAAATCACAGTTCATTTACTGCGATCCGAGGTGGCGAGACAGCCGCCCGGGAGTCACGCGCCCTGGGGCAGCACTGCTGAGGGCTGGAGGGATGGCATGACACACGTGTGTGCCTACACTCACAGATGCACACACAGGCTCTGAGAAATGTGTTCAGGGAGGAATCAGATATCATGGGATTCCACGAAGTCAGAGAGTGCGGTGGTGGTAACAAGACTTCCAAGGAAATGGTGTCCTCCTCTTTGGAAGTTTGCAAGACTGCTTTCCTCTCTTCCAGGTAGTGTGTTTCCAACCCTCAAGCAGAAACACCCCTACCTCTGGGCAGGAAGTGCTGGCCGGTGGTGGAGAAAGGTTATATACAGGAAGTGCTGGCCGGTGGTGGAGAACATGGGGGTTGGTTGGGTCTGTGTTGTTTCCTGAGTATCGCGGTCATGAAGCAAAACCTACAGGTATTCAATCCGTAGGGCTGTACACCAAAACAAAGTCCAATTTAATGTAAAAACACAAAACAAAACAAAACCAAAAAACCAACCAACCCACGAGGGCGCTGGAGCCAGCTGCCTGGGCCCGTTTGAATCATGCTCTATCACTCACATGTTAGCTGTTTGAACATGGGCCAGTGCCTGGTGCCTGTGTCCTCATTTCTAGCTGGGGGTAATCATAGCACTGCCTGCGTGGGCTTGCCATGGGGACACAGCACCTAGCTCATGGGCGGAGAGAAGACTGCCACGACAGACAGAGAAAACTCTAGAAGAGGCAGGGTCAGTGCAGCCAAGTTGGCTCTTCCACAATTTTCCAGGGACGGCCAAAACCAACCAAAAAAAATCCTTCCCTCTGCTCGTTCATTCATTCACTGACTGCCTGCTGTTTCCAGGGCCTCACTGAGAGGTTTAAGAGGACCCTGGGCGTCTTCCACTTCCCAAACCGCCTGGGATGTGACGTCATGCTCGGTAGCACATCTCACTCTCTTTGTTGTGGTCTCCATTTTCCCAGACTGACCCCAGCCACTGGCCACAAGTGCTGACCGTGTCTGTGTTTAGACATTGCAGCTCTGGCTGCATCTGCTAGTGACAGAACCAAGACCAAGTAAATTCTTCCACTAGGTTGACAATGCAGAGTGCCACTTTTTTTTTAATTATTTACTTGAAAGATGGAGAACAGGGAGGGCAAGACAGAGAGAGAGAGAGAGAGAGAGAAATAGAGAGACATTTTCCGTCTGCTTGGTTTACTCCCCAAATGCCTGCAATAGCCAGGACTGGGCTAAGCTGAAGCCAGTAGCCGAGAACTCCATCTGGGCCTCCTACACGGACCCAAATACGTGAGCCATCACCTGCTGCCTCCCGGGCTGTGCGTCAGCAGGAAGCTGGACTGGAAGTAGAGGCGGAGGTGAGACTCAGTCCTAGGCACTTAGAGCGTGCGAGCATCCCAAGCAGTGACTTAACCCACTGAGCCGCATCGCCTGTCCACTACTTCGCTGGTAAATTCTGAGAATGACCTGGGAAGTGACAAAGAAGCCTTTGAAAATACAGGAACCTGGGGGCTGTGGGTGTTTTGAGGATGACCTAGAGCGGCCTGGGCGTATGGGGATCATGAAAGTGTTGTCCTAATAGAGAGACAAAGGATACCGTCTAACAGGAAGGAGCAAGGTTCCAATATGATGTTCACACAGCTACGGTGAGCCCGTGGCTTCCTCCCTGCGCAGGGGCACTAACATTCGGCCATTCCTGTGTGCTGGAGGCCTTGTTTTTCACTGGCTAAGCAGCACTCCCAGCTACCCTGACAGCTGAGAGCCAGGGATCCCCCTGGGAGGAGGAGAGCGGCCAAGAGAAGATGGAACAGCCTGAGAAAGAATGGGAATGATTCTCCTGTTCCGCGAGGCAGAGCCAAGTGGGAGAGGAGCCAGGGTCCAGGATCACAAGCTGCCTGGACACCACCCGCCTCAGCCGGTGCCCCTCCGTGGAGCGGCGCGGCTCCAGGTCGGGATCTGTGGGACAGCGGCCGAGGCGTCTGGACCGCGAGGCACACACAGAGTGTGTCTGTCCTCCGCTTCTCGCCCGCCGTCACAGGAAGTGAGTGTTGCAAGCAACATCAACACATTCAGACTCTGGGGAAGCACACAGTGCAGCCCTGGCTTGGTGGAGCCTGGCATTTATGGAGATTAAAAATACAGCATGCCTCACGACTTCAGTTTTCCACAGCTATTTTAGTTTGGCTGGAGAGATTCAGCCTCACTTTTTAGAATACAACTTGGAGCCTAATGTCAAAAAGCCCCTTGACGGCACTCACTGTGCTTCTGCCAGGTGTCAGGAATACGGAAGCTGAGAGCGAGCTGCCTGCCGCCCGCCAGGCTGCAGGGCCAGGTCCTCGGGCTGGTTGTTTTCCTGCCACTGATCACAGCCTCTCCATTCTGCATGGTCCTGACACCTTACCACTCATCGCTCCTCCTCCCCTGGCCAAAAGGGCTCCCCTCCCCCACCTCTGCACCCTGCTGTGGTGTGAATGACGGGTCAGATGGCACGTACCCCAGGGCACCTCCAGGAATGGGAAGGTGGCTGGCCCTGCACGCCAGGCACTCCCTCCTGAGCCACCTGGTGGAACGCTGAGATGAGGACAGCAGCAAGAAGGTGGCCGACCTTGTCCTCCTGACATCTGTGTCTCCCTAAGCCAGGCCAACGGGTTGACCTGGACCTAATGGGCTCAACTCTGTTCCACTGGTCATTTTTTTAGAGCCAGCGGCTTTTTTTTCTTTATTCAAGATTTATTTGTTTATTTGAAAGTCGATTACACAGAGAGGGGGAGAGACAGAGACCAAGAAAAAGAGGGATTTTCCACTCACTATTTACTCCCCTTGTGGCTGCAATGCCAGTGCTGGGCCAGGCTGAAGCCAGGAGCCAGGAGCTTCTTCTGTGTCTCCCATGTGGTTAGCAGGGGCTCAGACACTTGGTCATCTTCTACTGCTTTACCCAGGCCACGAGCAGGCAGCCAGGTGAGAAGTGCAGCGGCAGGACACAAACCAGTGCCCACATGGATGCCCGAGTTGCGGGTGCTGGTTTAACTGGGCCACGATGCTGGTCTTGGTCTTTCTGTTTTTATGCCAGTAATCATTTACTTTCTTTTCTCCCATTGATCCTTTTCTAACACAAGTTGAAAATTTAACTCGTATTTTCAATTCTTCTTCTTCTTCTTTTTTTTTTTTTTGACAGGCAGAGTGGACAGTGAGAGAGAGAGACAGAGAGAAAGGTCTTCCTTTGCTGTTGGTTCACCCTCCAATGGCCGCCGCGGCTGGCACGCTGCGGCCGGCGCACTGCGCTGATCCGATGGCAGGAGCCAGGTGCTTCTCCTGGTCTCCCATGGGGTGCAGGACCCAAGTACTTGGGCCATCTTCCACTGCACTCCCTGGCCACAGCAGAGAGCTGGCCTGGAAGAGGGGCAACCGGGACAGAATCCGGTGCCCCGACCGGGACTAGAACCTGGTGTGCCGGTGCCGCTAGGCGGAGGATTAGCCTATTGAGCCGCGGCGCCGGCCATCAATTCTTCTTCTTTAAAAATGGAAGTATTTAAGCCTATATGAGTTGCTCTAGCTGAATTTCATATACCAGGGTACTTCAAGTGTTTCGTGGAAAAATGAAACAAAAAGGTATGTTTCTGGACAAAGGGAAGGGAAATGCATAACGGGACGGCTGGAGGGAGTTTCACACTGACATTTAAAAATAAATAAATAATAAATAAATAAATAGGCTTAGGGGTGAGCGTTTGGCACAGTGGTTAGGACACTGCTTGGGGTGCCTGCTTGCCATGCAGGAATGCCCGGTTTGAGTCTGGGCTCCTCGGCTTCCAATCCAGCTTCCTGCTGCTGCTCACCTTTGGAGGCAGTGGTTGACGGCTCAAGTACTAGGGTCCCTCCACCTACAAAGAGGCCTTGGGTTGAGTTCGCAGCTTCCAGCTTGGGCCTGGCTCGGGCCCAGTTGTGGCATTAACGGAAAAAAGCAGCAGATGGAAGATCCCTGTTTGTCTCTGCCTTTAAAGTAAAATTCGAAAAGTGAGTTTATTTTGGCACAAAAAATTGAAGTCTGTGCATAGTTTTTTTTTTCATAATATATTTCCATGAGTTTTTTTTTTTTTATGAAGATTTATTTTGCTTATTTTAAAGACAGAGTTACAGAGAGGTAGAGACAGAGAGAGAGGTCTTCCATCTGCTGATTCACTGCCCAGATGGCCACAATGGCCAGAGCTGAGCCGATCCGAAGCCAAGAGCTTCTTCCAGGTCTCCTACATGGGTGCAGGGGCCCAAGAACTTGGACCATCTTTCACTGCTTTCTCAGGCCATTAGCAGGGAGCTGGATCAGAAGTGGAGTGGCCAGGACTCGAACTGGCGCCCATATGGGATGCTGGCTCTGCAGGCCTGGGCTTTAACCTGCTGTGCCACAGCACTGGCCCCTCCATGAGTGTTTTGAAGACCCCTTGTATGCATGGCTTTCAAAAGTCTTTTTTGGCTGGTGCTGGTGCTGTGGTGTTAAGCCGCTGTCTGCAATGCTAGTGTCAAATATGGGTGCTGGGGCCGGTGCCATGGCTCACTAGGCTAATCCTCCACCTGCGGCACTGGCACCCCGGGTTCTAGTCCCAGTTGGGGCACTGGGTACTAGTCCCGGTTGCCCCTCTTCCAGGCCAGCTCTCTACTGTGGCCCGGGAGTGCAGTGGAGGATGGCTCTAGTGCTTGGGTCCTTGCACCCGCATGGGAGACCCAGAGGAAGTACCTGGCTCCTGGCTTTGGATCAGTGCACAGCGCCGGCCGCGGCAGCTGTGAACCAACGGCAAAGGAAGACCTTTCTCTCTGTCTCTCACTGTCTATTACTCTCTTTCTCTCTCACTGTCTAACTCTGCCTATCAAAAAATAAATTAAAAAAATATATATATGGGTGCTGATACAAGTCCTGGTTGCTTCACTTCTAATCTAACTTCCTGCTAAAATACGTGGGAAAGCAGCAACAAGTGCTTGGACCCTGGCTTCAGCCTGGCCTAGCCCTAACTGTTGCAGCCAGGGCTGGGCCAGGCCAAAGCCTGGTCTTCCACATGGGTGCAGGGGCCCAAGCACTTTGGCCATCTTCTGCTGCCTTCCCAGGCCGTAGCAGGGAGCTGGATTGCAGGCACAGTAGCAGGGACTTGAACCAGCACTCTGCTCCTGGATGCAGGGGTCACAAGTGGCAGCTTAACCCACTGTGCTGCAATGCTGGCCCCAGAATATATATTTTAATTCCATTTTCTACGGACTTATTGAAGTACCCTAAAATGTTGATATTATATTTTTAAAAGATTTATTCATTTATTTGAAGGAGGTAGAGAGAGATCTTTTATCTGCTGGCTCACCTAACTCCCCAGATGGCTGCAATGGCTTGGGCTGGGCCAGGCTGGAGCCAGGAGCTCATTGCTTTGCCTAGGTCTCCCACATGGGTGCAGGGGCCCAAGTACAAGGGGCCTTCTGCTGCTGCTTTCCCAGGCACATCAGCAGGGAGCTGAATCAGGAGCAGAGCAGCCGGGACTTAAACTGTTGCTCCAACATGGGATGCCATCATTGGAGGCGGTCACTTATCTTGGTGCACCCGAACACCAGCCCCAATGTTGTATTTTTCTCATTCATCTTTTTGTAGGGAACCAGACCGGAGGAACCGTGCCCCTAAGATGGCGCCGACTCCCTGCTTCCGGGTTCTTCCTCATCTCAGGGAGTTCCCGCTCTTGCTCGCTCCTTCCCGCCTTAGATTTCCCGCTCTAGCTCGCTCCTTCCCGCCTTGCCACGAGATTGTCCTATCCCCGCGCTTCTAGCCTATCACCTGATTTGTGACGTGTATTGTGCATATAAACCCTTGCTACGCGGGTGTAAGGGAAGTTCCTGCCCAGAAGAGATCGAAGCTGGATCTCCTGCTTGCCGAGCAATAAAGGAACCCCGTGCAAAGTGTTCGGTCTCTGTCTCTTGCTGGACGAGGACGGCGCCGAGCATCTTTTTATTATGCATCTATCATCACTGTAAATATTTTTTATTATTTAGACTCATGAGTTGTTTGAAAATGTATTTTGATCAGGAACTTGTGTTATTTGCAACAACATGGATGAGCCTAGAGGATATTATGCTAAGTGAAGTAAGCCAGGCACAGAGATACAAAGACCAACGATTGCACTGACATGCAAGTAGAATCTGCAAAAGCAAAATTCCTAGCAGAGAGGAAGAATGATGGTTCCGGGGTGGGTGTGGTGTAGCAGGTTAAGCCACCACTTGTGGTGCTGGCATCCCATTTTGGAGTGCCAGTTTGCATCCTGGCTTCTCTGCTTTTTTTTTTTTTTTTTTTTAAAGATTTTATTTATTTACTTGAAAGAGTTACACAGAGAAAGAAGGCGAGGCAGAGAGAGAGAGAGAGAGATTGAGATCTTCCTTTTGCTGGTTCACTCTCCAGTTGGCCGCAGTGGCCGGAGTTGCGCCAATCCGAAGCCAGGAGCCAGGAGCTTCTTCCTGGTCTCCCACGCAGGTGCAGGGGCCCAAGGACTTGGGCCATCTTCTACTGCTTTCCCAGGCCACAGCAGAGAGCTGGATGTGCTTCTCATCTCTCTGCTTCGTATCCAGCTTCTTGCTAATGTGCCTGGGAGGTGGCAGATGATGGCTTAAGTACTAGGGCTCCTGGAACCCACGTGGGAGACTCAAGATAGTGTTTCAGGCTCCTGGCTTTGACCTGGCCCAGACCTGGCTATTGTGGCCATTTGCGGAGTGAATTATTAGGTGGAAGTTCTCTCTTTGTTGCTACCTGTCACTCTGCCTTTCAAATCAATCCTTAAATGTGTTTTTAAACTTGCAAAAAAAAATCAGAAATCAATGACTGATCAGTTTTAACTTTGGACACTGGCATCCTCTAGAGGTGTGTTTGAAGTATTGGGGGTACTTTTTGATTGTCCCGATGACTGAGGGGCAGGGGAAGTTGCTACTGGCATTGAGTGTCTGGAGACAGGACGCCAGGCATACTGAAGTGGCTTTATACGTGGACAATGACCTTCCCTGCCCTACCTTCAGTATTTCAAAACAGCATTGGGGCCTGGTGCTGTGGCACAGTGGGTTAATGCCCTGGCCTGAAGTTCCGGCATCCCATATGGGCCCTGGTTCTAGTCCCGGATGCTCCACTTCCAATCCAGCAGAGATGCTATGGCCTGGGAAAGCAGTAGAAGATGGCTCAAGACCTTCGGCCCCTGCACCCACGTGGGAGACCCAGAAGAAACTCCTGGCTCCTGGCTTTGGATCTGCGCAGCTCTGGCCGTCGCAGCCAACTGGGGAGTGAACCATCAGATGAAAGACCTCTCTCTCTGCCTCTCCTCTGTCTAACTCTGTCAAATAAATAAATAAATCTTAAAAAAAAAAACCACCCAGCATCTATGTGAAACCTGCACTTACCAGTTACAGCTTAACAAATTTCTCCTTTAGAGTCCCTGAGGACTTGGAAGGGGGTTAGGGAATGAGGTAAAAACAGGAGTTTGAAATACGTAGGGGCTCCCACCTGTTGGTTGGGAACATGGGGCTGTCTCTTCAGAAGTTCAGGGTGCTAACTGCATTCCAACAAAGTATTTATCTCAACAGTAGGATCTGGGGCTCGGAGTGCCAACTGCTCGCGTACACAGCTGTAGCAGTAGACTCATACAGGTGTAAAAAAGGCGAAGACTTGTGACTGATATGACGTCCTGCAAGTACACGTGGGCAGGTGTCAATAACAAAATGGTTACAGTGAGCTCTTGGTTGCACAGATCTCAGATGCCAGCCTGAAAGAGTAAGCTTGCCTAGACTTTCACCCGAGATTTTCGGGTACTTCAAATTGGAAATCCCTAACTCGCGCTCTAGCATCCATTGACTCCTTCTCCCCACACAACCCAAGGGGGTTCCCATTTCCTCTTTCAGTACCCAGCTTCCTTGGAGGGTAAGGCATTGACTGTTGTCCAGTGGATCAAGCAGAGGCGAGCAATGCCCAGCTCCCCCTTTTAAAGCAGGGAAGCTGCTTTGTGTACCCTTATCTACCCTCTTCACATTTGCTGGGAAGACAACTCGTGGAGATGGAAGCCACAGAATGTCCCCTCACAGCTGGACCCTTGGATGGCTGCGAGAACAGAGCCACCTACGCACTTACTGAAGCCAACACATTTAGGAGAAATTGATTTCCTGCCACTTGCTCGTAAGCCAATAGCTAAACTGCCCTGCTGGCTCCATAGAAAAGAGGACATCTGGTCTCAATAAAAACTTGAAATGTAGCAGGGTTCTTTTTTTATGTATGTTGAGTCACACGTACAGACTCTACAAGAACAACTTACATGGTCAGTACCTTACAAACAGGCATAGTTCTGAGTGGTTTTTATTATTTTTCAAAATTTATTCACTTACATGAGGTGACAGAGGAGCCATCTGCTGGTTCACCCCAAATGACTGCGATGGCTAAGGGTGGGTCAGATCAAAGTGGGGGCCCTAGAGCTCAGTCCAGTTCTCCCATGGGGGTGGGTACTTAAGCCATCACCTTCCATCTCCCAGGGTGCACACTGGTAGGGAGCTGGGACTGGAAGTGATCTGGGGCTCAGATCCAGGCACCTGTTAGGGGAAGCAGGCAACTCAAGTGTCATCTAGCTGCTGCTTCGCAGGCCCCCACTCTGAACAGTTGTAACAAGTCAAATATAAGGATCTTTAAAAAGGGTGGAGCAGCAGCAGGCTTGGCGATTTTATTATAGCTGTAATTAATACAATTTCATTGTATATTGTTTTTAAAGATTTATTTGAAAGGCAGAGAGAGAGAGAGAGAGAGAGAGAGAGAGAGGTCTTCCATCTGCTGGCTCACTCCCCAGATGGCCACAATGACCAGGGCTGGGCCAGGCTTTCCCAGGCACATTCCCGGGGAGCTAGATTGGAAGTGGAGTAGCTGGGACCTGAACTGGTGTTCCTATAGGATGCTGGCTCTGCAGGCGGTGGCTTAACTCACTACACCGCGGTGCCAGCCACATGACATACACTGTCAGGTTCAGTGAGTTAACACCCAACACAGACGAGGCCAGCTTCGCGTAGTTATTTGCTCTTCTTCTGCAGATTGCACACGAGCGAGGGTGGCTTCTTGGTTTTATAGGCCACGCTTCTTCTGATGCGCTCTCCTTTGACGTTCACGATATGTGGCAAGAGAGGGGGCCGGACTGTCAGAACTGTGCCTTGAGGCGTGTAGCCTCGGAGGTGCAGCGTGTCGTTAGGGTGAGGTGTCACTGCGACCCAACCTAGGCGGGCACAAGAAAGAACACAGTGCTGTGAGCGACCCCTTCCTAGAAGCAGCCAAGCCAAGCTCAGAATGCAGCACCCGAGGAGACCGCTGCTCTCTCATCCTGTTTTGTAAAAAGCACACAACACATTTGTCAAAGTACACGTTTTCAGGACAGGTTGTGTTTACGAATAAACTTGTAGTGCCTTGAAATCAGCCATCCTCATTTCTATCGCGGTATACTCGAAGTCCACACAGCTACCTCACTTGGTTTTTACAAAGCGCTCGGTCTACGCTTACCTGCAGAGGAAAACTTGATGTCTGCCACTGCTTCAGATCCAAGTCCTTCTTTTAAGGTAATGTCTTCACCAACCAGAGGGGGGAATTCCTTCATTCGCTCTTCTCCGCCCATCGGAACCTTCCAGCGAAAGAAAAAGATGTCCGGAAGTTCAAATTCAATCCCCAGGTAAACCACTGCTAATTCTGCACGGGCATTACAAATCACCCCAGGCTGAGGGCCACGAGACAGGCAAGGACACGCTGCAGCTTCAGTGACAGAGTCTTGTAGCTCCTCATAGTGCTGTACACGCCAAGGGTAAGGTTGGGCCATGAAGACAAGGACCCTGGCTCTTACTATGTGGCCAGGAAGATTTACCCACACTTCCTTCTAGCTCAAAGATCCCTGCAGGAGGGTACTTCAAAAAGTTCATGGAAACACGTTACCAAAAACTGCATGGATTCAAACACTGGAGTCAAATAAGCCTAGCTTTTATTTGTTATTATTTTTAAGATTCATTTATTTGAAAGGCAAGAGTTACAGAGGGAGGTAGAGACAGAGAGGTCAGTCTTCCATCTGCTGGTTCACTACCCAAATGGCCGCTATGACCCAGGCTGGGCCAGGCTGAAACCAGGAACTAGGAGCTTCTTCCAGGTCTCCCATGTGGGTGCAATGTGATGCTTTCCCTGGCCCATTAGTAGGGAGCTGGATTAGAAGTGGAGCAGATGGGACTCAAACCAGCACCCACATGGGATGCTGGTGCTGCAGGTAAGAGCTTTAACCTGCTGAGCCACAGCGCTGGCAGCCGAAGCCTATCTTTTAATTCCATTTTCCATGAACTTTTAAAAAAAAATATTTTAAAGAGAGAGATATCTTCTATCTGCTGGTTCACTCCCCATATGGCCAAAGTGGCCAGGGCTGAGCCAGACGGAAGCCAGGAGCTTCAACTAGGTCTCCCATGTGGGTGCAGGGACCCAAACACTTGGGCCATCTTCCACTGCGTTTCCCAGGCCATTAGTAGGGAGCTGGATCGGGAAGTGGAGCAGCCAGAACAGTGCCCATATGGGATGCCAGTGTTGCAGGTAGTGGTTTTATCCAATATGCCACAGTGCCGGTCCTTCCATGAAATTTTGGAAGTTACCCTTGGATAAGGGACAGGATTCAGCTCCTGTTTCCACGCTTTAGTAGTAACTGGTAGTCCCTTGTTTATGCATTCATTAATGACTCCCTCCTGTGTTTAGCAGGACTAGACAGATGTTCTCATCTGGTCCCTGTCTCCAAGAGATTGGAAGGGCAGATAACAGGAGTAGACAGAAGGTGAAAGGCGCAATGAGCGGCCTCTTCAAAATATGTGGTTGTGCAGGAAGCAAACAGGAATGCCGAGGCAGCGTAGGAGCTGTGCCTGGCCAGGGGCACAGGAGTCACTTATGAGAACGGTATCCTGGTCAGCACGTGCGCACACGCTGGGGCACAGAGGGACCGGGGGAGTGTGGTTTAACTCTCCGTGGTGTGTTCCTGTGTGCATGTGCTGAGGGTGGAGGAGCGATGAGACTGTGGGTAGCTAGACTCACTCAGCAAGGAACTATAAAGAGAGGGCATGGGGCCGGCGCCGTGGCTCAACGAGTTAATGCTCCACCTAGTGGCACAGGCACACCGGGTTCTAGTCCCAGTCGGGGCGCCGGATTCTGTGCCGGTTGCCTATTCCAGGTCAGCTCTCTGCTGTGGCCCGGGAGTGCAGAGGAGGATGGCCCAAGTGCTTGGGCCCCTGCACCCCGTGGGATACCAGGAGAAGCACCTGGCTCCTGCCTTTGGATCAGTGCGGTGCGCCGGCTGCGGCGGCTGTTGGAGGGTGAACCAACGGCACAAGGAAGACCTTCTGTCTCTCTCACTGTCCACTCTGCCTGTCAAAAAAAAAAAAAAAAAAAAAGAGAGAGAGAGAGAGAGAGGGGGCAGCTCAGAGCAGCATGCAAGCAGAGTAAAACGAGCTGCTTTACGGGCCAGGACCTCTCAGTAGGGTTTAAGCCTGACATCCTGTGCTGAGGAATTCTCTGTCCTGGGTGTCTCCAGACGTTAGCAGACGTCCCCCAGGGGAGGATGAGCAAGTGCTCGCGTGGCTGTGGAGGTCGATGTGGGGGTAGAGGCAAGGGCTGAGCGAGCAGGAGACAGGAAAAACTGAAGCTGAGGAACTACTGAGGGAGGTAATGAGGCAGAAGTGACTGTGATCTGGGAGAGGAGGCGGCAAACCAGGAGACACCAGGGTCCCGGAGAGCATGTGTCACACCCAGGCCTGGAACTGTTGCTTTGGCCAGCGCCAGCCACGTTCATGTGAAGGCAACCAGATGTGTGAGAGCAGAGCTCCCGAGGTTAGCGGGAGGACAGCCACGCCAGGCGGCCCCAGGGAGCGTCCCTTCCCGAGTCTCAAGCTGCGTGTCCACTTGTGTACTCTTGTTCCACCCACAAAGTGAACAGACCGAAGACGACAACCATAGTCTAAGTGTAGGAAAACTGGCAGAGCCCGCGCTCCTGCCTGCCTTCAGGTGCACGCTGAGCCTGCACCTTCTAGAAGGCTTTCATTCCCGTCTGGCTTTCTTAGGAAGTCCAGAGAGAAGGAAGTAGGCCGGTACTACAAAAAGGTCACAGAAAAACAGAATTTAAAGAAAGAACATATTTTGGTGCAAAAACAATTATGTGTGTTGTTTTTAAATGGAGATTTTTTTTTTAAAAGATTTATTTGAAAGGCAGAGAGACTCTTCCGTCCACTGGTTCACTCCCCAGATGGCTGAGATGTCTAGGGCTGGGCTAGGTCAAAGCCAGAAGCCTGGAGCTCCACCTGTGTCTCCCATGTGGGTGGCAGGGGCCCAAGCAGTTAGGCCATCTCCTGCTGCTTTCCCAGGAGCATTAGCAGGGAGCTGGAAGTGGAACAGCTGGGATTCGAACAATGACCTATATGAAAGGCCTGTGTTGCAGGCAGTAGCTTAACTCGCTGTGCCACAGTATTGGCCTGGCAAAAACAATTTTGAAATCCATACATAGCTTTTCCCATGAATTACGAAGAAAGTTTTTTGAGGCTGGTGCTGTGGTACAGTGGGTTAAGCTGTGTCCTGTGGTGTCAGCATCTCACATGTGCACTGGTTCGAGTCCCGGCTGCTCTACTTGTGATCCAGCTCCCCGACAATGCACTTGGGAAAGCAGTGGAAGGTGGTCCAAGTTTCTGGGCCCCTGCACCCATGTGGGAGACCCAAATGTGTAGGGAACCAGACCGGAGGAACCGTGCCCCTAAGATGGCGCCGACTCCCTGCTTCCGGGTTCTTCCTCATCTCAGGGAGTTCCCGCTCTTGCTCGCTCCTTCCCGCCTTAGATTTCCCGCTCTAGCTCGCTCCTTCCCGCCTTGCCACGAGATTGTCCTATCCCCGCGCTTCTAGCCTATCACCTGATTTGTGACGTGTATTGTGCATATAAACCCTTGCTACGCGGGTGTAAGGGAAGTTCCTGCCCAGAAGAGATCGAAGCTGGATCTCCTGCTTGCCGAGCAATAAAGGAACCCCGTGCAAAGTGTTCGGTCTCTGTCTCTTGCTGGACGAGGACGGCGCCGAGCAGCTGGTGGCCCGTACGGGGAGCTTCCTCTACGTTGCCCGGTAAGTAGAAGGTAAGCGAGGTCAGTCTTACCGTCTGGGCCCCGCGAGTGAGGTATATCTCGTGGTTGGAGGGTGGACGCACCCTAAGATAGCGGACGTGTTTCCCCGCTTTAAACTGAAAGAATAGCAGACTTGTTTCCCCGCTTTAAACTGAAAGAATAGCAGACTTGTTTCCCCGCTTTAAACTGAAAGAATAGCAGACTTGTTCCCCCGCTTTAAACTGAAAATAAGATAGCGGACGTGTCTTCCCGCTTTAAACTGAAAATGGGAAATTCATCTAGCCATTCAATGTTGCTTAATCCGTTAAAAGCATTATTGCGTAGCAAAGGGATTAAGGTTTCTAAGACCACACTTGTCAGGTTCCTTGGAAGTGTTGATTTCTTTGCGCCGTGGCTCACCCACGAGGGCCAAATAACTCTTGAGTCTTGGGAGAAATTAGGAAAGGATCTCCGGCGCACAGTTAACGATCCCCAGGAACCCGATATCGACCCCGTTGTTCTCCCCTTATGGGAACTACTGCGGGCGTGCCTCCAAGAGGAGAGGTCGGTGGGAGCGGACCGCCCGACTCTTACGGCGGTTCGCGAGGCTCTCGAGGAAGTTCGTTCTCAGAGCTCGGACGGCGCCCGGGACCTCATACAATTTAAGGACACGGGATGCCAGACTTCCTCACTGGCCTCAGGCTCCGAATGTGGCTCCGCCTCCTCTGAGTCTGAGGGGGAAGGGGACGGCGATCCTAAATCCCCGCCTCCTACGTATGCGCAGCTGCGGCAAAAGTTAAAAGATGCCTGTTTACGCCCTCTAGTGCCTACGGCTCCTCCTATCGATGTCGTGCCCGCCCATCAGATTAAAGACGCATCGCCTCCTACTGGCGGTCATGTAGGCGTGCCTCAGCCCCATCTAACACCCGTGCCGCCATGGCCATTAAACGTCCCAAATGTGCCACCTTTTTCAGGCAGACAGTTTCATCAACAAGCCTGGAAACAGTTGCGAACTGGCGCTCCCGCTGCCCCCGCTCAGGCTTACCCTGTTTTGGCTTTGGGCACGCGAGAGGCCCGGCACGAACCATTGGACATGACAGTATTAAAACAACTTAAGGCTGCGGTCCATGACTATGGACCCACAGCCCCATTCACATTGTCACTCCTTGAATCAGTCGGCCAGTCCATTTTAACACCTAGCGACTGGACCCAATTGGCTCGGGCCTGTTTAAGTCCAGGCGGCTTTCTTTTGTGGCAATCTATGAATACAGAGTGCTGTCATGACCAGGCAGATGAAAATGCTGAGGACGGCCACCCTACGTGGAATGCTGATATGCTTTTAGGGCGTGGACCTTATCAGGCTGACCAGACCCAATTCCCTAGACAAGTATACAGGCAAATTTCCAACTGTGCCCAACGTGCGTGGAGGCAGGCGTCCAATCCAAGTGACTCAGCTAGCCACCTCACCAAGATCGTTCAGGGCACGGCCGAACCCTTCGCTGATTTTGTCGCTCGCATACTTGAGGCTGCGTCGCGTATTTTCCCTTCCGAGGTTGACGTTCAGCCACTGGTCAAACAAATTATTTTTGAGCAGGCTAATAAAGAGTGCAAAAACATTCTTCGACAATATAGACATAAATCTCTGGACTCCTGGTTAAAATACTGCAGAGATACCGGTGGGCCACTTACTAATGCGGGCCTAGCTGCGATGCTGGCAAAAGTCAAAGAAAACAGTCCAAAATCTAAATCGACCCGACCCCCCATATCTTCAGGACTTTGCTTCCAATGTCATCAACCGGGTCACAGAAAACGCGATTGCCCCAATCTCAGCCATGGGTATTCCACGGCACAGCCTTCAGGCATAGAGCCTTGTCGCCGTTGCCGCAAGGGCCCTCATAGGGCAGAGGTATGCCGTTCTGCTTTCGATATCGATGGCAACCCACTTACAGGTAGCGCCCAGGGGCCAAAAAACGGCCAGAGGGGGCTCCCCAACCCAGCGAGGAGCCCCCAAAATCAAATCTACTCTCAGGTTCCACCTCCCGTGTCTGCGCTACACCCAGTGCACCCTCAGCCCGTGCCACTCACGGGTCCGCAGGCCTGGACCTCCGCGCCACCTCCCCTCTCCTCTTAACTCCGGAGATGGGGGTACAATTAGTGGAGAGCGACTGCTCCGGTCCTCTGCCCCCGGATTCGGTTGGATTAGTGTTGGGTCGGTCCTCCGCCGCCCTCCGAGGGCTAGCTGTGATCCCCGGGGTAGTTGACTCTGATTTCACTGGTAAAGTAAAGATCATGGTTCAGGCCCCTCAGGGACCTTTAGTAATCAATCCTGGAGACCGTATCGCACAAATGTTATTGCTGCCCAGTCTTCACTCTTTAATCCCAGCTAAAAACCACGTTCGCGGCGCTGGTAACTTTGGGTCCTCTGGCATTAATTTTACCGGCTTACATATGCTTTTAAATGAACGTCCCACTTTAGTGTTGCAGATTAATGGCAAGGACATTAAGGGACTTTTAGACACAGGAGCCGACAAATCCATTATAGCAACAAAGGACTGGCCTAGTACATGGCCTACAAATGTGGCGGAACAAACCTTGCAAGGACTTGGTTTTGCTCATTTCCCAAAAATCAGTGCAGCCTTGTTGTCATGGCAGGATAGCGAGGGTCATAGAGGACAGTTTTCTCCATTCATTTTACCTCTACCCATTTCCCTTTGGGGGAGAGACGTCCTGGCCGAAATGGATGTTGCTTTGGTCACCACTTCCCCTGCAGTACGATCTATGCTACAAAATATGGGTTACGTCCCAGGCAAGGGACTCGGTGTCCAGCTCCAGGGCCACCCTTCCCCCATTGAACCAAAACAAAGACCAAGTAAAGTTGGCCTGGGTTTTTCCTAGGGGTCACTGTTTCGCCTCCTAAACCAGTGGAGCCTTTACCCATCTCGTGGCTAACGGACGTACCCTTCTGGGTTCCACAGTGGCCCCTATCTCAGGAGAAACTGGAGGCAGTCAACACTCTGGTCTTGGAGCAGGTCAACGCTGGTCATTTGATCCCATCCACCTCTCCATGGAATACGCCTATTTTTGCCATCCGCAAAAATTAGGTCAATGGAGACTCTTACATGATCTTAGGGCAGTCAACGCACAGATGCAGCCTATGGGCCCTGTGCAACGTGGTCTTCCTCTGCTTTCGGCACTTCCCAACCAATGGCCTGTTATTGTAATAGATCTTAAGGATTGTTTCTTTTCCATTCCATTGGACAAAAAGGATACCCCACGTTTTGCTTTTACTGTCCCCACCCAGAACCAGGAACAACCGGACAAGCGTTGGGAGTGGACAGTCTTGCCTCAGGGTATGACTAATAGCCCCACCATGTGTCAAGTCTATGTAGCCCAAGTACTAAAACCTCTTAGAGACCGATATTCCGACTGCAGGTGCCTACATTATATGGACGACCTACTGTGTGCAGCCCCCACAGCAGAGAGGCTCCTGGCCTTATACAGTACACTCCAACAAGTGCTGGAAGGGGCAGGGCTGCATATTGCACCTAATAAGGTGCAATTGTCGTCTGTAGTTTCTTATCTTGGGGCTATAGTCGCCCCTACTCAAATTAGACCTCAAAAAATTCAAATAAAAATCAATGCTATCTCCACTCTAAATGACTTACAAAAACTTTTAGGGGATATCAATTGGATTAGGCACTACCTTAACATTCCTAATGCTGCATTGCAGCCCCTCTTTAATATACTTAAAGGAGACCCGGATCTTGCTTCCCCCCGAACCTTCACCTCTGAGGCCAAACAAGCACTGTCAATTGTCAACGATGCCCTTAGTAAAGCTGCCCTAAAACGTTGGGACCCTGCGGGAGACCTTACTCTTTGGGTCCTCGACACCCTTAAACAGCCCACCGCGGTCCTATGGCAGGATGGGCCTCTCCTCTGGATCCATCCCTCAATGTCATCTACTAGATCTATTAGTTACTATCCCGTGGCAGTGGCGGAGATAACTCTCCTAGCCATTCAGAGGGCTATCCAACATTTTGGACGCGAACCATCCACCATTGTTGTCCCCTATTCCATGGAACAGGTACGTGTGCTAATCGCTTGTACTGATGCTTGGGCGGTTTTAGTCTGCTCCACTTCCGCAACTATTACAAACAGAACACCCTCTGATCCTTTGCTAACCTTTGTTCAGTCTCACCCAGTTATTTTTCCAAAGTCCACATCCCAAAAGCCCTTACAGGGAGCCCCAGTAGTGTATACCGACGGTTCTAAAACAGGAGTCGGTGCATATGTTGTTTCAGGATCTGTGCCAAAAACATTCCAATTCGCTACTAACTCCCCCCAGGTAACTGAACTTCTTATAGTTAACCAAGTCTTCTCTGATTTCCCCGGACCTGTCAATATTGTGTCTGATTCACGCTATGTGGTTAATTCTGTGTCTATCCTTGAGGCCGCAGGACTAGTCAATTCTTCATCCTCCGTAGCGACAGTTTTCCTCACCCTGCAAAAATCTATTTGGAATCGGTCTGCTCCTTTCTTTATTACTCATATTAGAGCTCATTCTTCCTTACCTGGACCCATGACCACAGGCAATGCTATAGCTGATCAAGCCACACGCCCCATTTGGATACTCCAATTTTCTTCCCCAGAAGAGCAGGCTATCCAGTTTCATTCAGAGTTCCATGTAAACGCAAAAACCCTTGCCGCCAAATTCGGTCTTTCTCGTGCTGCCGCTCGCGATATTGTTCGCCATTGTGCCGCATGCCCTACTTTAACCCCTGTGCCTTCGGTGGGGGTTAATCCCCGAGGATTACTACCAGGACATATCTGGCAGATGGATGTCACCCACATATCCGAGTTTGGGACCTTAAAGTATGTTCATGTGTCAGTTGACACCTGTTCCCAAGTAATTTTTGCTTCTCTGGAGACGGGTGAGCGTACCACCCATGTCATTAATCACTGCCTTGCTGCATGGGCAGCCTGGGGCAAACCAAAAACTTTAAAAACAGATAATGGTCCTGCATACACAAGTAAATCATTCCAAGATTTCTGCACCCGTATGCAGGTACAACATAAAACTGGAATCCCTTATAACCCTCAGGGACAGGCCATAATTGAAAGGGCTCATCGAACCCTCAAGGCTTTTCTCTTAAAACAAAAGGAGGGAATTGCCACGGGCAAAACCCCTCGAATGCGCCTCTCCCTTGCACTGTTTACTATAAACTTTTTGAATTTGACAGATCATTCTATGTCCCCCGCTGAGAGACACATGTTAAAGGAGCCATCTTCACGAGGCTATGTCCGTTGGAAAGATGTCCTCACGGGAAAGTGGTACGGCCCGGATCCGGTATTATGCTGGAACCGAGGCGCGGTCTGTGTCTTCCCACAGGAATCTGGAAGAGAACCTCTCTGGATACCGGAAAGATTGGTCAGAAAAACAGCCCCGCCGCCACAAGATACACCTCTATCACCTACGGACGACATCTCCCCCGAGATAACCGAGATTACCACGCTCTCACAGGACGACAAATTGCAACAAAACAACGAGACGTGAGATGCACCCCTTCCGCTTCTTCATACTGGCAGCGGCTTTGCTCCCTGGCTCTTATGCGGGCTTTAACTCCAACCCCACTGCTTTACTGCAGAACGTAGGCAACCCTTGCGACTACAAGGGGGGGACCAGCAACACCGTACTGCAGCGTACTCACATCGCCACAGCTGATTGTGGGGACAAAACTGCATATCTGCCCCTCCAGGGGATCCCCGGCCTACCACGCGGCTACATATGTGTGCCCAAACCCCGCGTTTCTGATCCCCATAGCAAAAACCACTCCTGTCCTTGCTTGACCTTTCAAGAATCCATGCACAGCTCTTGCGATTCCTCATACTTCCAATGCACTTCTGGCGGTCAGTCGTACTATGCCACCCAGTTACAAAGTACTCGCAGGTCCTCTAGTCCTGACCATTTGCCACAGGTAGTCCATTCATCCCCCTACCTCTCAGCCCCCTGTGTTGGTACGCCTGGACAGTGGGCGTGCTGGCGCACTACGGCACCCGTGCATATCTCTGATGGCGGAGGCCCACAGGACCAGCTCCGCCACCAACAGCTAACAAAGCGATTAAAACCCTCGTCCCCCCATCCCTACTCACGCCTCACATATGGACAATGCCTCCATCAGGCACACACCTTCCTCGAGTTGTCTTGTTCCCCCTCTCATTCATTGGGCTGTATCACCCATCCCTGACGGGGAGCGAAAACTGGGTATGCGAGACCAAAGGTACTGCAGCAGGAGTCCACCCGGGGGTTCCGGGGGTCCTGGGAGAGCATATGCATATGCATGCAGGTTCAATTCCCAGCCTGCCCCAGCAAAAGGGAATAAAAACTGATCCCTAACGGAGACATCAGGGGTTGTGGCCAGGCCCTTGAAGTTCCGTAACTAACGGATCACAAGCACGCTGGGTATGCACCTCTACTCTCTGCCTAGTAAATATTCTCCCGGCCCTCATGAGCCAGGGCCGTCGGGGATGTGATTTGTGCAAAAACAAAAGGAGGGAGATGTAGGGAACCAGACCGGAGGAACCGTGCCCCTAAGATGGCGCCGACTCCCTGCTTCCGGGTTCTTCCTCATCTCAGGGAGTTCCCGCTCTTGCTCGCTCCTTCCCGCCTTAGATTTCCCGCTCTAGCTCGCTCCTTCCCGCCTTGCCACGAGATTGTCCTATCCCCGCGCTTCTAGCCTATCACCTGATTTGTGACGTGTATTGTGCATATAAACCCTTGCTACGCGGGTGTAAGGGAAGTTCCTGCCCAGAAGAGATCGAAGCTGGATCTCCTGCTTGCCGAGCAATAAAGGAACCCCGTGCAAAGTGTTCGGTCTCTGTCTCTTGCTGGACGAGGACGGCGCCGAGCACAAATGAAGCTCCTGGTTCCTGGCTTTAGCCCTACCTGTTGTAGCCACTTGGAGAGTGAACCTGTAGATGGAAGCTCTCTCTCCCCTCTAACTCTTTCAAATAAATAAATACATCTTAAAAGAATTTTTTTTTTTTGAAAAAGATTTGATAGGCAGAGCATGGAGGACTGATTTCCCATCCACTGGTTCACTCCTCAAATGGCCATGACAGCCAGGCCTAGGCCAGGCTGAAGCCAGGAGCCAAGAACTCCATCTGGGCCTCCTACATGGGTGGTAGGGGCCCAAATACTTGAGCCACCACCTGCTGCCTTCCCAGGGGCATTAGTGGGAAGCTGGATTGGGAATGGAGCAGCCTGGAAACGAGCTGGCACTCTGATATATGATGCTGGTGTTGCAAGCAGCAGCTTAACCCATGGTGCCACGATTTCTTTTTTTTTGGCACCAAAATAAACTCAAGCTTTTAATTCCATTTCCTCAAACTTAAAGAATTATTTGTTTTATTTATTTGAGAGCTAGAGATTTCCCATCTACTGGTTTACTCCCTAAATACCTGCCCAACAGCCAAGGCTGGGAAGCCAGCTCCCAGAAAAACTGTGTCTCTCACGTGGGCGGCAGTGACAAGCACATGAGCCATCACCTGCTCTGCCTCCCGGGTACAGGTTAGCAGGAAGCTGGAGCTGGAAGTGGAACGGGGACTCGGACCCAGGTCCCCTGGTACAGGATGTGGGTGTCCGAGCCGCATCTTCACTGTTGTGAACACCTACCCCTCCATGCACTTCTTGAAACTTGCTCGTATCTACTTTAAATCAGGTCTGTGTTGTTAACGTTTGAAGGGTGCACATTTTGTGACATACCTCCATCGCGTGAGCATTAACACGCCACTGCTGTGCTGCATGCGCCCAGTATTTTTGCGAGATGCTTTCCTTATCTCCACCATCCTCATCCTCACCACCACCACAAATGCCATCATTGTTAACAGATGCTGCCTATCACTGCATCCTCTCCACAACCTCACCAGCTTGGTACAGCAGAGACCAGGGAAATCTGCTGAAAGTCACACATTTGTGTTAAGTGGTGGAGTGGAATAGGCCCTGCACCCAGGTGGTCTGCTCCAACTATCTCAGCCAACGTGCACTACCCATCGTTCAACAGTGTGGATGGCCGTCTTCTCCAAGAGCCGAGTCAGCCAGCCTTTGGTAAACATTACAGTAGGGACAATTTCAGCTGCATGATAAGGGCCAAAGAGGGATGGCAACACAGAAGCAATGAGCGGGACACTCAAGATTTTGTTTTGTCCCAGGATGACGCAGTTTTCCCACATCTACAGGTCAAAGGAAGGTGGTGGCAGAGCAGCAGGGAAGAGGTAGGAAAACCTGTAGACTGAGTGTTTGGGATTAAGAACCCAAGGCATCTTCCCACTCAGACCAGGGCTTACTCCCTGCTGACGGCGTGGACCAGCATCTCTGCTGTGTGCCACAGGCTGCCCAGCATCTGCTGGGGCCTCCGCCCAGTAGATGCCAGTCAACTCTCTGGCTGTGACAAAACCTCTAACTTCTGTTCATTCAGCACTGTCTAACCCAAGTTTCTCCAAGGATGCCACTACTGGGCACTGGGAATGCGGCTAGAACCACTCTTCAGATTTTATTTAACTGATGACTTTAAATTTAGACAGCCACACGTGGCTGGGGCTACCATGCTGGACGGCTAGCGCAGAGAAACGCAGCCCTGTGGCTAGTCCACACCAGTCCCTTTCATTAAAGGCCCATGGTGCTTTCCAGCCAGGATCCTCAGAGGTAGCGAGGGCAGAGCTGGCTGACGGCTCACAGGCGGTTTTGTTCGACACAGGTCTTCTCGGCAGAACGACGGGCCCTCAGCCTTACCTGCAGTAACGTGTGTCCCGCATGCTTCTGATACAGAGCATCTGCCCTGTCCAAGTAAGTGACGTGCACAGGGAGCAAGTTGGAAGCCACGACGGTAAACCAAGCTGACTCCTTTCCCTGAAGAAAGGAATGAGGAATCTTATACAGTGAGAAAAGCTGGAAAACCTGCACAGCTCGGTGTACAATTCATTCACAGAAGCATAAACGAAACACCAAAGTTATAGTCAGATTATATTAATGCCAGAATAAAACAAAAAGGCACAATATGGCAGCAGTGCATTTTAACAAGTCCCGTACAATGCTGACTTCTACAGACCTGTTGATAATATTAAAAAATCACTGTCAAAAACAGAGGAAAGCGGTCTGCTTCAACAGTTCCTGTGCACAGTTAGGTTTAGATTATACGAATAATCCACACTGCGGGTGGCAGTTAGCCACTTGCAGTGCCTGCATCCCATACTAAGAGTGCCTGGGTTCAGAACCCAGCTCCACTTTCCATTCCAGCTTCCCGCTAATGCAGGTGGTTCTCTGCCATCCACGGAGGAGCTCCAGATGGACTTCCTAGCTCCTTGGCTTTGGCCTGGCTTATCCCTGCCTACTGCAGACATTTGGGGAATGACCCAGTGGATGGGAAATCTTTCTCTGCCTTTCAAATAATAACAATAACAAATACCAGCACTCTATGGGCTTTGCTTCAAATAAATAAATAAATAAATCTTTAAAAAAAAAAATCGTGGAAGAATGGAATTGAAAGGTGTTAATTTTGGTGTAAGAATATTTTGAAACACGGGGCCGACACTGTGGTACAGCAGGCTAAGACACTGCTTTTAACACCAGCATCCAAGATTGGGGTGCCACCTTGAGTCCCAGCTGCTCCACTTCCAATCCAGCACCCTGCTGCATCGGAAGGCACCAGGAGACTAGGGTGGCCTGGATCAGCCTTGGCGATTGCAGCCATTTGGGAGTTGAACCAGCAGATGGAATCTCTCTCCCTCCCTCTGCCTTTCAAATAAAAAGTAAATGTGATCTTCAAGAAGTTAGTGGAACTGTGCTTATGAAAAAATTGTGCAAGGATCTCAAAACTCTTTGGCACCAGAATTAACTTTTTTTTTTTTTTTTTTGACAGGCAGAGTGGACAGTGAGAGAGACAGAGAGAAAAGTCTTCCTTGTGCCGTTGGATCACCCTCTAATGGCCGCCGCAGCCAGGGCACTGCGACCGGTGCACCACGCTGATCTGAAGCCAGGAGCCAGTTGCTTCTCCTGGTCTCCCATGGGGTGCAGGGCCCAAGCACTTGGGCCATCCTCCACTGCACTCCCGGGCCACAGCAGAGAGCTGGCCTGGAAGAGGGGCAACCGGGACAGAATCCGGTGCCCTGACCGGGACTAGAACCCGGTATGCTGGCGTCGCAGGTGGAGGATTAGCCTAGTGAGCCGTGGCGCTGGCCAAGAATCAACTTGCTTTTTTTTTTTTTTTTTTTTTTTTGACAGGCAGAGTGGATAGTGAGAGAGACAGAGAGAAAGGTCTTCCTTTTTGCCGTTGGTTCACCCTCCAATGGCCGCTGCGGCCGGCGCATCTCGCTGATCCAAAGCCAGGAGCCAGGTGCTTCTCCTGGTCTCCCATGCGGGTGCAGGGCCCAAGCACTTGGGCCATCCTCCACTGCCTTCCTGGGCCATAGCAGAGAGCTGGCCTGGAAGAGGGGCAACCAGGATAGAATCCGGCACCCCAACCGGGACTAGAACCCGGTGTGCCGGCGCCACAAGGCGGAGGATTAGCCTGTTAAGCCACGGCGCCAGCCTCAACTTGCTTTTTAATCACATTTTCCCAGACTTTTAAGCGCCCTCATATGTGTTTCCTTAAAGTGAATCCCAATATTTACTCATTTTTTAATGGCACAGCTGTTTCTTACCTGCAGGAAATCTAATCGGCCTACAGCACCCAAAAAGAGGACCATCCCTGGCTTAAGCACAAAGGTTCTCGGGATAATGGACTGTGTCGGCAAAACAATATTTACTTCTTTTTCTGTCAGAAGATTTAAAATCTGTAAAGCAAAAAAATAATTTTAAGAAAATTATTTTTACTGAAAATACAATATATAGTGATTTACCTGTTAAGATAAAGAGATGAAAACAATAGTCTAGAATTTATATTACATGTGATCCTCTGTCTAAATTAATCTCAGGGGTCTAAATTAATCTCATTTGGGGTGGTGGCTCAGCTGCCACTTGGGACATCTGTATCCCATCCTGAAGTGGCTGGTTCAAGTCCCAACTGTTCTGCTTCCGATGAGCTTCTTACTAATGTACAAGGAGCAGGTGATGGCTTCAGCGTGGGCCCTGCCACAGTGTGGGAGGACCCAGGCTGAGTTCCAAACTCCTGGCATGGGCCTGGTCCAGTCCTCCCTATTGTAGATTTGGGGGAATGAACCAGCAGACGGAAGACTTCTGTCTTTCAAATAAGATGAAAATAGATAAATCTTCTGGCTTCTAAGGATGAAGAAGAGTTTCTGAAGGACTGGAGAAAACAGCAATGGGAAGACAGGACGTGCAAGATTCAGGTAAGATTTAAGGAATCAAACTCTGGTTAAAAGTAGATAAAAAACTGCAAATTTGGTTCCTAAAAGCCTAACAAGGGGCGGGTGTTTGGCACAGTGGTTAAGACACCTGCACTCCATATAGAATGCCGGGGTCCTGTCCCGGCCCTGCTCCGACGGATTCCAGCTCCCTGCTAACGCACACCCTGGGAAGCAGCAGTGATGGCTCCCATGCTCGGTCCTTGCCACCCAGGTGGAAGACCCGGATTGAGTTCTCAGCTCTCAGCTTCGGCCGGCCCAGGCCTGGCTATCAAGGGCATTTGGGGACTGAACCAGTCAATGGAAGACTGCTCTGTGCGCCTTTCAAATAAATAAATCATTTAGAAAACATTGAGGAAACAAAAAATATGATATAGAGAGAAGCTTATAAGAAAATAAATACGGCGGCTATAAATTTTTCTCATTATTTGTTTGAAAAGGCACTGTGTAAGCCACTTGCAGCAACAAAACTTTTCTACTCCAGAGTTCTTTGTGAGAACAGCTTGAGAAATGGTGGTTTACGTCATCAAATGCATGTAAAGTTTGTCTGTAAACTGATCCAGAAATAAACTGCCAGTGCGGAATGGTTTTATATCTAAAAACTTGAAGCTATCATTCTGTTGGCTAGAATATGTTGCAAAAGATTTCTCAACAGGCCCTTTTAAAAAACTTATTTGAGAGGCAGAGAGACAGAGAAATGCCTTCCAGACAGTGTTCACTTCCCAGATGGCTGCAACAGCTGGAGCTGTGCTGATCCAAAGCCAGGAGCCAGGAGTCTCCTCTGGATCTCCCACGCGGGTGCAGGGGCCCAAGACTTGGGTCATCTTCTACTGCTTTCCTAGGCCATAGCAGAGAGCTGGATCAGAAGAGGTGCAACCGGGACAGGAACCGGCGCCCATATGGGATGCCAGCGCTGTAGGTGGAGGCTTAGCCTACTGCGCCACAGCACTGGGGCCCCCAGCAAGGTTAGTGACTAAAGCAACTGCTATGCCTGGTCTAACAGTTGGAAAGGGAAGGAGGAGCTGGCACTGAAGCGATGGGTATCATGAAGCAGCAGTCCAGGTACTTACTGCTGGGGAACAAGAGACTGAGCCAGAGGTGTGCTTCCAGGAGGGAAACCATGCAGAAAGAAAGAGTCTGCAGCACTGTATAACACGGGGCACGAAAAAATGCATCTGACAGTGAAACTGGAAGTGACTCTGGCGAGGCAAAGGCAAGAAAAGTACCTAAGAAACCTGTGCCGTTTCACAGGGAGATACGGACGTCATGAGGAGACCGGCGACTGCTCAGGCACCAGCTGCAGAGCAAGCGGTGGATGGACAGTGTGAGAGCCTAGCGTGGCCGCACACCTGAGTCCATCAATGACTTGGACAGAGAACAAAACTACAAGACCAAAAGCTGTGAGACTGAACGAACACGTAAGAGTCAGGTATGGGGTGAGATTAACAAGATAAAAATTCGAGTGACCCGTGAGATCCTGCAAATGTCCTAAAAATAAATAAATAAAATTTAAAATAAATTAAAGTGTGGGCCTGGGGGCTGGTGATGTGGTGTAGCAGGTTAAGCCTCTGCCTACAGCACCAGAATCCCATATGGCCTGGGGTTCAAGTCCCAGCTGCTCCTCTTCCGATCCAGCTCTCTGCTAATGGCCTGGGAAAGCAGTGGAACATGGTCCAAGTCCTTGGGCCTCTGAATCCACATGGGAGACCTGGAAGAAGCTCCTGGCTTCAGATTGGCTCTGGCCGTTGTGGCCATTTGGGGAGTGAACCAGTGGATGGAAGACCTCTCTCTTTGTAACTCTACCTCTCAAATAAATAAAATCTAAAAAAAAAAAACCCAATTCTATGGCGAGCCTGTGCTGATGAGCTGTCTGTCTTATGTTCTGATTATGTCACTGGACCTCAATGTTTGTTGGATGAAATAATGAAAGAGAAGAAGAGGCAGGGACACAGGAGGAGAGAGAGTTACTTCCAAGTATTTCCAGGTCTAGGGAAGTTGGTGCATGTAGCCCCAAGGACCAGGGGTACAAGTTACTGGGCGATGGCTCAGCTCAGCCTGAAGAGCAGTGGTTACCTGGGGAGCTGAGGGGACACTGCTCCTGCTCCCAGTGAGTGAGTCCTGCCTTCGTTCCAGCCGGATGGCCTTACGAGGGCTACAACGTGCATGGAACTCAGGCAGGGACGAGTGGGCTGCACTGCAGTGGTATCTGTCGGCCTCAACAGCTACGAGTCTGTATATTCTGTGCAGCAACACAAGTGGGCTGTCAGCAACGAGGTCCCAGCGAAGGGAGGACTTGAGCACAGATTCCTCCCTGACCTGCTTCTACCAGTGAATCAGCACTGAATCTCAGGTGCAAGTGTCTCTCTCCTCCTGCTCTCTGCCCGAAACACAGTGCCTGTGCTAATGGAAGTAAACGTGGGGGCCAGGGCTGTGGGGTAGCTGGTAAAGCTGCCGCCTGTGATGCGGGCATCCCTAATGGGTGCCGGTTTGAGTCCCAGCTGCTCCATTTCCGATCCAGCTCCCTGCTGATGTCCCTGAGAAGGCAGCAGAGGATGGCAGAGGATGGCCCAAGTGCTTGGGCTCTGAATCCAGAGACCCAGAGGAAGCTTCTGGCTGCTAGCTTCAGACCGGCCCAGCTCTGGCTGTTGCGGCCATCTGGGGCGTGAACCAGCACACGGAGGATCTCTCTCTGTGTCTGTAACTCTGCCTTTCAAATAAGTAAATGTCAAAATAAAAAAAAAAGTGTAGATAGAAGAGACCAGATACATACACAATTTTCTTTTGAAATCCCAGGGGTGTCATAGAACCAGTGGGCATCTTTCACGTCCTGTGGAGTCAATTCCACTCGCTTGGTGGGTTTGTCTGGAGTCGGCACAGGTTCATTTTCCATGTCAAAGGCCAGTGAATCCGCATCAAACTCAAAGGCAGCTTCATCCTTCTGTTCCTTTGAATACAAGAATGTTCTTCCAACTCTTCCTAGAACACATGATACCGAGGTCATCAGTCAGTCCTTCAATGCTTTTGACTCCAGACAACTTACTAAGGCTTAATTTGGTGTACAGAAGTGAGACGAGGTCTCTCTGCTTTGTAGGAACAAATTAAAAGCAAACTTACTAATTCTATTTGGAAAACAGAGAAATCATCTACCTGCTGATTCACTTCCTAAATGAACACAACAGCCAAGGCTGGGCCAGATGGAAGCGCGGCAGCCAAGCCAGCAACTCAGGCTGGGTCTCCCATGAGGGTGGCAGGGACCCAAATACCCAAGACATCACCTGCTGCCTCCCAGGAAGCCGGAGTGCGAGCTTGCACACAGGAGTTGGACACAGGCACTCTGATAGGGGACATGGCCATCGTAACTACTGCATCAAACGCCTGTCCCCAGGCCAACCTAACTTGAAGCTGCTGCATGGCGTCACCAATGTTCACATGTATTGGTCTGGGATTCCAGCGGAAGCAGCTTTGCCTCTAAGGAGACTGAGCAAGGCAGTCTTTCCCCCACAGCAAGTGGCTGGCCCCAGACCCTGAATTTCGGGGAGCCCAACGAAGAATTCCAGCGTGGAACCAACAAGGGCTTTCCCCACAGGATGCGTACCCACTACATATCCGCGTCTTTTCAGGAGCCGAAGCCGACTCTGTTCCTGCTCACTGAGCTCTTCTTCAGCTTTGGCCATGTCCTCTTTAAGTCTTTTTTGTCTTTCAAACATTCTGTAAGGAGTTGGGTTGCAGATAGGGAACTTGAGAAGGTTTAACGTAGTACCTGAAACACAGGAAAGGAACGAACGCTTTTGAAGATACACACTGTTTTGGGGTACGGTGCTTTCCCTCACGCAACCTCCATGCTAGCCCCCTAGAAATTATTCCCACTTTACGGTGGAGTTGTCAATAAGCTGAGATTGGCTCACAATTTTAACCAGGACTTGAATCCAAAATCCGTGTGCCTGTCTGATTGCTGTTCTCTCACAACATCACCAGGTAAAAAAGCAACTGCAAGGCAGAAGACCAGCTCACTAGACAAGGGTGAAGTCTGGCTTCAAGGGAACAGACAGGGTTGTCGCAGTCCGCCCTGCCAAGCTCAACACAAACAGGGTCACAGACAGAGGGACCCATATGCCATTAACGCAAGTTCCTTACAAAGTCACCAACCGCCCTTTCTTCCCCACGCACACTCTGCACTACGGGTTATTCACGTGTTGTGCGTGGAGCACCTGCTGGCCTCACGCCGGAGTCAAACCCAGGGGCAAGGGCACCGCCAGAGCGCAGGGGCTTCGGCTCTGTTCCAGACACTCGGCCGCCCGGCCAGGGAGGAGCGAGACCCCCGCAGGGCTGCAAGGCTCCAGGGAAGGCACCGCGCGTCCGCTTCTCGCACTCACCCGGCCACGGCGAGATGGTGGCCTTGTCGATGGCCTCGGCGCCCTTGGCGGTGCAGTAGTCGGACTCCAGCAGCGTGTTGAACAGCGTGGACTTGCCGGCGTTGGTGGCGCCCACCAGGTAGACGTCGCCGCGGTAGCGCCAGGCGCGCTGCAGCGCCGAGATCAGCTCCTCCACCCCGTAGCCGGTCTTGGCGCTGACCAGCCGCACGTCCCTGACCACCGTGCGGGGCGCGCTCTGCTCCGCGTCCCCGCCGGGCTGCGGCCCTCGGTGGCCCGGCGCCGGCAGCAGCCCCGCGCGCACGCACTCGTCCCACAGCCGCTGGCGGAGCCGCCGCCGGTAGTCAGGCGCGTCCTGCGGCAGCAGGTCCACCTTGTTCCCCAGCACGATCAGCTGCTTGGGGCCCACCAGCGCGGGGAGGTCGCGCAGCAGCGGGTCGGGCAGGTCCAGCAGGTCCAGCAGGTAGAGCACCAGCGCGGGCCCGGGCCGCCGCAGCGCCGCGCTCACCTGCTGCAGGTACTGCCCGCGGCTCACGCGCAGCCGCAGGGCGCGCCGGTGGTGCACCAGCAGCCAGCAGCGCTGGCACACGGCGCGCGCCAGCTGGCCGGCCTGCGCGGCGCGGGCGAACCTCTCGCTGGGCAGGAAGCCGGGCGCGCCGGGGTCCCGGCAGTGCAGCTCCGCCCCGCAGCCCGAGCAGGGCAGGCCGCTGGGCGGCACCGCCGGGTCCGGGCGCGCGCGGAGGTCGGCCCGCGCCCGCCGCCGCTCCTCCCGGCGCCGCTCCTGCTCCCGCTCGGGCTCCCGCAGCTCCCACAGCAGCTGCTCAGGCGTCGGCGGGGGCTCCGGCTCCGGGGTGTACTCGGGGAACTGGAAGCGCTCCTCTGCGTCGTCCGCGGGCGCGGCGGGGCCTTGGGGGAGCGCCCGTCGCAGGCCCGCCGGGGGCTGGGGGCCGGCGGCGGCCGCGCATCCCGTCCGCAGCAGCCGCCCCGCAGGCGCGGACCACCGCACCACCGGGCACAGCAGCCTCCGGGCCAGGCGTGCGGGCAGCATGGGGACCGCGGCCCCGCGCGAGGGGGCGGAGCCACCACCGAGCACGCGCAGTGGGCCCCAGGCGCCCGACTGCCCCAACCCCGGAGGTGCCGCTTCCCCGCCCCCACGTGATCCCGCGAGTTATCGCGATGAAAGCGCCAAGACGCTCTGGCGTAGCGGGAAAGCCGCCGCCTGCCGTGTCAGCCTCCCACGTGGGCGCAGGTTCGAGGCCCAGCTGTTGCACTTCCAACCCGCCTCTCTGCTGTGGCCTGGGAAAGGCAGCAGAGGCTGGCCCAAGTCCTTGGGGCCCCTGCACCCACGTCGGGGGCCGGGAGGAAGCTCCTGGCTTCAGCTCCGCGGTTGTTGCGGCCATCTGGGGGAGTGAACTAGCGGATGGAGGACCTCTCTCTGCCTCTCAAATAAATAAATAAATACATCTTTCTTCAAGCTTTCTCAAGGCGCTACGGCCAGCACACGTCGCACTTAATCCCCATTATTAGTTTTGTGGCTTCCTGGTCTTTGGAGTGCGAACAATACAGCCTTAAACCTGCGAGCTCACGCCACGGCCAGAAACTCTAACAAAGTCACTTGGATTTTTTTCAGGCGGCATTTGCTCAACGTGAAGCAGCTGTAGAGGTGCCCCTCCGCCTCGGACCCTGGGCCGTGCGGCCGCGGCCCCACTCAGCCGCGCCTGAGCGACCCCGAGCCCAGCCCGCCCTACGCTTCAACTCGCGCAGGCGCAGATCCCGCCTCGGCGACGGTGGGGCGGGCCTTCGGGGACGCAGAGAATTGTGGGAACACCGGAACCGGAAGTTGCTTCGCCTCCGGCTGCGTCCGTGCGGCGGCTGCTGCGCTGGTTTCTGCCTCAGTGTTTTTTCTCTTTGAGGGTTGGGATCTCCTGAGCCGTTTGCCAACATGTACGACGCGGACGAGGGTAGGTGGCCACGCAACGCAGACTCCGCGGCGGGGAAATGGGGGAGCTGGACGGCTTTGCGTCCGCCGCCCGGAGCCCCCCGCGGTGTCCCCCCGCCGGCCCCGGGCCGCGGTCCGAGCTGGGCGTGCGGGGGTGCGCGCGTGCGGGCCCCCGGCCGGCTGTGTTCGGCCCGTGTTGGAGTGGCGTGCGGAACCGTAGGCAGATGGCGTTGTTCTGGCTCGGGAGCGATCCGACGGGCCTCGGGTCCCCGGGCGGCCGGCGGACGGAGTGGCGCTGGCCATCCGTCATGTTGTGTGTTAGGCCTGGGCGCACGGCGGGAGGGGGCGGCGGCCGCGGGTGGCCCTCCGTGCCGTCCTAAGCTTCGGGGAATTGTCTCCTTGGAACTGACTGCTCCCCAGAGGGACGCGCGGCTGTGAGATGTGTGTGCCTCCGCGGCTTCGTGTTCCGGCTCTCAGGCCCGCAGCCACCCTGGCATCCCACCCGCTCCCTCCGCCGCCTCTCGGAGGAAGCGGACGCGCAGGCTTAGCGTTTCAGTGCCGGGGCTCACCGGACCCACCAGCTGTGCGCTTGGAACCGCTCCCACGCAGGTCTCTGCTGGGACGGATTCTTCGCTCCAGGGTTTCTTTACGTACGTGTGAGTGAACGCAAATGGGCTTCTGTCGTTCCCCGATTTTCAGACAAAAAGTAGCATTCGTGCTTTCCTGTATTTCTATTTTTTACATAATATTATGTAGTGGGTTTCCCTGTCAGTGTGTGGAGCCACCTTCACTGCTCGCTTGTTCAGATGTAGTGCAACTCAGCCGGTCTCTTAGGGATGGGGGTTTGCGTTATTCTCGTCTTTTCCTGGGAGGGCAGTGGAGGACGGCCCAGTGCCTGGGCTCCTGCGTCCGCGTGGGAGACCTGTGAGAGGCTCCTGGCTCCGGACCTGCCCAGCTCCGGCTGCTGCAGCCATTTGGGGAGTGAACCAGCGGATAGAGGCCCTTCCTCTTTCTGGAACTGCCTTTCAAATAAATAAAAATTATTAAAATTGCTAAATAGAGAATTGTCAGGTCAAACGATATATTCATTTAACATTTTGCAGGATGGTGCCAAGTGACCACTGTGCTATTAACTGTACGAATTTACATTCTCATTAGCAGCGTATAAAGTCGTCCCGTGTGGAAGAGAAGAGTGAACAAGCTGCTTCCAGTGGCGCGTGTTCCATTGCTGCCTGTTCTGAAGTCTGTTAGCTACACCCTCATCAGTTTCGGCTGCTCCTTTCAGATTGCTTGTTGCCATGTGAAGGTGTCAGATCTCTCTTGACACCTGCAAAAAAGTTAAACTCTGCTCAATTCTTTCCTGGGAATATTTGACCTACGTCCTTCCATGGACGACCGGAGTTCTCAGAAGAGTTTCTGGCCTCTCAGGTTTTCAGCACGTTCTAATCTGATCTCAGTGCTGCTTCATTAAGATGCCCTTCCCAGTTGATAAAACCAGTAACACTGTGTAAGCCTTGGGCAGGTCCTGTGGTATTTAGCATCATGGGTGACTTCCTTTTGGCAACCCATCTCCTCAGCCTTAGCACTGTCACTTGATTCTTACACTGATCGGACTTTGTCCCTTCTCATTCATTTCTGCTGTTCGCATTTTCCGTGGCTTCAGTAACTGTCTATATGTGGATGACGTCTCAATACGTATGCACACATTTCCAGCTCAGATGTCCTGCGTATCTATCTGAAGTGTCTCTGGGCTTCTGTAAATTGTCACTGCCCAGGCTGAGCTCACCATGTTTTTTATGTACTCCCCGCTCCCCTCATCACCCCCACTTCCAAAGCCACTGGCTTCTGGGTTGTCTGTCTTAGAGCATGGTACCACCCTTCTCTTTTGTGGGAACCAGAAACCTGGGCGTTGTGTATTTTTATTTAAAAGTATTTTGATTAACTTGTAATATTTGTACATTGTATGCAGTGTCAAGCAGTGTTTCAACACATATATGTAGTGTAAACTGATAAAGTCAAGCAGTTAGCATTTCCATGTCCTTATGCTTAGAACCTATCAGATCCTCTCTCCTGTTTATTTATTTATTTATTTTTATTTTTTTTAATCCTTTTTTAAGAGACAGAGTGGGGAGGGAAGAGGTGGGGGAAGGAGAGACAGCGACAGGCTTTCTACATGGGTGACATTAACCCAGTCACGTGAGCCATCACTGCTGCCTTCCAGGGTGCATTAGGAAGCTGGAGTCGGGTCAGGCCAGGGACTGAGCCCAGGTACTCTGATGTAGGATGCAGGTGGTTTAACCAGCATCTTACCCCAGGCCAAACACCTGCCCCTCTTTGAGTTCTTTATGTAGTATACAATATATAATTTTTAAAAAAGATTTATTTATTTACTTGAAAAAGTTACACAGAGAGAGAAGGAGAGGCAGAGAGAGAGGTCTTCCATCCGCTGGTTCACTCCCCAGATGGCTGCAATGGCTGGAGCTGTGCCGACCCAAAGACAGGAGCCAGGAGCTTCTTCTGGGTCTTCCAGGCAGGTGCAGGGGCTCAAGGACTTGGGCCATCTTCTACTGCTTTCCCAGGCCATGGCAGAGAGGTGGATCGGAAGTGGAGCAGCCGGGTCTCGAACCAGCGCCCATATAGGATGCCGACCCTGCAGGCAGTAGCTTTCCCTGCTACGGCACAGCGCCAGTCCCTGATCTGTTTTTTTGAGTGGTAGTCATGCTCTGAGCTGCAGAACATGAGAACCTGCTACTCTTAGCTGTGTTTTGGTGCCCCTCATCCAACCTCCCCTTACCTCTCTCACCCTACCCTTCCCAGCCTCCAGTCATCATGGGCATCATTCTTGATTCCTCTCTTGCCCCATACCTAATCATTCATTCTGCCCTGTTGGTTCTGTTTCCTAAATAAGTCAGATCTGGTCACCATTCTGTGTCCCCTCGCTGCACGTCACCACCATCTCCAAGATTACTCCTAACTTGTGTGTGTGGTTTTTTTTTTTTTTTCAATTTTTTTGTCCCTGTTGTCTACACTGTCTTTGTTCATGCTGGCCATAATGATTTTTCAGAAATGGAAATCTGATCTAGCCACATGCCTGCTAGAATCTTAGAATGCTTCCTCAAAGTTCTTTTGGTAAAGACCAAACTCTTGCCCCACCTCCAGTTTCACACCCTGTGCTTCAGCCACATTGGCTATCTTTCATTCTTTGAATAGGACAGTGTATTCATCATGATGTCTTTTGCACAAATTCCTTTTTCTGTTTGGTTACTACTTTCTCTACTCTTGCTAGCCTTACCTTCTTTTCCTGGTTGACTCCTGTTCACATAATATGAGGTCTCTGCCCAGCTCAGCTTTTAGGCCCAGTGTTGGCCCTTGTGGTCATCTGGGGAGTGAAGATCTGTCTCTGTGTCTTCTCTCTCTGTAACTCTTTCAAATAAATAAATCTTTTAAAAATTACTATATTTATGGATGCTGTGGATTGGGAATTTGGACAGGGCCTGGTATGCATGACTTGTCACCTCAGTGTGTATGGTCTGGGGAGGGTGAAGGCTGGGAACTGGAGGATGTGGAGTGTTTATTCACATGTTCGGCACCTAGCCTGGGAGGACTCGAGGCCTGGGTTGCTGATTAGAGCATCTGTAACATCTGTAAGTATCCAGTCCTTAGGGTTTGGGCTTTCTCACAGAATTGCAGCCTGAGAGTGGTAGTAGGACTTTGTATTGGCAGCTCAGGGTTCCAGAAACAAGTGTTGCAGCAAACAGGGTAGAAGCTGTATTGCTTTTTCTTTTCTTTTTGTTTTAAGATTTATTTATTTTTACTTGAGAGAGTTACACAGAGAGAGGAGAGGCAGAGAGAGACAGAGGTCTTCCATCCGCTGGTTCATTCCCCAGTTGGCTGCAATGGCCGGAGCTGGGCTGATCTGAAGCCAGGAGCTTCTTCTGGGTCTCCCATGTGGATACAGGGGCCCAAGCACTCTGGCCATCTTCTACTGCTATCCCAGGCCATAGCAGAGAGCTGGATTGGAAGTGGAGCAGCTGGGACTAGGACCGGCGCGCATATGGGATGCCGGCGCTTCAGGCCAGGGCATTAACCCGCTGCACCACAGCGCTGGCCCCTGTATTGCTTTTTCTGATCTAGCTTCTGAAGTCATGCATTGTCCCTTCTGTTAGTCACAGGAGAGTAAAAGGTCCACCCAGATTCAAGGGGTGGATGCACAGACCACTCTGTTGTGATAGTGGGCGTGTCAAGATCACTTTGTAGATGAGCATGTGGGATGGCAGATAAGGATGAGCCCCGCGGTCATGTCTGTCTGTGTAACGATATGTTGCTATAACAGACCACTGTTTGAGGGTTTTGACCCGATGTTGGAAGCCTTTTCTGCCTCTACCCCATTACCCTGATGGTCTGACTCCAGTCCCCAAGGAGCTTGTTGATTGGAGGATTAAGAGCTTGCTGCTAGTTATCATCTTGATTAGCTATAAATGAAAACTTTGTGGACTTTCTCGAGAAAATGGAAAACTTACAGAGCCACACAATTTGCACCGAACCTTTACAATAAAACCTCTTTGTATGTTGGAAAAAAATACCTATGTGATACAGGCATGTTATTAATTCACTGAAATTTGAGAAAAGAGGGGTAAGAGCATTGCTTTTTATTCGCTAGGGAGTAGATTTGTTTCTGCTGTCAGCCACAGGAGTGGGCTGTTACGAGGGGAAGCTTACTGTGCTTGACGTCACTGTTTCTGTTTCTGCAGATATGCAGTATGATGAGGATGATGATGAGATCACTCCGGACTTGTGGCAGGAGGCCTGCTGGATTGTCATCAGGTAACCTTTGAGACCCAAGGCACTGCAGCCGATTAGGGGATGTCCTGCTTGTTCTGATCTTGATAAGTAGAAATTCCACATGAATATGCTGCATAAATCCTTTTTTTTAAGTTTTTTTTTTTTTTTTAATTGAAAGAGTGTTGGAGAGAGAGAAAGAGAGACAGCGAGAGAGAGAAAGAGAGAGGGAGATACCTTTCATCTGCTTGTTTACTTCCCAAATGCCTGCGATAGCAGGTGATGGGCCAGGCTGAAACTAGGAGCCAGGAACTCCATCTGGGTCTCTCATGTGGGTAGCAGCAGTGGCTGGAGCTGAGCTGATCTGAAGCCAAGATCCAGGTTTCCCATGTGGGTGCAGGGGCCCAAGAACCTGGGCCATCTTCCACTGCTTTCCCAGGCCATTAGCAGAGAGCTGGATAGGAAGAGGAACAGCCAGGACTAGAACTGACACCCATATGGGATGCCAGCACTGCAGGCAGATTAACCGACTGTGCCACAGTGCCAACCCCATGTAGGCACCAGTTTGTGTTCTGGCTGCTAGACTTCCTATCTGGCATTCCTGTTAATGGCCTGAGAAATGCAGCAGAAGATGGCTGGAGTGCCTGGGCCCCTGCTGCCCACGTGGGAGACCTGGATGAAGTTCATGGTCCTGGCTTTGGCCTGGCCCATCCTTGGCATTGCAGCCATTTTGGGGGTGAAGCGGCAGATAGCAGATCTCTCTTTCCCTCTGCCACTCTCTGTCCTTGTCTGTCTCTTTCCTTCTCTCTGTGTAACTCTGACTTTGAAATAAATAAATTAATCTTTAAAAAACACATGCTTTTGACCTTCTGCCACTTGTGTCTGGAGTATAATTGAATGCCTTTTTTTTTTTTTTTTTTAAAGATTTATTTATTTTTTTTGAAAGAGTTACATAGAGATCAACTGATCTTACATCTGCCGGTTCACTCCCCAGATGGCTGTAACAGCCAGTGCTGGGCCAGGCTGAAGCCAGGAGCCAGGAGCTTCTTCCAGATTTCCCTTGTGGATACAGGGACCCAAGCACCTGGGCCATCTTCTGCTGTTTCCCAAGCCATGAATAGGGAGCTGGAATGGAAGTGGAGCAGCCAGAACATGAACCGGCACCCATATGACATGCTGTTGTTGCAGGTGGCGACTTCACCTGCTGTACCACAACACTGCCCCCACTCCCCTTTTAAAGATTTATGTATTTATTTGAAAGGCAGAATTAGACAAAAAGAGATCCTCTACCTGCTGGTTCACTTTGCAAATGCCTGCAACAGCCAGGAGCTGGGCCTTGCTGTAGCCCTGAGCCAGGAACTCCATCTGGGTGTCCCTGACGTGGTTGGTAGGGGCCCAGGTTATTGGGCCATCCTCTGCTGCTTTCCCAGGCACATTAGCAGGGAGCTGGATCAGAAATGGAGCAGCTGGGGCCGGCGCCGTGGCTTAACAGGCTAATCCTCCGCCTTGCGGCGCTGGCACACCGGGTTCTAGTCCTGGTTGGGGCGCTGGATTCTATCCCAGTTGCCCCTCTTCCAGGCCAGCTCTCTGCTATGGCCTGGGAAGGCAGTGGAGGATGGCCCAAGTGCTTGGGCCCTGCACCCGCATGGGAGACCAGGAGAAGCATCTGCCTCCTGGTTTCGGATCAGTGCGATGCGCCGGCCGCAGCGGCCATTGGAGGGTGAACCAACGGCAAAAAGGAAGACCTTTCTGTTTCTCTCTCTCTCTCACTATCCACTCTGCCTGTCAAAAAAAAAAGAAATGGAGCAGCTGGGATTTAGACTGACAGTTTTCTGCTGGCATCGCAGGCAGTGACTTAACCTACTATGCTACAATACTGGTCCTAAATGATTTTTTTTTTTTTTTCTCAGTGTATTTGAAAGAGCTACAGAGAGAGGGAGAGACAGGAATCTTCCATCTACTCCCCAAATGGCCACAATGCTTGGGGCTCATCCAGGCTGAAGCCAGGAGCTTCATCCAGTATCCCATGCAAGTGCCGGTGCCCAGGTACTTGGGCCATCTTCCTTTGCTTTCTAGACACATCAGTAGGGAGCTGGATTGAAAGTGGAACAGAATAGCTGGGACTCAGACCGCTGCCCATGTGGGATGCTGGCATTGCAGCTGTTCTACAATGCTGGTTGCCCAAATGATCTTTTTTTTTTTTTTTTTTTTGACAGGCAGAGTTAGACATTGAGAGAGACAGAGAGAAAGGTCTTCCTTTTTCCGTTGGTTCACCCCCTCAAATGGTTGCTACGGCCGGTGCGCTGCGCCGATCCGAAGCCAGGAGCCAGGTGCTTCTCCTGGTCTCCCATGCAGGTGCAGGGCCCAAGCACGATCCTCCACTGCCTTCCTGGGCCACAGCAGAGAGCTGGACTGGAAGAGGAGCAACTGGGACAGAATCCGGCGCCCTGACCAGAACTAGAACCCAGGGTGCCGGTGCTGCAGGCGGAGGATTAGCCTAGTGAGCCGTGGCACTGGCCCCCAAATGATCTTTTTTTAAAATTATTTTATTTGAAAGATTGACATGCGCACACACATATATATACAGAGATACAGAGACAGAGAGATCTTCCGTCCACTGATTTATTCCTTAAATCCTTGCAATAGCTAGGGCTGGGCCATGCCAAAGCAAGGAGCCTGGAACTCCATTCCAAGTCTCCCACATGAGTAGCAAGGACCCAGGTACTTGAGCCATCATCTGCTGCCTCTCAGGGTGTGCGCTAGCAGGAAGCTGAATCAGAAGTGGAAGAGCTAAATTGAAACCGGGTGCGCCAATATGGGACACAGGCATCCTAAGCAGTGACTTAACTGCTGTGCTGAATGTCCGTCCCTGTATCAAGTAATCTTTACATAGCAGTGTGAATGTGCTATTACTTAGTATCACAAGTAACTGAGGTAAGAGGATTCCTGGTTTCGGCACTGTGGCATAATGGACTAAACCGCTGTCTGTAGTGCTGGCATTCCATGTTAGGCTCCAGTTTGAGTCCTGGCTGCTGTACTTCTGATCCAGCTCCCTGCTAGTGTGCCTGGGAAAGCAGCAGAGGATGGCCCAAGTGTATGGGACGCTGCACCCACATAGGAGATCCTGAGGAAGCTCCTGGCTCCTGACTTTAGATCGGCACAGCTCCGGCCACTGCAGCCATTTGGGGAGTGAACCAGCAGATGGAAGGTGGATCTCTCTGTCTCCTTCTCTGTATTTCTAACAAATAAATCTTTTTTTAAAAAGTACGATGATTTCTGGTGAAATAAGCCTAATAGTAGCTATCATAAATGTAAAATAGTTATGTAGCTTAGATGTTTACAGATAGTATTCTATTGCAGCACTGTTTCATAGCAGAAAGTAGCTGTGGTTCAGCTTCTTGGGGTAATGAAACTTATATATAAGTTTTGTGAAGATTTTTCATCTTAAGTTGTGTGTAAAAAACTTTTGCTGCTTATTTTACAGGCAGTGCCTTTCATGCATTTATGTATCAATTCCTGACTCAAATGATCATGAAAATTTTATTTCTTGTTCCACAATCCCTTCTGAAAGAAATTGCCACAGCCATTCTTGAGGCTTTATCTTACATAAGGATGGATATGTGCTGTGTTCTTTACCATAGGACCTAACCTCTAATGGTGGTGGCCATATTTGACTGGATCAGAGTGGGCCCTGGCCCACAGCCAGACAATTTGTAGGCCTACTGGTGACCTATGAGGTGACCTGATGATGCCAAAAATTGACTGTTGATTAGCTGGGCTATGTAAATTGTCCCAGAATGTTGATGTGTGTGGAGGGGAAGGGTGTCAACGGTTAATAGGGAAAGGGAAGTAGAAGCTAAGAAAGTCCCCTAGGTACAAGATGGCAGGGGTCACAGTCTAGAGGAGTTGAGACATGGAGATGTGGTGATGAGGCAGTTCCTACTGCTAAGGGGTGATGAGATATTCCCGTCCTTAGGGTTGCGCTAGAGCTCACAGCTCTTCGAGCCCTGTGATGGCCAACCGTGCAACTGTTCTGGGCGGTAGTGGGGAGTGATCTGTTGAGAATCTTCTTGTGCTTCAATCTGTTTGTGTCTTTATTATATTATCTCCTTGCTCATTCCTCACCTAAACAACTGACCATGTCTTGTAAGCAGTAATGTCTACTCTTGGATGATCCATCCTTCTCTTAAGATGTGGCTTCTGTTGTATCTGCACTACTAGCTCTGATGTCTTTCCTGTGCTCCACTTTTATCACCAGTCATTTGAAGTGATAGACAATCTCATCTCACCTTCAACATATTCAAAATAAAGCTAAACTTAAAATTAACACACTCTCTCTTTTTTTTAAAGGTTTATTTATTTGAAAAGAGTTATGTATGTTTATTTGAAAGAGTTACAGAGAGAGAGAGAGAGAGAGATCTTCCATCCACTGGCTCATTTCCCAGATGGCTGCAGCAGCCAGAGTTGGGCCAGGCTGAAGCCAGGAGCTTTATCCAGGTCTCCAGTGTAGGTGGCTGGGGCCCAAGCAGTTGGGCTATCTGTTGTTGCTTTCCCAGGCCATAACCATGGAGATGGATTGAAAGTGGAACAGCTGGGACACGGGCTGGTACCCATATAGGATGCTGGTGTTGCAGGTGGTGGCGTAACATGCTAACGCCATAATGCTAGCTCCAATAATGTTCTGCATTTTCTGTTTTAGTAATTGATATCACCATTTCATTCAGACTAAAGTTCTTGTTATCTTTAGCTATCCATTTTCTTTAGATGTCTCCTGACATTTTTTCAGAAAACGTTTCGAAGAGGTTGAAGAGGTTGAATGAAATTTGTCTATAAAGGATATTTGTAAACCAGGGCTTCCTTTTTACATGGTGCTTTAATTATTTTGCCTATAAGTTTTTTTTTTAAACAATAAGTTCTACATAGGAAATATCCGCGACATTATACCATTTTAAGTTATCTCATAGTTTCTTGTGTAATCATTGGTATATAGTGTTGGTTTCTTGAGTATTTTTTGAGTTATAATAAAAGTGGAGAGGGGGAGCTAGAGAAGAGTGGCAACTGATTATAAACTCTTATTTTCCTAGTTCCTATTTTGATGAGAAAGGTCTGGTCAGACAGCAACTGGATTCTTTTGATGAGTTCATTCAGATGTCTGTTCAAAGAATTGTGGAAGACGCTCCCCCCATAGATCTGCAAGCAGAAGCCCAGCATGCCAGCGGAGAAGTTGAAGAACCGGTAAGATGGTTTCTAATAGCATTACACAGGTAAAAGGAAGACTGGTTTCAAATTTCAGTTCCCTTACCTGGTTTAAAGCCTAAAACAAAGTCAGGAGGAGCATTTAGCAGTGCGCTTACAACATCTTCAGTATCACCTTCTGATTTATTCTTAATAGTGGAGAGATGCATTTTTGCAAGAAATCCAGAACTGAAATGCCAAATAAGATTGGGAAGAGGGGATGCAGAAATATGAAAAACCAGCAGAAGCAAGCCAAAATAGTCATGGCTTTTCAGATAACTTTTGTCTTTCACAGTATAAGAATTGTAAAAGAACAAGTGTTTGACTTTTCCCTCAAATTTTATTTATTGCATTAAGTACCTTATCAAAACCATATGGATTTCTCTTTAAATCAAATCTCAGAGGAGACCCAAACATATCAATTATTTATTTTTTCAGTTCCTTTTAGTTTTTGTTCATATTTGTACTTTTTAGCATTGTTAAATCATAGCTAAAGTATCATCTTATAATTTAGTGCTTGTAAAGAAATAAGTGGCCCAAAATAATGACTGCTTTGTTTTAGAGAAGTGGAGGAGGAGCTGTGGGAGTGTGCTGGGCTCTGAGAAACAGGGAAAAGTGAAAAACAGTGTGAGGTAGGGGAAGCCCCAGGAATAAAAGCTGTTGGTGGGGGTGGGGCGGGGGTGGGGGGAGGTCATTATTGCTGGCCAGGCAGTCCCTGCGCTCTCCAGCTTACCTCCTCAAGCTGGTCTGTTCTCATTTAGCTGCAGAGGCTGCACACACATTCTGCTGTTATTTGGTTCTTCTGATGCTGTGCTGGAAAAAGGGACATAAAGTTTCGTTTTTTTGTCCTTGGGTTGTTTTCTCTTCATGGTCTTTGGTATAGTGAGAGTTAACACTGTGACAGGCAATTCAAAGTGATAGTAAGTTCTACTGAAGGTTGTTGGAGTGCAGGGGAGAAGATGGGAGAAGACCCTTTAGAAAAAATGCTAAGGAATTTCAGCAAGAAAGTACTTGGTTATTTAGCTTACAGTTGAGATGGGGACCGCCATAAACAGTATGTGATTTCATGCTATCTGTGTTTGATAGGTGGTAGTAGGAGATTAGAAGGGACCAAGGCTTTGGGTATCATTGGATTCATGAGGAATTGTTGAAAAGTTGTCAAAGAACATGTAAGAAGTGTTATTTTAGAAAGGTGTTTACTCGGAATGGAAAGTGGCTGGAATCAAGTGAAACCTTGCAATAGCTTAAGTTTTAGATGTGTCTTGGACAGTGTGAGAGTGGTAATGAGGGCGAGTTGGCTTTCCTTTGGTTCATTGTCATACTCTTCTTCTCTGCCCTTTGCCCACTCCAGCTCTGGAGACTTGGGTGTCAGCAGCGTTCCCACGGGAGAGTCTGCTCGGTTCCAAGGTCTCCTTCTCTGAGATTTGATTTAGAGATGTATTGGTGTCCAGTCACCTCTGCAAAGTTGTGCTCATGGATCTTGCTTCGTTAGGCAGTAGGTAGATTTTTAACTGAAAATCTTTTTGTGTTTTGGCTTTGATCATCAGGTTTGGAAGTTCTGTCTTTTATTTAGAATGATTAGTGTTTTTTGTGGATTTAATTGAGAGTTAGATTTACTTTTTCTAACATTCTATGTATTTCTAATTATCTAAATTTGTTATTTTTTTTTCTTCTCTGGTCACTTTGCATTTTCAAAAACTTACTTATTTGAAAGCCAGAGACAGAGACATCTGGTCTCTATCTGGTTCAAGCCTCAAATTTCTCTGGCTGGGCTGGACAGAAGCCAGGAGCTGAGAACTCATTCCTGGTCTCCTGCATGGGTGGCAGGGACCCACATACTTGAGCCATCACCTGCTGCCTCCCAGGGTGTGCGTTAGCAGGAAGCTGGAATAGGAAGCAGAATTAAACTTGAGCCTAAGGACTCAGCTATAGGATGTGTTTCTCAAGTGGCATCTTAGCCACTGGGCTAAACTCTCACCTCAACTTTATACTTTTGACCCTAACTAAGGAGAGGGCACATGAAACTATATAGAACATTAATATAATTCCATTTTAACTGTTTGTATAAACTCAGAACACACAATGTGTGCAGTCTTTCCTTAGTTACGGTATGTTAAGTCTGTCTGTCGTCTGGCTTCAGAAAACTTAAGAAAGTTGTCAGTTCTGCAGTGTGCATGTTGACTTTGGAGAATCTCCATTATCAGTAAAATGTATTAAATCTGACAGTTGTTTTGATCTAAAATGTTGATGTCAACGGAAATGGAATCTTTAAAACTTATGTGCAAGATTATTTATACTTTTCATGTTTTTTGTTTAATTTCAGCCAAGATACTTGCTGAAGTTTGAGCAGATTTACCTCTCCAAGCCTACGCATTGGGAAAGAGATGGTGCTCCTTCTCCAATGATGCCCAATGAAGCGAGGTTAAGAAATCTCACGTAAGAACGGGTTTCTGTTCAGCTGCTGACACTGAAGTAGACTCCAGAAAATGGATTTTAGTCAGTTGAAGATTTATGTTTTAGCTGTGATCTACTCTTACTTTTAAAGGTATTCTGCTCCACTTTATGTTGATATAACCAAAACAGTCATCAAGGAAGGCGAGGAACAACTTCAGACTCAGCATCAGAAAACTTTTATAGGAAAAATTCCAATTATGTTGCGTTCAACTTACTGCCTGTTGAATGGCTTGACAGATCGTGATCTTTGTGAATTAAATGAATGCCCTTTGGATCCTGGTGGCTACTTCATTATTAATGGATCAGAAAAGGTAGGGTAGCATTTTAAAATATTACAAAACAATAGCTAAAATTCAGATTACTAAAGTTGAAATTAAAAAGTAAACTGGAAGTAGCAGATGAATTATGTAGTGTGACATAAACCTGTGTAAACCAAAGCTTTATTTAGTTATACTGGAAATTTGGTCAACTTCTGTTTCTCCTTGCAGCATTTGTGCAAGGCAGGGTTTGTAATGTTCAGTACTGAGTGTTCTGGTGAGCCTGCATGATTAGATTACATTAAGGTGCAGATTTCACTTCAGTGACCTTTCTTTGAGTTTTGTTACTGTAACTTTTCTTTTTGTCTATCTAGGTTTTGATTGCTCAAGAGAAAATGGCAACAAACACAGTGTATGTGTTTGCCAAAAAAGACTCTAAATATGCCTACACAGGGGAGTGTAGGTCGTGTTTGGAAAATTCTTCTCGACCCACCAGCACTATATGGGTGAGCATGCTGGCAAGAGGAGGACAGGTATGGAATGGGATGTGACGTCGTTTGGCTTTTCTCCTTTGTGCTTTGTTCTGTAAGTTACAATACTGCATTCTTAGTGCAAAGTAGCTCTTCTGGAGCATATTACGTGTGTTAGATGTCAGGCATTGTGTTTACGTGTTGCTGTGTGACAGATGACTCCAGTGGCAGCAGTTACCACGTCTTCGTTTCTGTCAGGAGTCTGGGGCAGTCTCGTTGGGTGCTCTGAGTGTCTCACAGGGTTGGTGTCATCACAAAGCTCAATCCTATGATTGCCGGCAGGATTCACTTCCTCACTGAGAGTCTCAGGTCTTTGCTGGCTGTTGACTGGAAGCCTCTCTCAGTCCCTGGCCACATGGGCCTCTCCAATTAGCAGCTGACAACACAGCAGCCATCTTCAGAGAGGGAAACAGAGCGAGCCATAGAGGGAGAGTGTGAGAAGGTGGAACTCAGTCTATTCATAATTTGTTGCGTGGAAGTAATTTCTTACTGTTTTTGTCATATTTTTATTAAATGCAACTCAGTATAGCCAACCCATACTGAGGAGGGACTTACACAAGGACAGTAACAGTAGGAGGCAGAGATCATTATTATAAGCTTGTTGCCCATAGTAATGGAATCCAGTAATAGCTAGGATTTCTTGAATATTTGCTACATGCCAATCATGTTACTCAGATTAATTAATTTAATCTTTATAACTATCTTAGAAAGTAGTTGTAATTACCTTTATTTAATCTTATGTGTATATATATATATATATATACATATATATACACCTGTTTTGCTTTCTTAATTTTAATTTTCAAAAATTTTATTTGAAAGGCAGAGTGGAACAAGCACATACAAGGCAGGGATGGGGGGAGGTGGATAGATATATCTTTCATCTGCTGGTTCATTCCCCAAATGGCCACAACAGCCAAGCTGACGTCATGAGCCAGGAATTCCCTCTGGGTTTCCTATATGGGTGCAGGGGTCCACTTACTTGGGCCATCTTCTGCTGCTTTTCCAGGCACATTAGCATGAAGCCAGATTGGAAGTGGTGTAGCCAGGACTCAAACTGGCACTCTGACACAGGATGCCAGTGTCACAAGTGTTGGCTTAACCTGTCGTGCCATAACATTGGACCCTAATTGTGTGTGTGTGTGTATTTATTTATTTTTATTTGAAAGAGAGAGAGACTGACTTCTATCTGGTGTTTCACTCCCCAAGTGGCCACAACGGCTCTAGCTGGGCTGATCTGAAGCTTCTTTCAGGTCTCCCATGTGGGTCTAGGGACCCAAGGACTTGGGTCATCTTCCACTGCTTTGCAAGGCCATAGCAGAGAGCTGGATGGGAAGTGGAGCACCCTAGACTCTAACCAGCACCGCACAGCAGGTGGTGGCTTTACCTGCTGTGCCACAGTGTTGACCCCTAGAGTCTAATATTACTTACAAAACTTATGTAGATGAGCTACATAGAAATGTTGAATAGGTGTCTTATGGAATGAACATGTTTTTATTCATAAATGGGACTACATGTCTCTTGGCAATTGATATTTTCATATTTTATTTGTAAGATAAACATGGACTTCCTTTTACACATACAGTATTGCTGGGTATTGTGAGACGTCATTAACTCACACAGTCTTTTTTTTTAAAGGATGTATTTCTTTATTTAAAATTCAGAGTTACACAGAGTGAGGGAGAGGCAGAGAGAGAGAGAGAGAGAGAGAGAGTGAGAGCACTTTTATCTGCTGTTTCACTCCCTAGATGGCCACATTGGATAGGAGGAAGCTAGGAGCTTCTTCCAGGTTTCCCACTTGGGTGGCAGGGCCTAAACACTTGGGCCGTCTTCCACTGCTTTTCTCAAGCCATTAGCAGGGAGCTGGATCAGAAGCAGAGCAGCCAGGACATGAACCAGTGTCCATAGGAGATAGAGGCACAGCAGGCAACGGCTTTGCCACCATCATGATTAAGAAGAAAATGGCTTTATTGGGAATACAGGTTTTAGCTGTCAAACAAGAGTAACACAGTGCAGAGGTTAAATTCTATTATTTATAGTAGTTCTGTAAAGACTTGGAGGAGAATGAGATTACTAGAATGGTATGGCTTATGAAAACTTAATAAAAGAGGTGGACTTACATGTATTGTACAGGTTTTATGTAAGCAGAGAGAAATTTGAAGGACATTCTGGAGGAGGAGAATGGGATAAGTAGTGTGAATATGGAGAATCACCAGAAAACAGCTCTGATAGGACTGGGTGGAGTGTGTTGAATAGTGGATGGCAGGTAGGTGATCAGGGTGGATCTGGATTAGTGGTTCTTAACTAAAGGTTCACCTCAGTAACCTTACGACTGAAGTACAAAATTTTGACTCCCTTTTCACATTTGCTGACCAGTTAGTTGGTGGGAGTAGTGGTGATGGAGGAGGAGTAGGACCCAGGTACATGTATTTGGAAGTGGTTGGCAGGTGATTGTGTTGTGCATTGTCAAGAAGCATGGCCTGGATTGTGGAGGGTGATGAACACAGCTATGGATTAGGGGAGATTATAATCACAACTCTGGAGTAAACAAATCAGAGGCACAGAAAGAAAGATCATCTGAATTTGGTGAGTTCTTTTGTTTTTATTTTTAAGATTTGTTTATTTTTATTTGAAAGGCAGAGTGATAGAGAGCTCCCATTTGCTGGTTTACTCCCCAAATGACTGCAATAGTCAGATCTGGGCCAGGCTGAATCTGGGAGTCAGGAATTCCATCCTGGCCTCCCACATGGGTGGCAGGGGCCCACGTTGGGCCAACTTCTGCTGTCTTTCCAGGTGCATTAGCAGGAATACTGGATCTGAAACTGAGCAGCCAGGACTTGAACTGGCTCTCCAGTATGGGATGCTGGCATTGTAAGTGATGCTGGCCCCTGCTGTTAGGTTTGCCATGAGATTGAGTCTGTTAAGATGCCATGGTTTCTAACCTGAAGTTCTGGGAGGATGGTGATGAAAGAGAATTTCTAGGAATTGAATTTTGACAGAACATAGTTTTAGACAAGATGACTTGGGGTGGGAGGAGGTGTTGGTGTGTGATGGATGAAGGCATTGTTTTCCAGTGTTCTTGTTCTGGAGTAAGATCTGTGGTGAATCATATAGTAGACTGAATGGAATACTTGATATCTAAATAGAAATAACCAAATGGCAGTTGGAGATGTAGGGAAAGGATCAAGATGAAATTTTGAGTGTCACTTATTAGAAGTTACTATTGACCAAACCTGTGAGATGAGATAAATTATCTAAAGCAAGAAACTTAGAGTGGCAGGAGGAGGATGGTAGACGTCATCATTAGGGATTATGATTCTTTAAGGTTATGAAGCCAAGAAAGGATAAGAGAAATTGATGCTGACACAGAAGAAATAAGACTAAAACTGAGAAACTGAGTATGCCAGTATAGACCAGTAGACCAGTAACTAATTTTTTAAATTAGCTTTTTATTTTTAAATTTTATTTATTTGTTTGAGAGACTGGAGTTGGGGTGGCGGGGTAGGGTCAATTTCCCATCTGCTGATTCACTCTCAAATGCTCACGATGGTCAGGGCTGAATTAGACTGAAGCCAGGAGCCCTGGATCTCCTATGTGGCTGACAGAGACCCAAGTACTTGAATCATCATCACCTACCAGCTGCCTCCCAGAAAGCGATTTGCAGGAAGCTGGAATTGAGGGTGGAGCCAGAACTTGAACTCAGGCACTCTGATACGGGTTGTGGGTGTCCCAAGTGGCGTCTTAACTGCTTCATCAAACTCCTACCACATCATTTTTTTTTAAAGATTTATTTATTCATTTGGAAGGTAGAGTTAGAGGGAGAGACAAGAAAGGTCTTCTGTCTGCTGGTTCATGCAATGGCTGGAGCTGGGCCAATCTGAAGCTAGGGGCCAAGAGCTTCTTCTGGGTCTCTGACATGGGTGCAGGGACCCAAGCACTTGGGCCATCCTCCACTGCTTTTGCAGGCATATTGGCAGGAAGCTGGATCAGAAGTGGAGTAGTTGGAATTCAAACCATGTCCATATGGGATGCTGGTGCTGCAGGTGGCGACTTTACCCGCTGTACAACAGCACTAGCCCCTTACCATCCTTTCTTAAAAATTTATTTCTTTGAGAGATACAGATAGAATTCTCCCATCCTAGACCTCCTCTCTTCTTCATTCCCCAGGTGCCGGTGGCGGCCCAGTCTTTGCAAGGCCTAAGCCATAGGAAGTCATCAGTCTAGGTCTCCCATGTGGATAGTAGGGACCCAGGTATTTGAGCCATTACTGCTGCCTTCCAGGGCCTGCATTGGCAGAAAGCTGGACTCAGGAGATGTGGGTATTGAACTCTGACACGACCATGAGACACAGGTGCCTTGACTGCTAGGCCAATGACGTGTGCTGTTTTATGTGTGTAATTATGGAGGAAGGAATTGGGAACAAACTTGTATGCAGGTATCTGTTTAATTCTGAAGCATTCAAGTTAGCAATATATGAGGAGGTATCTTGGTGTTTTCATGTCACTGTGAGCTCCTATGTATTCATGTTCTCATTATATTTTCTTTTTCAGGGTGCAAAAAAGAGTGCTATTGGTCAGCGCATTGTGGCAACTCTCCCGTACATCAAGCAGGAAGTTCCCATCATCATCGTGTTCAGAGCATTGGGCTTTGTGTCTGACAGGGATATTTTAGAACATATTATTTATGACTTTGAAGATCCAGAGATGATGGAAATGGTAATGTGAGAGTATGTTCCTCATGTTTTATGAAGGAAATGGAATTACTGACTGCTGCTAACTTTACAACTTAGCTGAAAGCTGCTCTGAAGAGCAGTTTAACTGTCACGGATGTCATGGCATTTACTGTGTAGGGAAAGCTGGTGGCCATGCCTGGGCCTTGTGACAGTGCTGTGTAGAGTAGACGTGGAACATGGAGGCAGCCTGAGGTCAGGGACAGCAGTAGGAAGGAGAATTGTAGCGCACACCAGACGGGTGCCATTTAGGCACAAAGGAAAATGAGCAGTTGCTGTCTGTGTGTAAAACTTCATTTTGAAATAGTTTCAGTCTTAGAGTTGCAAGAATAGTGCAGAGAACTCTTGTTCACTCTTCGCCTGGATTCATATCGTTGCCTTGCCACTTTTTGCTTTCCCATTCTGTGTCTGTATCTGCTCATCACTGTTGTCTGGACTGTCCGAGAGTGAGTGACAGCCATCACATGCTGACTCCTAAGTTCTTCAGTGTGTGTTTCCTAGGAATCAGGACACCCAGTTTCATAGGCAAAGCATTGTTGAAATCAGGAAATTTAACTTTGGTATGGAACTATTAATGTACATATCTTACTCAGATTTTTGTCAGTTGTTTTGATAATGTCCTTAAATAGCATTTGTTTTTCTAGTCACGATTAGAACTTGGGAGTCTAAACTCGTGGATCAGTGATAAAAAGATAGGAAGTCAAAGGCCAGGAAGGCAGTTTAGTATCTGTGATAGGACCAGTGGTGCTTAGAGATGCCGGAGTTACTAAATGTCAGCCCTCATTTCTCATGCTCACTGTTGTGTGCGGTTGGAAATTGAGAATGTTAGAATGGAGGAGAATTTAGAGATTATTTTACTTAACCCTTTTGTAGGTAAGGAAACTGATGACATGACTGCCCAGAGGCCACAGATAGTCAGTGGCAGGTATGGGATGCAAACTTTTTAAATGGGCTCTTAAAGTAGTGTGCTTTACAGAAATAATTGAGTGGTTTTATTTGTCAGTTAGAAATTTCTTCATACTAACACTGAAGACAGTCTGGCACATATATTCGTTTGTAGCTCAGTAAGTTTTAATTAGACTATGGAGCTTCTCTAAATAGATTGTGGATCCTTGGAAGGAACTTTATTTTACCATTGGTCATTAGAATTTCAAAGAGATAATGAAATATATACTGTTCTTTTTATGGTGGAGTTGTTAAGTATCACTGCTGTGCTAATGAGTGGGTTTTATCAGAGATCTCCAGATCTCTGAAGTGTCTTCTAGTTTTAAGATTTTATGATTACTTGATTTTCTGAAAACATAAAAAGAATTTCATTAGATTCATAGGGATTTTTGGCGTGTTGTGAATTACAGTAGACTCACTTTTATTTATGGTATCTGATAGGTTAAACCTTCTCTGGATGAAGCTTTTGTCATTCAAGAACAAAATGTTGCATTAAATTTCATTGGCTCAAGAGGGGCAAAGCCTGGTGTTACTAAGGAGAAAAGAATTAAGTATGCAAAGGAAGTCTTACAAAAAGAAATGCTTCCCCATGTCGGTGTCAGTGATTTTTGTGAGACAAAGAAAGCCTACTTCTTGGGGTATGTTAACCTTAAATTGATAAAGTTGTTTTTGTTTTTTTTTTTGCCATTAGAATTGACAAAGTCATTTTTATTAAAGGTCAAGCTGTCAAAAATGATGTTTTAAATATAAAGTAAAAAGCCAAATATTTTCTTCTCCCTTCCATTACCCTGTTTTTTTTTTTTTAAGGTACATGGTTCATAGGTTACTTCTGGCGGCTTTGGGTAGAAGAGAACTAGATGACAGAGATCACTACGGAAATAAAAGATTGGACCTTGCTGGGCCGCTCCTTGCGTTCTTATTTAGAGGGTAAGAACTTTCAGAATGAAATCACTGAAGCAGGGAGCTGTGTCTTTAGACTGGTTGATTGCTCGTGGGGGTTGAAACTGTCGTGGTATCCATACTGGGGACCTGTGAGGTTAGCTGCATTCTTTGGGCCATTTGCTCAGATTCAGTTCTGGTTCATGTCTGGAAATGTCAAGTTTGTGAGGACAGTTTATTGTTCATGTTGCTTTGTTCCTTCGGTAGCTTTAGAAGAGGTTTGAGAAAGGTGATTCATTGCCTTGACTTTCTAAGGGCTAATACTGGAATTCTTATTGGTCTTGCTTTTGTATTTTATGAACACATATGCACAACATGGAGGTAGATATCCCAAAATTATTAGCAGTAATTGTTTCATAGTATTAGGTTTGTGTGTGGTTTTTAATTTTATTCTTGATGTATTTACTATTTTCAAAAGATGTATTTATTTGAAAGTCAGAGTTAGAGACAGACTGGGAGCTTCATCTGTGTTTCTTACGTGGGTGCAGGGTCCCAAGCACTTGGGCCATTTTCTAGGGTCTTTCCCAGGCTGTTAGCAGGAAGTTGGATCTGACGCGGAGCAGCTGGGACATGAACCAGTGCCCAGATGGGATGCCAGTGTTGAGGTGGGGGCTTTACCTGCTGTACACCACAGTGCTGGCCTCCTGTTTTTCATGTTTTCAGAAATGAACTCATAAAATATTTTCTTGCTAGAAAAACTTTTTTTTTTTTTTTTTTTTTTTTGGACAGGCAGAGTGGACAGTGAGAGAGAGACAGAGAGAAAGGTCTTCCTTTTGCCGTTGGTTCACCCTCCAATGGCCGCCGTGGTAGGCGCGCTGCGGCCAGCGCACCACGCTGATCCGATGGCAGGAGCCAGGTGCTTATCCTGGTCTCCCATGGGGTGCAGGGCCCAAGCACTTGGGCCATCCTCCACTGCACTCCTGGGCCACAGCAGAGAGCTGGCCTGGAAGAGGGGCAACCGGGACAGGATCGGTGCCCCGACCGGGACTAGAACCTGGTGTGCCGGCGCCGCAAGGCAGAGGATTAGCCTAGTGAGCCGCGGTGCCGGCCTAGAAAAACTTTTTAAAAACAAAATATGTTGACAGTAAAAGAAGGATAATTAATACTAGCAGTGTTTTGCGCATGTTTTAATTTTTAGTATATTGTAGGTTAGTCAGTATTTTTTTGTTACCAATCCACTAAGGAGGTTTTTTTTCTTTTCTTTTTTTTTAAATTTTTTTCTGCTAATTATTTCTCCTGCTGTGTGTGTTTATGAACTGCATGGGAATCTGTGCTTTACACATAACAGGAGTGGTGGCTTTCACTCTATAGTAACCATTTGTTCCCATTGTGGGTGATATTTGCCCTGATAAGAATACATATCATAGACTTTTCTGTATTTAAAATTTTCTGTATTTAAAACAGTACTATTTTATTTGGCAGGATGTTTAAGAATTTGCTTAAAGAAGTACGGATCTATGCACAGAAGTTTATTGATCGAGGAAAGGATTTTAACTTGGAGTTGGCAATTAAAACAAGGATTATATCTGATGGCCTAAAGTACTCTTTAGCTACTGGAAACTGGGGTGACCAGAAGAAAGCCCATCAGGCCAGGGCTGGAGTGTCTCAGGTGAGGCTGTCACTGTGACTGCACCTGTCAGAGGAACCGGTGACTCCTTTACTGAGTATAAGTCATCTTGTTTTCTTTTTTCCTTGGTTAAGTATAAAATTTCTGGGGGGCTTTTGAATTATGAAAGCTAAATTTTTCTTGAATTAGCTAATAGCAGTAATAAGAGAGACTTAAGTTTTTGGTTTGCAGTTTGGAAACTCAAGATATGTGGTTAGTGGGGTAGCTGCTTGAGAGGGGGGACAGTCTGCTGATGATGCTTGTGTATTAGACGCTAACCCAGCCCTTCCGTTGTTGGAAATAGAGTCCTTCTGCCCTGGATCTCTTCCTGTTGGCCTGCTGTGCATACAGGGAATGCGAGAACTTCTCTCAGATGGAGGAGTAGGGAAGACTTTTCACACTCTGTTTCATTAGGCATTTTTATTTTTCTGTATATATATGCTTTTCATATAAGATTGAACACCGGTAATATACTTATGTGCCAGAATAATCTGAACGATTTGGCATTCAAACACCAATTATAAACTTCTGGTTCCTAGAAATCTAGATGTTCTCGAAATTCAGGAAGGCTGCTGGTAGCCAAGTTAAATTTCTGAGTTCTTTTTAATTCATTAAGGATTTATTTGCATACTTGGTATGTGTGATTCTGGATTCACAGACATGAATGAGATCCTATCCCAGGCCTCCAAGGACCTCATCAGTATCTGGCAGAGGAAATAGATTGATTCATACATACACTTGCCCTGAGCCATATTATGATAAATACTATGCTGTGGATTCAGTTCAGTGACTTGTTTGGGAACGTTGTTAGGGGACCTAAGAGTGTCAGGCACCCACACGTCGGAGTTGCAAAGATGAGTAAAACATGATTCCTGATCTTTAGTAGTTGGCAGTGTTTACTTGTTAATAGATGTAAACAGATAATCACAGTGTGGCTCAGAAAGCATTTTAGGGAGAAATAGGCACCGGTGCTCTGTTGGAGTGCTGGAGAAAGGCTCAGCCTGAGGGGAAGAGCCCCAGTTGGAGGAGGGTGGAACCAGCACGTCATAGGAAAAGTGCGGCTGTCTTCTTAAATGTCCTGCATAGAGGGGTGGAGGCAGGAAGGAGTGCTTGTATGGGAGCTGGAACATTCCTGTCGAAGTTGGGGGTTAAGAAGATGGTCGGAGAGGGGAGCTGGGGACAGCTCATAGCGGCGTGAGCCATGATCAGTTTTGTTTTTTAGATGGATTCATGGTAATTGGCAATATGGAGAACAGGTTGTAAGGAGCAGGATTAGTGGTAGGAAAATTGTTTGCAACAGCTTGGGTGAGAAGTAATAGGCCTGGAGTAGAGCAGTTTTACAGAGAAGGAGAGTGGGGTCAATTTGAGAAACAGTTAGAAAGTGAGTTTTCCAGGCCTTTGTGGGTGCTTAGTTGAATGGTGGTAAACTCCATGTTACATGGAGGTGGTCACAGTCCACCAGGCAGAGCAGAGTGGAGGAGTGGTTTGTCTTCTGTCTGTGACCGTGTGTGGTTAGCTGGGTAGCATGAGAGAGTGGCTGGAGGCTGGCAGGACAGGGTCATTTGGAACTTTGTTGAGAAGGGCAGGCTTTCATGTCAGGCTCTCCCGTCATCAGTGGTCATTGCTGGGTGATGCTAAAATGCTGAGTGATGTGGATGCATGCATGCTTTCATGATTCTGGCAACTGAGGAGGGTGGATTGGAGGCTACAAGGCAGAGACTTAGAGATGATGGAAGTGGAATAGTTGAAGTGCAAGGGTCTGTTGTTACACAGATTGAAAATAGATTTTATAGGATATGTTCATCGATGTGTGGAAGGAGGGACTGAGGCAGACAGGATTTTGAGGTTTCCAGATAGGGAGATCAAAGGAAGAGTAACACCCTGACAGGAGACAGCAGGAGGAAGGCGGTTTGGGTGGTTTACAGCCCGGGGAAGGTGGGAATCAAGCCTGAATTGCCTTGTTATCTCTCTAAATCGCACCTTACTAATTAATATTATCTTGCTGAATATTCTGTTCCATTTTTGTATTGAATTCAGAGGCCTCAGCCTGGAAGAGTACGGGAATGTGTTATTAATATCTGCTGTGATCAAGGGAGTGTGAGTTGGTAGCTTTGGTTGAACACTGTGAATACCTAATGCATACCACCTAGTGTTCTAGGTACTGGGATGCAACAGAGAGCAAACCAGTTAAAGAGAAGACCCAACAGCATGTTGCATGTGATGGAACTGCATTGCGTATCTGCCATCCCTGCTGTTAGAGGCAGTTGAGTTACGAGCGCTGTCGGGATTATCCCGGGAAAGGCTAGGGAAAGGAGGGATGGTGACAGTGTGATACTCTCTGGACTGTATATAAAACTGTGACGCAGCCTCAGTGTGACAGCGTGACCATCACAGAAATACCCACACTTTAACTACTTGCTGTTCCCCCCAGGTATTAAACCGCCTGACTTTCGCATCTACTCTTTCCCACCTGCGTCGGTTAAATTCTCCTATTGGTAGAGATGGCAAACTGGCAAAACCAAGACAGCTGCACAACACATTGTGGGGCATGGTGTGTCCAGCTGAGACCCCAGAGGTAATGCATGGGAATTTATGTTCAGGATCAAAAGTGTCAGGGTAGCTACATAGAGCATAATTATTTTAGAAATGCTGTTTCACTTATCTATGCATCATAGTTTAGAATTAAGATACTATTTGTGATTTTGTTCTTAGAAAGTAAAAGTTAATCTTGAAATCAAATGGAAGGAACAGTGCTATGGAAGAGAATTCTGATGGCCTATAAGATCAGTGTAATGTTTATTCCTTAGGGCCATGCTGTGGGACTTGTGAAGAATTTAGCACTGATGGCTTACATTTCAGTTGGCTCTCAGCCTTCTCCAATTCTGGAATTTTTAGAAGAATGGAGTATGGAAAATTTAGAAGAAATTTCTCCTGCAGCTATTGCTGAGTATGTATAGGTGATAATTTCTTTGTAAAATATTGTTATTCTTTTTAGCTGAGTACAGAATTGCTGAGTGCAAACTGTTTGTGGTGTTTCATTTTAGTGCCACCAAGATTTTTGTCAATGGCTGCTGGGTTGGAATACATAAGGATCCTGAACAGCTTATGAACACTCTGAGGAAACTGCGGCGTCAGATGGACATCATCGTGTCTGAAGTAGGGCTCTGATGAACTAGAGGGCATTGCTGTGGGGTCTGTAAACAAGGTGTGAGGTTACTCAGAGGCAGGCTTGCGCTGGCTTCTTTTTTGAACTGTGTTCCCTGAATTATAAAGCATAGTTTCAAAGCCGGGTGAGAGGCAGGTGTAGCCTGCAGTTAAGATGGCAGTTGAGATGCCTGCATCCTTACTGTGGTGCTGGGGTTTGTTGCCGGTTCCACTCCTGATTCCAGCCTCCTGCTAATGCTGGAGCCTGAGAGGCAGCAGGTGATGGCTCAAGTAATTGGCTTCAGGCTGCTGGCTTAGACCCCTGGCCTGGGGCTATTTTGTCAGGCCTTTGGGGAATGAACAAGTGAATGAGAGCTCTCCCTATCTCTTTCTCTATATGTATCTATCAGATGAATTAAAAAAAGAGTCTAGGTGGTGTTTTACAAATAACTTTAATTGTAGAGTCAGACAAAGAGGAGACAGTACGTGGTGTGTATGCCAACTTTAGTTTATTTGAAAGTGAGAGTTACAGAGAGAGAGCTTCCATCCCCAGATGGCCACAACAGCCAGGGCTGGGCTAAGCCAGGAGCCAGGAGCTGCTTCTGGGTAGCAGGGGCCCAAGCTCTTGGATATTCAATTTCCGTTACTTTTGCTGGCACATTAGCAGGGAGCTGGGTTGAAAGTGGGGTGGCCAGGACACAAATCCGCACCGATATGGGATGCTGGCATTGCAGGCAGTGGCTTCACTCCTTACACTGTAGTGCCAGCACCCAAGTTACTTTTTAAGGACGTGAAGCGGGCTAGCAGCGTGGAACATATCCTACTACTTGGCTTTTGGAGAAGAACCTAGTGTTTGTCATCAAGCATTTATGGTTTGCCGTAGTTTCCAACTGAGTAAACCAGATCTTTTCCTTCTTTTACTAAACTCTGTCCTTCCTTTTAGAAAAGATCCACATACGATTTGATTCTTAGAAGTACTTTTGAAGGGAGTATCAGTCTGTTTTTCAGTTCCTTGATGAACTGGCAGTTCATCGTAAATCACAGAAATACGTTTCCTTTTTGATTCTTCAAAGTACAGGTACTTCCAATTTTGCAGTGTTTTTAATGATTCTTAGGTTCTTTATTGCAAATTTTCCCGAAATATTCCTGACATTTCCTAGGAATGCATTTTTAAATATATTTTATATAGTACATCCAAAATATGACATTTGCAATGTGTTGTCAACATAAAAATTGTTAATGAACTATTTTACATCCTTTTTTTTTCTTGGAAAGTATCTTTTTTTTTCTATTTTATTTTTTAAAGATTGCTTTATTTATTCGAAAGAGTTACACAGAGAGAGGAGAGGCAGAGAGAGAGAGAGAGAGGTCTTCCATCTGATGGTTCACTCCCCAATTGGCTGCAACGGCTGGAGAGAGAGAAAGCAAGAGAGAGAGAGGTCTTCCATCCAATGGTTCACTCCCCAATTGGCCGCAATGGCCGGAGCTGCGCCGATCTGAAGTCAGGAGCTTCTTCCGGGTCTCCCGGGTCTCCCACGTAGGTGCAGGGGCCCAAGCACTTGGGCCATCTTCTACTGCTTTCCCAGGCCATAGCAGGGAGCTGTATCAGAAGTGGAGCAGCCGGGTCTCGAACTGGTGCCCACATGGGATGCCGGCGCTTCAGGCCAGGGTGTTAACCCACTGCGCCACAGCGCAGGCCCCTCTGGAAAATATTGTATCTTTCAAATGAACTTCGAGCCCGTCTCAGAATGGCTGCATTTCGATGTTCAGTAATCAGTAATCACATGTGGCTAGGATCTGCTGTATTGGATAGCTAGCCTGTAAGCCATTTGTGTGCTAGGTGATTGTGAAAAGTCAGATTTCCAACTGAGAAAATATGGTCAAGACAAAGTGATATGGGGCTGGCTATTGAAAGGGTGAAGCAGTTAGCAAAGAGCCAAAGTAAGTATTTGTCTTTTTTTTTTTTTTTTTTTTTTTTTGACAGGCAGAGTGGATAGTGAGAGAGAGAGAGACAGAGAGAAAGGTCTTCCTTTTTGCTGTTGGTTCACCCTCCAATGGCCGCTGCAGCTGGCGCATCTCGCTGATCCGAAGCCAGGAGCCAGGTGCTTCTCCTGGTCTCCCATGCAGGTGCAGGGCCCAAGGACTTGGGCCATCCTCCACTGCCTTCCCGGGCCACAACAGAGAGCTGGCCTGGAAGAGGGGCAACCAGGATAAAATCCGGCGCCCCAACCGGGACTAGAACCTGGTGTGCTGGCCCCGCAAGGCGGAGGATTAGCCTGTTAAGCCACGGCGCTGGCCAATATTTGTCTTACATTAGTATTGTACCGAAAAAATATTTTCTTCACTTTACCTTCATGATGCATTTACCAAATGCTCAGTTTTGTAATTTCTAAGGCTAGGTTTTGTTTTTATAAAATTTTAAGGTATATCTAAGTTTGAAAAAATACTACTCTTAAAATTATTATTTATTTTTTTGAAAGGTAGAGACAGAGGTATCTCCTGTCTGTGTTTCACTCCTCAAATGCCTGTCATAGCTGGGTCTTGGCCAGGCCAAAGCTAGGAGTCTAGAACTTAATCTAGGTCTCTTTCATGAGTGGCAGGGACCCAAGTACTTGAGCCATCATCTGTTGCCTCTCAGTGTGCACATTAGCAAGAAGCTGGAATTGGAAGCATGGATTAGACGGGACTCAAATCAGGCTCTCTGATATGAGAGATGCAGGTATCCTAAGCATCAACTTTGTTTTTAATTTTATTTTTTAAAAGATTTATTTGTTTAAAAGGCAAAGTTACAGAGAGAAAGAGACAGACATGTAGAGAGAGATCTTCCATCTGCTATTTCCTTCCAAATGGCCACAACAGTCAGGCCTGGGCCAGACTGAAGCCAGGAGCCTGGAACTCTATCCAAGCCTCACACATGGGTACAGGGACGCAAGGACTTGGGCCATCTTTTGCTGCTTTTCCAGGTGCATTAGAAGGGAGCTGGATTGGAATTGTAGGAACTAAGACTCGAACTTGTGCCCTTATGGGATTCTGGTGTTGTAGAAGGCAGGTTAACTGGCTGCACTACAACACCAGCCCTCCGAGCCTCATTGTAACAGTTGCATCAGATGTCTGGTGTTCCCACCCATTTTTTTTTTTAAGATTTTTATTTGTGTATTTGGAAGAGTTACAGAGGGAAGGAGAGACAAAGCAGAGAGAGAGAGAGATCTTCCATCTACTGATTGACTTTCCACATGACCGCAGTGGCCAGGACTAGGCTGGGCTGAATCCAGGGGCCATGAGCTTCTTCCAGGTCTCCCACGTGGGTGTAGGAGCCCAAGCACTTGGGTCATCCTCTACTGCTTTCCTGGGCGCATCAAAGGGAGCTGGATCAGAAGCTGGGAGTCCCAACTGGCACTCATATGGGATGCTGACATCACAGGCAGCAGTTCAACTAACCTCTGCGCCACACTGCTGCCGCCCCCCCCCCCCAAAGTTTTGTTTTGTTTTTTAAGATTTATTTATTTACCTGAAAGGCAGAGTTACAGAGAGGCAGAGGTGGAGAGAGTCTTCCACCTGCTGGTTTACTTCCCAGATGACTGCAGTGGCCAGAGCTGCGCCAATCAGGAGCCAGGAGCCATGAGCTTCTTCCAGGTCTGCCATGTGGGTGCAGAGGCCCAAGGACTTGGGCCATCTTCCACTGCTTTCCCAGACCACAGCAGAGAGCTGGATAGGAAGCGGAGAAGCTGGGACTCGTACCAGCTCCCATATGGGCTGCTGACACTCACTAGGCCACAGTGCCGGCCCCAGCCCCCAAAAGTTTTTAATGCAAGGGTACTTCAGAAAGTTCATGGAAAATGCAGTTTTGAATTCTATCCATAGTTTTTTCATAGTACACATTTTCCTTGAACTTTTGAAGATCCTTCTAAGATTAGTTCCTTTTATTTGATAATTGATTTCTCAGGAAGTTTATAAGTTTATGTATTTAAAAAAATTTATTTGAGAGCCTGAAAGAAGAATATATAAGCAGAGAGAGAACTCCCACATAGTGGTTTACTCCCCAAATTCCCACAACTGCCAGAGTGGGGCCAGACCAAAGCTGGAATCTGGAAATTCAATCCATGTCTCCTATGTGGAGAGCAGGGACTTAACTCCTTGAGCCTCCAAGGGCCATACTGGCAAGAAGCTACAGTTGGCAGCAGAAGTGGGACTCGAAGCCAGATGATAGAAAATGATACTGTTCTCAGGCATCTTGACCAGTGGCTTAACCACCTGCCCAAATACTGCCCCTCTTGTATTTTTTAGCTAAACGTTGATGATGCGGAGGAAATAAAATTTCATGGAGCTGTCTTGTTTTTTTTGGATGTAGGTTTCTATGATCAGAGATATTCGAGAGAGGGAGATTCGTATCTACACAGATGCAGGCCGTATTTGTAGACCGCTTCTGATTGTGGAAAAACAAAAGCTACTTTTGAAGAAGAGGCACATTGACCAGTTGAAGGAGAGAGAATATAACAACTACAGGTACAACATGCATCAAGAAATATGTGTACTTTGAAAAAATTGAGATAGAATTTGCCTACCATAAAATTATAAACCATTTTTTTAATATAAACCATTTGATTTATTTATTTGAGAAAGAGAGTTACAGGCAGACAGAGGGAGAGATAGAAAGGTCTTCTATCTGCTGGTTCACTCCCCAAATGGCTGCAACATGGCTGAGGCTGCACCGATCTGAAGCCAGGGTCTAGGAGCTTCTTCCGGGTCGCCCATGTGTTTGCAGGGGCCTACGGACTTGGGCTATCTTCTACTGCTTTTCCAGCCCATAGCAGAGAGCTGTATTGTAAGAGGAACAGCTGGGACTTGAACTGGTGCCCATCTGGATTCCCAGCACCAAAGGCGAAAACTTAGCCCTCTCTACTGGCCCCATAAACCATTTTTTAAAAATATACAGTTCACTGGGCTGGCACTGTGACTTAACAGGTAAAGCTGCCGCCTGCAGTGTTGGCATCCCATATGGGCACCTGTTCCATGTTAAACCTATACAATATAAGTACATGTGAAAAATAGATGTTTGAGGTGATGGGTATGCCAATTTCCCTGATCTGATCATTACTTATACAACACTGTGCCCCATAAATATGTATACTTACACCACTTAAAGATCATGAGTATAGTATATTGTGGGTAAAATAAGAAACAAGAAACTTAATAAAAAGATGAACTTCAATAATTTTATTTTAGTAATACATAAATGTATGTATTCTTATTGTAAAATAATTGAAACGATATGTAGAATGAAAAGCTTTCACCTTCAGAAATAAATACTGGTAACAATTAGGTGCATATTCTACCAGGTCACATTTGATGTGTTTCTATACTCACATTCTCTGTAAGTGCGGCTTCTTTAAAAACAAAGCATAACAATCTGATGATAATAGTTATGGGGCCGTACTTTATAGCGTTGTTCAGCGACTTTTTTCACTGTTAGCAGTCATATATACCAATGCTGAAATTCTTCCCATGCTGGTGCATATAACGTAGGAATGCAGTTTATTAAGTAGGGGCCTTGTGGAGATGTTGCAGGAAGTACAGAAGTTGAGTGGGTGTTCTTCTAGTTGGCAGGATCTCGTGGCCAGTGGGGTAGTGGAGTACATTGACACACTTGAAGAAGAAACAGTGATGCTTGCAATGACACCCGACGATCTACAGGAGAAAGAAGTAGCGTATTGCTCCACATACACACACTGCGAGATCCACCCGTCAATGATCCTTGGTGTCTGTGCATCTATTATTCCTTTTCCTGATCATAACCAGGTTGGTGGTACTTCTGTCTTCTGGTTGGTGGTGAGTTGGGGGAAGTAATAAAAATTAGAGGTTCATCTGCGGTCTCTGCCAGAGAAAAGCTATTCACATTCACTGGAAGACTGCGGACTGCTACAGCATGGGCGTCTGACTTGCTTGCTTTTGTGTTTCATTGATAAGAGCCATAACTGATTATTCCAGATGGTTGTCACTTCAGAAGAAATCTGGAACTTGACCGGTCATGTCTGAGTTACGGTCAGTCTTTTCCTTGAGAGATACTGGATTCTCATTGGTTGTGCTTCTCATTTCTGTCTGTAGTCCCCTAGAAACACATACCAGTCTGCTATGGGGAAGCAGGCTATGGGGGTTTACATCACCAACTTCCACGTTCGAATGGACACTTTGGCCCACGTTCTGTATTATCCTCAAAAACCGCTTGTGACTACACGGTCCATGGAGTATCTGCGTTTCAGAGAGCTGCCAGCAGGTATGTTTGGTATTGCTGTACAATGTTTGAGACTCTATCATGCTTATGACACTTCTGGGTGCTTGGGAGGGTTAAAAAAAGTACATACGACAGAGTGCCTGTTCCCAAGGATTTAATGAGGTGGGATCCACAAAACAGAAGTATGTGGAGAGTGTTACGATTAAGGTCCAAAGACGAATGAGGTGACTAATTCCTGTTGGAAGTCTAGAGCCAGTTTCTCTAGATTTTAGACTGGAGTAAAGTTAGTCAGTGGGTACTTGGATTGGAGAGGTGGTTTGAGCAAGGCCCTAGATGTGGGAAGGTATGAGATCCAGGAACAGCAGTGGTTACCCAAGTTTAATGTGGCTGATTTGTAAACACCATGATACTTCAATGACTATTTGGGAAAATGGAACTAAAAGATGTTTATTGTGGTGCAAAAATTTTGAAATCCTGCATATGCAGGGTCTTTGAAAAGTTCATAGAAATAATGTATTTTTTTTTTTTTTTTTGACAGGCAGAGTTAGACAGTGAGAGAGAGACAGAGAGAGTTATAGACAGTGAGAGACAGAGAGAAAGGTCTTCCATTGGTTCACTCCCCTAATGGCCGCTACGGCTGCAGCTGTGCCAATCCGAAGCCAGGAGCCAGGTGCTTCTCCTGGTCTCCCATGCGGGTGCAGAGGCCCAAGCACTTGGGCCATCCTCCACTGCCCTCCCGGACCACAGCAGAGAGCTGGACTGGAAGAGGAGTAACCGAGACAAATTCCGGTGCCCCAACTGGGACTAGAACCCGGGGTGCTGGTGCTGCAGGTGGAGGATTAGCCAAGTGAGCCACGGCGCTGACCAGAAATAATGTATTATTAAAAAGCTATTTATTATTTCAAATTTTTTGCACCAAAATAATGACCTTTTAATTCTATTTTCCATGAACTTTTTCAAGTACCTTTGTATATGGAATGAAAGCTTTTTTTAAAAAAGAAAGTTTTTGCTTGAGTCCCAGATGATTCTTTAATGCATACTTTTAAATTCCCTGTAGGCATCAACTCAATTGTGGCCATCGCCTCATACACTGGGTATAACCAGGAAGACTCCGTGATTATGAATCGTTCTGCTGTAGACCGAGGCTTTTTCAGGTCAGCCTTTTAAAAATCTGTCAAAACACAGAGGCAGTGGAAGTATAAGTTTTTAATGGAAAGTATTTAAAATAGGTTTGAATGTGCTGTACATACTCTAGAAAGCAAAAGGCCTGGTTGATGGCCACTAACAACTGAAGATACTGCTTGTGTCTCGGGATATTTGGATGTGAATAGTTTGAATCTTTTTTTGGTAGGCAAATATATTTACATTAGATAATATAGAAGAATGAAAAGGAATTCCCTGGAAACGTTTGAGCAGACCTTGGGTGACCAGGGTGATCAGGTTGTTATGGAAGGGATTCTTGGGTTAGGTAGGAGGTTAGGCTCTGTGCCCTTGGGTCCTTCTTTCTCTTACCCATAATTCCAGTTAGTTGAGGTTATGTGTCAGATGTACACATGCATAGCCCATGTGATAGCATTTAGGATTTAATCTCCTCCCTTGATAGCTACTTTGTGTCAGATTCATGGTTTAAACTGGGTTCCAAATATTAATTCAGTGAAAAGTTGGTTGGAGTATTCTAAGCCCTGTTAGAAAATGGAAGTTACCTCTGGAGCCATGTATTTGTAGGTCTGTTTTCTATCGCTCATACAAAGAACAGGAGTCGAAAAAAGGATTTGATCAAGAAGAAGTTTTTGAGAAACCCACCCGTGAAACATGCCAGGGTAAGTGACACCAAGATTTAAATTCTGGAATTCATAGTTAAGTTACCGTGGTTTTCCTAAGTAATTTTTCTGAGTTTGTCTCACTGTGCTCTTGTTAACTTTTTGTAGTGTGGGAGTGTTTTCATGTCATTGCTAGTGTTCACATTTAAGAAAATGTTAATTTCCAGAAGGCCTTGCCCTTGACCTTTTGTAGCAGGGGCCTTGCTTCAGACCTTCCTGCTGGTAGGCTGGGAATGAGGGGGAAATTTAGGAAATCAGAGACGTCATGTGACTTTGGAGCACACCTCACGACGCCAGTCCTGCTTGTTCTGTGTCTGTCTGTCCTTCAGTTGACACATTGATATCTACCCTCTACACTGTGGTAAGAACATGATGATTTTTCAGCCACAGTATTTGTAAATAGTAAAAGTAAATGACAGGACATTTACCACTTGTTGTTTCTTCTAAAAACTCGAACTCCCCAGCTGCTTGTTTGATAGTAAGTAGTTCATTGAAGAGCTGCTTATGCAGTGGGTGGATGGGACGTCTCAGGGCTCTGAGAAGTCGCTGCTGTGATTTGCCTCCTGATGGCATTGCATGGTGTGTAATGTGTTTTGTTCCCGGTAGCATCTTCCTGGTCCTCCATTTCTGCTGGGTGGTGCTCAGTGTTGGTGAATTGATAATTAGTGGAGTGCAGATCACATTTGATGAAATGCACAGTTTCTGTGGAAGAGGTGTGCCCAGGGCATAGATACTGTTTCACACCTCCCATGGGGATCAGGTGATGGCGGCTCACTTACCCAGCGTCACTCAGCGATGTGTGTCATGGGAGAGTCTGATTTACCAGTGTGCAGTGCAGTGTTCCTTTTCTTTGTAAACTTTTTTCTTCGTAGACTATGGTATTACAGGGTTCAGAATAGTATGTAGTACTTGGAATAAGGGCAATACGTCATCACTAAGCACGGTTCATAGTGTCAGAGAACTTCTCTCTGGCTTGCAGCTGATTCAGGTGTGTGGTTTTTAGTCTTTGTTGGCAAGTATGTGACCTTTTCAGTACTTACCTGTCTGGTAGCAACATTTCAGAAAATGCTGTGTCCACTTCCCCACAGGCATGAGGCATGCCATTTATGACAAGCTGGATGATGATGGTTTGATAGCTCCAGGCGTTCGTGTGTCTGGGGATGATGTTATTATTGGCAAGACGGTCACATTGCCTGAAAACGAAGATGAACTGGAGAGTACAAATCGACGCTATACCAAGAGAGACTGTAGTACTTTCCTCAGAACCAGCGAGACGGGCATCGTGGATCAGGTCATGGTCACTCTCAACCAGGAAGGATATAAATTTTGCAAAATAAGGGTGAGTACAGGTTTAACGTGTAGGTGCTTTTAGAAAGTACAGCAGTTCCACTTAACTAACCTATGTTTCTATGACTCCAGGTACGCTCTGTCAGAATTCCACAGATTGGAGATAAATTTGCTAGTCGCCATGGTCAAAAGGGTACTTGTGGTATTCAGTATAGACAAGAGGTAAGTTACCTTTGATCTCCCTCACCTCCACAAATTTTGCTTTAACTTAAAAACTTAACTTTGTAATTTTCATGTTGAATAAGTATGTGGACATTCCATGTTGAACCAAATTCAGGACATAAAAAACTTAGGGGTAGGGTGTTGTAATTTTGTAATGAACAGTAAGGAATGTAAGTGTCTGAGTCTCTTGTAAAATTCTCTTTATAGGACATGCCTTTCACCTGTGAAGGCATCACCCCCGACATCATCATAAATCCCCATGCCATCCCCTCTCGTATGACTATTGGTCACTTGATCGAATGTCTTCAAGGGAAGGTAAGAGGTTTGTGTCAACAATCAAAGTTCTAAAGCAGTGTTTCTTTCAAAACAGGGATAGATGGTTTTCCTCATGTTTGAAGCACATGCCTTTTTTTTTTTTTCTTTTAGACCTAGGGCTCTAATCAGGAGGTTTCCAGGGATGCCAAAAGGCCTTGTGTTTCTAAAGACATTTTAAAAGATAACTATATTTCTTAAACTGTGTTTTTATTCATTAAAAATAGCTGGTATGTGCAAGTGTTCCCATCTGCTGGTTATTTCCCCAATTGCCCTTAATAGTTGTGACTGGTCCAGGCTGCAGCTGGGAGCTGGGAACTCAATCCAGGTCTCCCAGGTGGCTAACAGGAACCCAGTCACGTGAGCCATCACTGCTGCTCCCAGGGTGCATTAGCAGGAAGCTGGAGTCAGGAGCCAGAGTTAGGAGTGGAACCCAGGCACTGCTGTGTGGGATGCGGGCATCTTAAAGTCCAGGCTAAACACCTGCTCCCAGAGTTTTTTAAAAACCTGATATGGTACTTATTTTCCTACCGAAAATTGGTTATGCTTCTGCTTTTTTTTTTTTTAAGAAATTTGCAAAGTTTTGGCCAAGTTAGAATTTTTGTAGAATATATTATATCCAACCTCTGCATACATGTATGGTTATCCTTTTGACAGGTTTTGTGTGTGTGTGTGTGTGTGTGTTGATGAAGAGTTAATTCATTTGTGGTTAGTACAGTGTGATCTAACTATTACAGCTGTATTACCAGGTATGCATGGATTTTTCAGTAGAAGTTTTCAATTTTTAAGTGCCCTTTAAGATAAAATGGCTAGAGCCTAACATGGATAGCTTGGTTTTGGGGCATTAAAATGTCATTTGTACCTGATCCTAGGCCTATTTGAAGTCTTTATAATTGAGTTTTCCCTTTTTAGGTATATGAATTTGTTATAAGTATTTTTTGTGAGATAATAAAATGGACTTTAATATGGATCAACTGTAACATAGATTTTAAGTTCAAAATAGTCCCCTTTGTAAAGGGAATTTTTTAATTGAATATGTTTTTATCGAGGTCTGGTTTCTTAGGAGAAACAGTGAAACGTTATTTAAAGGGAGCTTTCTTTCAAAGGTCTCGGCCAACAAGGGTGAGATTGGTGATGCCACTCCATTCAATGATGCTGTTAACGTGCAGAAGATCTCTAACCTTTTATCAGATTACGGCTACCATCTCCGAGGAAACGAGGTACAGGCTCTTATTGTACTCATTGGTTATGTGTGTTCTTTTTTGTATTTAGGTATTTTTTTTGTAAGCTGTATTTACTTATTTGAAAGAGTTAGAGAATCTTCCATCCACTGGTCCAGGCCAAAGCCAGGAGCCAAGAGCTTCTTCTGGATCTTCCACATGAATGCAGAGTCTCAAGCACTTGGGTAATCTGCTGCTGCTTTCCCAGGTGCATTAGTAGGGAGCTGGATCAGAAATGGAGCATCCAGGTCATGCATGGTGCCCATATGGGATGCTAGTGTCACAGACAGTGGCTCTACCTGGTATGCCACAGTGCCAGCTCCAGGTTTTATTCTTTTTTTTTTTTTTGACAGGCAGAGTGGACAGTGAGAGAGAGAGAGACAGAGAGAAAGGTCTTTCTTTGCCGTTGGTTCACCCTCCAATGGCCGCCGCGGCTGGCGCGGCAGCCGGCACACCGCGCTGATCCGAAGCCAGGAGCCAGGCGCTTCTCCTGGTCTCCCATGGGGTGCAGGGCCCAAGCACTTGGGCCATCCTCCACTGCACTCCTGGGCCACAGCAGAGAGCTGGCCTGGAAGAGGGGCAACCGGGACAGAATCCGGCGCCCTGACCAGGGCTAGAACCCGGTGTGCCAGTGCTGCAAGGCGGAGGATTAGCCTAGTGAGCCACGGCACTGGCCTCCAGGTTTTATTCTTAAAAATAAAACCTTTGATTGGAGTACAGCACATCAGATATTTACACAAATCATGCACAGCTTGATGAGTTTTCATGAAGTGAGCACACTTGGGTAACTTGCACTAGGATGTAGAAGAGGGAATTACCAGAACCTTCTGTGCCTGGAGGCTCCCTTCTCTTCACTGCTTTCCTACCCACTCTCGGGAGCCACTCCCTTGACTCCTGGCATTATAGATTAGTTTTTTCTGCTTTGGTTTTGATATGGGTGTATGAATGGAATTGTACCATATATGCAGATGTAGGTATGTTCTTTGAAGCTGTTTCATGGTTTTAAGGCCGTGCCTCTCTGTGTTTGTCTCAGGTCCTGTACAATGGGTTCACTGGTCGGAAAATCACGTCACAGATTTTCCTTGGCCCCACTTACTACCAGCGCTTGAAGCATATGGTGGATGACAAGATCCACTCCCGTGCCAGAGGCCCCATTCAGATCCTTAACAGACAGCCCATGGAGGGCCGCTCTCGGTATGGGGTTGGGAGTGGTTGGGGGCGGGGCCTCAGCCTTATTGTCACTGCTTAGACTTTTACTGCAAGAAGTGCCAGACCCTATAGAAAGAGAGCACAGAATGAACGCCCATGTGTCTGTCCTCCACGCCAGCAGTTATCAGTGCATGTGATTTTGTTACGTCTATCTCCCTCCCTTCCAACCCGGTTGGTTATTTATTTATTTATTTATTGAGAGAGAGAGAGAGAGAGAGAGAAAAGAAAGTCTTCATACCCTGGCTCATTCCCCAGATGTGTGTAACAGGCAGGGCGGCTACGCTGAAGCCAGGAGCTAGAAACTCAGGTACTTGAGCCATCACCTTCTGTCTCCCAGCTGTGCGTTAACAGGAAGCTGGAGTAGGAAGTGGAGCTGGGGCTGAAACCCAGGCACTCTGATATGGGGTGTGGGCATCCCAAGCAGTGTCTTAACCACTGTGCTGAGTACCCACTCCCACAACCCCCCATTACTTTTAAGCATATCCTAGACACCTTGTAAACATTTTTTTTTAAAGACTTTATTTATTTGAGAGTTAGTTACAGACAGTAAGAGGGAGAGACAAAGAGAGAGGTTTCCTTCTGCTAGTTCACTCCCCAAATGGCTGCAACAGCCAGAGCTGCGCCAATCCGAAGCCAGGAGCCAGGCACCTCCTCGCAGTCTCCCACACGGGTGCAGGGGCCCAAGGACTTGGGCCATCCTCCACTGCTTTCCCAGGCCATAGCAGAGAGCTGGACTGGAAGTGGAGCAGCCAGGACTAGAACTGGTGCCCATATGGGACGCCATTGCTACAGGCGGAAGATTAACCCACTGTGCCACATCTATAAGAGTGTAGATCTCAAATCTCTTGTTCTAGGGTCCCAGAGTGCTTGTAGCAACAGATATTTATCAGCTAAGAAATTAAACTTGAGAAAGATGTTAAGTATTATTAATTAATTAATTAATTTTTTAAAAAAGATTTTATTTATTTGAGAGGTAGAGTTACAGACAGTGAGAGAGAGAAACAGAGAGAAAGGTCTTCCTTCTGTTGGTTCACTCCCCAAATGGCCGCTACGGCCAGAACTATGCCGATCTGGAGCCAGGAGCCAGGAGCTTCCTCCTGGTCTCCCATGTGGGTGCAGGGCCCAAGCACTTGGGCCATCCTCCACTGCCTTCCCGGGCCACAGGAGAGAGCTGGACTGGAAGAGGGGCAACTGGGACAGAACTGGCACCCATATGGGATGCTGGCGCTGCAGGCGGAGGATTAGCCAAGTAAGCCATGGCGCCGGCTCCAATTTATTTATTTATTATAAGTTTTATTTTATTTATTGAAAGATAGAGTTACAGAGATAGGTAGAGACAGAGAGAGAGAGGTCTTCCATCCACTGGTTCACTCCCCAGATGGCCGCAATGGCTGGAGCTGTGCCGATCCACATGGGTGCAGGAGCCCAAGGACTTGGGCCACCTTCTACTGCTTTCCCAGGCCACAGCAGGGAGCTGGATTGGAAGAGGAGCAGCCGGGACGTGAACCGTCCCCCATATGGGATGCCGGCGCTTACGGCCAGGGCGTTAACCTGCTGCGCCACAGCACCGGCCCAATATATTTTTAAAAACATTATTTTTAAAAACATTATGTGCTGACATAATTTTTTAAAAAAAGGATGAATATTTGACTTTGCAGAAGACCCCAGAGTGCCTGGGTTCACGTCCCGGCTCTTCTGATTCTAGCATCTTGCTAATGCCTACTCTGGGAGGCAGCCTGTGATGGCTCAAATGGTTGGTTCCCTGCCATCCATGTGGGAAACCTGGATTGACTTCCCAACTTCAGCCTGGCCCAGTCCTACCTGTAGTGGGTGTTTGGAGAATGGACCAGTAGATGGGCATTCTCTTGCCTCACCGTCTCTTTACATCTCAAATATGTAATTAAAAGTAAAAAATAAATCAGGATGTGTGTTGTGCAGCAGGTTAAGCTGCCACTTGGGGTGCCCAGATCCCTCATTGGAGTGCTGATTCATGTGCTGGCATGATCCAGCTCCCTGCTAATGCATCTTGGGAGCAGCAGATGATGGCTCAAGTGCTTGTGCCTCTGTCACCCACATGGGAGACCTGGATGGATCTCTGGGCTTCTGGCGTTAGCCTGGCTCAGCTCTGGCTACTGTGAGCATGTGGGAAGTGAGCCAGTAGGTAGAAGATTCTCACTCTCCACTCTTGGTCTCCCTCTACCTTTCAAATAGATGATAATAAACATTTAAAAATACTTTCCACATAAAGTTAGGGGCAGGAGTGACACTGTGTACGTGTGCATGGGTCCCTCTACAAAGCAGGCTTCCTGGAAAGCAGCTGAGTTCTCGTGTTTCCTTCTAGATTCGCTCCAGGGCAGTGTTCCGTCTCATGTTCAGTATGTGCGGGAATCCGACCTCAGACAGACGGGTGGGAGGAAGAGGGGGAGATGGTCTGGATTTTCAGATCATTGCAGGAAGTCTTTGATGTTGTACCGCGAGAAGTTGTATGTTTTTGGTTTTGGGTGTTTTTTTAAGATATTTATTTGAAAGGCAGAGAGAGAGAGAGAGGAGAAATGAGCTTTCATATGTTGGTTCATTCCCAAATGGCCGTGACAGTCAGGCTAAAGCCAGGAACTCCATTCTCTCACGTGGGTGGCAGGGCCCAAGGACATGGGCCATCTTCCACAGTCTTCCCAGGTGCTTTGAAGGGAGGTAGATAGGAAGCGGCGATGCTGGGACCCAAACCGGCGCTCTGATGTGGGATCTGGCATTGCAGCTGGTGGTTTAACCAGCTGCACCACAATGCCCACCCAGAAGTTGTAGTTTTTAAAGGTGGTTATGACACAAAATCTGGAGCCGTTGTCAGTGAACCTTTTATATTACGCTAAACCCATTGTGTGGCCAGTGTTGTGTCATAGAGGTGTAGCTGCCAACACCAGCATCCCTTATGGTGCCAGTTCATGTTCTTGGTGCTCCACTTGGTCCAGCTCCCTGCTAATGTGCCTTGGAAAGCAGAGGGGGATGGCCCAAGTGCTTGACCCCTTGTCACCCATGTGGGAGACCCAGATGAAGCTCCTTGCTCCTGGCTGCTGCCCTGCCCAACCCCGTTGTGGCCAGCTGGGGAGTGAACCAGTGGAAGGAACATTGCACTCATTCTCTCTCCTCCTGTGTCACCCTGCCTTTCAAATAAATAAATCTGTAAAAAAAAAAAATCCCGTTGTGTATCATCTTGCACTTTGTGTCTTTTACAGTGTGTCATTTTGTAGCATAGTAGATGATTTGGTAAATACTGGCTCACTGAGTTATGCAGATTTTCAAATGACACATTTCGTTCTACAGAAAATCACCTTTGTCTGTAAAGTCCATGTTGCCTAACGGCAGGGGCCCATTGCTGAGGAATGTGTGGGTGGTGACCTTGTTGCTGTGCAGGTGTCACAGTGCACGTAAACAGACCCAGATGCCACAGCAGCCGCACCGGGGCTGTACACCAAGTACTGAAATGTCATTACGGGCACTTGTGCCACCACCAGCATCATTAGGAAACCCTTTTTTAAAAAATTTTATTTGAAAGAGAGAGAGAGACACAGAGAGGTCTTCCATTCCGCTGGTTCACTTCCCAAATGACTGCAACAGCCAGAGCTGAGCTGATCTGAAGCCAGGAGCCAGGAGCCAGGAACTTCTTCCAGGTCTCCCATGAGAGTGCAGGGGCCCAAGGACTTGGGCCATCTTCCACTGCTTTCCCAGGCCCTAGCAGAGAGCTGGATCAGAAGTGGAGCAGCTGGGACTTGAAACGGTGCCCATATGGGATGCCGGCACTGCAGGCAGCTGCTTTACCCGCTATACCACAGTGCCAGCCCCAATTAAACCCTTTAAGCATCAAAGCCAACAAGCCCAGAGTGGTGGATACTTTTCCAAAATACTGATTTTTGCATGAAAGCTCAAATTTTTAATCACTTTGAACAGATACTTGAATTTGCTTTCCTTGTAGTGAAAGGCTTTGTTGATTTTCTCGTCTGCCAATACCTAAGTGGGAGTTAACGTTGTTGGTGCCCGCGTGGGTGAGGTTGCATGGTTGGTGTCGGGTGATTCTCCGGTGAGAACGCTCTTGGTCATCCGTGGCGAGGTCAGAACCTCACCGTGCCTTTGTTCAAGCATGAAAAAGGCGTGTCCTCAGGGGTTAGTGTTTTTTGTTTTTCCCCAGAAACCTTTTATTTAGGGTATACAAACTTCATGCATTTCACAGATACAACTTCAGGAACATAGTGACTCCTCCCACCCTACCTGCACTTCTCCCTCTTCCCTCTCCTATTCCCATTCTTATTTTTTATGAAGATTATTTTCAGGTAACTTTATACACATAAGATTATACTAAGTAAAGAGTTAAACCAATAGTATGAAAAATACTTTCTCTACAGTGGAGACAGGGCTGTTCAAAGTCATCGCATCTCAGAGTGTCAATTTCACTTCTATAGATTGCCTTTTAGGTGCTCTGTTAGTTACCCCAGGTCAGGGAGAACATATAGTATTTGTCCTTTTGGGACTGGCTTATTTCACTAAGTGTGATGTTTCCCAGTTGCATCCATTTTGTTGCAAATGATGATTTTTTTTAACCATGGTGTAGTATTCCACGGTATACATATCCCATAATTTCTTTATCCAGTCTTCAGTTGGCGGACAGTTGGGTTAATTCCATGTCTTAGCCACTGTCACTTGAGCTGCAGGGGATCAGGGTTTAATAAGGCTGTCCGTTTGTACAGCTTCCTGGAGGGCGTTAGTAAAACTGCCTCCCCCTCCTTTGAGTGGCTGACTGCTGGTCAGGTCTGGCTCTGCTGCCTTGGTTATACCGAGGGCCCCACAGTTTGAATCACTTCTGCACCACTTTTCAATATAATGAGCTGGCCGTCCGACAGCCCCCAAAGTTGACTTGGTTTTGTTTTGGGATACTACAACCAGCTGGTTTTACGTATTTTGTGTATTAAGAATGTTAAGTAAGTCATCACCATCCGCTTGCCTGGCCATCTGAGCAATGCCTTCCACTTCCAGGAAACCTGCAGATGTTGATCTAGATCGGCTTTTAGTTTGTTTTTAAGAGTGGGATTGTAGGAGGTTAAGTGAGGGGCCAGCCTGCGACGCCAGCATCCCGTATGGGCCCTGGTTCCAGTCCTGGCTGCTCCATGTCCAGTCCAGCTCCCTGCTAATGCACCTGGGAAAGCAGCAGATGGCGGCCCAGTGCTGGGGCTCCTTCCACCCACACGGGAGACCTGGATGGAGTTCCGGATGCCTGGCTTCAGCCTGCACTGGCCTGGTCACAGCTGTTGTGGCTGTTTGTGAACCAGTGGAGGACGTGTACGCACCCCATCCCGTCCCTGTAATTCTGCCTTTCAAATAAGTAAATCAGTCTTGCAAACAAGTTAAATGATAGCAAGGAAAGCCAGTACTCTGTACTTTCTTGTATGTTATGAGGAGAATCATGCTATACTGAGAATCCAGTGCACCTCCTCTTCTGGGGACCTTGTAATGCTTAGCACGTAGTCAGTAGACTTCTCCCCTCCACACCAGGTGGAGAATGTGAGGACAGAAAAATCAGAGCCTCGCTTTCCTTTTCTTTGCCGTTAGTCAAGGTGGTGTTCGTCATAAAGTGCAAAACCTGTTACTTTCTTGACAGTGATGGTGGCCTGCGTTTTGGAGAAATGGAACGAGACTGTCAGATTGCCCATGGAGCAGCCCAGTTTCTAAGAGAAAGGCTGTTTGAGGCATCCGATCCCTATCAGGTTCACGTTTGCAATCTGTGTGGAATCATGGCCATTGCGAACACCAGGACCCACACGTACGAGTGCAGGGGCTGCCGCAATAAGACCCAGGTGAGTGTGTGGATCCAGGAGGTGGGGTCATTCAGGCGGATTTGTCTGAAAGCAAGTTAAGTGTGGTCTGCGTGGCAGCTGTTCATCTTCTGTATGTAACAGTGGGAGGGGGGAACAGCTGTAAGGCAGGGCCCAGATGCGAGCCCCTGGCCGCTGTGGATGCCTCCTCGGAGGACCAGCTCTTTCTGGGGTAGGGACGTGGGCGGTGTCCCCCCAGCTCTGCTCACTACGCCCTGCTTTCTCCTTTCAGATTTCTTTGGTGCGGATGCCGTACGCGTGCAAACTGTTGTTTCAGGAACTCATGTCCATGAGCATTGCTCCTCGAATGATGAGCGTGTAGCTCATGGACTCTCAACAGATGCTTCTCCGATTCAGCTTTAAAAAACGACAAATTGTACTGTGTTGCAATAAAAAGCATTTTATTTGTTTTGTTTAATGATACGCATGGTTTCCTGTAAATAAAGTTTTGTAGATAGTCTCGATGTGTTATCCTTATGTTGGCACTGTTGTGTAAAACCAGTGACTACGTAAAGCGTTAGCGGGCCGCGTGTTAGCCGAGGGCAGGAGCTGCAGTTCCCGTGACTGCTTGTAGCTTGCCGACCTGCAGTGCTGCGGTTACAGCTCAGCACCTTCCCCTGGGCACAGGAAGAAAACAAACAGTTCAGACATCAGGGCCTGACTTCCTGTCACGAGGCTGCCCTAGTGCTGCTGGCCTTTCCAAATGAAGGGTCAGGTGTGCACCTGAAGCGGGCGGGGCTGGGAGCCTTACTTCTGCAGTGGAGGTCTGCCTGCACTTCACTGCCAAAAGGCTGACGCATCATGGCTCCCCCAGCCAAGGAACAGCACATGCACTGCGGGCATTTGGGCCATGTGGGTATCTAACACCATTTGTTTTTTTTTTTTTTTTTGACAGGCAGAGTGGACAGTGAGAGACAGAAAGGTCTTCCTTTTGCCGTTGGTTCACCCTCCAATGGCCGCCGTGGCTGGCGCGCTGTGGCCGGCACACCGTGCTGATCCGATGGCAGGAGCCAGGTGCTTCTCCTGGTCTCCCATGGGGTGCAGGGCCCAAGCACTTGGGCCATCCTCCACTGCACTCCCTGGCCACAGCAAAGAGCTGGCCTGGAAGAGGGGCAACCGGGACAGAATCCGGTGCCCCGACCGGGACTAGAACCCGGTGTGCCGGCACCGCAAGGCGGAGGATTAGCCTAGTGAGCCGTGGCGCCAGCCTTCTAACACCATTTGTGGGTTTGGAGACCCACCTGTGGTCGCCTTGGCAGGCCCAGACCACATGATTCCATGGGCCAGACATACCCCACCCCTGGCCTAAAATATCAGAACCTGCAAGGGGCGGGCAGGCTGGCTCGAGGAGTCGAGAGCTGTGTGGATCTGGGGCATGGAAGAGCGGTGAGGGGCAGCTCCCCTTCCGGGTTTGAATCGGGGGAGTCACTCGGGGCAGAGCTGAGACCCCAGCACTTGGCTCGTACTGCTGCTCTGTAGGGTTCACCGCTGGGCTGACGAGAACCTGAGCAGACCACCTTGGCTCGGAGTCCATGCTGCAGCTGAGTGACCTGCACAGTGGGTGGGCTGGCCCAGGCTGGCAGTGTGAGTGTGTGTGTGTGCGTGTGTGCCGTTCCTTGGCCTAGGGGAGAGCCGTGATGCTGTCAGCTTTTTGGCAGTCAAGTGCAGGCGGAACAGAATTCCACTGAAAACTCAACGTGGAGGATCAAGGAGTTGCCCACAGCCATTTCCTTTCAGGTGGGAACTTAACACAGGGCCACGCAGTGGTGAAAGGGCACACGGGGCCAGTCCGGGAGAGTATAGGCAAGCAAGAGCCATGGTGTTCCATCGCCGGTCTGACCCCACCTGTGGGTGCCTACGGCTTTCCATCAACGGTCTGAGCCCGCGTGCCCTGTGGGTGCCTACGGTGTTCCATCGACCGATGGTCTGAGCCCGCGTGCCCTGTGGGTTCCTAATGTGACAGGAGTCCACTAACAGCTCTCCCCTCCTGTGAGCGACAGCGCTGCTCATCTCCCACGGCTGCAACGTGCATGACCTACCTTTCCTCACTGGGATCTCGTGCAAGGTGTCCACCACCGTGATCTTGGCGGACGCCGACGCCTGCCCCTGGGAGTTGGACGCGTGGCACTCGTACTCCCCCGCGTCCTCCTTGCTCAGAGGCGACACCTGGAAGAGGAAACGTGTGTTCCAGGGTGACCGGTGGCTTGTTGGCAGGGGTCCGTGCAGGGACACTCATCTGTAGCACTGCCCGCTCTGGAAGGGACGGCCCAGAGGAGGTGCCCGGGTCCTGAGGCAGGGGGCAGCACACCCCACAGGCATCAAGGGTCAAGTGCGCGGAACGAGGACTCATCCATCACTGATGGGTTAAGGCTCGGGTCGCTTAGCTCCCCATGACGCCTTGGAACTCATGGGAAGAAAAAACAGTTCTTCCTTCCTTCACTGACAGTTTCTAAAAGCATCCTCACCCAAGAAGCCTCAATCAATCGGCCTTGCCATCCTGGGAGGGAGGAGCGGTCGTGAGGTGGTCGGGCTGTGCCAGGGCAGAGGAAGACCGAGTGGTTTGCGGCTGGTGGACACGGGCCACCTCAGCCAGCTCTGCTCATGTCTCACCCCAGGATGACATTCCCCCCAGCTCCGGCAACTTACCAGCACCCAGCCGGTCACTTCATGCTTCTCTGGGCCACCGCGGGTCTGAATGGCCAGGTTGTCCCTGTCACCAGGCAAGAGCTCTGTCCTTTGAATTCCATAGTGTCCCCTTTTCACCTGCAAACACCAAAGGGAGGGGTCTCAATTCTCTGCCTCTTCTGGGGCGCGCACGGGGTGCACGCCAGACCTTGTCATGAGGCTCCACACTTAACCCCATGCTTCCGTTTCCTGAATGCATATGAAATAGAGATGCTCTCCTTTCTCCCTGCTTCCCTCTAAGCATGCGTGTCTTAAACGAACATACTTTCCTGCACGTGTGGGGCATCCCCATGGGCGTCCTTTCCCTACAAGGGCTGGCATGGTTCTTTCCGGCCCCTGGAGATTATGCTTCTTGGTACTGGACAAACTCACCCAGGCCTGGGCTCCATGCCTGGGACCATGGTGATCTTCATGCAACAGCCCCATCAATGGGAAGCGGCTGGCTGAGTCCACAGCCAAGGCCACTACTTGGTTCTGAGGGCCAATGGTTTCCTCAAGAGCCGAGATGGAAAATGGAAACGCCTGTCGGATCCACACTGCTGTCATTGTTCTCCGGGCACAAAACTTCTGCCTCTCCCTGTGTGTGTCCTGAGAGATGCTGAGAGAAGGTTTGGGATGGGAACCATCCCACCACTTCCCCTCATTTTAAAGAGCCAGCTCTGCTTATTGTATAAACTTAGGGAAATATGCAAAAATATTGCAAATACTTGTAAAGTACTTGTAGCCCTCCATACCTACACATTCAGCAGCTGAGTTACAGAGCACCAGTATTTTAAGACTTATGATACTGGTAAGCCTGGAAGAAAATTAACAAGGGCTGCAGAAGCAATGCGTGCTCAATCCATCCCAGACTTCTTTGTAAAAGAGCCAAGTTGTGGGGCCCACGTGGCTCAGCCAGTTAGGCTGCAGCCTGCAATGCCGGCACCCACAAGCATCAGTCTGAGTCCCGGCTGCTCCGCTTCTGATCCAGCTCCTTGCCAATGTGCCTGGGAAAGCATCAGATGATGATTGAAGTACGTGGGCCCCTGCCACCCAGCGGCAGACCTGGATGGAGTTCCAGGCTCCTGGCTTTGCCCTGAGCTGTTGCAGTCCTGTGGGGAGTGAACCAGCAGATGGAAGCTGTCTCTCTCTTCCTCTCCCTCTATTTTTCAGATAAATAAAATAAATCTTAAAATAAAAAGGCGCCAGGTAGTGTTTATTGTCATGTTTGTAGACAGAGGGCTTTGCGATCTTACAGTTTCTTTTTCATTTCCTTCTGCAACAAGTACCTCTTCAGACAGACAGGGCCAGAGCCTGGGACTGTTTCTGGCCTGTGGGTTTTCCTGTGCAGGGTCCTGAGCCCACCAGGTGCAGTCTGGTCCCGAGCTACTGTCTCAGCTTCCAAGTGGTCCACATTTGCTCTGGGACGCCAGGCCTGGGACTCTAAGCCATGTGTGCTCTCGGCCAACTCCTACTCTACTAAGAATTCCCACCAGGACTGGCTGGACTGCCTGTTTTCTGTTTGTTTCAAGGATTTCCCTACGTTGTCACTGTTTGTGAGGGAAAATCAGGTGGTTTAGTGTTTCTCATATGAACGCCATGAAAACCAGCAGATGCTTGTACTCAGCATGCATCATTTTTTTTTCTTTTTAAATTAATGAATTATTAGAGAAATCCTCCGTCCGCTGGTTCACTCCCCAGATATCTGCAATGACCGGAGCTGGGCCAGGATGAAGCCAGGAGCGAGGAGCTTCTTCTGGGTCTCCTACACAGGTGCAGGGGCCCAAGCGCTTGGGGCATCCCCTGCTGCTTTTCCCAGGCGCATTAGCAGGGAGCCGGATCAGAAGTGGAGCAGCCGGGACTTGAACCTGAGCTCACGTGGGATGCCGGTGTCACAGGCAGCCTTACCTGCCGTGCCATAGTGCTGGCCCCACCATGCATCTTTTTCCTTTGTTTCCCAAGAGGCGAGTAGAAAGTTTATGCTACTGCAGCTTTCTGGGATAGGTGCAGAGGGACTTCAAAAAGTTCATGGAGAAATGGGATTAAAAGATCCATTTTGTTGAAAAAATAAAGTGAAATCCACACATGTGGAGTTGTTAGAATGGACAATGTCTATTAAAAAAAAAGTGGACTTTGATTTTGTTTGCACCAAAATAAACGTCTTTTATCCCGCTTTGGCAAACTTCCTGAAGCACCCTCGTACTATTATGTTTTAGCGGTGCCGTGCTAGCCTACAAGGGTTTTATGTATGAGCCAATCAGAAAGTCAGGGAGGCTGCGGCCGAGGAATCCCAGGGATCTCAGCACCCAAGGTGCTGACCGTCAGGTCCTGTGGCTCTCAGGAGACAGCATTTAGGGAGTGGGCGTGGCAGCAGTTCAGACGCCCCTTGGGACCCCTGCATCCCACGTCTGAGCACCCGTGTTTGAGTCCCGACTCTGCCTCCAGTCCAGCTTTCTGCTGAGGGCCATGCTGGGAGGCAGCAGGTGACAGCTCAGTTCAGTCTCCGCCCTTCACACGGGAGACGCCAGGGGAGCTCCTGGCTCTGGGCTTCCTGCTTTGCTCTGGCGCGACCCCAGCGGCTGCGGGCATTTGCGCTGTTAATCAGTGGATGGGAGCTCTGTCTCTCTCCTAAATAAAATAAATCGGAGCGAGCTCTGTGGTACAGAGGGTAAAGCTGCTGGCTGTGACACCAGCATCCCATATGGGCGCTTGTTCGAGTCCTGGCTGCTCCACTTCCAATCCAGTTCTCTGCTGGTGCTCCTGGGAAAGCAATGGAGGGGCTTGGGTCCCTGTACCCATGTGGGAGACCTGGATGGCAGCTGCTGGCTTCAGCCTGGCCTAGTGCCGGCCCTTGCGGCCATCTGGGAGTTGAAACCGTGGGTGGAGGATCTCTCTCTGACTCTCCTTCTCTTTGTCACTCTACCTTTCAAATAAAAGATTCCTTTAAAATGAGTCAATCAAAATTAAAAGAGGGTGTTTCGTGCCAACTAGCATGATCTCACTGCAGAGAAATGGCTCTTGTTAAATGTCACAGGTTCATACAACTCCTGGCGTGTTTTCACCAGTGTATCATGATGTCATTCAGCATATGGAAAACACATAGAAAGGCCAAACATCTTTGCATGGGAACTTTGCCTTATCTGGGTTAAGAAGCTTTCAGTGTTGAGAGCTATGTTTTGCTAAGCGTACTGGCTTCCAAGACAATCCCACAAGGATGCAGGCTGCAGACGCCCCCAGGTCTAGACTTAGGAATCCAAGGGCAGGAAGCACTTCCCACGGCCAGTGCTCACTGTAAGGACGGCCTGGCGGGAGTCTCAGAGAGACCCAGCAAGTCAGTTCAGACCCCGGCTTCTGTTTCAGCTGTAGCGAAGGACGCTCGTCCACTGCGGGACCAATGGGACCAGCCCAGGACGCCCAAGGCCATGGCAGCAGCTCCTGAGGTTGGCACAGCCCGGCCAGGGACCTGTGCCTTTCCTCTTGGAAGCTGTCACCGCGCGGCAAACCACAGCTCAAGGCTGACATCCGCGGAGCCCGGCACTGGGGTCTGGCTTCTTGTCCCTGGGAAATGAGTCCTCCGGGCCCCCGGGACCACCAGCCCTGGTGTGCTTGAACAGCCCTGCAGGGGGGTGCTTAGGCCCTGGGGATCTGCCCTACACGGTCCCTGGGGAAGGATTCCCAAGGCAGATCTGTCCCTGGTCGCTGCACCCGGCAGAGCGAGGGCTGAAGAGAGTCCTGGGGCCACCACCTGCAATGCTGCATCTGATATGAGCTCCTCTCGGAGTCCCAGCCGCTGCACTTCCCATACAGCTCCCTGGATGGCCCAGGTGCTCAGGCCCCTGTACCCACACGGGAGACCCTCATGGAGTTCTGGGCTCCTGGCTTTGTCCTGGCCCACTCCTGGCTGCTGTGGCCATCTGGGGAATGAACCAGCCGATGGAGGGTGTCTTTTTCTCGGGGTTGGTCAGCGGAGTCTCAGCCTTTGCAGTCCCTGCCCGTGGGAGCCCTAGGAGGGATCCACACCCAGATGTCCATCAAGCCGGGCCACACGGGGGAGCCAGAGGCCAGCAGGTGAGCACCCTCAGTGGGGTCTGCACCAGGACAATGCAGGGAAGTTGGAAACTGGCACCAACGTGCCCAGAGGGCAGGGTGGAGCAGGCGCTTCACTCCCACTCCCCCTGTCCCTTCACTCCGCTGTCCCTGTTTGCTTTGGGGTTGGTTGGCCTAGGGCAGTTTGAAACGAGCTCCTGCAAACTGAACCCGCCAGGCACAGTGAGGGAAGAGAGGGAGAAAGTGAATGAGCCCGAGGGCATCAGGAGCCCCAGAGCTGGCTGCGAAGTGAGCCAGCCCCAGGTGCCTGCGTGACTCAACATGGACACACAGGACAAAGCGCAAAGGGGCAGCGGCCTGGCGAAGCGCCGTGGATCTGGCCAAGGCCCATGTCCACTTCCCGTCCACACCCAGGCTGAGGCTGTGTTGTCCTTCAAAGGCGAACAGGAAGACAAAGCAAATCCCCGGGGGATGGACAAAGTTCCCTGCTCACACTCCCCGGAGCAAGATGGAGCGATGGCGTCAGAGCGATGTCACAGTGGCCCCACGCCACTCTGACCTTCAGAGTCTGGGGCGGGCAGAGGGCTGCCAGCAGGGCTTCTCCACTGGGTTTCCCTGGGGTTGGGTGGGCGCTGCTGGGCACAGGCCACGGAGAGCGCCTGCGCAGCCCTGGAGTCCTGGAGCTGAGGCTGGGTGTCCAGGCTTAGAGAGGACCCGGCCGTCTGGCCGAGGGCGCCCGTTCTGTCCCACAATGAAGTCCCTCCATGGTGGACTCACTACAGCGCTGCGCTCTCCCTTGTGGGGCTGGCTGTCAGCACGTTCCAGAGAACACTCTGCTTCCACGTCACTTCTCTGTGCTCTGCCCCTGGCCCCAACCTTGCTCCACGGCCCCGGCCTGGCCAGAGACAGCCCACCCACGCCCCACAGCCCAGCGCTAGGGGATCTGAAAAAAGAGCCCTGCACACAGGGGATGGCGAGGGCTTCCAGAGGGTCAGCCACACGCCGACCACGGGGTCTGATGCCACGGCCAAGAGCTGGGGGAGCCGTCTTTGGGCAGGAGAGGAGCTCACACTCTGAACGCCCATGCCCTGTGGTTTCCATGGGGCGTACTCACATGCACACCCACACACACTCCCCCCCCACATACCCAGGCACACACACAGGCGCACCCACACATCTACATAGGTGCACACACACAGGTGCACCCACACATCTACATAGGTGCACCCACACAAATCCACACATGCATGCATACACAAGCAACCTTCACACCCCTCACACGTCCCCCCCAGGGCACACATATACACACACACAGGTGCACCCACACATCTACATAGGTGCACACACATGCAACCCTCACACACCCTACATGCACACCCCTCCGTGGGCACACACAGGCACATTACACATCTGCATAGATACATGCACACACCCCCACAGGCACATTCACAGATGTTCATAGGTGCACCCCCACACACAACCCACACATGCATGCACACACACACAGCCCCACAGGCACACACACACAGGCACACACACAGCCCCACAGGCACATTCACAGATGTTCATAGGTGCACCCCCACACACAACCCACACATGCACGCACACACATGCATACTCTCTAACCCCCCAACATGTACACCCCCATGGGCACACATACCCACATAGATGCACACATGCACACCCACACATCTACACAGGTACACACACACGTGAACACACACAGAGGGTGGGCCTGGGTGTCCACACAACTGCTCCTTTTGCTCAGGCTCCCTGCTACGGCACTGTAACAGAAGCAGGCATGACCTTGGGCAGCTGCGGATCCGGGGTCACGCCCATCTCTGTGCACAGCAAGGGAGCCTACAACCTGAGACTGTCTCCCCCAAACCTGGGCCACTGACCTTGTTCCAGATGAGGACAGGGGTCGGGATGCCAATGACCTCGCAGCTCAGGTACACCTGGGCACCTGTGACGTTCCAGATGTCCTTGGGCGGCGTCACTATGGAGGGACCTAGGAGAGGGCACAAAGCAAACCCGTCTTTGAGTAGCCATTAACAGCAGTGAGCCATGTGGGAAGTGTAAACTTGACCCCGTCGGTGAGGCCATCCCTCTGAGGCCAGCTTCAAAGACCAGGCTTCCTCCTGCCCCAGCACAGTGCTGGGCTCGGCCCTGGGAAAGCTCAAATTTAAGCAAACAAACCAACTAGGAACAATTAGGAAGAAAAACTTGCTGTTGTTAATATTTTCTTTGCTCAAAGCAATTTATTTTTAATTTACCAGCTGTTTTGTATTATCTTGGACCTTCCTATTAACACAGTGAATTTTTTTTTTTGTTCCAAATGTTTTTCTTCTTTTGTTTACCAGTGTCTCTGTCCTTTTTTTTTTTTTTTTAAAGAGGAGGAGGCAATGACCAATCACTCCTTGGAAAACAAAAAGAGAAAAAAAATCAGGGAGTGGGCAAGATGCCCGCAATTGCACATCAAACTGTCAGGGCTTAATCCCTGGCCCTGGCTCCCAATTCCAAGTGCAATGTGGACTCTTGGAGACACTGAACTGGACCCCTGCCACCCAGATTCTATTCCTGGGACTCAGCTCGGGCCCCAGCCCCATCCTGGCTGTTGGAGGCATTTGGGGAGTGAACCAGCAGGTAGGGACACTGTCCATCTGTGTGTGTGTCTCGCTCTCAAGTAAGTAATAAACATCTGTAGGAGGATATCTGAAAGTGTGCTGGGTACCAGACAAGGCCAAAGTCCCTGTCTTCAGAAGCGGAGGTTCTGACAGGTGGGTGGTGGTGTGGCAGGGCTGAAGAGACACACAGGCCCACTGGGGGTCGGAGAAGACGGCACATGGCTCCTGCTCCCAGGGCAGCCCAGGGAAGGCAGCTGGCCACAGAGAGGTGGGAGAGGGCTCCTTTCTCAGGGCTCTCAGTGTCTCTGTCCCTGGCAAGGGGGGGGGGGGTGGCGCACTAGCAAATGGGGGGCACCCTGAGGGCAGTGCCTGAACACAGCAGGTTTGGGGCCGCCCCAGGGAGGCTAGAGTGGCCCCTCCCTACCCTGCAGTCCTGGACCACGGCACACCCTTGTCTGTCACAGCATTGGCTACAGGCAGGTGCATAATTTGGGCCACTTAACGAGAGTGACTCTGGGCCTGGGGTTGACTAAAAACTATGGCTCCTGGCCCAAACCTGGCCCAGCACTGGTTTTTGCATAGTCCTCAAGCTAAGAATGGTTTTTATGCTTTTATTTATAACTTAAAAATTCAGGGGCCGGCACTGTAGCGTCGCGGGTAAAGCTGCCGCCTGCAGTGTCGGCATCCCATATGGGTGGCAGTTCAAGTCCTTGCTGGTCCACTTCCGATCCAGCTCTCTGCTGTGGTCTGGGAAAGCAGTATAAGATAGTCCAAGTGCTTGGGGACCCGGAAGAAGCTCCTGGCTCCGGATCGGCGCAGTTCCAGCTGTTGCAGTCATCTGGCGAGTGAACTAGCGGATGGAAGATCTCTCTCTCTGCCTCTGCCTCTTTGTAACTCTGCCTTTCAAATAAATAACTAAATCTTTAAAAAAATTCAGAGAAATATGTTATTGCTTTGACAGGCAGAGACAGAGAGAGAAAAGAGAGAGAGTGAGTGAGCTCCCATCTGCTGATTTACCCAAATGCCCACCATGACTGGGACTGCACCAGGGCAGAGCCAGGAGTGGGGCTCTCAACCCAGGTCTCCCGCATGGGTGGCAAGAATGCAAATGCTGGAGCCACTCGTGCTGCCTCCCAGGCTCTGCACTAGCTGGAGGATGAGGCAGATAGAGAACCAAGGCGTGGATATCTTAGCCATGAGGCCAAATACACATTCCTTTGGGTTTTTAAATGGTTAAAAACAACTGTAAGGGTAGTATTTCATGACATGAGAGAAATTCAAGGAGTTCCCATTTCAGTGATCATGAAATAAAATTTTATTAGAACCAGCCACGCCCCTTCCTCTACCCATCTTCTCTGATACTTTCCTGGCACCACAGCTGGGTGGGGCAGGTGCATCTGAGACTGTGGCCTAACATCCTGGCTGTCTGGCCCTTTACAGAAGGTGTGTGGTTGCTGCTCTAATCAAACACAGGGAGATGCCAGCCTAAGGCAGGTGTTTCCGGAAAGGCTCGGGATGCCCAGCCTCACACGTTCCCAGGAGCTGGCATCAGCAAGCCTATGGGGTGTCTCTGTTGCTGCGACACGGTGGTGCCAGGGGGAACCAGCAGACACTGGCTGCACTTGGGGCTGTCCCGCTGCTCCTTCCCCACAGGGAGGCAGCTTTGGGAGAACACACGGACCTGCACACCTGCTTCTCCCGGTCAGTGCTCCCTTCTGCCAGGATCAGCCCCAGGATCCTCACAGTGGAGGGCAGCTGTGGCTCAGCCTGGTCTCAGCTCTCGCAAGGGTTAAGGCTTCCTTCTGAATGTCCAGGGGTCTAACTGTGGGGCCATGTTGCGTCAGAGTCCTGGGAAAGGCACAAGCTTGCCTGGGGGCCTGGAGCGCTTCCCGGCCTGACCAGCTTCCGGGGGACACACGGCCTCCCCCTGCAGTGGCCGCTTCCAGCCCACCCTTCGTTTCTTGAGAGGGAAAGGAAATGACCCGGTCTGCTCAAGACTCAGAAGACTCAGAAGTGGATTATTTTTTTTTTAATCCCTCGGGAGATTTTTATTTTTACCCTGGGTAAGAATGTGCCGAACCAGCCCAGTTCTGCAGGACCTAAATATATTCGCTGCTCCCTCCAAACTGTAAGTCTGGCTCCCAGGCATCCATCATCTTGGCACAAAGCGGACGTGGGCAGCGCAGCGCCGGGGCAGTGCTGTCCTGGGCTTTCCTAGTATGGATGTACCAACGTGGTCCCCTCAACCCCCCAGGCTACCCTCAGCACCTGGGGGCCCCCAGGATTTGGACACTTTTGTGCCAGACCTGGAGGGCTCTGAACCCCTTTGTCCCGTGTCTCTGAGGGTCCCAGGCTGCTCTGTCTCCTTCCTACCCACAGGCCTGGCAGGAGGCGCTCAGAGCTCAGGGACGGCCTGGGAAGGCTCCGGGAGAACTCAGCAGTGCACACCGCAGGCTGGGGCCATGGCTCCCACAGCAGAGCAGCACGGGGCGTGTGAGATGCTTGGGTCAGGAGGCTCTGCGCCTTGTGGAAAAGCCCTCCTCCTAGCCCGGTTCCATCTGCCCAGGCCAGTCCCGGTGGTGGAGCCGTAAGCCTGGGTCAGGGGCAGCGTCTGGGGTGCAGCTGCAGGAGGTCCAGCCTGGGACTCTCCAGATACCCTGAAGCCGGCCACGGAGCCTGCAGGGCCTCACTGGAAGCAGCTGCTCTTACTTAATACAGTCCAGTGGGCTTCTCGGGTCAGTGCTCCCAGCCAGGGTCCTGTGTTAGAAATCTGCGCCCAGACCAATGCTCCAAAGGGCTCCTGTCTCCTTCCACAACCTTCACGTTCTATCTTTCCCATGTAGGAAATGTTTCTGGCCCATCTTGAGTTAATCTGCATGGATGCTTGGAGGTTAAGCTCCAAGTTCCTTTTCTCCCCCCACAGCTATGCAAGTACATTTGTGGAAAAGACCATCCTCGGGGTGGGCATCTTGCTGCATTTGGTTAAGCTGCTGTCTCTGATGCTGGCATCCCATATCAGGGCGCTGGTTCAAGTCCCGGCTGCTCCACTTCCAATCAGCTCCCTGCTGATCGGCCTGCGAAAGCAGTGGAAGATGGCCCAAGTACTTGGGCACCTGCCACCCACATGGGAGACCCGGATGGAGTTCCAGGCTCCTGGCTTGGGCCCCGCCCAGCCCTGGCAGTTGTGGCCATTTTTGGGAGTGAACCAGTGGATGGAAGATCTCTCTCTTTCGCTCTCTCTCTGTAATGCTGCCCTTCCCATAAATAAATAAATAAACCTTTGACAAGAAAGAGACAAGACCACCCTCTTCCTGCTGAAGCATGAATCGTGCCTTGGCGAACCCACTGACCATACACGCGTGGTCTCCTTCTGGGCTCTGATTCCATCCTCACACCAATGACCATGGAATAATCTAGAAATCAACCATGCTAAAACTGAAGCAGTGGACAGGGCCTGATCCCTGAGTACTGTCTCCCTTCTCATTCTCTTCTTATTCCAAGAAGAACATTCCAGGAGAAGCAGGGATATCCATGGAACCCAGGAACCTCTCTCTGAGTCACTGCTGAGGTTGTAGGATTGGGAGAAAGCAAGCTGTGGGCTCTCCCTTCTCAGCCCTTCCAGCCTTCCCAGCCTTTGGGGTCCACAACAAAGCCTTGGACAATGGAACGGCACTCAAACTAGTCTGAGAACACGAATGCATTTTGTCAGCTCTCCTACCCGGGTGTTTCTAGAATGCTACAAGATCTCTGTGTATTTACTGATTGCCGGCGGGGTGACAGGGCAGCAGGGGCCATTAGGAACAGCAGCTGCATGTTTACACAAACCCCTGGCTATTTCAAATATCTGCACACGCAGCCTGGATTCAGTAACGCCAAGAGAAATTCGATAAACATCTAAACAGGAAAGACCGATGGCAGAGCGGCCTGGCGGGTTTGGCAGGCAGCCTCTGGCTCAGTGTGGAGGCTGAGCGGGAGGCGAGCCACAGACCACCTGGCGCAGGTGCAGGTGGGGTGGCCTCACCTGCACTTCCTGTGCCCGCGGAGTCCAGAGGGGAGCAGCTTTTCCCACTCACTCGGTTCAGCGCCAGCACCTGGAGGGCTCAGCTTACTAAGCTCCGCCTGGTTCTCTGCCACTTCCCTGCTCTGCCAATGCCTGCGATAAGCAGGGAGAACAGAGCAACCCCCTGTGAAGGCACACGTGACGTGACGTGACGTGACATGACAGGCAGGGAGCCGCCGAGGTGGTGAGAATGTTCTCGACAGCACCACACCCCCCTCCTTCATGCCGAAAACCCAGCACCCCACGCACGCCGTGGATGAGCAACCTCACTGCTCACTGACACCTGGAATCCACGGCTATCCCGCCATGCCATTCCGGAAGGCTCTACCTGGGGACAGCGCTCGGCTCTGCAGCACACCACTGCTCCTTCCCCTCCACTGTCCCTCCGAGGCCAAAGCAGATCCAGAGTTTCTGTCTCCTTTGAGGATAAAGGCGTTTTCCGTGGCCTCAGCCCATTTTCTCACGTGGGAAGCTCACGCTCGGTGCTGCCCGGGCTAACAACGTGGCCGTCTGAGCCACGCTCAGGGTTGGGATTCCACTGAAAGCAAGTCACACGCTCTTTCAACGTACAGGGACCCAGGTGAAGGCCAGGCCCACTTATTTATTTTTCCATGCCTTGGGTCCACTCAGGAGCTCAGGCTGCTCAGCCGTGCGTCTGGCAAACATCCTGTCCACGGAGTGGCTGACCGCCCGCTGCCTTTGCCCTGTGTCTACCCCGGGGCTGTGTCACAGAGCAGCTGCGCTGTCCACAGTGCTGCCTGGGGCCGCCCCCAGGCCACAGCCATGCCACGGCCCTCCCCACTGCAAACCCACTTTCGCTTCCCTGCCTCCAACGACTGTCCCGAGCCAGCGCATCCCGCCCTCCTCTCCTTCTCACAGAGCTCGGTCTCTTCCGATCTGTCTCAACCCTCCAAGTTAATTTTCTGGCTCCCCTATTTTTCGTATCTCTTGCCCAGTACCCACTCTCCACCTCTTCTTTTTAAACTTTTCTTGAAGGAAAAGAACAAGACGGGGAGGAGGGCGGCAATGTGGCGATCCGCCCCCTGTGAGGCCAGCATCCCATGTGAGCACAGGTTCAAGTCCCGACTGCTGCACTTCCAATCCAGCTCCCTGCTAATGGGCTTGGGAAAGCAGTGGAAGATGGCCCAGGTGCTTGGGCCCCTGCCACCCATGTGGGAGACCCAGATGGAGTTCCAGGATCCTGGCTTTGGCCTGGCCCAACCCTGGCTATTGTGACCATTTGGGGAATGAATCAGCAGATGGAAGACCTCTTTCTCTAACTTTGCCTTTCAAATCAATAAATAAACCTTCAAAAAAAGAAAAAAGAAAAAGAAAGAAGGGAAAAAGAGGTAGAGGAAGAGAGGGAGAAAAAAAGAAAACATGAAATAAAGATGGCCAGACAGTGACATTGTGGCCAGAAGAAGCAAGTTGGAAGTTAGGGAGGGGATGAAAATTCAATTTAGTGAATCAGTGCCACCTTAACCTAGACGGATGAGTGTGTGGCACAGTGGTTACCATGCCGGCTGGAAGCCTGGTTTGATCTCCGGCTCCTCTGCTTTCAATCCAGCCCCCTGCTAATGCACACTCCGGGAGGCAACAGGTGATGGTTCAGGTACTTGGATCCCTGCCATGCAAGTGGGAGACCCAGGTGGAGTTAGTTCTGGGCTTCTGGCTGGTCCAGCTCCGACTGTCGAGGGCATCTGGGGAGTGAATGAACGGATGCAGCCCCCTCCCCGCCCCTTACTCTCTCTCCCCACCTGTTTCCGTCTCTCTGGGCTTCAAGTATAAATAAATAAATAAATAAATACAAATCTGTTTTGAAAGGTACCCTTACCTAGAAGCCGTGAGAGCTCCCGTAGGGTCTCCCCCAGGTTTGCCACCTCCTCCCCACCTCTGCTCTGCGTTCTACCAGACACCCCTCCCCTGGGGGCGCTCGATCATATTCTGGGAGCAGCCACGTCACTGGAGACACACAAGGGATGGGTTTAAATGTGGAATCTTACAGCCGGGTTCTGGGCAGTTCTCATGCAACACTCAAGTGTCAGGAAGAAAAGACCCTGATACGGAATTGACCTAACTGACCTTGCATTTAATCACTGATTAATTCACTCAAGCAGGTTTTCTTTTAATTAGAAAAATAATTTAGTTGAGAGGCAGAAAGACAGAGAGAAAGAAGGTTTGAGCTCCCATCCAGTGGTTCATTCCCCAGATGCTTGTGATGGCCTTGCCGGCCCAGGCGGGAGCTGGGAGCTGGGAGCTGGGAGCTGGGAACCTGATCCAGGCCTCCCATGCGGGTGGCAGGAACCAAGCTCCTGGAGCCATCACCATTGCTTCCCAGGGTGTTCATCAGCAAGAAGCCGGACTCAGACTCCGGAGAGACTTTGAACCCAGGCCCTGCCCTACGGGATGTGGGTGTTTGCACCACGAGGCCCCACACCTGCCTGTCAAGCTGTCACAGAGCTGACAGGGAGGACAGGGTTAAAAGCCATTGTTCTATAAAAAGCACAAGGAGCGATAATGTGAAAGAGGCATGCGAGCCATTTCCTAGTCTCCCCCAGAGCACAAAGGCACAACCCAGCCATGACCCGGGATGTCCTCGGCCCATTACTGTGAATAAAAAAAATAAAGACAGAAGTTCTTGGGGGCAGAACACATGGCTCTGGATCCTTGTCTACTGTTGAGAACCGACCCAGCTGCTCCACAACGCCACTCCACCAGGATGAGCCGCTCCAGCAGTCTGCGGCCATATCTGGGTTGGGAAGAACCTGCACCAGCATGAACCGGTCCGAGGCATGGTGGTCCGGCAGCTTTGGTGCCTGGGAAGCTCTGGGGTTCCACTGCCGGGCCCTGGAGCGCTCGCTCCCTGGAAACTGGCCCGATGCTCTTTTCACCTGCCTGGGTGCAATGTGCATGCCTGTAACACAGCTCCCTCTCCTAAGGGTGGGAGGAAAAAAAAAAAAAAACCACCCAGAACTCGAAAAGGCAGCACCTGTTACCTGCTTCGCTGACTTTTTAGCTCATGTTTCAACCTGAAATGGCAAAGCAGGAGAAGTGAGGAGAGGTCACGTTTTGAAGGTCAAAAGTCAAATTCTCTCCAAAAGTGTTTGCAGCCTCCAATGTCATGGCCAACAGCACACTTAACCACTTCAGCACCTTCCTCCTTCTCCCATCACCTCTTCCAGTTTTTTCCTGCCAACTCTTGTCTCCCACTTCTACCCATGCTCTTCCTCCACTCCCAAACACCGTGCTCACCCATCCTACACACTCATTTCCACTCCCTGCATCCTGGCAGAGGCTCACATATCTGCTGGCTTGGACGGTCTCGTCCAGCCTCTACCTCTTCTCTGGAGTTCCAAGGCTCATGTTTCATCTTTTTTTTTTTTTTTTTTTTTTTAAACAGTCCCAGTTCCCACTTATTTTTATCTCCGAAGTCCTGCTGGGTCAGAGTTAGTTCCATACAGCTTAGTGCATCATGGTTCTCTAATGCTTTCCCCCAGCTGGGCCAGCAGAGGAGGCCAGTATCCAGACAGAGTCAGAACCCAGCCAGGAACTGTGGGATCAGATCCAGGTCATTGGAAGCAGGGAGAACCAGATCGCGCAGCAGCCAGTCGGTAAGAACAGACTGTGAGTGTGCAAACACAGCCGAGAAGATGCCCACTGTCTCGACCCTGCGGCAGTGCACGGATTGCCCAGCTGTGCCGTGGCTGCCCCTCACACACCAGCTAGCAGATTAACTTTATCTCAACACGTTATCACAACCTTATCTCACACTTCACTTTCTCTCGCCATAAGCGCTGTTTCCTGGTTGGCGCCCACTCACCGCTGGTTACAGTATGACCAGGAGACAGAATGTGATTTGAACACCTGTCACTCAAAGCCTCCCCCACAGAGAGGGCCGGTCTGCTGGGGAGAAAGGCTCTCCAGTCATCCCACACTCAGAACGAGACGGCTTCTGCCTCCCGCTGGGTTCCAGCACCCCGGGGTGGTTCTCACTGGGCACTTACACGGCTAACACAGCGGGTACAAGGACTTCTCCAAGTTAGGGTAGGTGTGCAAACCACGCTCACTACGTGATGCTGGGTTCTGGAAAAGTCCACTCAGAGTCTGTGCACTGACACCAAATAAGGGCTCAGAGTGAGCTCAGAGACCACACACGGAGACACGGCGTTCAGACAACTTGGCTCAAATCCACCGATTGAGCTGGGATTCCCAGAACACATGGAAGGGAAAAGGGCCAAACAAAAGCACAAAATGGGAAAAGAATACTAGGAAGGTGCTACGGCCACCAGGGGGAAGGGGATGAAGCACGCGCGGACTTCCTGATATTAAACAGGGGGAAGCAGCCGCTGCACGGCTAATCAAAGGGCAGAGCCATCTGCCAAGGCAGTCACTCTGGGAACTTCCAGAGGCGTGGTGACAAAGCCCCAGAACCTTGGAATCAGTCTCAGGGGCACCAGCGGAGGACGGCAAGGGGAGGAGAAGAAAATACTCAATGTAAATGGCACAGCCAGATTTAAGTTCAGGGTTTTCGCGTAAGACAACCTCATCTGGCCATGGTAGCCACTGTTAGTCATTTACACTTTAGTATGAATGAGGAGCCAACAGGTGATCGTGATGGGGCTCTGTCAAACAAGGGCACTGTCGTGTAAGAACTGCTTCCTCTTCTTTTCTGCACACAATCTATGGAGGTGGGGTAGGTGAGGGCCTGCTGGGAGCAGGTCGTGGAGAACAGTGAGTTTAGGGCGTGGAAGTGGAGTCAGGAATTCTTCAGTCCTGTGACACGGCACAAGTTACTCAGCTTCCCCCAATTTGTTCATCTGTGAAGTGGGACAACAGCCAAGTCATTTTACCATCAGAAGACTCAATCAAGGCACAGGAATTAGCACAGCACCTGGCGTGGGCCGAACATTCCGCAAGCATTAGCTACCGGCTCGTATTTCAGCACAGGGCTTGCCTGAGCAGGGACTGGAGGCGGGACAGTGCCAGCGCACCCTGGAGCAGCGAGGACGCCAGGCCGGCCCGGGGAGACAGCAGCTGAGACCCACGGTGTGTGGTGCGGCCGGAGGCGGCAGAGGAGAGATTCAGGTGGCTGCTTGGAAGACGCTCTGGAAGTCTCTGCCGCAGGGCAGGGGTGGGGCAGACAGGAAAGACCTGCCTCCAGGGGGGATGCAAAGGGCAGACTGGAGAGCCCGGTTACTCAGGAAGAACCGACTCGATCCAGGACCCAGCTGGACGTGGGCAGACAGGGATGAGTTACAGGCTGTGGCCCTGTGGGCGCCGTGCTGTGGGGCAGCGGGCAAAGCCACTACCTGCGGTGCCAGCATCCCATATGGGCGCCAGTTTGAGTCCTGGCAGCAGCTCCACTTATGATCCAGCTCCCTGCTAATGTGCCTGGGAAAAGTAGCTGATGATAGCCCAAGTCCTTGGGCCCCTGCACCCACATGGGAGACCTGGATGAGGCTCCTGGCTCCTGGCCTCAGCATGGTCCAGCCCTGGCCATTGTGATCTCGGGAGTGAACCAGCAGATGGAAGCTTGCTCTCTCTCTCTCCAACTCTGCCTTTCAAATTAATAATAAATCTTAAAAAAATGAAAAACAACTCCAAAGGCTGTGGGCCTGAGAGGCCAGAGGCGGCCGCCACAGCAGGGCGGAAGTGGATGTCAGGGGAAGAGGGGTGCTGCGTTAGAGAAGGGAAAGGATGGGTTGGGGCTTTGATGCGCTGAACTGGGGCGTTGTCTGGGCAAGGAGGAGGCACTGAACCCACGGGGAGAGGAGACAGGTGCAGACGGCAGGATCACAGCGCCTAGGCAAACACGGCGCTCGGCGCTGCAGCCCTGGAAGGCCCGTGGGCTCCTCTGCGTGGGCGGGGCCAGATGCAGCTCTCCTGCTGCAGCTCCCCTGGGGGAATTCCTTCAGCTCACTGCTGCCCAGCTGGCCACTGGCACCCCGCCTGGGGGTGGGCAGAGCTGAGGCCCAGCTCAGCCGCCAGCCACTTCCTGGCAGGTGCAGGCCACCTGCAGGCAGACGATGCAGCATAGGACAACCCATGGTGATGTGGACGTTGCGACTGGGTTAAGAAGGTACCCTGTTCTGGCTCCAGGCTCTGATGTTGCATTAGGAATCTTCCCAAGTGCACACAGTGGCCGTGAATCTATCTCAAGGTTACCAGCACAAGTTTGAACCGACCGCGGAACACAAGCAGAAAGTGCCTTCTTGCAATTTGTGGCTTGAGAGCCAATCTCTTATTTGATGATTTTTTAAAAATTCGTCTTCCTTGTAGGGGTCCAGCCCAGGAAAGTGTGGGGTATAGGCCAGGGGTCTGACACCAGGGTACCGTGCCAACCCTTGGAGCATTCTTGGGGTCATCCTTACAGGGCCCTGACATGAGCTAAAGTGACTCACGGGAACCGGAAACACCATTCAGCAGGTGCAGAGCTCACGCTGATGCGAGATGAGCTGACACGAACCCGAGTGGGCACCACTGCCAGATACACGCTGACTCAGCAGAGCTGGGCGCCGGGGCGGGGGGCAGCCCGGGCTGCCCACGTCACACCCCACCGACAGATGCCCACACAAGTGATGCAAGCAGGCTGGGTTTTTCCATGGCTGCGGCGAGTGGAAGAATTGACGGTACAGCCAGCCTGCCCGCGGGGCACTCCCTAGCTATCTGGGTGTTTCTGGTCCATGTTTCTGCAGCCTTGGAAATACTTTCCCTGCACAAACCAGAGCCTGCCTGGACTGCACAATGACTCACCTCAACGCCGGCGCAGGCACGCTGCCGTTCACTTTTTCCTGCTCTCTGAGCACAGAGCCGGGGTGGGTGCTGGTGGTGGTGGTGGCTTCCATAGGGCAGCACTTGTGGCCAGACCATGTGCATGGCCACACCTGCTTCTGGGGCGGGGGGTCCTGGAAGTCTGGACCATGGGCCAAGCCTGCACCCACCTGTCCGCTCCACCCACAACCACACCTGGCATCCTCAGGCCAGGAAGTGCTTCCTGGGCCGAGCTGATCCCCTCCCCGGCTCCCTGGCGCTGGTCTCTACTGCAGGCCTGGCCCTCCCCAGGAAGTGGGGGAAGGCTGGTCAGGAAGAACTGACCTTGAACTCTGTCTCCTGAGTGAAGGACATAAGGGACTCCCATGTGGCCTTCAGCTTCAAGAGGGCCAGACTTGCCACAGCTAACACCTACCACATTCCAGAAAGCTGTGGAAGGTCGAGGCCTGACCTCCCAGGAGGCCCCGGAAGGCTGTGGCACTGGGGACAATTCTGCTCCTTGTACATTCCGACAGCAACCTGGAGGCACCAGGGAACATGATGTCTTGGGTCTTAAGTAGAAGACTAAGGTCACTTAGCCCCCCAAGAGCTGGACAAGAGCACCACCCTTTGCCCAAGAAGAGATTCACAAGGTAGGATCCCAGCCATCTGGCAGGATTCTAACACAGAACCTCAGGTCAGCCTCTCAGGGCAGGGGTCACACGGCTGGAGAAGACGCCACCAAGAGGTGTCCGCAGGAACAGCAGCCGGCTGGGGGGAGGCACCACAGCCCCGGCGGCTCTGGCCTGCAGGACTTGAGCCCTGGCTGTGCGCCGGCCCCACCTGAGGCTGTGTACAAAATGCTCACACCTGGGCTATCCCTGGGTGTGGGGTCTGGGTGACACCCTCAGTGCAGACACAGCCTGGGGCGGGGGTTCCTGGGCTGATGGGAAGATGCATAGACGGCAGTGGGACAGGAGAGAGGATGGCGGCGCTGAAGAAGTACCGAGCCTGGGTCAGCATGGGCAATGAGCGGCCGCACACCCCTCAGGACAGCGGGGAGTCCCGTGCTGGCTGCAGGTGCAGGGTGTCCATCCAGATCCCACACCTGGGGATAACCCAGGCGTGAGTGCAGGGTGCAGGGACCTGAGGATGACACAGTGTCACTGCTGCTCGCACTCAGCCCACGGGGCATAAGAGCCCGCACCTGCTCACCGGCCTCTCCGCGCTGAGCTGCGGCCTCCAGGCTCTGCGTGGCTCGCCTCCTGGGCCATTTTCCATTTCCACAAAGCAGAGAGTAGGTTTCCACCTGCCCCGCCCTCACCATTCCCACCCTTACTTCTGGTAGAGACCTGCTCTGTGTCCTGACTGTGGGTCCTGGGGAAAAGCCTGCAGCTGGGGCCTGCAGGGGGCGCTGTGGCTCACCTGCGGCTCTGGACACCTACATCCCACAGGAGTGTGCCTGGGTTTGGGTTCCTGCCCTGCTTCCAATTCTAGTTTCCTGCTGATGTAAACCCCGGGAAGCAGCTCAAGTACCTGGGCCCCTGCCACCCATGTGGGAGAACTCCCGGATGGAGCTCCAGGCTCCGGGCTGCAGCCTGGCCCAGCCCTGGCCATTGTGGCCATTTGGGGAGTGAACCAGGGGATGAAGATCTCTCTCTCCCTCTCTTTCTGTCTCTCTCTCTCTAACTCTGCATTTCAAATAAATAAATTTAAAAAAATCTTAAAAAAATAAAAACAATAACGACAACACCATGGCCATGGACCCCTCCCCTGCTGGGTACAGCTGCCTGTCCAGGGCCGGCCTCAGCTGTTGGAGAGGATGGACGAGGCAGGCTTATATGAGAAGGGCCCCTCAGGCCTCTGCGGCGTGGCTGGCGTCTGGCTCTGTTGCTGGTCCTGTTTCTGCCTCGGGCCTCAGTGCGTCACAGAGAGCTTTGGTCATCACAGCCACCCGGGCCGGCGCCGCTGGCAGACAGCCCCAGACGTGAATCAGCGCCCCCGTCTGCGCCCCCCTGTTCCCAGAGAGGCCCCTCAGGCTATTTCCTGTGCCCTTGTGTGAGGTCCCTCTCAGCCACTGACCCCAAGCCGTATCCATAGTTTGGCTGTTCCTGGCTGAGCGTCCTCAGGGTCTTCCCCAGCGTCCTGGGAAGACGTGGCATTGCCATCTCCCATTTTCTGTACCTCCCAGCACTGTCCCCAAGGCTTCTTGGCCTGGAGCACAGGCATCCCAAGTACTTGAGCCATCGCCACGCCTCCCAGGGTGCACACTGGCAGAAGGCTGGAACTCAAGCCAGCCGCTTGTACAGGGGACACTGGCGTCCCCAAGTGGCTGCCCCTCCAGAATGTTTCCCGCAGAAGCCAGTGTGTGAAAATGTGCCCAGCGTTCACCTGCAAACCCTGGGTGGAGATGCCACGTGCCCAGCAATCCCCGTGTGTGGCGGGGCTGCTCTGAAAACCGCACGAGCCAAGGCCAACGCCTGGGGAACGCTCCGGGGCACGGCCCAGCGGCTTCTCTGGCATCCGGTGTGTTTCACATGCGCATTTTAACCGCCAGGGAGGGCATGAGGGTCCTCCCGAATCATCTTACTAACCGGTAAAATCCAGAGCAAGCAGGTTTCTCACCTGTCCCTCCTCGTCTCAGAGCTGTCACCATTGGGACCTCCTCGTGACTCCTGGGACACATCCTGCTCTCCCCAGTCCCTGGCCTTTGCACATGCCCTTCCTTTTTCTAGAACATTCTGCTCCCTACACTTTGCCTGCTTACTAGATATTCTCTAGGTTTCAGTGTTGTTACCCTCGACAAACCTCCTTGGTTCATTCTCACTCCCTCCAACCTCATTCTGGTACCCACTGCTTTAAACTTTTACTTTTATTTGAAAGGCAGATGGACACAGTCATAGAAAGATCCTCCATTCACGAGTTCATTCCTCAAACACCCACATAATCCGGGGTTGGGCCAGGCCGAAGCCAGGAGCCAGGAACTCCATCCTGGTCTCCTATGTGGGTGCCAGGGAATCCAGGACTTGAGCCATCGCTGCTGCCACAATAGCAGGGGGCTGGAATGGGAGGCGGGGTGGGGACCTGAATCCCCACTGACTCCCCTGTGGGAGGCAGATGTCGCAAGCGGCTTCTTAGCTGCTGCACCAAGTGTCACCCTTGCCCCCTGCTTTAGGTGGGCGGCTCCTTCCTGGTTCTCACGTGCTCCTGTCCACTAGCCACCATCAGAGCAATGCACAGTGCACTTTCCTTGTCTACATACCGATTAGCCCACAGGCTCTGTGCTGGGGAAGACAGCCAACTGACTCTCCCTAGTCCCTTTCGGTGTCCCAGTGCCTCCCCTGAGTCATCAACAAACAGCCGAATAGTTGAATAAACCAATGTCAGAGGCGAGACACACACCAGGTTTCCTATGTTCATATAAAGGTTCAAACAGCAAGCGTTTAGGAGCCGTCCCAAGAAACGGGCTTTCTGTGCCGACTTGGGAGGGCAGCAGTTCTGCACTGTGCCGGCTGCAGCCAGCCATGGCCGCTTTTATTCCAGTTTGTACAAGGCTGTGCTTTGGCATTTGGGAAAGGGCAAAGGGCAGCGAGTCTGATGAACGGTGACCTATTTAAAAAGCCGGCCCTCAGCCGCTCGTGGGTCCAGGGAGGCAGACGTTCAGGTGTGCCCCGCCAGTGTTCCTGACGCGGCGATCCGACCGGATCAGTCTCCCGGCCACAGCTGCTGATCTGTGCTTTTCCGTGTGCACTCACACAGCTCCCAGGCTACAAAGGTATTTTAAGAAGCAGCGACCCCATCTGAAAATTTGGAGAAAACCCAGGAGACAAAAGACCTTTACAGATGGGCTCTGCGGGAAAACACCGCCCCGCAAGTCACTCTGTAAGTCACCGGTCAGGCTTCTGGTGGGAGAACCAGGGCTCGGCATTGATTTCGAGGTGCAGAGGTGCAGCTCTGGGCTGAGAGCAGTGACGTTCCACAGCAAGGGGCCGGCGTCGGGACGCAGTGGGCAAAGCCGCTGGCATTGGGATGCAGTGGGCAAAGCCGCCGTCTGTGACTCCAGCATCCCGTGAAGGAGTTCCACTTTGAGTCCCAGCTGCTCCACGTCCTATCCAGCTCCCCGCTAATGCGCCTGGGCAAGCCTTGGGCCCCTGCATCCACGTGGGAGACCTGGATGGAGTTCCTGGCTCCTGGCTTTGGCCTGGCTCAGTCCGGCCATTTGGGGAATGAACCAACAGATGGGAGATTTCTGTCTCTATCTCTAATGGCTTCAAACAAATGAAATGAAACTTAAAAAAAAAATTATACTGCCAAAGATGGCTTAAATGAAACCACCAAAAGGATAAGCCCCAGTTAAAATGCTTTATGTGAGGGCTTGAGGGGGAAAACATCAACTGACTGACAATGTGTTTCCCAACAGGGGAGATGAATCGCTGACTCAGCGATCTGGGAGGAAGGCCCTGGCTGAGGGACAGGCCCTCCAACCACAGAGTCTCCTCCTCCTTTCCAAGTCCTATTATTTCTTTCCTCTTCCCCCCCCCCCCCCACCTTTATTTAAAAAGGATTTAGTTATCTATTTGAAAGGCAGAGAGGGAAGGAGTTCCTCCATCTCCTGGTTCACTCCCCAGATGGCCAAAATGGCCAAGAGCTTCACCTGGTTCCCCTATGTGGGTGGCAGGGGCCCAAGCACCTGGGCCATCCTCGGCTGCCCTCCCAGGCACATCAGCAGGAAGCTGGATTGGAAGTGGAGCAGCTGGGACATAAGCCAGCGCCCACACGGCATGCTGGCATTGCAGGCGGCTCTTCAATCCGCTACAACCACAATGCTGGCCTTTCTTCCTTTCTTTTTAAAAAGATTATTTATTTGAAAGGCAGAGTTATTGGTAGGGGGAGAGGGGCACAGGAGAGAGAGAGAAACAGAATAGCTTCCATTTGCTGGTTCACTCCCCCAAATGGCCAGAACCTGGAACTTCATCCAGGTCTCCCATGTAGGTGCAGGGGCCCAAGTACTTGAGCCATCCTCTGCTGCTTCCCCAGGCACATTAGTAGGATGCTGCATTGGAAGTGGAGCAGCCTGGCAGTGGGGGAGGGGAAGTCAAACACCTACCCACACTCATTCCGAGATGGTAGCAGAAAAGGAGCTGGAAGGCCAGGAATTCCTCTCCTCCCAAGTTACTAACACCAGCAGAAATATGCTCCACTTCCCATCAGTCGGCTCCCACCGCAAAACCAGAAAAAGCCAGGAGCCCCAACAAGCACCTTGGAAAAGCAGTGGCGCCCACAGCCACCCGTGCCCGGCAGAGGGGCAGCAGGCAGGCCGTGCAGCAGCGAGGGCCTTTCCAAGCTGCAGGAACGGTACACGGACTAGTGAGGAAGGCCTGGCTCTGGGGAAGTCACTTCCCAATTCCCTGGGGCCTTGGATTTGGAAAACTGCAGCCTGTTCCGTAATTCAAGAAGAAGACAAACAGTGCCGGGCAGGATGCCATCGCCTGGGACCTCAGCCCACGCGTGTCTGGGGGCCTGTCGAGGTCCCAGGTGCTGGCTCGCCCACGGGCTGGGGCCAGGATAGAAACACAAGGGAAAGAAATCCTCCCAAACACACAGCCAAGCCTGTCTTCCTGGCTGCTCTGCCAAGATCGCCGGAGGGGGAGGAGCGCCTGGATGAGCTGAGGACCCGGGTGCATCGGTGCATCCGGCAAGACGAAGGCACTTGGTTAGCAGGGCAGCTTGTGAATACAGCAAACAGAAGCTCGGTTTTGGAGTTAGTTAACTCCACAGTGAGGAGACAGAGGGCTTCCAACTCCGAGGCGGGCAAAGATGCCAGGGCCAGCTGCAGGTGCTTCTCCCCGGGGGAGGAGGGCTCCCAGCACCCTTCACTTTTTTATTTTTATTTTTTGACAGGCAGAGTGGACAGTGTGAGAGAGAGATAGAGAGAAAGGTCTTCCTTTACTGTTGGTTCACCCTCCAATGGCCACTGCGGCTGGCGCACTGCGCTGATCCGAAGCCAGGAGCCAGATACCTCTCCTGGTCTCCCATGCGGGTGCAGAGCCCAAGCACTTGGGCCATCCTCCACTGCACTCCCGGGCCACAGCAGAGAGCTGGCCTGGAAGAGGGGCAACGGGGACAGAATCCTGTGCCCCGACCGGGACTAGAACCTGGTGTGCTGGCGCTGCAGGCAGAGGATTAGCCTAGTGAGCCACAGCGCCAGCCAGCACCCTTCACTTTCAGGGAGACCATGGGGAGGGCAGGCCCGGGGAGTGCTCCCTGCAGGAGTGCCCGCTCCTGGGCTGGCCTGGAGCTTCCTTCCCAGGCAAACCCAGGGCTGCCGGCCCCGTCTCAGATCTCACACCCTCTTCCAGTGACTGCTATGGCTTGGGTATGGGGGGGTGGGTGCTGCCCAAGGCCTGTGTGTTAGAGGCTGGAGTCTAAATTCTTATGCCAATGTGACTGAGGACGGAAGCTTCACCCACCGCTTGGACACAGGGCCTTGGGGAAGCGACTGGAATGGACCAGGCTGTGGGAGTGGCCCTCCCGATTGGGTCCTGCTGGCCACACAGACACAGATGACGGGCGCGCTCTGTCTCTGCTCACTGGCTCACCAGGGCCATCCTCCAGCCTCCCGCTCTTGGACTGCGCACCTCCAAAAGCAGGAGCTGAGACCAGCCCCTTCCTTCCTAACCAGCTGGTTGGAGAGCTCAGCCACAGTGCCCAAGAGCCAACACAGCCACTGACTCCCTGCCGTGTGTTTTACAAAATTTGTTTCTAAATTATAAATTGACAAATTAGAGTATACATATTTATAGGTACTAAGTAATGTTATGATTTACAAATACAGAGTGGAATAAATTAAGCTAATTAACATATCCATCACCTCAAATATTATTATATTTTAAATATTTATTTATTTGAAAGGCAGAGCAAGAGCGAGAGCAACAGAGAGAGAGAGAGGTCTTCCACATACTGGCCCACTCCTCAACTGGCTGCCACAGCTGGAGCTGGGCTAATCCTAAGCCAGGAGCCTCCCTCAGGTCTCCCATAGGGGCCCAAGGACTTGGGCCATCCTCTGCTGCTTTCCCAGGCCATTAGCAGGGAGCCAGATCAGAAACAGAGCAGCCAGGACCCCAATTGGCGCCCATATGGCATGCCGGCACCACAGGTTCACCTGCTATGCCACAGCACCAGCCCCGTATTTATTATTTTTTGTTGTGAGGAGATCTGATATTTAGTCTCTCAACAATTTAAAAATCCATATTATTTACAACATGCACCATCCCCTGCATAGCTCAGAGTTCAAGTCAGAAATGACAGCGCCCCCCTCCCGCCTCACCAGGCTTTGTCCCTGGACCACCAGTGGACCCCAACCATTCTCCTCTCTCCCTTTTGAGGTTGATGGCTCCAGCTCCCACCCATGAGTGGGAACAGGCTGATCTGCCCACGCGTCTGCGCTACTCCGTTTAGCACGGAGTCCTCCAGCTCCATCTGTGCTGGTGCTTTCGTTACCACTCCATCGTGCACGTGTGCGACATCCTATCTGTTCCTCTGCGGGTAGACACCCGGGCTGACTGTAACCTGGCTGCTGTGAGCAGTGCTGCAGCGAACAGGGGCGTGCAGGTCTGGACTGCTGCAGAGCCGTGGCAGCCAGGCAGCGAGGGCTGGCCGCAGGTCACGTGGGCCCAGCAGCGCGGCGGGGCAGCAGAGAGGCGAGCGTGCAGGAGGGTCTTCGGTGGGTCCCTGGGTAATGCCTCTGAGGCAAAACTATGCACGGACTCAGTGTTTTCTGCACTGGAGTAGGCGTTCCTTTGAGTTCCGCTTTCCACAAACTTCCCGCAGGGCCCCCGTGTGCACAGCAAAACTGCCACAGGGCTTTGCACAGAAAGATGGCAAGAAATCCCGCGGGATGGGCGGGGGCAGCAGGGAGGCTGGGTGCTCACTGTCTTGCGGCAGGACACGGAGGGGAGAGGCGGGAGGACGCCGGGCAATGCGTAAGCACTAGGAGAGCAGGCTGGCCGGGGTCTGAATGCAGACGCTACGGCTCTCCGCGTCCATCCAGCTGGGACAGGCTGTCCCTGCAGTCACTCCCCACCTGCCGCCTTTTCACACAGACGCTAATTGGGTGATGCCGCCCTGGGCCGAGTCTAGGGGCAGCACATTCGAGAAATGCCCAGGCTGCAAGGAACTCTTCTGGACCGAGCCTAGAAAAACGCGCTGAGCCCCTGACCCAGACATCAGGGAGGGCCCCCGGCATGGTGACCAAGGCTGGGCTGGCTCAGCCAGCTGACCCTGGGCTTCCAAGGGTGAGGACGGGGGAGCCCTTATGACCAGCCCTGGTGCTATTCCTAGGCAGAATCAAACCTGACTTGTGCAGCCTCATGAGAGAGGAAGTCTGCCTGCCCATCTAGGGCGTTGGGCCATTGGTGGGGCTGGAAGGAACAGAGAGAACAATGCAGACAGGAGGAAAGATCAGACGGCAGCTGGGGGAGATCCGTGTGAGCCACGGTGGGCAGCAATTACAACTACCAATCCCAGCAGCCTGGGGATCCCTGGGTTCTGCACCGGCAGACCTAACGCGGATGGAAAACGCTCAGGAGAATAGTACACTTGTCCTGAGCATGGACAGACCCTGTTTCTCGTCGTCACGCCCTGGCGCCACAGGTCGGCCCCCAGTTCTGTGGAAGTCATGTTGTACTGGGTCCTAGTGGAAAGCTGGCGATGGCATGGAGTGCACAGGAGGATGTGGGTAGGTCACACACAGATGCTACACGGCTGTACAGGTGGCTGAGATGTTCTCTTTATGTATTTGAAAGGGCAGAGAGAGAGAGAGAGAGAGATCTCCCATCTGCCAGTTCACTCCCCAAATGGCTGTACTGGGCCAGGCTGAAGCCAGGAGCCAGGAGCTTCATCTGGGTCTCCCATGTGGGTGCAGGAGCCCAAGCACTTGGGCCATCTTGGCTACTTTCGCAGGTGCATTAGCAGGGAGCTGGACTGGAGGTGGAGCAGCCGGCACTCGAACTGGTGTCCATGTGGGAGGCTGGCATCGAAGGTGCTGGTTTAGCCGGCTATACCACCATGCCAGCCCCTGACTTCTGAAGTTTCTACCTTGCCAGGCTGTTCCTGGCCTCACACAACACAGCGATCACTGGGGTCCTCGGCAGCAGCCCGGAGTCCCAGCTCTCTCTGGGTTTCCTGTGGGAATCTCGGGTGAAGTTTCCCCCTTTCTTCTACACGTTCTCCCCGAGTGTGGCCTTCTCCCCTTAACTTATGGACTGGGCTTATGCATCATGCTATCTTATTAAGAAAATAATTTTATAAAGAGGACGCTAGTTTAAATGGGAACTAAACCAAAGAAGCACTCATTGCACAGTGGACACAGCTTCTTCTTTGTCCTGTATCTTGACTCCTCACCTCCCAACTAAAAAGAGTTTGATTGCAATCCCACTACTGGGAATTCACCCAAAGTGAAACCAGCACAGGAAAGAGTCATCTGTATCCACCTTGTTTACAGCACTCAATTCACAACAGCTAAGACATGGAATCACCCCAGATGTCCATCAGCTGTTGACCGGATAAAGATATTCACACACACACACACACACACACACGGAGAGTACTACTCAGCCATAAAAAGGAATGAGTTTCTGCTTTTTGGAACAAAACTGATGCAATTAGAAACTACTATACTTCGTGAAATAAGCCAGTCCCAAAAAGATATCATATGTTTTCCCTGTTCCTTGGTAACTAAAAGAGTGCCAAAGAATGTGGTATATATGAGTGAAACTGACGTTTTGAAATTCAATGACTGTTTTACAGCCCTTGTCTCTACGGTTTTGGAACAGTAGGTTTTTTTCTTCTTACTATTTGTTGAATTCTCTGTAGGGTTAATCTTATGAATATAAAATAGAGTGGATCACTGTAAAAACTCAAGGAAGGAATGGGAAAGGAAGGAGGAGGGAGTGGGAGCACAGGTGGGAAGTATTACTAGGCTCCGAAATCTGTATTTTTGAAATACATGAAATCTGTTTACCTTTAAAAATTTAAAAACATAAAGAATTCAAAATTTTTATGCCAAAATAAACTCACGCTTTTAATTCCAATAACTAAATAAATAGTCTGACTTACGTGGGTTAACACCAACTCTGTTTATCTATGCGTTTCCACCATGGCTAACAAGTCGGAAAAAGTTTCTGCTGAACACCCCTCAGGGACAGCAAAGAGTGCAAACCGTTTACACAGATCAGTCTGGGGGAGGAAGCGGTCAGCCCCGAGCACGCCTCTGCTGTCCCCTCTAGTTAAAGGAGCCGGGTGTCCCCAGCCACACAGCCAATGGCGGAACATTTTCGGCCACTCACTGCAGGCCTGAGCCGTCACCCTTCTCAAATTGAAGGCGCAGAATGTCAAGGCAAAAGCTGAAATAAGCAAGCCTCGGCTTCCTTCTGAACATCTAAGACAACCCAAGCCAGCTCCCGAACCACCAGGAAAGGCGACGAGCGCGGAACACAAGGAATCCCCAGCGCGCTTCCCTATTTAATGAAGACGGATTGGTGCTGAAAAACAAACGTGGCAAGTCTTGTGGGTCAGGGCACACACCTTCCAATGTCTCAAATGAAACATTTAGAGAAATAGGACTGCTAATTAAGATGACCTGTTCCAGGGTTGGCGCTGTGGCGTATGTAACGCCGCCATCCCATATGGACACCGGTTCAAGTCCTGGCTGCTCCACTTCTGATCCAGCTCTCTGCTATGGCCTAGGAAAGCAGCAGAGGATGGCCCAAGTCCTTGGACCCCTGTACCCCGTGGGTGACCTGGAAGAAGCTCCTGGCCTCTGGCTTCAGACTACGTTGTGGCCATTTGGGGAGTGAAACAGTGGATGTTAAGATCTTTCTAATTCTGCCTTTCAAATAGATAAATCTTTTTTTTTTTTTTTTTTAAAAAAAAAGGTGTACAATGAGCAGATTGCGGCCTAAAGTGATGGCCTTCAATGCCGTACTGCAGGTCTCACCGACGGCACTGGTTTGAGAGCTTGTTTGGAGGTTCTAGCAGGGGAGCGCAGCTACTCGTATACCCTTGACCGAAGACCGGTCCTCCTCTAGTGGGGAAGGTCGTCCTCTTCGACCGAGCGCGCAGCTTCGGGAGGGACGTACATGGAGCGGTGAGGGAGGAAGGGGACACCCGCCTAGCCAGCCAGATCAGCCGAATCAACCCTGGCGATCAATGGGGTGACAGATGTCGCAGCCAGATCGCCCTCACATCCGATGGCACTGTTTAGATACATCTGCGGTATGAAACACTGGCTTGCGGCTATGGTTTGAATATTTGGCCTCTGAACCCACGCAGAACTTTAAGCTTAAATTGTAAGTTCACAGTACTCAGAGAGTGGAAGCTCAATCCAGTCACGGTGCTTTGAGGTGCAGCCTTCAGGAAGCTCTTAGACCCGATGAGGTCATCAGGGCACGACCCCCATGCCCAAGTCCTGGTGGCTTTAAAAGGACACACACACACACTAGTGCACTTGCTGGTGCCTGGTGACACCTTGGGGCTCTGCCAGTGGGGCTCACAGATCTCAGATTATCAATCTCCAAAGCGTGAGCCAGAGGGAACCTAACCTCCTTCTTCCTCAGGGCCTGTATCAGATTCTTTGCTACAGTAGCGAAAGCTAACACACTTGATGTTTTCAGAGAATTCTCCTCCTGCTGTGGCCTTTGGAAAACAGATTCTCAACCCAACGCTCCGCCCCATGTGGTCACTAAGCACGCATATGTCCCATCCAACCAGCAGAGTTCTGCACGTATAAGGAGAGGCAGTAGTCTGCTTTGGAGGACTTAGACGTCTTTCTCCTTAGGTACTGGGAACTTGTTCTGGTCTGAGCACATCCCCAAATTGCCCCCTGCTTCCCACTGACCCAGCCTCTAGTGCCCACCCCCTGCTGTGGGTCCCCTCCAGGAGACACCGAGAGGTGGGAGCAGGTGGAACCTCTCAGGGGCCATCAGGCTCTGCCCTCATGGGTGGGCTGACCCGGGTTTGTGAGTTATCCCGGGAACAGATCTGTACTGAGCCAGGCCAGGAAGCCCCTCACACGGCCCCTCTGTCTCTGCCAGCGAGAAGCCGGGACCACACGTGGCCCTCGACCTGGGACCAGAACCGTGAGCCTAACTCGACCTCTTTTCTTTGCAACTTCCCCGGGCTGTGGTTCTGTGTTGATAGCAGTGGAGCGAAGGGCTGGGGCTTCCTCCCGCCTCTCTCTCCTCTGTCTCCGCGGCAATGAAAAGCCAGCCGGGGCTGCATCTGCTGCTCGCTCAGGAACGTGGCAACCTCGGTGTCCCTGTCCTCAGCGTGGCCATGCGTTCCTCCACCTGCTCACGCCCACTCTCTCCCATCTCTCTCTCTCTCTCTCCCATCTCTCTCTCTCTCTCTCTCTCTCTAAGGCAATCTTTTGCTTACTTGCACTTTTCTTACTTACCTGAAAGAAAGGAGAGACAGGCACACTAAGACCGAGAGAACGCATCCATTTGCTGGTTCACTTCCCAAACACCTGTGACATCTGGGACTGGGGCAGGCCAAAGCTGGGAAACACAATTCGGGTTTCCCATGGGGGTGGCAGGGACCCAAGTACTTGACCTTCACCTTATTTTAAGTCCTTCAATGCCAAGAAAAAATGCAATGCGCAAAAATGAAGTCCCCAGCACCCGTGCCTCATCTGGTATATCTGACCTCGGATGCACCAGATGCCCTCATGGAAGAGTCGCACTTTGAGCTGGGATAGGGAATCGGGCTGGAACTCAAGGACAGAACAGTGTCCTGTGGCGACGTCCACGTGCTCGGGCCCTGGACGGACCACATCTCGAAGCCTAGTGCTTTGCTACAAGGCATCTTCCCTCACAAAGATGCACCCCTATCACTCAGACCTTCTGCACACACCACGGCTTTGAAGGGAATTTGATGGTGTGCAAATTCGAAGTTGAAAATGAAAAACCCGCAAAGCAGACCTGAATCCATTTACTCATGGCCCAGTGAAGACGGCTTTGACAAGTCCACCCTCATTAGTCTGATCGCACGGTCAGCTGGGGTCTGGGGAGAGGTCGTTCAACCCACCTCATGCCCTCCCGGAGGGAGACCCAATCCTCGCCCCAGCTCCGTCTTCGTGGAAGCAAGAGATGCCAAGGAATGACACGACAGGAGTGCACTTCTTGTCCGAGTAATTGCTCATCGCTTTCTTAATCAAAGCTATTTGCACTTTGCCAGCCTGAGAATGCCTCCCCTCCCCCAAAAACATGAAAATCAATAGTAGCCCACGCCGGTGTGATCAAAGCATCCCCAGACACAGAGGAACGTGGGCGGCTCCAAGCTGGGGAGTTTCCTAACTAATGAACTAGAGTACGCCAGGCAGCTGGTGGCCAAGTAACACATTAAAGTGCTTTCCTAATGAGATTCCTGCAAGGTTACTATGAAACCACAGACATCACACCCAGCTTCACTGAAGCGGAGACATTTCAAAAACTAACCAGATGCCTTTAAGGGGAAGAAGAGGTCAACACCACAGTGGGAAGAAAATGCTGAACAGAATCAGACAAGGAGCAAAAACACGGGCCAGGTGATTTTCCCATCTGGGAAAACGGACAGCACGAGGCAGATAAGCACGGTCGGCAGGTGCAGCTCCGACTGACTACCCCCACGCCCAGCCAGACCGTCTCTTCAATGCCGGGCTGTTCCCGGAGGATGCAGGAAGGGTACACAAACATCTCGGCTTATGTGGACCGAGCTGCCATGACCAAGTCTGACAGGCTGGGTGGCTACTGACCACCAGGAGAGCATTTCTCACATTCTCAAGGCTGGGAATCCGGCACGGCTGGGCTCTGGGGAGGGCCCAGAGAGAGATCACCGTCCTCGTCTCATCCAGGCCCTCATCCCTCTACCCTCGTGACCCCCACCTTCCCGCAAGTACCTCCCACTGGGGCCTCCACACTGAACTTTGGAGGGACATAAACGTCCAGTGTGTAGTTAATCTCTCTCTCTCTCTCTTTTTTAAATTTATTTATTTGAAAGAGTTACAGAGGGAGAAGGAGAGACAGAGAGAGAGAGAGAGAGAGAGAGAGAGATCTTCCATCCACTGGTTCACTCCCCAAATGGCTGCAGCAGCTGGGGCTGGGCCAGGCAAGAGCGAGGAGCTTCACTTGGGTCTCCCACATGGGTGCAGGGGCCCAAGCACTTGAGCCATCTTCCGCTGCTTTCCCAGGCCATAAGCAGGGAGCTGGATTTCAAGTGGAGCAGCCGGGACTTGAACTAGTGCTCATATGGTATGCTAGCTCTGCAGGCAACAGTTCAACCCACTATACCACACAGCAAGGGCCCCACCAACCTCATTAAAATCCCTATGATGGGGAATTCTCCCCGAAAATGCCAATGCCAGCAGTGCCCTGAAGCTTCCTCCATGGGCCACCCTGAGGCAGCTTCTGGAAGTTCTCCCATCTGTCACTCTCCCTTTCCTATATAACCTCAGTGCCTGCCCGACACCAGCCAGGTGAAGCGGCCATCTTGGCCTGCATGGGGAGGGGGCGGGGGAGTGCACAGCTCCACCTGTGGTCTGCAACAATCTGACCCCTCCTGCAGCACTGGTCAAGAGCGGAAGTGACCCAGATAGGACGGTGCCAGGTCTGAAAACCAATAGAGAAGGTGACGTGGGCCAACAGGGGGGCCTGGGGCGGGGAGACCCCTGGTAACTTCCTTCTACGTCTGCAGGGGGCCATGCCTGAGGATAAGAAACCCGGATGAGACACACCACACATCCGTGACATCTGTCAGCAGTCAGACGTCCAGCAGCAAACAGACTGCCCTACCCAGCAGCTGAGCGAACAGCTGAGAGCTGTGAACCCGAGCGATGGCCGGCCGAGAGCTGCTGGGGATCGAGCCTTTGTTGTAATCACAATTGCGATTGACACAATCAGAGGATGCGTTATTCCTGAGGAATTTTGAAAGGCAGAGTTACACACACACACACACAAATAGAGAGAGAAAGATATCGACAGCTGGGGCTGGGCCAGGCTAAAGCCAGGAGCCTGAACTCCATCTGGGTCTCTCATGTGGGTGGCAGGGGCCCAAGTACTCAGGCCATCTTCTGCTGCTTTCCCAGGCTCATTAGCAGGGGCCTGGATTGGAAGTGGAGCAGCCAGAGCTGGAACGAGCACCTGATACCCCATGCACCATGATGCCGGCCCCTCCCAAGGTATTTTTTATTTGACAGAGTTATAGACAGTGAGAGAGAGAGACAGAGAGAAAGGTCTTCCTTCCGTTGGTTCACTCCCCAAATGGCCGCTATGGCCGGCGCTGTGCCAATCTGAAGCCAGGAGCCAGGTGCTTCCTCCTGGTCTCCCATGCGGGTGCAGGGCCCAAGCACTTGGGCCATCCTCCACTGCACTCCCAGGCCACAGCAGAGAGCTGGAGTAGAAGAGGAGCAACTGGGACTAGAACCGGTGCCCATATGGGATGCCGGTGCTGCAGGAGGAGGATTAACCAAGTGAGCCACGGCACTGGTCCCCTCCCAAGGTATTTTTAAAATTACTTATTGTTTCTTTTAAATAGCTAACCTCATGGTCCTGGAAAATGATTTATTCAAGGAAAGCATGTTTCAAAGACACGGTGCTCTGGATTGCATGGAGGACAGGCGTCGGGATGAGGCCCGTGTTCACGAACGCCATACGTTTGCTTGTGAGAGCACAGACCACAGCAGAGCAGGCCTCTCTGCAAGCACGTTTTCACCAGTCAGATCGCTGGCAGCACTTACGCCGGTACCACAAGACCAGCACAAAGGCTGGGACGCAGCCTACAGCTGAATTCTCACACCCGTTTCAGTCTTCAGGAACGAAACAGAGACACACAGGGAAAGGCATTGCCATGATGCTCGCGTCATCTCCGGATTCAGACAGCTCTGGGTTGTTGGGTAAATTCCGTTAACGTTTTAGCCTCATCTATAAAATGGGGTAACAGACATGCTTGAGCCTGTGGGACTGCTGTGAGGCACACACAGGGCTTCCTGTGTTGTTGGCATACAGCAAGTGCTTAATAAGTGCCGATGTTATCTCGATTCCTAAGTGATTAAAATGCTGGAGGACACGTTTGCCAAAGTGGGAGCTGGACTGGTGACTTGCGTGGTTCCTCCCCACTACTGCATTCCGTGGTCCTGTCCAGCTACTTCCTCCCGCTCACCCCACTCCCTGACTGCGCACCTGCCCACTCAGCCCTAGCACATTTAATCCTCTCAACAGCCCTGGCAGCTGGGTGCTGTCTCCCATTTCACAGAGGGCAAAACTCGGGCAGAGACAGGCTGAGTAACTTACCCAGAGTTCCAAAGCTCATACGTGGCAGGACCCAGATGAAAAACTAGGCTGGGTGGTTCCAGAACCCAGACTCCTGGCTACTATCCCATGTGGGCCCATGGGAGATCCAAGATTCTTGCTTAGGGCGAGTGTCTGGCACTGCACCCATGTTGGAGGGTCTGGGTTCGAGTCCCAGCTTCCAGCTAATGAGTACTCCGAGGGGCAGCAGGTGATGGCTCAAGTACTTGGGGGCTGCTCCCATCTGGGAGACATGGATTCAATTTCTAGCTTCCAGCTTTGGCCTGGTCCAGCCCTGGGTGCTACAGGGATTTGGGGGACTGAAGCAGTGCAAGAGATCTCTCTTTGCCTCTCTACCTTTCAAATAAATTATATAAATAAATATTTCCCCCTAATTCTTCAACAAATCCATTAGCCAGTATCCAGGTGAACTAATCGTGGCTGACGGAAAATTAGCAAAAGTCCAACGTTTGCTTCCAGCTTCCTCTTCCTTGTCTTTAACACAGTTCCTAAATTATTTTATTATTATTTGAGAGGCTGAGAGAGTGTGAGAGAGCAAGGGGGACAGTGAGATACACCTGGGCTAATACCATATGGCAGTCAAGAGCCAGGAACTCAATCCAGGTCTCCTAGGTGCGCGGCGGGGATTCAACTACATGAACCATCAGCGCTGTCTCCCAGGGTGTGTGCCCTGGCAGGAAGCTGGAAAAGCAATGAGCTGGGACTAAAACCCAGCCTATGCGGGACATGGGCAACCCAAACAGCATCTGGACATCCAACACTGGTCCTTTCAGCTCTGAATCTTATCTAAGAGCTGCATTCCTAATTAGCGACTTCCTTTCCTCCTCTCTCACGAAACACCCTCACCCTTGATGGGGCCAGTGACAGAGAAATGCATTTCCCACTCCCTCGAGGGTTTAGAGTTCAGAAAAATTTTCCATGTTCCTTTGATCTCTGATTTAAATGCACACTGGGTCATGGAACGCTGGCTAATCCGGAGCCGGGAGCGGTCAGGCATTTCAGAAATGCACTCGGAGGGTCACATGGAGATTTCCCAACAGAGCCTTTCAGGGGCCTGAGAGGCCCCGCTCCACAGCCCAGCCCTGCCCACTGCCAGCTCCTGCCCACGGGGCTGCTGATCCTCCCAGCCCAACTCAACGCCTCCTGCCACTGTTGCTCAGCAGGTGCAAGGCACATTTTCCACGTCAGGTGACGAAAAACACCTTGCGGTCCATGCACGCGGCGATCGCTCGTTCCACCTGCCGAAGCAGCACGGCTCTACCCGGCTCAGCGCACCATTCTGCGCTGCCCTCTTTCTGTTCAGCCCCATTATTCCTCCAAGCGAGGTCGACACTATCTCGCGATTCCCTTTCTACAAGCTGCAGGTGATTCAGTGCCCCTGGGCTGCTGAATTTCACATCCTGCTGTACATCACTAGTGAAAGTCCTTTCTCTCCCATCTTTCAGCACCGCTGGGTGAGACGCAACTGGAACCCTTCCAGTTTGCCAGCTGAACAGTCACGGGAGAAAACGGAGCAGAGTCTGGCTTATCTCCTTGTTACACATTAACACGGTCCTCCTTGGTAGAGGTTTTCCAAGGCAGGCGCATTTTTCAAAAGTCAAATAATTGACAGAATAATTACCCTGGCACTCCAAGGCCATGCAAAGGGGAGGCCAGAAACCCCGGCTGAATTCCAGACCGAAGCGTTGGTCTTTGGGAATGTAAGAGACAACAAAATGCAAAGGGAATTCCCCGATTTCTCCGAAACGATGGAATTCCAGGCAAGTAACAGAGCTCAAGGGGAAGACGTTTCCTAAGTCAAGTTCTATGTGAAATCTTCCCAGACACGTAACCGCATTGCTCCGCCCCCCCTCAGGCTACTGTCCTCTTTCGTGGTGACTGTTAATAGTACAGATGCCACTGCCGGTCCCAGCAGGAGCTCAGAACTACACTGCCTGCAGACAATGCTAACTTCTCCGTCATTGCATGCTCTCCTCACGGGCATCCTGTGAGCGGCCACCCTAAGGAGCCCATCTCACAGATGAGGAGCTGGACGCTCTGAGGGCCTAATCAGCTTGCACAGAGCCACCCAGCTCAGCAGCAGCAGCAGGGCCAGGGTTCCAGGCTGGGGCTGACTCCAGAACTTTCATCTTGACCACAACTCCCAGATTTCTGGGTATTGGCCATTGACATAGCCCTTGCCATCCACACAGATCCTACCCCAAGGCTTGGTGGGCACTTGAAGGAATGAATAGATGGATAAATGAACCAACCAATGTCTGGACCTTGTGCAGAAGCCACTGGGTGCTGGGAGTACCCACCGTCACCCAGCTACAGGCAGGAGCTGAGCAAGGAACCTGGGTGGGCTTCCTGATGGTGGCAGGGCTGGAGTAAGTATGGGGAAGAAATAGCAAGCAAATGAATGTGCTTTCTGGAGACTACATTTTTATGAAGATTCATTTATTTATCTGACAGCCAGTGTCATGGGAATGAGGGGGGGAAAGACAGAGAGAGACACACAGAGAGAGAGAGCGAGAGCGAGAGAGAGAGCGAGCGAGAGAGGCACAATAGATATCTATCTCCCATCCCCTGGTTCACTCACCAAATGGCCACAGTGGCCAAGGCTGGGCCAAGCTGAAGCCAGGAGTCTGGAACTCCACCTAGGTCCCCCACGTGGGTACAGGGGCCCAAGCACTTGAGCCATCTTCTGCTGCTTTCCCATGCACCTCAGCAGAGAGCTGCATTGGAAGTGGAGCAGCTGGGACCCAAACCAGTGCCCATATGGGATGCTGCATTACAAGGCAGTGGTTTGGCCTGCTGTGCCACAACACGGGCCCCTGAAGACCACATTTTCAAAGTAACACACATGGGGCTGGTGCTGTGGCACAGTGGGTTGATCCTCCACCTGCAGCGTCACTATCCCACATGGGCGCCGGTTCGAGTCTTGGGCTGCTCCACTTCTGATCCAGCTCTCTGCTGTGGCCTGGAAAAGAAGTCGAAGATGGACCAAGTGCTTGGGCCCCTGCACCCATGTGGGAGACCCAGAAGAAGCTCCTGGCTCCTGGCTTTGGATCAGCCCAGCTCTGGCTATTGCAGCCATTTTGGGAGTGAACAAGCGGATAGAAGACCTTTCTCTTTGTCACTGTCTGTAACTCTACATCTCAATTAAATAAAAAAACCTTTTTTTTTTTTTTTTAAAAAAAAAACCTAAGTAACACACTTTATCTCAGAAAACAAGGAAATGTCTGAAACAGCATGGCCTATGTTTTCAAAATGAGATGGGCCCTCCACCTGTGGAAGATTCTGAGCAAGGAATGGATGGTCCACACTGGGTTCTGCTCACATGGGCGCCAGGGCTCCAGGTTCCAGGGCCAAGGGCTGGAATAAACAAAGCCCACAGATTCAAAAGCATTTTGATTTCAGACACCCAAAGGGTATATCAAAGATCACTGCTGTGGCACAGCAGGCTAAGCCGCTGTCAGTGATGACGGCATCCCATGTGGGTTCAAGTCCCGGCTGCTCCACTTCCAATCTGGCTCCCTGCTAATGCGCCTGGGAAAGCAGAGGAAGATGGCCCAAGTGTCTGGATCCCTGTCACCCACATGAGAGACCTGGATGGAGTTCCTGGCTTCTGGCTTTGGTTTGGTCCAGTCCCGGCCACTGGAGCTATTTGGCGAGTGAACCGGTGGATGGAAGACCCCTCTCTCTGTCACTCCTCTCTGTAACTCTGCATTTTGAATAAATAAATAAGTCTTAAAAAAATTGTCCAAATTGAACCCCAGCCTTCACACTTGGAGGGAGCTTGTTGAGTGACATTTACTGTTCACTAGCATTGGCCAGAGAGCACACCAGCCCTACCCAATCTGGGAAGACAAACTCAACAACAGGCCACAGGCAGGAAGGCAGCTAAGATGTCAGGTGGACCCGCACTCCCCATGAGAGCACCTGGGGTCAGATAACTGCCTTTCATCTGTCTGGCCTGTGGCCCGCTCTGTCCCAGAATCCCTGGCGCGGGCAGAGGATGCCACCAATACGGGGCCGGGGCCTTCTCACCTTTCCTCTCCCAGAAGCCAACGCCCACTTCCCCTGCAGAGCTTCCCCCTTCTGTCAGCACAGGATGTGGTCCCCACCTGGGGCCCAAAAGTGGGCAGTCAGTGCAAACCTGGGACCATCCCAGGCCCCTGGGCAGGGTTGGGGGGCCAGGGACCTGGCCCCGCTCCGTCCCCAGGCTCCTTTGAAACCTGCTTGGTCATCATCTTGCAGTGGTCCATTGTTCACAGAACCCCCCGCCCCTCCCCGTGATGAGCAGGAAAGCTGTTAGGCTATAAGAAACAGCCTCTGTGAACACACACTGCAGGGTTTTGAAGGGAGGAAGCTGCTGTTTAGACTGCTCCCCACACCCCGTCCTGTGCACACCACAGACTGCATATTCCCCGCTCCCTGCCCCTCCCCCAAGAAAGCATTCCTGACTCTGTTTAAGTGTTTATCAGAAGATGTCTGGACTCTCTCTGAAGTCACACTATTAGTCACCTCCTCCTTGCTGTGTGGGGTGAACCTGCTTCAGGCAGGAGGAATGCCTGGGCCTTGTGCACAGCCCTCCAGGGGACAGGAGCAGCCACTGCCGCCCAGGGTGGGTTGTGACCCTCAGCCCAGACCCGAGCAGGAGCTGAGCAGAGAACCCGCACTTCCTGAGGGTGCAGGGCTCCTGATTGGAATTGGCATTTGGGAAAAAAAAAAAAAAAAAATATCAACACCCTGAGTTCCTTATCCTGGGCCTTTGGGCCTTTTTTTTTTTTTTTAATTTTTTTTTTTTTTATTTGACAGAGTTATAGACAGTGAGAGAGAGACAGAGAGAAAGGTCTTCCTTCCGTTGGTTCATTCCCCAAATGGCCACTACAGTTGGTGCTGCACCGATATAAAGCCAGGAGCTAGGTGCTTCCTCCTGGTCTTCCATGCGGGTGCAGGGCCCAAGCACTTGGGCCATCCTCCACTGCCTTTCTGGGCCACAGCAGAGAGCTGGACTGGAGAGGAGCAGCCGGGACTAGAACCCAGTGCCCATATGGGATGCTGGCTCTGTAGGCAGAGGACTAACCAAGTGAGCTATGGTGCCGGCCCCGATCCTGGGCCTTGATCAGAACATGAAGGCTCTGGGTCCAAGGCCAGTCCTGGCTCCAATCGCATGGCCTCCCCAGGCCTTGGACACTGACAACTGAGTTTGCACCTGGGATTTTCCAGAAACACTTGGCACGACAGGCTCTGCGTGGAGGCAGGACGGGCACTGTGGGGGGGAACGGCGAGGCGACGCTGTGTGTGATCCGAGAGGGGGAGCGGCTTTGGGGGATGGGGTCTCGCCACATTGTGCTCGGTCCTCAGTTGTTCTCATCTCTAAGGTGGGAAGATGAGAACAGTGATCTAGAAGGTTCTTCTGAGGCCAAGAGTCTCTTGAACCTTTGTTTCTGAATCTCTGATGTGGAGTTGGCATGGGTCCCAATCAGGAAGCCTGCTGGGGTCATCTGATCAGTGTATCACATCCCTCTCTCTCTCCCTATCCCTCCTCCCCCCCTCCCCCCCAAATCCGTTCCTTGCAATAGCTTGAAATCATCCCACATGGAGCTATTTCAGAAATATTCAAGATGTTTGAGTCTTTTTACATAAACTCTGACTCAACATTCTTCTATGTACGTCCTGACGTTTTACTTCTCTGTGTCTGTGCCACAGGTTCCCAGAAACGAGGCTGCCGGGTCAAAGGGCGTGAGAGAAGGCTGAATGTCAGTCGGTCCTCCCTGAGGACTCTGACAAAGCCTGCGAGGAATTCTTGGCCTTGGCCACAGCGGGCTAGGGTGCTGGCTGCCTCACACATTTCCTGGTGCTGGGGTGGGCGTGGGGGTGGGTGGGCTGCACTGCAGGTTACTGTGGTTCCAACTGCATTTTGGGGACTATTGGTGAGGTTCAGCCACAGTTGACATGTTTACTGCCTGTTATCTGCAGTGGCTTCTCTTCTCCCTATAATTTTGGCTCATTTTCCTATCAACTTAGACAAGACTATAGAGACTTCTCTTATTCATCATCTATTTTGCAAGTAACCTTCTCCAGGCTCTCACAGCCACTGTTTGGAGAATGGCACAGGTTGCTACACAGCACACGAACTCCAGGGCAGCAGCAATGCTGGCTGTATCTTCAGGATCCTGGCACACAGTACATTCTCCATGAGAGCGATCATGTAGTGAGTGAATGAACAGGTGAGTGTATAGCTTAAAGCATTGATGTGGGTAAGGGTGTCCATCTTTTACAGTCTCTGGTATCAGGATATCTCTATGCCATTACTTTTCCACAATGAACCCTTCAATTTCTTTTGAGTTATTTTTATTAACCTCATCTCCTAATTTGGAGCCCTAATCCATCTTACATTGGTTTTGCACGTGAAGCAGGTGCCCTATATGTCGGTCACCACTTTGTGTGGAAAGGGTTCCAGGAACGCAAATGCATTTTAGAATTTACAACGTTCTATACACTAAAAACACTTCTACTCACTGTCCACCTTACATGCTACTAAAATCTCTAAAATCATGCAAACGATAAAGATATATATTCATGGTTTTCTCGGAGGCTGGAGTTTCGAGGTTGCTAGGGACATACACACAGAGCATTAAGTCTGCTGCTTACCGTTGTTATTGTAATAGAACCACTGAATTGTGCAAAATGTATTTGATTGGAGTCTACATCAGACTAACAGAGTAAAATACTCAAATTCCAGGGGGCTAGCGCTGTGACGAAGTAGGTTAATCCTCTGCCTGCAGCGCTGGCATCCCATATGGGCACCAGTTCTAGTCCTGGCTGCTCCTCTTCCAATCCAGCTCTCTGCTATGGCCTGGCAAAGCCGTAGAAGACGGCCCAAGTGCTTGGGCCCTTGCACCCTCATGGGAGACTGGGAAGAAGCTCCTGGCTCCTGATCGGCGTAGCTCTGGCCGTTGCATCTATTTGGGGAGTAAACCAACGGAAGGAAAACCTTTCTCTCTCTGTCTCTCCCTCTCACTGTCTGTAACTCTACCTCTAAAAAAAAAAAAAAAAAAAAAAAAAACCACTCAAATTCCAGTGTTAAAAATATTTTAGCGAAAAATGATGTGAAAGCAGCGACTGATCTACCTTCCTGAGCTAGTCTGTATCTTTCTCAGAAAATGAAACAATAAGTTTGTCATGCGGGCAGGGGGAGCTCTGTGGACCATGGACCCCCTGGGAGAACCCACTCACAGCGACGTGGGAATCATCTCATCACACCCCTGGACAACAACCACTGCCTGGTTTGATCAAAACACCAGCCCTGACTCTGAGGACGGTTCTCTGCAGACACGCACACAGACGGCTTAACCACATAGGCACAGCACGTGATGTCTACGCACTGGCCGCAATCAGGGTAATGGAGACGTTGCACATGTAGCATGCTAACCACACAGGTCGCAGGACACACAAGACATGTGTGGGGCTGGCACTGTGGCACAGTGGGTTAAAGCCCTGGCCTGAAGCGCCAGCATCCCATATGGGTGCCAGTTCTAGTCCTGGCTGCTCCTCCTCCGATCCAGCTCTCTGCTATGGCCTGGGAAAGCAGTGGAAGATGGTCCAAGCCCTTGGACCCCTGTGCCCACATGGGAGACCCAGAGGAAGCTCCTGGCACCTGGCTTTGGATTGGCCCAGCTCCAGCCATTGTGGCCATCTGGGGAGTGAGCCAGTGGATGGAAGACCTCTCTCGGTGTCTTTGCCTCTCTCTGTAACTCTTTCAAATAAAATAAAATAAATCTTAAAAAAAGGGACATGTGTGTGGGAATGGAAACAAACCCATTCACTAACCTCAAATGAATGGAAGGGGCAGCTCAAAAAAATTATTTTTGAGGGAAGTACAATTTAAAAAAAAGATTTTTTTATTTGAAATATTTAGATCAGAATCAGCCCTCAAGGCATTTGGGTGTGGCTGAAAAGCCCATGAGAGCATTTCAGGCATGGAAAGCCAAGACACTGTGGCAGAAAATATCCTATATGAAGGACCTCAGTGAGTGAGACCCCAGTGGAAAGAAGGGCCCATCAAAGAAGGATGTACTTTTCTCTGAAGGGAGGAGAGAACTTCCACTTTGCTCATGGCCCTGTCTAAATACTGACAGAGTCTGTGGTCGCAAGAGGCTTCCATAGCCTTGGCAGCTCATGACAAGAGCCTTGAGTGATCACTGACGTCATAAATAAATTTCAATTGTTAAATCAACATCAGAAGTCACTGTGCACTTGCTCCCCATGTAGGACCTCTGTCCTTAATGAGGTGTACTGTGAGAATTAACTGTTTGTCTTCAAACAGTACTTTATACTTTGTGTCTGTGTGGGTGCAAACTGTTGAGATCTTTACTTAGTATAGAGTTGATCTTCTGTATATAAAGATAACTAAAAATGAATCTTAATGAAGAATGGAATGGGAGAGGGAGTAGGAGGTGGGATGGGAGTGGGGGTGGGAGGGTGGGTATGGGAAGGAAGAACTGCTATATTCCTAAAGTTGTACCTATGAAGTTTGCATTCATTAAATAAAAGCTTTAAAAATATAAAATAAAATGAAAGACAGAAAAAAAAAGATTTAAAGAGGGAAGAAGAGAAGGAGAGAGGGAGAGAGAGAGGGAGAGAGAGAAAGAACTTCCATTTGCTGGTTCAACCCTCAAATGGCTGCAACAGCTAGGTGGGGCTGTGCCAAAGCCAGGAGCCAGGAAAAACGCCTGGTTTTCCCACATGGGTGGCAGGGGCCCAGGCACTTGGGCCATCATCTGCTGCCTTCCCAGGGACATTAGCAGGGAGCTGGATCGGAAATGGAGCAGAACTCAAACCAGTGTCTGTAAGAGGCGGCAGCTTCACCTGCTGTGACACAGCTCTGGCCCCATCTCTAATCTCTATCAGGTTCTGACCCTGTCCTTCAGCTTCCCTTGGGCTCAAATGTGGGCACGCTGTGCACGCACACACACACACACCAAGGCAGCCAGCTCCTGTGCGGGCTTCATTCAATCCCCACGGATCGGGGCTCAGCCTGGGCAGTGAGACCCAGATGGAGCTCCTGGTCGCCTGTTTATAATGTGGCGATAATACCACACCACAGGGTGCTGTGAGGGCTCAGCAGGCACCCGCCTGTGCCAGGGTGTGGGATCTGTAACCTGTCCTGTGCTCTTATCACTCCCATCTCTCCATCAAGCGTGGGGAGAACTCTGCCCGAGAATTCCACACAGCCTCGCCACTCTACGTCTCGGCACCGGTCGCTGCGTTAACGGGAAGCACGTCTCACAAGGACTGCTGCTGCCGAGTGCTCTGGAGAAAGGACCTGGGAGGAGGAGACGCAGGGCTCTGCCAGCCTCAAGTTCCCAGCGAGAGCTCAAGGCCACGTGCAGTCAGATGCTGAAGGCAGACCCTGCTCTAGTTTGAGTGGAGCAGGGCACAGCTCCCCCCGAGTGGTGCCGAGTAGCCGTGGATCCCCAAACTGGGATGAACCCAGCGGTCAAGCCACGGTCTCAGTGGGGCATACAGAATTCAGGTTTAAATGGATGCGGAGAGTCAGCTGGCTGTGCACGGTCCCCCCTCGTCTGTGACTGACTCCCGGTGGCTGCCTGCAGCCCTGGACAGCTGGCGCCCAATGTCACACAGGTTTTTTTTCCCATATGTTTACATCTGTGATATTAATTTACTAATTAGGTACAGAAAACAGTAAGAACAGCCAATGATAAAAAAGAACAATTGCAACAATCTACTGTAGTATGAGTATTTAAAACTACTTGTTTGGGGCTGGCGCTTTGGTGCAGTGGGTTAAGGAGCTGCCTGTGATGCCGATTCGAGTCCCAGCTACTCCACTTCCGGTCCAGCTCCCTGCTAATGCGCCTGGGAAGGCAGTGGAGGATGGCCCAAGTGCTTGGTCCCTGCCCCCATGTGGGAGACCCAGAGGGAGTTCCAGGCCCCTGGTTTCAGCCTGGCCCGGCTCTGGCTGTTGTGGACATTTGCAGAGTGAAACACCTGATGGAAGATCTCTCTCCATTTCTCCCTTTCTCTGTCACACTTTTAAATAAATAAATAAATCTCCAAGAAATAAAATTTACTGTTTATTTTGGGAATTTGTCATCTTAGTATTTCTGGACCACAGCGGCCGGCAGAGTACCTGAACCTGCAGCCCAGCGGGAGGGCTGCACGCCATCAGCTGTAGCCACAGAGAACAGTTGTGAGTGTTCTTCCCTTCCACAGAAAAACATTAGGGCAAAGCCTGCCCGGCTCAGCTTTTACTGTTCACATCCCACACAGGAGGCTGCCATCACACCAACACTTTCATGCTCCTCCATCATGGATACAGATGTTTTTGGAAGCTCTTAACTCAGCGTGTGCAAAGGAATATTCTCTTTGTCTCCTGTTAATTTGAAATATCTGATCAACCAAATTGGGCCTGAAAAAAAAAAAAAAAGAAAAGAAAAGCATTATAACAAACAGCTCCTTTCTTTCTGCTCTCGCTGGAAGAACCCCACAGGGCCTGAGCTGGCCACCGGGTGTCCCTGGCCATCTTGTGGGCAGACTTGGGAGTCAGCAGGGCCCCCGGACTTCTGGCCACTCAGTGCCCAGTGGTCTCTGTGCTGCTGCAGACTGGCAGTGCAAGGCACACCTGAGGATAGTGAAAAAATAACTTATCTTGTGTTTTACAATGTTTTGTTTTTGGCCTTTTGCTTTTAGTGGAAAATGTGCCCCAAGTGTTCAGAAGAGGCTAATTTTACTCCTAAGTTTAGGCACGAGGCTGATTTTTAAACTACAATCACTGATGTTGGTAGGCATCAAGAAAAAAAATTTTTTTTTTGACAGGCAGAGTGGATAGTGAGAGAGAGAGACAGAGAGAAAGGTCTTCCTTTGCCGTTGGTTCACCCTCCAATGGCCACTGTGGCTGGCGCATCGCGCTGATCCAAAGCCAGGAGCCAGATACCTCTCCTGGTCTCCCATGCGGGTGCAGGGCCCAAGCACTTGGGCCATCCTCCACTGCCTTCCCGGGCCACAGTAGAGAGCTGGCCTGGAAGAGGGGCAACCGGGACAGAATCCGGCGCCCCAACCGGGACTAGAACCCGGTGTGCCGGCACCGCAAGGCGGAGGGTTAGCCTGTTAAGCCACGGCGCCGGCCATGTAGGCATCAAAATTTTAAAGACACATGCATATCTCTGGATCGTACTCTGGCATCTGTTTTAAAGAAACAGTGCAGAAAGGTCTTTATGTCCAAAAATGGGAATTATACGGTCACTCATGAAAGAGCAAATCTGGATTAAATTATGGCTCATTCAAGTGATTACACAGAATTATAAATGATACTTGTAAGATATTTTAAATATCTAGAAAATAGTACAGATTAGAGACAACATGTAAAATACACGTGTGGCTTGATCAATATAATCATGCCATAGATGTAGAGAAAAAGGACTAGAATGGAAAACAATAAAACATGGAAGGAGATACAATAAAAATGTTTACAATAAGTGTCTTTGATGTCACTGAATTCCACCAATTTCTATAACCTTGGGTTTTAATAATAGAAAAGATCTTTAGTGAAAGAGAACTCAAATTGGCTTCCAACCCTGGGACACTCAGAAGCTGCATAAGCTGAACTAAAGTGGACTAAGAAGAATACACGAGGAGACTTCAAAAATTTGTGGAAGAATGGAATTAAGTTTATTCTGGTGCAAAATTATTTTGAAATTCATGCATAACTTTTCATAATATGCATTTCCACAAACTTTTTGAAGTCTCTGCCTATTCAGCCTAGAAACTTACAGTCAATCCACTGTGGTCTGTACAAAAGCTCAACATCTGCCAATGAACCGTGCAGACCACGGGGAAGACAGCATCCTCATCATCTCTACAGGGCATCACACCCACTTAAGGTCTTGCTTTTAGGGACAAACGTTGGTAGTGCCGCTGCCTGTGACACCAGCATCCCATACGAGCCGGCTGCTCCACTTCTGATCCAGCTCCCTGCTAACACACCTGGGAAAACAGTGGAAGACGGCCCAAGTACTCGGGCCCCTGCACCCACATGGGAGACCTGGAACCCGGGGCCATTGTAGCCCTTTGGGGAGGGACCCAGCAGATTAGATCTCTTTCTCTCTCCTTTGTAGCTCTGCCTTTCAAAGAAAACAATTTTTTTAAATGAGATTTGGAACAAGGCAGAGCAAAGTACATTTACTGCATATTTTTTTTTCATAGCTCTTACCAAGGTATTTAAATAGAGTCTTTAAAAATTCTTTTGGATCAATATTCAGCCAACTGAATTCTGAGCGACCAGAAGATCCACTTGTCTCCACTCTTGAATGTCGATTCAGACAAAGTGATAACCATTTCTATACCACACAAGTACCCATGCCTAGAATCTTTATAAGCTCATACAGTGCATCCTAAGATTATAACGAACACAAGGGCCGCATGTACCTCTGTAGGTTTTTTTTCTCTTCCAGAAATAGCACAGAAAAATACGCTTCCAATGACTAACAATCAAGGGTGGAGGGGTGTTGAGCTCCTCATGCCAGTGGATTTTAGTGGCTTAGGCAGGCACCCTGCGACTCTCACTGTCTCTTCTGTTGCAACTCAGGGAAGTGCACACTTCTCACTGGTGCCTTCCAGAATGGAAGTCCCACTGCCGTGGGGTGCAAGGCAAAACCAGGCTGTCACAGGGTAGTGGCCACGGGGATAGCATGTGCGTTTGCTAAACTGGACCAAGAGTTAGTGCAACAGTTAACTCCTGGGGCCGGTGCTGTGGCGCAGTGGGTAACGCTGATGCATGCAGTGTTGGCATCCCATATGGGCACCGGTTCGAGTGCTAGCTGCTCCACTTCCAATCCAGCTCTCTGCTGTGGCCTGGGAAAGCAGTAGACGATGGCCCAAGTTCTTGGGCCCTTGCACCCATGTGGGCGATCCGGCCATTGCAGCCACTTGGGAAGTGAACCAGCAGATGGAAGACCTCTCTCTATCTGCCTCTCTGTAACTCTGCCTTTCAAATAAATAAATCTTTACAAAAAGAGTTCATCCCTAGACACCTGTTCTGTGCTCAGAACTATGAACACACTGGGGGCACACGAGGGAAGCATAACCCCATAACCCACACATGGGTTCTGCCTCGGTGTCTCCTGGCCACTTCCAAACAGGGTCACTGCTGGTGGTTTGCATAAATCTGTCTCCCCAGGTGCGAAGCTGCCTGCTTTGCTAACACTTGTCTGTCAGCCCCCAGGTCCACTCGTGCACAGTCATGGAGCAGTGATGAACGAGGGTGTCCTGACGGGCAGTTCCCAGCCGAGGCGGAACAGGCACCTCTCGGCCCTCGGGTTCCAGCTCTTACGCTGGTGCCCCGTTTTGCCAACTCTGTGCCTTCTGCAGGCCACGTCGCTGTCTCAAGCGGCCCGAGGGGACTGCGGGTGCTGTCCTGTGCTCCGGAGAGCAGGAAGGTGGCGATACACCTTTCAGAAAATCTGTGTTGTCAGACAGGCTCCACTTGGGAGCCTCAGCGCTGCTGGTCTTGATCTTGACATTTATGCATTTACAATGTACTTTAAACAGAAACACACAGAAAGCGAGGCTACGTCGGGACTGGTTGGTGAAAATACGGTCGGAGGCCCCCAGACCCAGGGTGCTGTCCTCGGAGCAGCGGTTCCAGCCCCCAATTTTACGTTCTCAGAGATGTCAGAGAACAAAGCTACCGTAAAGACCAAGAAGGCACCGTAAGGGTCTTCGCAGAGTTCATGGAAAACGCGTATTATGAAAATCTATGCTTGCATTTCAGCTTCTTGGTTTTGGCATCAAGATAAACATTCCGGTTAGTTCCATCTTCCACAGACTTTCTGAACTACCCTTGTGTTGAATGACCACAGATACCAGATATTCTGAAAAGTCCACCTGTTGTGAAACACCGGAGGCTGGACAGAAATGGGCAACACCTGGCCCTCGTTACTGTGATTCTCCCAAGGAACTGAGGCACAGAAGTCATTCGAAGTCCTTTCAGGACGATGAATCCGAGTCTGGGCTGGACGTTAAGTCACCTGGGACCCTTGAAGGCCTTGCCGCCCGGGCTGCACCCAAACCCAGTAACTCAGCACTGGACTGGAACTCACACAGGGCAGAACCCCTGCGTCAGCAGGTGGTGGCTTTACCCCCTACGCCACAGTGCTGGGCCCCAACGTCGTGGTTTTTCCAATGAGTTCCTGCTTAGCTTAGGCCACACGTGTAAGCCAAAGAAGAGATGCTTAAATTGCAGCAATGGACTTTCCCATTTCTAAAAGCCAAAGATAGCACCTGAGGTGTATCCTGTGGGCACTAATTAAACTCGTTTTCTCTCCAACTGTGATTCTAGTTCATGTTTCCTCATAGGAGCTAATACTTTAAATGATTTTTTTTTTTAAATAAAAGGAACCAACCCAGGAAAATTATCAAACATTTCCTTCACATAAAATACTGGCTCACTATTTAGGGACGAGATGGGCCAAGGCCAGCCCTGTGGCGTAGCAGGTAAAGCCGCCACCTGTGATGCTGGCATCTCATATGGGCACCGGTTCCAGTCCTGGCTGCTCCGCTTCTGATCCAGCTCCTGCTAATGTGCCTGGGAAAGCAGCGGAGGACGGCTCAAGTCTTGGGCCCCTGCACTCAGGTGGGAGACCCGGAAGAAGCTCCTGGCTCCTGACTTCAGACAGGCCCAGTATCGAGAGTCTCTCTCTCTCTGTAATTCTTTCAAATGAATAAATAAACAAATCTTTAAAAGAAAAACAGAGAGATGAGCCAATGTCTACTGAATGTGAGTGACCTCTAAAATTTAAATGATTTTTAAAAAAGTTTTATTTATCCATTTGAAAGGCAGAGTTGCGGGGGGGGGGGGGGAGGAAGGGAGAGAGAGGTCTTCCACCTGTTGGTTTACTCTCCAAAAGGCTGCAACATCTGGAGCTGGGCCAGGCCAAAGCCAGGAGCCAGGAGCTTCTTCTGGGTCTCCCACGCGGGGTGCAGAGGCACAAGGACATGGGCCATCATCAAGTCCTAGTGCTGTTCCACAAAACGCGGAGTTTGTCTGCAAGGTGCGCTTTCCATGAGCTGTTTGCAAGCCCCTCATATTCCCTCCCACGTGCTGGCCAAGCCTCCGCAGCTGGGTGTCCCAGCACAACGAGCTCAAGGCAACTGGTGGGGACAGCGCCAGAGCCCAGTGAAGTCCACGGTTACCGCGGGGCTGTGGGTCTATCCCCCACCTCCTGGGTTTGTCCTGAGAGGGGCTGTGGCTTTGGTGCTTGTGTGCTGAGGGAATTCAGGTTCTAAGACGTTGGCAAAAACTGCACCCCAAGGGAGCGTCAAGAAAAGGGGCGGCCTTCTCTCCTGGGCGGTGAGGACTGGGTGGGCTGTGTTCAAGCTCTCACTTGCTATCTCAGGAGGGAACATCAGGTGTGGCTCCGGAGTCTGGGGATGGAGCCAGAGGAGTGGACTGGGCAGGCCTCACCATTTATAAGTTTGCTGGCGGCCAGGCTACGTAATTAAGAAAGGGTCGGGGAAGGGGGAGTGGGTGGAGAAGCCAAATGCATTGCATTAATGCCAGCAGCGCAGACAGGACCGGGCCGGCTCAGCTTCTCCCTTGCACCTGAGCAGAGGGAGGGCTGGCACTCCCAGGTCTGGGTCTCTCCAGCCCCTGGCTCAGCCCCAGCCTGCCCCCTCCCGCTGGGCTGACAGCTCTAATGAGAGGCTTTGCTGCACGGCTCCCTCTAAAGCATCTCTCTCCATCAAAGCTCCGGGGCTTCCCGAGGGATCCCCTGGAAGCCGCTGCTGAAACGCTCTGTGGGGTTTCTGCTCCCCGAGCAGAAAGTTCTGAAGGCCTCTCCCCCAGACCCCCGGAACAGGATCGGGCTGGAGCTACTCGAACATTCCGGAAGTCTCTTCTCTGTGTGGTCGCCTTCAAAGCCTTGCGAATGCTCCAGGAGATCTATTTCCTGATGGTTTTTCTTCCTGGCTTGGGGTCAGGCCAGAAGAGAGCGGAGCAGATGTCAGATCTGAAGTTTTCCCATTCCAACCACTTGACTCGGCCGCTGATGGTTGGTGATGTGGATGACGTGCCTCGGGGCGCTTGTCACTCAGGGAGAGGACAAGGCCCTGCCAAGGCCAGCCGTGTCTCTGCCCGAAGGGTTCTTTCCTTCCCTTTTCAGACACTCAAAACCGGAGCTGGCACTCTGGCATAATGGGCTAAGCAGCCACTTGCAGTGCCCGCATCCCATATCGAGTCCTGGGGCTCCACTTCCCATCCAGCTCCCTGCTAATGTGCCTGGGAAAGCGGCAAAAGGATGGCCCAAGTGCTTGGGCCCTGCACCCACGTGGGAGACCTGGGTGAAGCTGTTGGCTTTGGCCTGGGCACTGCGGCCATCTGGGGAGTAAACCAGCAGGTGGAAGATCTCTGACTTTCAAATAAATAAATAAATCTTAAAAAAAAAAAAAAAAAGACCTTCTTTCCCTAAATGTAACGTGAGGTTTAGGATAAGGCACACTGCACGCACCACGCAAAGCCAATTAAACTCCGATCTGTGGTGATTGCACAGAGCTCTGATTTGAGGCAAACTGACAAAAGAGCTCCTTTTAGCCCTGTGCAGACACGGATGTATTTTATAAACAGGCCCCTTGTTGACTCGTCAGAAGGCAAGCCTAAAGGAAATAATTTCACGATGGGATTCTGAAGTTTTTCATATCGAAGGGTCTGACTCTTTACTTCATCTTCTGTTTTAAACTTTTTGGGGGGGTGGCAATTTCAGATTTATAGAAGGGAAAACGTAGAGGGCTCCAGCTCCTGGACTGTGTTCACAGATGTTGAGCGCCGGAGCTGCTGGCCAGCAGGGGACAGGCTGACCGGCAGCATCTCTACCCGGAAACTGGGATAACACCTCTCACCTTTTGTGTTTTTTCTTTTCTTTTTAGATTTCTTTTATTTATTTGGAAGGCAGAGAGAGGGAGAGACAGAGAGAGAGAGATATCTCTGTCTGCTATTTCATTCTCCAAATGGCCACACAGTCAGGGTTGGGCCAGACTGAAGCCAGGAGCCAGGAGCTTCACCAGAGTCTGGGGCCCAAGCTTCCCGGCTGCATTAGGGGTGAGCCAGACTGGAAGTAGAACAGGCAGGACTTGAACTGGTGCTCTGATATGGGAGGCTGGCATTGCAAGTGGTGGCTTAACCTGTGCGGTACAGTGCCGGCCACCCCAGGTTGTCGAGTAGCAAATGAGGAGACCGCTACGGAAGCCACCTGTAAACTGTAAAGAACCACAAAGTATGCGAACATCAATTATCAAGATTACTCACCACAACACGTGGTTGCAGTCTTTGTTCCCAGGAGGTAGATGGTATGGGAGGGGGGGTAGGGAAGACTCTTTTCCCCAAGGGCCATTTGGATATTTATAACATCATGCGTGGGCCAGACAAAATTATCAACTTAAAAATTAACCTTGGGGCTGGCACTGTGGGTGGCGGGTGAAGAGAGAAACATTCTCTCTCTGTTCTCCGGATCTCCCTGCTAACTCAGAGGTCTTATTGGGGAGAGGGAGGCGGCCTTGAATGTAAAACCCACCAGGACAGGCCATGGCGACACTCCCTTTGGTCATTTCTGGCCTTCTCCTCTCCTCCCCACTCATAAAGGGTCAAGGACTCCTGGGAAACCTTTCAAAATGCCTAGAATAATAGCAGGTGCATTAATTTGCCCGTCTCCCTCCATTTCGAAGCCTTCTGCTGTGCCCACTCTGTCCCTCTCATCCGCCCTGGCTTAGGGATCCTGTGACAACAACTCAGGGTCTCCCTTTTCACAGTCAGGAAACACAAGATGCTACCTGTCCCGTGGTTAACACCTGTTGTGAGGTCAGACACGTGCAGGGACCTGAGGCAGAGAAAGCACAGAATCCTATCCGATGGCGGAAGATGGAGGAGCCGGGAAGGCTGGGGGGGGGGGGGGGAGTTCTGAGAACTTTCCAGAAGACAGCCTTATAAGGCAGTTTCTTCTAGGCTGCCATGGCCCCAGGGCAGGCCAAAGGGTATTCCAGGCTGTGCAGAAATGCCAGCTCAGCTGAACCACTCCACCGCAGAGCTGCCCCACGTGCGAGGAGGCAGTGTCACAGAGCCCTCCTCCTCCTGACTGGCCTGTGAGCACGTGAGGGCACTGGAACGTTCTCCGCAGCTATGTGCCCGTGGCTACTTAATCCCAGGCGTCTGAATTCTGTCTCCCTGCACGGCAGTAGGCTGGGGCCCACCCCTTCACTCGCTGGTTCCTTAACTCTGCAGAAACCCTAACTTGTGTTTGGGATGGCTTCCTTCCCAAGGCATCTTAAATCCAATTCTTCCAGGCAAGTTCTTTCCTACAGCTGCTCAGGTCTCTCCCACAATGCCGTGACTAGGGCCACCACCTGCGACACTGGCATCCCACCTGGGCGCCGGTTCAAGTCCTGGCGGCTCCACTTCTGACCCAGCTCCCTAATGCACCTGAAAGCAGCAGAAGATGGCCCAGGTGCTTGGCCCCTGCACCCACGTGGGAGACCTGGAAGAAGCTCCTGGCTCCTGGCTGTGGCTTGGTCCAACCAGGGCCATTGCAGTCATCTGGGGAGTGAACCAGCAGATGGAACAATTCTCTCTCTCTCTCCCCCTCCCTTCCCTCTATGTAACTCTTTCAAATAAATAAATCTTTTTTAAAAATGCCACGATTAAAAGTATGCAATGCTATAAGAAAGGAGCCTGTGATTCACTCATTGTTCTAGAAATTTCCCTGCTCCAAAAAAGCAATTTTTTTTAAAGCATCTTCCACTGCTTTCTGAAGGTGTATTTAGTAGGGAGCTGCATCAGAAGTAGAGCAGCTGGGACACAAACCCGCGCCCACATGGGATGCCGGTGCCGGGCCTGACCAGGTATGCCATAGCGCTGACCCCAAGAAAAGCAACTGAGAAGAATTTTACAAGCGTTTCTATTGGGCCAGGGCAGACCCTTGGAGAAGCGACCTCTCTGTCTTTCAGATCTGAGGGAGCCAGAGACGGGAGTAGCCCCTGGAGACACAGCATTGCAATGGGCAGAGGCAAAGCGCTGGAGACACGCGGGCGGAGACCAGGCTCTCACTGTGGCTACCCTGTTGCAATCCGCACCCCTGAGGGTGCCAAGGGCCAGCTTCCCAAAGCCAGGATCCAATCCCGCGTCGGCTCCCTCGGGGGACATGGGGCCTGCCTGCCCCACCACCCTCCCCAGCCCGGCTCGGGGGGCATGGTCACCGCCACCCCAGCTCTCCCACTAGGCACAGCCTCGTCCTTCCACTCACAGCGCTCTGCTTGGTTCCCGTATGTGACAAGTAAACACCGTGCACACAACGTGACATTTTCCATATGCGGACCTTGCCGAACGGCCGAGTCCAGCTAACAAGGGGTGCGTCTCCTGCAACACTGAACAGCTACCCTGCCAGCTAGCTTCATTAGCACAGCACATGGCTACTGATCCCCGCACCACAATGGACAGCAGCTCACTTAGTTAACTCACTGAAATGTTCTGTTCTTTCAACACATGCCTGCAATGGCTGAGGCTAGACGGGGGCCAGAGCTGGGAGCTAGGGACTCGGGTCTCCCATGTGGGTGTCAAGGGCACAAGCCCTTGGGCCATGCTCTGCTGCTTTCATAAGCACATTAGCAGGAAGCTGGATCAGAAGCAGAACAGCTGGGACTCAAACCCCTGCTCTCACATTGGCTGCAGGTGTTGCCATCAGTGGCTTAACCCAGTGCCAGCCCCAGTGGGATTTTCCCCGATTCCACCCATAAGTGAGACCATGCAGCATTGGTCTTTCTGTGCCTGGCTCAATTTTCTGGGCTTAACGCCCTGCTGGCTCACCTATGTTGTCACAGATGGCTGGAGCTCCTTGCTCCAGGCTGAGTAGTACTCCTTTGTGCATGGCACATTTTCTGTACGGATGACTTCCACACTGGCTCTTCTCCTCCTCCTCCTCTCAGTTAGCATGTGACCCTGCTCGTTGACCACAACCCTGCACCGACTCACACTCCCCCAAGATAATCAGACCATATGACGATTTAATTCCCGAACTCTCATGTCAACTGTCCACGAAGTCCATAAGTGCACTGAGGGACCATCACAGAATACAGGCATTTAAATGGCCCTAACAAGATGAAAATAAAGTGAGTCTAAGATGACAAATATTTCAAGCTCACCCAGCAAAATGAGTTTCTGGAATCTAAATGATGGCTGAAGCTGTCTCCAGTGTCCCAGGCAGTGAGGGGAGTGGAAATTTGGGATGGGCTGGGGGAAGTGCCCACCTGGGGTCAGCATCAGGAGAGTGGAAGGCGGGGGCAGGGCGGGGGGCTCAGGAGCCCAAGAGCTCACAGAGCTCAGGAAGGCAGAAGAAAAGACAGCAATGGGCAGGAGCGTCCACGCCCGTGCGTCCCCTGGGAAGGCACTTCCTTGAGGGAACTCCTTTGTCTACTCAACAAATATTTACAAAGTGGCCAGGGACAAAGCAGCCCTGGAGTCTGGAAGGAAGCACAGTCTAGTCTAGGACAGCCAAATTGGTTCTTGTTCCCTGCCCTGCCTTGTGCTCCCTCCCCTAGCTGGGACCCTCGCGTGGGTGCTTGGCACGGCTCTGCCGGTCCCACCTCTAGCCCGGTTCCCTGGGGTTGTTCACCACAGCACACACGATTACAGGGACGTATCCTTCTGCCTGAAGCTCAAACCAGAGTGCACGAGAAGAAGGCTCGTCATCTTCCTGCAGGCCACCTACCCTGACAGGAGAGCAGCGGCTGTCCCATCATTCATTCATTCATTCATCCCACTGGTGTCTCAAGCGTGCCAGGCACTGATACTGGCCTTGCGGACACTCAAGGGTAATTAAAAAATGTGGTGGAAACTGGAATTTAAAGATAAGTTTACTTTGGTGCAAAACAGTTTTGAAATGCGTTGGGGGGGGTCTTCAAAAAAGATTGTGGAAAATTCCTATGATGAAAAACTATGCATGTTAATATTCATCAGGGGCTCTCTGTGGACAGTCTTTAAGGGCAGCCCTGTGGGACAGGTGTGGTTACAACTCCGTTTCACAAGCCAGGCCACCCCTGGGCACGGAGATCAGAAAAGGCTCAAGGCTATGGTTTGCAAGCAGTTAGGATTCACACCCAGGGAGTCCTGGGCACAACCGTGCTATGGTGCGTCCTGCAAACAGACACGGCTCGCGTGCACACAGAGCGCTGAAGGACGAGGACGACATCACGGGGCAGAGTGCATCACAGAGCAAGTGGCCAGGTCAGAGTTCAAAGGGAGGAGAAAGGGTGGGTGTGTGCAGAGGTGGGGACGTGGTCCAGGCCGAAGACACAGCGTCTACACAGGCAGAGAGGCAGGAAGAAACCAGTGTGGAAGTGAGAACGGAAACACCTCCTGTAGCCAGAGCATCAAAGGGGTTGGACGCACGTGGCCAAAATGGCAGAACGCCGGCATACAGTGAAGACTCTATGCCTGCTGGCGGCGTGAACTTGGTCATGAAGGTACAAAGAAGGGGCTGAGTCCATCAGTGAAAACGAATTCCGAGGTGTCGGACCCTAGCCAGCAAGGGTCCAACGTAGTCATGACACGGTCACTGTTTATCGGTTCTCAAGGAACTTTATATTTGTGGGGAGAGAAGGAAAGTGGGGAGAGGAGAAAAGAAGAGGGGCCGCGGCGGCCGCCAGCAGCGGCGGCTGCGCCGGCCCACCCAGATCCCAATGTCCCTTTATGCTGATATCGTCCAATCAGATGAAAGGGCGCGTATAGTCTCAGGTCAAAAGTTCATCTGTTTCACCTGGTTCTTCCTAGTTTATGCAGAGTCCATTCTGTTTCATCTGTTTCACCTGGTTGTTTTCGTAGGCCTTGTAGTCGACCGATTGCTGCAAACCATGTAGATGAGGAGGTTCCCACAGGTGGCCAGCCTGCGGTTCCCCACACGAGGGAGAACAGAGGATGGTACCCAACGGGATCAGACTGGCCAAAACGGGACCACCAAGGAACTCAGGTCTCAGGAGCCGTGGAGACAGAGGCATGGCCAAGAACAGGAGTAATGGAGCGCCCTGATCTCCACCTGTGAGGTTCAGATGAGCCCTCGCTTCTCTGTACCCACTCCATCTCATCTACGTCAACGGTCCAATCCCCCTCCCAGCTCCCGTGGCTCAGGGACCTCGCCAGATCTACGGGCACGAAGTTCACGGGATAGTGGCAGGGCCTGAGATGATTTGCTCATTATCTCGCAGACCGATGGTCGGGAGGATGGCTTGGCCTTGCTTCCCAGAGATACAGACAGCAAGCAGACCAGGGTGTTCCCCCAGAAAGAAAGTCGTGACCCCAGGAAAGAAGGGGCTGGGGCCGGTGTTGGGGCACAGCAGGCCACGCCTCTGCTTGTAATGCCGGCATCCCACATCAGAACGTGGGTTCAAGCCCTGGCTGCTCCACATCTAATCCAGCTCCTGCTAATGTACTTGGGAAAGCAGCAGAAGACGGTCCAAGTGTCTGGGGCCCTGCCACCCACGTGGGAGGCCAGGATGGGGTTCCTGGCCATTTGGGCAGTAAGTCAGTGGACAGAAGATGTCTCTCCTTCCCTCTCTCTGTCACTCTGCTTTCCAAACAAATCTTACAAAAGAGCTTTAAAAGCAAAGAAGGGGAAGATTGGGATTCACTCCAGGGTGTCTGCCTCTAGTGCACAAACCAGCAAGACCTGATTCTTGCTGCGCTGGCTGCACGGCACAAAGCACAGCGCTGACACCAGCTAGCTGCTCATTCAGTGTGCGTTAGCTGAGACCAAGAGAACGGAGAGCAAGCTGACCCAAACTCCCAATGCCTCCTCCCTCTCAATACGGTAACTCAAGCTTATTCCGGGAAACAGACAGAGGAAAGAAGAAAAATGTGTTGTCCCAATCTTCGCAAAGCCCCAGCGCAGAATGGCGCAGAAGTAAAGGGTATTCTGTCTGGCCTGCTTCCAGCACTGTCCAGATACAGCAGGGGTCAGGGGACCCAGTCTTCTCCCCATCCGTCTCTGGGGTGGGAAAGCACACTGGCTTCTGCTGTCTCTGGATCTCCCAGAACGAGTGGTGGGCACACAACCCCATACCTCTTAGTCCACGTTGGAAAAAAAGGGTGCATTTATGTCAAGGTTTCCAGTTTTTGATGCTATTCCTCCTAACGTTTTCCCCAAACAGAAAGAAAAGGCAGGTGCATACGCCCAAGGAGCTTGCAGCCTGGGGAGGTGGGAGGAGTGGCAGGCCCACGGTCAGCAGGGAGCCTGGGCCCGTGTTTGATGTTCTATTGCTGTACAGTGGGTTTACAGGGGTAGCAGGAGAGGAAAAGGAAAGACGTGCTACGGGCTACCCGAGGAAGAAGCCCACCTGAACAAGCACAAAGGTAACCTCTCACTCTGGTGAGCCCAGCGTCTGCCCTTCAGGCTGAAAGGCTGCGGGGAAAAACTCCTTCTAACTTCCCCAACAACATCGCCATATGTGGAATGGATTCTTAGAGCGCATGATTCTCGCCCCTCGATGGAACTGAATGACAAAGGAGGCGAAAGGGAGGAACGGCTGTCTGATGGAAGCCCAGATTACTTGGAGCGTGATTTTTTTTTTTTTTTTTTAAGTTTAAGGCTACGATACTGCAAACAGTTAACAGCGAGTTACTCCATTTAAGGCTTTCAATGGTGAACTCTCAGACAACTGACACACAACCCCGTAGGGTCTGGCCTTCTGGGAAAGGCTCTGAAGAAAGAATCATTATCTGGAAAAGTCTGAAGCAAAGAAGCAACAGCTCTGTCTTCTCAGAACGGCCTCCCCCCTCCCCTCTTCCACCTTGGCTGGAGCAGCCGGAGGGCTGCCAACGGGGAATTTCGACCTTTCCCTGGAAACTACTGCTGATGGAAAATGTTATTTCAGGCATGAGAGTCGAAGCTGGTTTTCTTTTTTGGAAGTCGGGACTCTCCTTGTTTTCCTATTTCATTTATGGCAAGCTCGGATTTGTCGGGGATAAAATAATTCACCCAACACCCTCAGAGGCGTCCCAGCTCAACAGTGCAACCTGGAGACAAGTGCCGCAAAAGGAACAAGCAAGAAAAAACAGAACAGCCATAAAGTTCCCAAGACAAACTGCGCCTTCTTCCAAGTCTGCGACTTATTTTTGCCTAGCTAGCCAGGTAGCCGTTCGGGAATGGGTCATTTCCAACGAGCGAGTTTTCCCTTAATACTAACAAATAGGAAATCCGATTGTAGAAACCCTCAACATCCAGCCAGCGAGCGCCCCCAGGAAGCCCCGTCTCCGGTTTCACCAACTGCGCCCTGCTCTCCCCAAGGAGACAACTCCGGGCTTCCACCTCCCGCGCCCGCGCACCGCCCGCCCGAACGCAGAGCACCGGGAAGAGAAGCAGCCGGCCGCAGGCCCCGCGCGTGCCCACCTTGCTCGCAGGTGCCCTTGCTGACCTGGCTGATGGCCTTCTCCCCGCGGCTCTCGGCGCGCAGGCTGGCGGCGCGCAGCTGGCAGCCGCTGGGGTAGGTGGTGCCGTCGCTGCCGCACACCGGGTAGCGGCTCTTGCACACGCACACGCCGCTCACCTCCGGGCCGCCGGCTGCTGCCCCCGCTTTACCCTTCCGCCTCTTGCGGCTCTTCACGCACTCCATGCCCGGCGCGCAGTGCCCCCTGCCGCCGCCGCCGCCCCCGCACGGCTCGCCCTCGCCGCGGGCGCACACCGGGCAGCAGCCGCACGCGTCGCGCGTCTCGCCCAGCGGGCAGCCCCGCGGGGGCAGGGGCGGGCAGGCGGCCGGCTCGCAGGGCCCGCAGGCGTCCGAAGAGGAGGAAGAGGAGAGGGGCAGGAGCAGGAGCAGCAGCCCGGCTGCGCCGAGGAGCAGGGCGCGCAGAGCCGGCCGCTCCATGGCGAGGCGCGGTGTCCGCGGCGGCTGTGGCGGGGCGCGCGAGTGGGGCGGCGGGGCCCGGCCGGCGCCTTAAACGCGCCGCCCCGCCCGGCCGGCCCGCGGGAACCACTCCCCGGGGCGGTGAGAGCGCGGCCGCGCCGCCCTCCCCGGCCTGCGGGGCCCGCGCGCTGCTGCGGGCGGGGCGGGGCGCGCGCTGGCACCGGCCCGGGGTCCCCGCCCTGCCAGGCTCCTGCGCGGACCCCCGGGCCCAGCTCACCGCCCTCTGGGCCCCTGCCTTCCCGGCTCGGCTCTTTGTGCTCCCTACGACTTTGGGACGACCCGGCGTTTAACCTGGTAGATTCTCCGAGGCCCTGCTACACCTGCGTCCTGGGGACTGCGTGTGGGTTGGGGGAGTTCTTTTAGGAACCAGGCCGCTGGGGGGTGGGGGTAGGGAGGAGAAGCACTTCCACCCGCGGATTTGGTGTTCCCGTTGGCCACAGGCGCCACGTAGTCTTGGGTGCCAGGCTGAGAGGGTGCGTCCCCTGCCAGTCACTGCTTGGGGCGCGCGCGGGGGAGGGGTTGGGGGGGCTCTGACCGTCCTCTGTGCCCCGCACACTGCCCCGTGACTTCCCAGGCCAAGTCAGGTTGGAAGTGCGGGTACTGGAATGCCCTGAGGGGGCGCTGCCGGCGTCCGTCCCCGGGAGCCCAGCCCGTCAGTACAGGTACCCCGGAGGTACCCAAAGCGCCCCAAGTTCCACCCGTGAAACGGTTGGCTTCACCGCAGTCTGTCTGAAACTCAACTTCGAGGCCTCTTTCCCCAGTACTGACCCTTCACGCCCCCTTCGTCTGCAGACGCTGAATTTTTTTCCAGTTTTTGATGGAACACATAGCGCTTTCGTATTACATGAGGGTCCTTCAAAAGGCACAGGGGAAAATGGAATTACAAGAGAAGGGAGTTTGGGTGCAAAAGGCTTGTTGAAATCCGTACAGTCTTTGAAGATTTGCGTGCACCATTCTGCCTATCACATTGTAGTTTTTCTTTAAGATTTTATTTATTTGTTTGAGAGGTAGAGTTACAGACAGTGAGGGGGAGAGACAGAGAATGGTCTTCCGTTTGCTGGTTCACTCCCCGAATGGCTGCAATGGTCGGAGATGGGCCAGGCTGAAGCCAGGAGCCAGGAACTCCATCCAGGTCTCCCATGGGGGTTGCAGGGGCCCAAGCACTTGGGCCATGTCTCACTGCTTCCCCAGGTGCATTAGCACAGAGCTGGATCGGAAGTGGAGCAGCTGGGATCTGAACCAGGGTCCATATGGGAGGCTAGCATTGCAGGTGGTGGCTTAACCCATTACGCCATAAGGCTGGCCCCTATGGAACTTAAATCAGCACAAAATTGGAGGGGCCTCAAATGCTCTTTTAATTTTTCAGCCAATATTTCCACAAGATGAGTTAAATATAAAAACGTTTAAATTAAAAAGCGTTTAAATTAAAAACATTGGTTTTCAGTGTGTTCTGGAGAAGTGAGACTTTTTTTTTTAATCATCATATATGACAAGAAGTGTCTTTGGAGCAGTGTGCCAGCACACCGCTGCCTTTCCCCCATGGTGCTGGTTATGTGCCCTGGAACACAGCCCTGTTGAAACAGAAGCAGAGTGTGCACACCATTTCCTAGCCCTGCTGTAGTAGTTTGCTGGTCGAGGTCCACTGCAGGGATTCAGCCTGCTGTGGCTCCCTTTCCTAATTGTAGGTTCTTAGTGGTTGACACCGCGACGTGAATTCTGGTAGAGTTGGTTTTCGTGTCAGGACAGCTGGTCAGGATTTCACGGGGTTGGGGGTGGGGGAGCAGGAAGGAAAGACAGCTGAGCAAGGTGCTTCTCCCAGCAGCTGGAGGAAGCCCCCAGGCTGTACAGAGTGCGCGCGTGTGTGTGTGTGTGTGTGTGTGTGGTGAGTGGGTGGGCTGTCGCCAGCAGCTGGATCCCAACCCCATGCTGTGGTTTGAATGTTTGCGTCCCCCACTTTAGCCCCGAAGTCCAACGTTAATGGCACTAAGAGGATGGTGACTAATCCAGCTGTGGTGTTTAGAGATGGGAAGAGATGAGGGTGGCTCAGGTGGTTAGGGTGGAGCCGCAGTGATTAAATGCAGGGGGGCTTTATAAGGAGAGAGGCTTCTCTGGCCACAGGACCGCACCTGCAGGAAGGCCATTGGCAGAGGCTGAACCTGCGGGGCTCACCCGTCTTGGATTGTGACCTTCCAGAACAGGGCCAAAATAAACTTAATTTGTTGTAGTAACCAAGGGCTGCGTCAGAGCCAGAAGGGGGGCCCCAAGGACAGGGGACAGTAGAGCACTGATCAGCAGGTGGAACAAAGTGAGCGGGGTTCTCGCCACGGGAGGGGGCCCCTGGACTGCGTGGAGGCCTTGACAGATGCATTTATTCACAGGAAAGGGAGCAGGAAGCCATGGAGCCTGCCCTGAGAAATTGGGCCGTTCCCTTCTGCCGAGAAAGATGGCGTCACCGTCTTAATTCAATGAAGAGCCTGGTTGTGGAGGCAGGGTTACACCTCTGAAGGTAGAGAAACTTTTACTTCGTCCTATTCGATCGGATTGCCTTTTGTTGCTTCGTCCCGCCTCACGGCCCTGGTTTGAACCTCCGGTGTGATGCTGAATCCAGGTGGCGAGAGCCGATGTCCTTGTCTAGGGAAAACGTTCAGTCTCTGGCCCCCAAGTGTGATGGCGGCTGTGGGGTTTCCACAGGTGTCCCACCAGGGTGAGGAGTCGCCTTTCTCTTCCAGGTGTGTTGAGGGTTTTTCTCACCAGGCGGTGTTGAAGTGAGTCAAAGGTCGTCGTATGTCTTTTGAGATGATCGGTAGGCGGGTGCCGCGGCTCACTAGGCTAATCCTCCGCCTGCGGCGCCGGCACACCGGGTTCTAGTCCCAGTTGCCCTTCTTCCAGGCCAGCTCTCTGCTGTGGCCCGGGAGGGCAGTGGAGGATGGCCCAAGTGTTTGGGTCCTGCACCTGCATGGGAGACGAGGAGAAGCACCTGGCTCCTGCCTTTGGATCAGTGCGGTGCGCCAGGCGCACCGTGCCAGCCATGGCAGCCATTGGAGGATGAACTAATGGCAAAGGAAGACCTTTCTCTTTGTCCACTCTGCCTGTCCAAAAAAAAAAAAAAAAAGATGATCGGTAGAGATGCATTGATTTTCACGGGTATGGTGGATGCTGTGAGTGGGTTGGTGGCTGTTACACCAGACTTGCATTCCTGGAATACATCCCACTTGGTCAAGGAGTACGATCCTTTTTCTCTGTTTCTAGATGTGCTTTGCGAATATTCTGTTCAGGATTGGTCTGTAGTTTTCTCGTGACTTCCGTCTCGTTTGGGTGCCAGGGTAACAGTGGCCTCACAGGGTGAGTTAGGAGGTGTTTTCCCCTCTCCCCTTCTGGGACGAGTATGTGAAGAATCGGTATTAATTCTTCTGTAAATGTTTGGTTGATTTTACCAGTGAAGTCAGCTGGGCCTGAGCTTTTACTCCAGGAGAAGTTACTTGGCCACAGATTCAACCTCTTTGCTATTAAAGGTCTGTATTAGTTTGCCAGTGCTGCCGTGGCAAAATGCCACAGACGAGGAGCAGTGTAAGTGGCAGAAATTTTATCTTCTCATTGTTCTGGAGGCTGCACGTCCAAGTGCAAGGTGCTGGCGGGATTGGTTTCCTCTCAGGGTCGTAAGGGACGGATCTGTCCCAGGCCCTGGTTACCCCTTTGCATGCACCAACTCCTGAAACTGACCCAGGGCACACTTGTTATGGCTAAGTCGTGTCCCCTTCCCCATGTTCATGTGTGAGGCCCCGGTATCTCAATGGGACTGTGTTTAGAGACAGAATCTTTAAAGAGATAGTGGGGTTGCAGGGAGGTGGAGTCCTATTAAGGTTACTAAGAGCATGCGCACAGAGGAAGGGCCGGGTAAGGAGCTGGTGAGAAGCCAGGAAGAGAGGCAGCAGAGTCACCAAGCCTGCTGATGCCAGCCTCCAGAACTGTAAGAGAATAAGTGCCAAGAGGCCGGTGCTATGGCATAGTGGGCTAACCCTTGGCCTGCAGTACCCTCATCCCATGTGGGCGCAGGTTCGAGTCCCGGCTGCTCCACTTCTGATCCCGCTCTCTGCTATGGCCTGGGAAAGCAGTAAAAGATGGCCCATGTCCTTGGGCCTCTGCACCCACATGGGAGGGCCAGAAGAAGCTCCAGGCTCCTGGCTTTGGATCAGCCAGCTCCAGCTGTTGCAGCCATCTGGAGAGTAAACCAGCAGATGGAAGACCTCTCTTTCTGTCTCTCCCTCTTTGTCTGTAACTCTACCTTTCAAATAAATAAATCAATCTTAAAAAAGAAAATCAGTGCCAGTTCAAGCCACCCTGTCTGCAGTAACTTGCTTTGTTTTTGTACACCACCCTATCCCTATAACCTGATAGTCTAGTGGCTTTAGGGAGCTAAAGATGGGGTCTGTTTTCTTTTGCCCTCGCCTACTCTCAAGGCCCAGGAGAGCTGGAGAGGAGGGGAGGAGGCATCTCTTTAGGAACCCGGCTGCCTACAGTCTTTCTGCTGTTGGTGTTGCTGCTTTCCTGGGTAAGGTGGCCTCGTCACTGATGGGTGACGTGCGGCAGGCCTCCGAAGCCCAGCTTTCTCGTGGGGCTTGGGTGTCGATTCCTGAGCAGACTTGGGTGCCTTGTCCCTGCACAGTTGACAGTCACAGAGAACAGAGCAAGTGTGCAGCACGGATGTGCGGGACCTGGATCAGCCACACAGGGGGAGCACCGTGTTGTTGCCAGTGGGTCTCCCAGAAACAGCAGAGCCTCAGGGCTGGCACAAGCCCACCTCGTGCTTCCAGCTGAGCCAGGCTGCTCTTGGGACATAAACAACCTCACACGCACCCACTTTATTTTTATTCTTAAATAAAAATTTGTTATTTGAAAGGCAGAGCAACAGGGAAAGAGAAAGAGAGAATGGGAGGGAGGGAGAGAGTGAGAGAGAGAGATCCTCCATCCGCTGGTTTGCTCCCCAAAAGGTTGCAACAGCTAGGTCTGGGCCTGGCTGAAGCCAGGAGCCAGGAACTCCATCCCGAGCTCCCATGTGTGAATGGCAGAGGCCCAAGCACTTGGGCCATCTTCTTCCGCTTTGCCAGGTGCATTAGCAGGAAGCTGGATTGGAAGTGGAGCAGCCGGGACTTGAATGAGTGCTCCATCTGATATGGGTTGCTGGTGTCACAAGTGATGGCTTAACCTGCTGTACCATCACACTGGGCCCTCAGCACATCCACTTCAGACAGGGTCACTGTGCAACTCACAAAATACCTAGCACCCACCTCCCCCCTAAACCTGGCTGCTACTTCACCACTCACTGCTTTGTCTTGCTCTGGTCTGCCTCCCCATCCCTCATATTTACTGAGATACAGTTCTTCTCCTTGTCCATGCAGGCTCCATCCATGCCACCAGTGGGTACCTCGGACTCAGAACAGCACTGAACCTAAATACACAATTTGTTCCTGCACCCACACCCCTGTGATAAAGTTTAATTCACAAATTAGGCAGATTAGAGAGATGAATGACAACAGCTAATACTAAAATAGAACAATTATAACCATAAGCTTTCATAAAAGTTACTTAAAACATCTGAGTTGTTTGTGGAATTTTCCGTGTTTTATTTTCGGGCCTCGCTGGGCCACAGGGAACAGGAACTGTGGACAAGGAGGGGCTCCTGCCCTCAGTTCTAGAATTGTCTCTGCCTTCTGTGACCACCCTGTCCACGGCAGCCTCCAACTTTTTTTTTTTATTTGATAGGTAGAGTATTTTTTTTTTTAAATGTATTTGACAGAGTTATAGACAGTGAGAGAGAGACAGAAGTCTTCCGTTGGTTCACTCCCCAGATGGCTGCAGTGGCCGCAGCTTGCCGATCTGAAGCCAGGAGCCAGGTGCTCCCTCCTGGTCTCCCATGCAGGTGCAGGAGCCCAAGGACTTGGGCCATCTTCCACTGCCCTCTCGGGCCACAGCAGAGAGCTGGACTGGAAGAGGAGCAACTGGGACTAGAACCTGGCGCCCATATGTGTTGCCGGCGCCGCAGATGGAGGATTAACCAAGTGAGCCATGGCATTGGCCCCACCTCCAACTTCCTTACGCTTTTCCCCAACTTTTTTTTTTTTTTAAAGATTTATTTATTTGCTTGGAATCAGGAAGGCACTGAGCTTCAACTGGAGCAAGTTCAGAGGATGCTGGCAGCACCCTCATCTGAAGATACGTTGCCAGCCCTGCGTCCCTTGCATGTCCACGGAAGACAGGAGCTTGACCATCTGGATGCAGCTTATAGACATGAGACGCCTGGGGCTGGCGCTGTGTCGCAGCAGGTTAACGCCCTGGCCTGAAGCACCAGCATCCCATATGGGTGCCGGTTTGGGTCCCGGCTACTCCACTTCCAATCCAGCTCTCTGCTGTGGCCTGGGAAAGCAGCAGAAGATGGCCCAAGTCCTTGGGCCCCTGCACCCTCATGGGAGACCCGGAAGAAGCTCCTGGCTTTGGATCGGTGTAGCTCAGGCTGTTGTGGCCATCTGGGGAGTGAAACAGTGGATGGAAGACCTCTCTCTCTCTCTCTCTCTCTAACTGTGTCTTTCGAATAAATAAAATAAACCTTTAAAAAAAAAAAAAGAAACGAGACACCTGTCATCTGATACAGAAGAGGAAAGCAGAAGCAACAGGAAACGAAACAGCGTGGATGGTCAGCTTCGAGCAGCTCTCAGGTAGTGGAACATACAGTCGGGAGGAAGGCGGAGGGGCATCAGATCAAGGCCACACCTTGGCCCGGAGATGCTCAGCCTCCTTCACTTTCTCACGTGAGAAGACGCCGGCGTCGGAAAACGGTAGCTCTTCCGACGGCTCTAGAAGAACACAAGAGCAAAGTTGTTCCCTAGAGTTCAGAGGTCTGGACAGGAAGATCCGGGTCAGGGCCTCGTCCACATTCCCCAAGTCAAAGCCATGACGGGTCGAGTCGTAGGAAGACCGCAGTCGGTCTCGGGACAGAGAAGGACGTCAAGGCAGCGGTAAATGGACAGAGAAGAGGAGGAAGGCAGGGACGGAGTGACAGCATCGAGTGTGGGCAATCCGCAGTCACCCACGCTGGGTTAGAACACCTGCCCCCAGCCGGGCAGCCAAAGCTGCTGCAAGAGCTGGTGGAGCCTTGAAGGCCAAAGAAGGAAATGAGGAAGAAGCGAAGGGAAGAAAGGAGGAAGACCAAGCTAGCCAGGCAGAGCAGGGGAAACGAGTCGAAGCGGTGGCAGGTGTAGCAAGTGAGCCTTTGATTGAGCGGACATTCAGGTCGGGTGAAGCAGCCAGAGAGGCAGTGGAACCTGCCGAAGAGAAACGTGCAGCTTCTCCATCAAGACCAGCATCAGACGTACCGACCCCGCCAGTACTCGGAGAGCCAGATGCTCCCGGCGTCCCTGCTGCCGTCAGGGACCAAGATGACAAAGCTGTGGTCAGTGCAGATTTACTTGTTGACAAAGCTGACGCTGGGGAAAGTGGTTCAACACATTCATTGTGCTCCGCTGCTACAGGGAAGACCAATGGGCAGTGCTGTGGTTTGATGGGGGATGTGCGTGTGCTTGAATTGACAGTGACACTGAATGCTTAGGTCTTTAAATCCCAATATTGACTCTTTACTATTAGAATTTAGCAGAGGGAATCTCATTTCCTTCTCCTCTCTTGTAGGCTCAGATAGTTGTTGATTTGAATTGAATCAAGCACTGTGAATTTTATAATTAGTGTAAAATTGAAGAAGCATGAAAATATTTTACTATTGATAAAGTCATAAAACTGTCAACACTAAATAAAATGCTGTATTTGTTTGAAAGGCACAGTTAGAGAGAGAGAGAGAGAGAGAGAGAGAGAGAGAAAGTGACAGATCACTGGTTCATTCCCCAAATGGCCACAAAAGCCAGGGCTGGGCCAGGCTGAAGCCAGGAGCCAGGAGTTTCTTCTGGGTTTCTCATGTAGGTTGCAGGAGCCCAGGCACTTGGGCCATCTTCTGAGGCTTTCCCAGGCACATTAGTAGGGAGCTGGATTGGAAGTGGAACAGCCGGGACATGAACCGGCATCCATATGGGAAACTGACATCATAGGTGGTGGCTTAACCTGCCATACCACAGTGCTGCTCCCCCACCCTTAAATTTCTTAGAGTCCAAATCCTGTAACAGGTTTTTTCTAGCACCTTCCTGCATTGCCACCCTGCAGCTCCACGCAGTGCCCATTCTCTCGTTATTGGGAGCAATCAACCCAACTTACTCCACACCAAGTGTGTTCCTGGCGAGGTCTGGCTGAAGGACAGTGGTGTGTGGGAGGCTGACCCTCCAATTCCATCCCATCCCTCTTCCTCGGCGTGCTCCTCACCCCCAACCCAGAGTATGCACCAGAACTCCTGGCTGATGGGTCCTCGTTCCTGGCCCAATCTCCTTGAGAAGGAAGCTGCCAAGATCCTCAGGCCAGCAAACTTCCTGGTGTCATGGGAACCCCAGGTGCCAGGCAAAGCCCCCTGCCGTGTGCCTCTGTGCCTGGTCCGCACAGGGGCAGGCAGCAGATGGCCATCTGGAGAGTGGAAAACATGGCTCCCCCGCTTTGGCTTCTTGGAGCGGGAGCAGGCGTGGGCGGGTGGGAGAACTCCCTCACATTCCCCACTGGCCCTCTTTCGTCCCCAGCCTGTTTGTGTTGTGTGTGGGGTTCGGCTGCTTGTGCTGGGGACATTTAGACAAAGGCCTGCTCTGGTCCAATACTTGGTGGCTCATTTTCAGCGTGTGGAGCACACAGCACCCGCGGTTTTGTGTTGTGGGTCCTGGTGCCGTTTTTAGGCCTAGGAAAAGTTGTTCCATTCCACAGTTGGTTACAGAGCTATCCGTGGTCCTTATCATCACTTCATTTTTTTTCCTATCCCTCTGTCATCTTCTTCTTCTTCTTCTTCTTTTTTTTTTTAAGATTGTATTTATTTGACAGGTAGAGTTACAGTGAGAGAGGGAGAGAGAGACAGAGAGAAAGGTCTTCCTTTTCCGTTGGTTCACTCCCCAAATGGCCGCCACGGCCGGAACTATGCCGATCCGAAGCCAGGAGCCAGATGTCTCCTCCTGGTCTCCCATGTGGGTGCAGGCGCCCAAGCACTTGGGCCATCCTCCACTGCCTTCCCGGGCCACAGTAGAGAGCTGGACTGGAAGAGGAGCAGCCGGGACTAGAACCCGGTGCCCATATGGGATGCTGGCACCGCAGGCGGAGGATTAACCAAGTGAGCCACGGCGCAGGCCTCCCGTCATCTTCTTAACCATCGTCATCGTCAGCAGCAGCAGCAGGTGTGGGAGGTTAGCAGGTGTGGGCTGGGGTGTGGATGATTGGCCCAACCCTGGAAAACAGAGCACTTCCGGAAAGGGACTGGGCCGGTGCCAGTCAAATTGGCACATTCCAACAACCTGAAAAATGGGCTTGTTGAAGCAAGGTGTGTGTGGGGAGAGATGAGCCTGGAGAGAGGGCAGGTGCCCAATGACCGTGACACTTACACAGCATGTCCAGGACTTTGGACTGGATCTTAACTGATCACAGTAAGTCATTAAGGAAAACAGGAGAGAGACAAGGCCAGCTCTGGTGCACAGGGCGATCACTACAAAAGTAACAGCGGGATGGATTGGACTAGGGACCAGCTGTTAGGACAATGTAATTTGCACAGTGCAGGGGCTACTGTTGACATAAGTTGTGTTCTTTTTTTTTTTCTTTTTGACAGGCAGAGTGGACAGTGAGAGAGAGACAGAAAGGTCTTCCTTTTGCCGTTGGTTCACCCTCCAATGGCCGCCGCGGTAGCATGCTGCGGCTGGTGCACCGCGCTGATCCAATGGCAGGAGCCAGGTGCTTCTCCTGGTCTCCCATGGGGTGCAGGGCCCAAGCACTTGGGCCATCCTCCACTGCACTCCCTGGCCACAGCAAAGAGCTGGCCTGGAAGAGGGGCAACCGGGACAGGATTGGTGCCCCGACCGGGACTAGAACCTGGTGTGCCGGTGCCGCAAGGCGGAGGATTAGCCTAGTGAGCTGCGGCGCTGGCCAACATAAGTTGTGTTCTTACGGGCATTAGAGGAAAGCACCCTCACTGGTTAGATGCAGCATGGAGGGTTCAAGACTAGGCAATTAGGTGATGCCTTTGTGCAAATAAGAAGGGGTTTCTTCCTCCTGGGAGGGAGAGCCCAGCCCACACAAAGATCCATGGCCTGGCAGGGCAATGGAGGGCTGAGTTCCAGGCTCCTTTGCTGCCTGATGCAAACTGTACCGTCCCACCTGGGGCTGACGTTGTGTGAGGTACAGGACTGGCACTCACTTACAATTTTTTAAAAATGTTGACTTTATTTGAAAGGCAGAGTTACACACACACACTGAACCCCATGCACACACATAGAGATTTTTCCATCTGCTAGTTTACTCCCTAAGTGGCCACAGGGGCTGGGATTGGGCCAGGCTGAAGCCACGGGCCAACGACTCCCATGTGGGTGGCAAGGGCCCAGGTACCTGGGCCATCTTCTGCTGCTTTCCCTAAACCCATTAGCAGGCAGCTGGGTCAGAGGCCGAGCAGTCTGGACTCGAATCGGCTTTCCCATGTGGGAAACTGGCATCGCAAGCTGCAGCTTAACCGGCTGGTCTACAACACTGGCCCCTCAATGGCAATTGAAACAAAGCAAACAAAAGGAAAAATCACTTGGGCAACTACTACCTCGACACTTCTGTGAGCAAAAGGAGGCACTGTTCATAGTTCTGCTAGGACAATCAGCATAAAATCGAGACCATCCTGGGCAAGAGGGACATAGGGTTAGCTCTCCATGCCGGCCTTATAAAGTAGCTGACTGTTGCCGGGAGTGACGAGCAAGCTCAACATTTCTCACGTGGGTGATGCCACGGCTTGTGCTGGGGGCCGATGATGAGCTTGACTTTGGACTTGTTCATTTTGGACATGGTGGAGAGAGAAGGCAGAGGCTCTGCCCTGGTGCTTATATCACATTGTTCTAGATTCATTGCGGGGCATTTGACGCACAGTAAGCCCGTGTGTAAAGTCCCTCCGTGGTAACACCTCACGGTGTTCCTGGCCCTACACCGTGTCTGATGTTCTGGAAGGGCCCCTGCTGGGCGGTAGCTAATGATGTACTTGAAGAGGCGTTAATGGGCTCTAAAATCCAGTATCAGAGACAGAGTTTGAAGGGCTCCCTGGAGGTCATTAGAGCTGGAGGACGCTGGAGCGTGCCCTGATTCTAAGACGTCAGGGATGCAAAAATACCCAAAGGGCAACTTCGGGACTGGCAGGAAGAGGGAGTGGCATGGGCTGCCTTGGCTTCTGCTCTGTCATCTGACAGCCTGCACATGGGGAAGATTCCAGAAGGTTGCTGCATTAGCAGCCAACTTCCACATGCACAGAGTTGCACAGAAAATTTAGGTTTTACAACGCTACTCATCACCAGATTGCGTGTATCCTGTGAGGCTGCTTCACTGCCCACTTCCAAGTCATTATTTTACACTTGAACTTCCCATCAGCACCCACGTGGACATTCACATTCCTCCAGCAAACAAGCGAGGGAGCGTTGCTTTTTGTGCCCGGGAGTAGAAACAGGAACGAGTCTGGGTGGATTGGGAATTAGGCTGCATCCTTCTTTGGTGGTGCGGGAATGGATTCGGTCATTTGGTGGCAAATGAGGTAGTGTCCCCTCTTCATCTCCCAGTTGCCCAGTTTCATAATTCACCTTGTCAGAAGTAGAAGAGTAAAAAAATAAAATATGTCGGCTCATTGTTCCGAGAGGCCTGGGAGAACATCAGAGAAGGAAGAACAAAATATTCCCAGGGCTCAGGCCCTTGGCTGTGAGTAGAATGTGTCTGGGGAGGGGAGTCTCAGGGGTCTCGGGCAGTTTGTGAGGGTGTTTATCCTGAACAGGACATCAGCTGAGGTGTTAAGATGCTGAGTGACAACAATCTTTTCAACCAATACTGAGATTTTCTACTTTTTTTTTTCTTTATGCCACAGCACCAGCCCCTTAGGACTGGATTTTCTATTTTTTTTTTTTAAACTTTGTTAAGGTATTAGCTCAAAGATTCACTGACTTGTGTGTGTGTCTCTCTCTCTCCTTCCCCATTTCAAATCAATCAATCAATCTTTAAAAAGGGAGGGGGGCATTGTGGTGTAGTGGGTAAAGCTGCTGCCTACAGTGCTAGCATGCGGTATGGGTGCTGGTTCGAGTCCCAGCTGCTCCACTTCTGAGCCAACTCTCTGCTCGTGGCCTGGGAAAAATAGCAAAGGATGTCCCAAGTGCTTGGGCCCCTGCCGCCCACGTGGGAGACCTGGATGAAGCTCTTGGCTCCTGGCTTTAGCCTGGCCATTGTAGCCTTCTCGGGAGTGAACCAGTGGATGGAAGATCTCTCTCTGTCTCTGCCTCTCTCTGTGTAACTGTGACTTTCAAATAAATAAATAAATCTTTTTTTTTTTTTTTAAGACTGCTTTATCTGCTGTCAGGTGTAGCTACCTGGAGGGAGTGCTGATTCAGCAGTGTCACAGTCTATAGCCATTGTCATCCTCAACAATGCAGACAGAGACTCTTGAAAGGTTAATGATGTTTATCTGGGACTAACAAAGCAATGGGGATAACTGTGCCGTTATAAAAGACAATGGCATTCAAAGAGAGTGATGTAGGGGAAGCTTTATTGGTTTAAGGATTTATTTATTTCAAAGATGGTTGCAGAGAGAAGGAGAGATCTTCCATCTGCTGATTCACTCCCCAGATGGTTGCAACAGCCAGGGCGGGACCAAGCTGAAGCCAGGAGCCAGGAACTTCTTCCGGGTCTCCCATGCAGATGGCAAGGGTCCAAACACTTGGGCCATCTCCTGCTGCTTTCCCAGCAGGGATCTGGGTGGGAAGTGGAGCAGCCAGGACTTGAACTGGCACCCAGTGGGATGCCAGCGTCGCAGGTGGTGGCTTTACCCGCTATGCCACAGCGCTGGCCCCAAGGGGAAGTTTATAAAGGCAACTGAGGAGGATTACTAATAAAAGTTCTTTTGAATCACTGATCCTTGGCTGCAAGCACCCCTGACGGGTGACGTCAGTCGCAGGTTACACAAGCAGTGGTGTGGGCTCTTTTCTGTGTGGGGTTGGATGACCTCGTGCAAAGCTGTGGTTCTGGCAGAGTCTTTGTGATCATTTTTGTTATCAGGCCTATGTGATGAGATGGCCTTCATCAACCCCCAGCTTTATCTTATGTTTTTGTTAGGGTTTGACACAAGCAACTCCACTGAATTTTTTAAAAATTTATATAAGGTGAGCAAATTTCGTGTATTTCATATATACAGATTTAAAAGCATAGTGTAATTCCCACTCTAATCTCCCTGCCACCCACGCTCCCAGTCTCCCTTTCTTATTTTTTCTCTTAAGTTTTACAATGATATACTTTCAGCTTATTTTATAATCACAAGCCTAACCCTCCACTAAGTGAAGAATTCAGCAAGTGGTAAGTAGAAAAACCACGGTTCTTCAAGAGTTTAGACAAAGGCTGTAAACAATAATCAAAACTCAAAATGGCAGTTTCATTTATAAATGTTACATGTTTTGTACCCTGTATATTGGTTACCGCCAGTGGAGGAAAACGTATCTGTCTTTTTGGGACTGGCTTATTTCACTAAGCGTAATGGTCTCCAGTTGCATCCATTTTGAAGCGACTCCATTTTGATTCTGATAATATTCTCACTGTCAGGGTTCAGATTCAAATTTCCTTGCGCTAAGTCACCCATGTGTAATAAAAATGCTTGCTTTTAAATAGAAGTGCTGGGACCGGTGCTGTGGTGCAGTGGGTTATACCGCTGTCTGCAGTGCTAGCATCCCATATGGGAGCCAGTTTGAATTCTGCCTGCTCCACTTCTGATCCTGCTCTCTGCTATGGCCTGGGAAAGCAGTGGAAGATGGCCCATGTCCTTGGGCCCCTGCACCCATGTGGGAGACCTGGAAGAAGTTCCTGGCTCCTGGCTTTGGATTGGCCCAGCTTTGACCATTGTAGCCACTTGGGAAGTGAACAAGCAGATGGAAGAGCTCTCTCTCTGTCTCTCTGTAACTTTGCTATTCAAATAAATAAATAAATCTAAAAAAATAACCCACTAGTGTCCAGTTGGCCTTTGGTAGAACCACTGGTGTCTGTGGTTCAGGAATTCAGGGGACAGCTTAGCATGTGAGTGTAGCCAGGGAGTACAGTGGAGGCTTGCACAGCCCCCCAGGTGGGAAGCAGACCCCACTGCTGTGTCCCGGGAGGTGGGGTGAGGAGGAGCTATGTGATGGCCATGAGGCCCAGCTCACCATTGAGATGCAGCTGGGTCCAGTGTCATGCGCCTCTCAGAGTCCATGTTGCTGAGTCTCTTCTGGTCATATTCCTGGTGTAACTGTATTCCAGCAGTGCTTCAAGAAGAGGCTCACTGAGGGGCTGGCACTGTGGCGTAGCAGGTGGAGCCACCGCCTGTGGTGCCAGCATCCCATATGGGTGCTGGCTTGGGACCTGGCTGGTCCACTTGTGATCCAGCTCTCTGCTGTGGCCTGGGAGGATGGTGGAGGATGACCTGAGTGCTTGGGCCCCTGCACCTGCATGGGGGACCTGGAGGAGGCTCGAGGCTCCAGGCTCCTGGCTTTGGATTGGCCCGTCTCTGGCCATTTTGACCATTTGAGGAATGAACCAGTGGATGGAAGGTCTGTCTCTCTCTCTGCCTCTGCCTCTCTGTAACTCTGCCTTTCAAATAAATAAATAAATAAATAAATAAATAAATATTAAAAAAAAAAGAAGAGGCTTACTGGGGACTGAACAAAAACTGTTCCCAGGTGCAGCTGCCTCCAGCCAGTAGGGACACACAGGGTGCTCACACTAGGTGCTCACACTGGGTGCTCACACAGGGTGCTTCATTTCGACCCGCTGAAGCAGCCCTGGTCCTCCAGGGTTTGCACCCAGATCAGTTCTGTTGCTTTCCCAGAAGAACCACCGCCTTTCAATACTTTTTTTTTTTTTTTTTTTTTTTTTTTGCAGTTTTACAGCTTTAATCAATTCTCGTCCACACTGACTGTAGATTTTTGAAAGCGGTGACAGGTACGTAGGTAACCAGGGTAGCACTTTTTGGTGAATCTGCATCCACCTTGGGTTTTCTGGATGATCTCACGTGGAAAGGGGATGTTCCTGGTTCCCTTGGCCCAGCCGGCTTTGCTGAGCCTGGTATCATGCGTGCATGGGAGCCCCAACTCTTTCATGCAAACTTCCGGATCTCTCTGAGTGCCCGAGGGGCATGCTTCTTGAAGCCCACTGCATGGATGCACCTGTGAATGTTGATGGTATAATACTCTCGGGTCACTGCTTTGTTGATGGCAGAACAGCCCTTCTTCCCGCCATCTTGTGGGGCCCAAGTTGGAAAGGAGGAGCGCGAGGCATTGTGGGAGAGAGAAAAAAAAGCCTCAATACAATTTTTATCAAGCACTTGGAACCCTGTCCCCCAGCTGTATCGCTCGACCTTTCCCCTTTGACCTCTCTGATATGCCAAGCCGAATGACCTCCGGTGCTCTCTGTAGTTCTTACGTATTGCTGCTTCTTTCTAGAATGTTCTGGAGAAGCTGAGCACTTACTTCTTCATAAAAAACTGTTCTATTGTGATCAGAACCCTGGCCCTTCTGCTCGTCTTCTTTCTCATCATGTGTCTTCTGAGCCGCGGCCAAGCCTGCCGCCCACCACCCCCATGTCACGCCTGTCCACGGAGACGTCTGCGTGTAGTCTGTGAAGCTCCAGGACTTGCTGCTGGGCCGCCTGGGCTTGGGTGCTCTCTTGGACTGTGCTCGCCTACCTCTGCTCACATCGTCCACATCCAAGTCCATGTTCAAGGTTTGTGCGCCCAGCCCTGTGGCTGGGTCCGTCACAGCTGCCCCTGCCTCCCAGGGGACCTCTTAACCTCCCATCTTCCCGCCTTTCCCACTCTGTCCATCCGGCTGTCTTGGCCAAGCCCTTTCTCTTTCCCTGGAGGCTCTTCAGGATCAGAGGAAAAATCAACTCGATGACTGGGCTCATTTGGAATTTGGCTGTTGGAGTTCTGTTCTGCTCTTCTCCTGGGTCTGTTTAAAAAGCACTCAGAGCCCATGGGAAGGAAATGGGCTTCCCAGAGGGCCAGGCCATGTGCTGTTCCCCCAGAGCACTCTTGGCCTTCCTTGGGCTCTCTGCCAGTGAGTCTTCTGCAACCCCCAGGCCTGGCAGGGGGCCCCTCTGGGTGCCTTCTTCACCTTGGCTGCCTGGTACGGGGTCTGCAAGATCTCAAGGGTCAAGGCTCTCTTTAAAACCTGATTTGCCCCCAGCTCCCAATTCCAGCTTTCTAATATACACACCCTGGGAGACAGCAGGTGGTGGCTGAAGTGCTTGGGTCTCTGCCACCCTCGTGGGACACCTGGATGAATTCCTGGCTCCCAGTGTCAGCATGGCTCAGCCCCTGCTCTTGTAGGCATTTGGGGGAATGAACCGGCAAATGGAATCTCTCTCTCTCTCTCTCTCTAGCTCTGAAATAATAAATATAAAAATAAAAACCAACCAGGCTTCCCAAGTGCTAAGCTCAGGAGTTGCATGAACAAATGAGTAAGTGATTTTCCCACTGGTGAGCTCTCTGGCTTGTCTTTGTCAGACCCGGGGCTGCCTTAGGCCAATGCCTGTGTAGTAGCTCCTTGTTACTTTGACTGAAACACCCGAGAGAAGCTTCTTGGGAAGGAAGAGGTTTATTCTGGCTGACTGTTGGGAACTTCACAGTTGAGCATCCAGTGGCCCCGTCGGTTTGGCGTCTGGTAGAGGCCAAGGTGGACCAGGTGCAGAGGCACGGTCACATGGTCATGAACCAGGAAGCAGAGAGAGAAGCCAGGATGAACTCAGCTTAAATAACCTCCCCTCTTGTGAGCTCTGCTTTCCAAAAGCAAACCTAATGACCTATAGGCCTCCCATGGGAGCCCCTGTCCCGGGCGCCATAATGAGATCAAGTCTCTCCCTTTAATCCATCAACCCTTGACATTAAGACTTCGGAGCTTAAACATCTGCGTGCGTTTGGGGAGCCAAGTCCTCGTCCATCCCCCACAGCTCTGATGCTGGAAGCACCCCTGTTTCCCTAGACCACACAAGGAGAGGCAGACGGCAGCCAACACAGCCCCGGTCAGCCCCCAGCTCTGCGTGTGACCAGGACCTCTGCAATCGCTGCTGTAGTCACAGACCGACAATTATCTCAGTAAATAACGTCCCGGACCTTGATTTAGCCACTATGAAAGATGTTTTGATAAAGAACATCTGGTGTTGTTTTTTTAATTAAATATGGTACCACTAAACTTTGATTAAAAACTGATTTAAAATTTTAATAGCCCCTTCTTGAGTAGATAGCTAAATGCAAAGAAGAAAAATGTCACTTATTTAAATTGTTTTCCCCCCTCCTTTGTTTCTCTATTTTAACTGGGTTTCCATTAATGACTGTTTAAAATCCACACAGTTTTGGCTGCAGTAAATTGAGATGCATAAATAAGATTACCATACCCGCATTGCTGTTCTCACTCTTTTACTATTGATACCTCATTTTATTTTTATGCTTTAATTAAATGGAGTATATTTTATGTTTCAGTTTGCTTTAAAACAACTGCAGTGCATATAATTGACACTATTTCATCCGTGTTAGAAAGTGCTGAGTTGAATTAAACACACAAGTTCCATTTCCTTTTACATTTAATCTGTGGGAAAGCCAAGACAGAAATAATATGAGCTATATTTCTTTTCCGAGTTGCCCTGATAGGTGAAAATAAGTAACCACCTGGTAATTACTAATAAAGACTGAGATGAAATGTTTATAGTTAGCATAACTCTTATCTGTATAAAAGTAGATAGTTAGTCGTGTAAGCTAATTTATTTAGTAATTTCCCCCCAAATAGTATATAACAAATAATAGTTACATTATTGTTATTCCATGTACTCCATATAACACATAAATCTTCAGATGCTTATTTTAATATATGTGCACTCAAGCCTTCAGGTTTAGCCTAAATATTTACAACGGGGAAATGAGATTATGCTATCTTTCTATTGAGTAGGGTTTGGAAAATTATTTGGGAGAAAGGTAGTAAGTATTTTCAACTTTGCAGCAAGTAAAATATCACAACTACACAACTCTGCTGTTGCAATAGGCAGGCAGCTATAAATGACATGTAAATGAATGAATGTGGCTGTCACAATAAAACTTTGCTTAGAAAAACAGGTGGTGATGGGGCTGGCATTGTGTCACAACAGGTTAAGTTGCTATCTGCACACCAGCACCCCATATAGGTGCTGGTTCCAGTCCTGGTTGCTCCATTTCCAATCCAAATCCCTGCTAATGCACCTGGGAAAGCAGTGGAGGATGGCCCAAGCGCTTGGGTCCCTGCTACCTACTTGGGAGACCCAGATGGAGCTCTGGGCTCCCAGCTTTGGCCTAGCCTGGCCCTGGTCATTGCAGCCATTTGGGGAAGAGAACAGCAGATGGAAGATGTCTCTCTCTCCCCCACCCTCTCTCTCCCCCTTAAATACACAAATAGATCTTTAAGTATAAAAACACGCAGTGGGCCGGATCTGCCTCTTGGCTCACGGCTTGATAACAGTTTGCTCACCCTGCTATCAAGAAGAGTGACCCAGAGGTAAGAAAAAAAATTGGTATGTTAATTGAGGAGTTAGGGTCCCGAATACACCTTTGTCATCATGGATACTGCTTTGTTTGTCTTGCAATAATTTGTGAATTTGTTGATTCCCACATTGGGATTTCCTCCCACATCCTGTATCTGGAAGCTGGGACTTAGGCTCGGCATTTCCTCAAGTCTAATTTAAGTTGTCAAATAATTATCCCGATGAAAATTTGCCCCTTGCTTTTCCGGAGTGCAGCCCAGAAGCGCAGCCTGTTTGTCTCACACGGGCCGGACTTTGCAAGCTCTCAGTTTCTTATCATTTTGGATTTGGTTCCAGTTTTGGGTGTGGAGAGAGTCAAGTTAAGCATGTACAAAAGCCCAGGAGCATCTCTTTAAGGGACTTTGGAATCTGGCTACTATTAGTTTGGTAACAAAAACCAGGAAGAGAAGGGAGCATTCAGCCCGGGGTTTGGGATGCCCGTGTTCCACATCGGCGTGCCCAGGTTTGATTCCTGGCTCCAGCTCCTGATACCAGCTCTGCACTAAAGCAGCCCCTGGAGGCAGAGGGGATGGTTGTAGTGGCTGGGTCCCTGTCTCCCACAGGGGAAACCTGAATTGCATTCCTGGCTCCCTGGCTTCAGCCCTTGCTGTTGTCAGCATCTGGCAAACGAAGCAGCAGATGGGAGTCTCTCTCTGTTCTCAAGTAAATAAATTTAAAAGCCACCAAATCCAGGAAAGAAATTTCTTCTGTGCTTGGTGAGTGAAACAACAGATAGGAGGCTTCTCACTCTGTCTCTCTGCCTCTCAAATAAATAAATAAGGCAGAAACCCAGGAAAGAGATTTCTTCCATGCCCAATGATGGTTTTTCCCTCATATACAAATGAGCCTGGGACCAGTGTTGTGGCATAGTGGGTTAAGCCACTGCTGTGAGGCCAGCATCCCATATGGACTCTGGTTCGAGTTCTGGCTGCTCCACTTCCAATCTGGCTCCCTGCTCATGCTCTTGGGAAAAGCAGTGGAGGATGGCCCCAAGTACTTGGGCTCCTGTACCCACATGGAAGACCTGGATAAAACTCCTGGCTCCTGGTTTCATCCCAGTCCAGTCCTGGACACTGCAACCATTTGGGGGAGTGAATCAGTAGATGGAAGACTCTCTCTCTCTCTCTCTCTCTCTCTCTCTCTCTCCTACTCTCTCTGTAACTCTGTCTTTCAAATAAATAAATCATGTATAAAAAACAAAACCAGGCATGCCTGAATGATCTGCTCTACACCCAGCTCTACATTCCTGTGCTTTCCCACGGTGCCTTCGCCACCCCTAGCCTTCTGTAGGCATAGCGTTCTCACTCAGGAGCAGCTGCCCACCTCCGTGTCAGTGACTTTGTGGTCCCCTGCTGCCTCCTCGTCTGTGGTGGCTGCCATGAACGGTACTTATCAGGGAGTTCTTGCCTTAGTGAAAAGCCGGGAGTGCAGATGTCCGTGTGGCTGCTGAGCGGCTCTCCTGGATGGGTGGGCTGCAGAGGCCCCCGCACAAGCAAACAGTCCCTCCTCAGGCACCGAGCTGGTCGTGTGGGCGCCGCTGTCCTGAAGGTTGAGAGCGGTGTCCGCCATCGCTCTGCAACAGGCTGTGGGCAGGAGTTCCAGCAACCACACGTCATTTCCAGGGTGATTATGTCCAGAGGATTTGACCACGCTTTCTCTGATCCCTGTAATAATCGCACGAGGTAAGAGTTTGTAGCAATTGGCCGGTGTAGAGAGGAAGGCTTGGGGGCTTTTAACTGACTGGCTGAAGACGGTGAGGCTGGTCAGTGGGGGACTTGGGATTCATGTCCTGGCCACCCTGGATCCAAAGCCCCTGTCTTCTGGAATCCGTGTTGATGCAGCTCCAGGCCCGTGGTGCTCCAAACCTGTGTCCCGCTGTTGCCGGCCCCAGGTTCTTTGGCTCACTTGCATGCAGAGATCGACAAGAGGCCAACAAGCAGCCCAGACGATGTTTACTGGGGCTTTTGCTCAAGCACAAGGGAGACAGCACTGTGGGAAGAGGTTCTGCCAGCTGGCTCCCTGATGGGAGCTGAGCAGGTGCCTTCGTGGGGTTGGGAATCCTGGCAGTTCCCCGCCTGGCACGTAGCACTTTGAGCTGCACCCAGCCAGGAGTTCCAGCTCGTCCCCCTGAGCACACAGCCCTTCAGTCTGCACCCGGCTCAGTGCTCTGCACAGGGGCTGTTGGTTTTCGTTTTTTTCACATGACATGCTCGAAATGGCAGTGTCGCCCATACCGCCACCCCAGAAAGGCTTCACTTTGGTCACACCAGGCTATTGGGCGTGAGTGCAGGTAGGGGAAGTCCCTAACAGGGCAGGAGGAGGTCTTCTGTAGTTAGGGTCTGGATTGGTTTGCTCCTGATTGGTTTGGAGCTGGAGTTGGATTGGGAGGGGCAGAGCGCGTCCTGCTGCTCTCCTGTCTCATCACCCTAGAGTAATCTGGTCACAGTCTCTAAGGTGGGTATTGGACGTGGACATCTACTTATAGGGTTATAGAGTTTTATGATAATTTTTTAAGATGTGTTTGTTTGAAAGGCAGAGTGATGAGAAAGAGGAGTTAGAGATCTTCCGTCCACTGATTCACTCCCCAAATAGCTGCAACAGCCAGGGCCAGTCTAGGTCGAAGCCAGGATCTAGGAACTCCATCCTGGTCTCCCGTGCGGGTGGCAGGAACCCCAGCACTTGGGCCATCTTCCGCTGCTCTCCCAGGTGCATTAGCAGGGAGCTGGATTGGAAGCGGAGCAGCTGGGACTCGAGTTGGCTCTCAGACAGGCGATGCCAGCATTGCAGGCAGCAGCTAACTCCCTGTGCCACAACGCTGGCCCCAGGATTTATGTTGTAAGATCAGTTTTAGGTCCACAGCAAGGTTGTGTAGAACATACAGAGTTCACTTACCCGCTGCCCCATGTCAGCGCCTGTGGATGGGGTCGTCGTCACCCAGAGGTGGTTTGCATTGAAGTTCCCTCTCGGTAGTGTAGACTCGGGTTGGGCAAACACATAGCGATGCACCCTGCACCACAGGCCCAGATGGAATAGATCCACTGCGCTCAGTGCCCTCTGTGCTCCATCTTCCTACCGCTCCTTCCCCACAGACCCGGAAATGGCTGACCCTTCTGCGTGTCGGCATCGTTTGCCCTTTCCAGACTGCAGCGGCGCTGGAATCACAGAGCACGTAGGCTCTCCAGAGGGACGTCCTCGCACAGAACATGCGTTCACATCATCTCCAAGGACGAGGGTAGTTCCCAGAAGCCCCAGGGGCGATGCGGCTGAGGCTGAACGCCGCGGGTCTCAGAGGTCGGTCTAGAAAAAGCTGCATTTAGTAAAGACGGGGCTTCTGCTGGTTGCCATGGGCAAGGCTGCTCCTCACCCCCCATCTGCATCTCCCGGGCCACAGGTGCCTTCTCTCTGTGTGCACATCCATCATGACCGCTGTCTCCTGTGAACGGTCTGCGTGTCACCACTGTGGATGGTCTTTGGGTGGCATTTTGTCATCTGATCCTTACCTTTCTCCTGGAGAGATGCCTGGTGTCAATTTCTACTGTTGGTTGAAGCAAGGAAGCCCCTGACAGGAGACTGGGCACAGGGACCAAGGTCAACGAACAGGGAGACAGTCAGCTGGGGCAGAGTCCAGGATGGAAGCAGAGGCGACAAGGACTGTGTGTTCCCTGAGACGTTTTGGGAGCCACAGGCCATTCCTGCTTAACTTCTGGTGACTTTGAGTCCTGGGAGTATTTCTTCCTTTGCATTCTTTCAGGCTCTCTCTCTCTCTCTCCGCACACACACACACACACACACACACCCCTTCCCTTGAGCTAGCCTTGTGTTTTGCATGCCAAAGTGCTTAAACACAGGATTAAGCTGGGCAAATTTCCAAGCGGCCACCTGTGGTTTTGAATTTTTCTCTGTCTCAGAAAGGGTTTTGAAGCAGTGGAGGGCATCTCTGCGCGCTGGTGTCAGGGAAAACATGTGCCTCTTTGGAGAATGGAAGGCCATTGGCTGTACAGATGTGTGCATGCCTGTGCCAGCAGCTGGAACAAGAAGAGCAGCCGCCACCCCGTCTGCCAGCGATCTGGCCAGCCACCACCTGTTGCCAGCGCCTGTGTGGTGTGCTGAGCTTAAGCGGGCAGCTCCAACAGCACCTGGGGTACAAAAACATCCTGCATTTCTCCAAACCCCACAGCCAGGCTATTGGAACAGCATGACGGTCAGGAAGCCGTCATTATGTCCACACCGCCTGCCTTCTGCAGAGCGGGCCGTTGGCTGGGTGTCAAGGGCAGCTCCACATCCTGTTGGCCCTATGTGCCCTCCATGTGTGTGTTGCCGGTGGGCCAGTGGGGCTGGGCTTCTCCCCCAAACCAGCTGTGAACAGGCTGCGGGTGCGGGAGCGGGAAGGGAAGAGCTGCCCTGTTGCCTGTGTTTTCCGCAGGGAGCGCTTTGGCTGATCACAATGGGGGACCCCGAGGTGGCGGCTGAGTCTCATCTCTCTTTGCTGGCTCCAGAAGGCACATATGTCAGCCATCACCCATGATCTCCCCTGTCTCTATTTCCCCCTTTCCTGCACCCGTGTGGCAGCAATCAATAGCTGACCTACCACGGCGGAGCAGCCCTTGCCCGTCTGGGCTATCTTGGGGACAGGGGAGTAGTAACCACGGGAGACACTGAAGACAGTCTTTATTTTACAACTGCGGGATGTAGCCTTCCGGCGGACCCTCGGGGGGCAGGCCTCTTCTTTGGTGGTCTTTAAACTTTGCACGAAAGTCAAATCCTTTACCCGAGTGAATTTGGTAGCTCTGGATTAAGAAGCAGGTCAACCGAGCTACGTCCTAAGGAGGTAGCCATAAGGGGCGCTGGGATGAATCAGAAATACGCTACTTTAAAGAAAGTTTCTTTTGTTGTTGTTGTCTTGTTCTGTTTTGTTTTACAAACCCTCGTGTCCAGGGCTGACTGAATGATTTGCAGCAGCTGCCCTGCTACGTGGGAAACCCCGACCCAGAAGCAGGTCGTGTACGAATGGCTTAGCCTAGGTCCCCCAAGAAGTAGCTCCTCTTACACTCACATTTCCACCTGCTGTCATTTTCAAAAGCATCCGAATGAACACTGTGCCTGCTGGTAATGAAGTGAGGGCCCGTGAAACAAAGGCAAAGCACTCTTGGGTGGCAGCGGTCGATTTTGTCTGGATGTTTTGATGACTCCAGCGTGTGTGCAGCTCAGCTGGCCCAGGGCAACCCCAGCAAGCCAGCCCACAGTGGCCTGCACTTGGCCGTGGCAGTCCGCGGAAATTCTGGAACCCAGCAAAGCATCCCTGAGTCCCGCTGAAACCGATGACCTGTGTTATCATATACATCGGAAGCCCTTCAAATGTCTCCTGAAATGTGTCTGGTTTGGGAAAGTCTCAGACATCTCAAATGAGAAGATGCATTTTGTAGGAGAGAGAGTTTTGTTAGCAACAAAGACAGAACAGAGTACAATAACAGCATAGTGAAAAAAGCCATGTAAGCTATTTCCATCCCCAGTGACTCTGAGGGGCTGGGTGTGAGTGAATGGTGCTTTGTGGTTAGGGATAATGGAAAATCAGCGAAATGAAAGACAGTTATCAACAGGTTAAAATAGTATGTTGATGATAAGTGTGTGTAATTGTCTCTCGCTCTGAACATAAAGAAGTATATAACAGTTATCAGTAGAAGTCAGTTGGTTTCTCTTTTTAAAGATTCATTTATTCATTTGAAAGGCAGAATTATAGAGAGAGAAGGATGGAGAGAGAAATCTTCCATCCACTGGACCACTCCCCAAAGGGCCGCAATGGTAGGGCTGTGCCGATCCGAAGCCAGGAGCTTCCTCCAGGTCTCCCACGTAGTGCAGGGGCCAAAGCACTTGGGCTACCTTCTACTTCTTTCTCAGGCACATCAACAGGGAGCTGGATTGGAAGTGGAGCAGCCTGAACTCGAATTGGCACCCATGTGGGATGCTGGCACTGCAGCCAGCAGCTTTACCCACTAGGCCACAGCACCAGCCCTGATTTATTTTCTTAAAATATTTATTTATTTATTTGAAAGGCAGAAACACAGAGAAAGAGAGAAGGATAGAGAGAGATATATATCTTCCATCCACTGGTTCACTCCCAAATAGCTGCAAGAGCTGGGTCTGGACCAGGCCAAAGTCAGGAGCCAGTAACATTATCCTGGCCTCCCACATGGGTGTCAGGGGCTCAAGTACCTGGGACATCTGCTGCTGCCTTCCCAGGAGCATTAGCAAGGAGCTTCGTGGGAAACAGAGTGGCTGGAACTTGAACTAGCAGTCCCACACGGGATGCAGCAGTAAGAGATGCAGGCATTGCAAGCAGGAGCGTGCTGCACCACACCAGCTCCTGCACTCAGCTGATTTCTGCCCACGTTGAGTTAATATTTACTTTGGCACAAACCATCGGTAGTCAGGGAGCCTGAGTGTATCAGACCAGGTGGATCCCAACGTGGGTCAGATTGGTCTAGGCGCCTCTGGTTGAGACCTATAGCCTCAGACCAGCTCACTCCTTGGGGTCACCTCTGGGCGTCTTCCCTGGCGTGGTCTCCAAACCACTGCTCCATGACTGTTATTGGATGACCCCTGACCTCTGCTTACTCTCTGCTTTCACATCACGCCATTCTGTCTTTCTCACCACCTCTAAGCTGGTGATTCCCCGAGCCAGAGCCCAGAATAGTGCTGAAGTTCATGTCCCAGTGCTGAGTTGTGGAAGAAAACCCAAGCACCATTGGGTGAGTTTTAAAACTAAGTTAACTCTACCGAAAGCATTTTATTTCATCAAAAGAATCTACCTTAATGTTTATTTTATTTTATTTTATTATTTTTAGTTCATTTGAGACACAAAGCGACAGACTCTCAGGAGCTGAGATCACAGTTCTTGTCTCCCACGTAGGTGGTAGAAACCCAACTACTTGAGCCATCACTGTTGCATCTCGAGGTCTGCATTAGCAGGGAGCTGAAGTCAGGAGCCGGGGTTGGGCCTGGAACCCGACACTCCATGTGGAACGAACTAAACGATTCCGATTTGCTGGGTGTTCTCAAGGGCCTGAAGATTGACACAGCTGGTTGCCCTGCTTGTGTCAGTGGGACAGAGAAGAACCACACAGGCACTCTAGGTACAACCCCACGGTGCTGTCCACTACCCATAGCGTCACATGGATGTGACGGGACGTGGGTGAGCTGCCCGATGCCCCAGGTCAATTTGCTCTTTCCCCAGGGCCACGCTGCATCAGACATGGCTGGGAGGCTGGGTGAGAAGTGATCACCACTTGGGGGAAAGAGAACGGTCATACTCGAGTACCCACGATGTGCCTGTTGCTTTCGAGAGATCCTCCAAACTAGATTATAAAATGCAGCCATTGGCCCATCCTTCACACTTCCTGCTTGGAGAGAGGGTTGAGACATTTAACTGGGGGAGCCCGATGCATACAAAGGGTACTTCAAAAGTCTGTGGAAAATAGAATTAAAAGACAAGATTATTTCGGTGCAAAAAACCGGGAGAGCCCCACAGAGCTCTTGGTCATATGCACTTCCCACATCCCTCGTGTTTGGTGGCTGAGGAAGGAGGGAGGGGGAGGCAGGTTTATGTTGGGAGTTGTAGGGGTAGAAAGTTAGAATTTCAAGAGACAGCAGGAGGCAAGGTGGCCGAGACCCAGAGAGAGGGTTTTCTGGGAAGGGCAAAGGTATAATACCCACGCTGAGCTGGGCTCAAAGATGGGACAAGGGCTACTGAGAGATATCAGTTCAGAAGCGGTGGCTTTATCCCCAGGCAGGGTTGTGCAGAGGCCGGTGGGTTCTGTGACAGAGGGAACACTGGGTCATTTTGGAGGGACTCGGCTGCCTTTTATAGCACAGGTGATCTGGCTCTGTCAGCAGTAGATGGTGGCAACAGAATAGATACACATCGTCCAGGTGGGACGAGAGAGTCCACGTCACCTCTATCACCATCACCTGACACATGCTGGAAAAGAGTTAGTGATGTTGGGGGCTCCGGGAGGTCACAGGATCCATTCGGAGCAGAAGAATCTCCATCATGACACAGAAGCCAGGGTGGGAGTCGCAGCCTCAGTACGGGTTACACATAGGGAAATCGACTCTGCCTAGACTCCAGGGAAGCAGAGAGATGATTAAGTTATTAGTTAGACAAAGCCAGAGCTGACACCAATGACAAAGCTTTGCTCCATGGGAGGGGATTTGTGTGTGTGCAGCGGTAATGGGAACTTCTATACGTTTTTCAAAAAAAGCAGGTGGGGTGGACTGGTTGATTTGCAGACTCTATGAAGGCTGAGAATCTCGTTCATGGTACCTGACTATGCTGACCAGCGTGTTCTTCTCTTCAAGTCCTTGCTCAGTCGAGTGTGTCTGCCTTGCTGGTCCTGCTTCTTGGAGTAGGCACCGGGTGGCAGCCCATAGTGCGGGATGCAGGATGGAGAAGGCGTGAAAATCCATCCTGCTTCCAGCAATTCCACGCAGAACTTCTTCCCTCCTATTCTCAGGACATTTCTTTGGGACTGGTTTCTCTCTTTTTAAAGATTTATTTGTTTATAGGAAAGACAGAGTTGGTGGTGAGGCAGAGATAGAGAGATAGAGAGAGATTGGTTTCCCATCCACTGGTTCACTCCCCAAATGGCCACAACAGTTGGGGCTGGGCGAGGGGGAAGCCAAAGCCTGGGGCTCCATCCAGGTCCTGGGAGAATCTCCGTATTTGGAGTGTCTGAGCTCACCAGAGCCTGAGGCGCTGGCTGCTGGGGCCTGGGGTAGCCTGGAGTTGCTGCACAGACAGACTGATATCTTCCTCTGGAAGCCACAAGAGCCAACGAGCCACCGTATCCCAGATTTCCATGTATTCCGGAAGCCAAATTAGCGAGCAATGCTTAACCCTTTTAAGCATCAGAAGGTGAAAAAGAAAGAAAGAAAGAGGGAGAGAGAGGAAGAAAGGAAGAAAGGAAGGAAGGAGGGAAGGAAGGAAGGAAGGAAGGAGGGAAGGAAGGAAGAAAGGAGGGGAGGAAGGAAGGTAGGAAGGAAGGAAGGAAGAGCCCAACCATTGCTGCATTTGAGGAGCTTGGATGAAGCTTGGTCCGGCCTGGGGAGAGAAGATGACATCGGTGTGTGCTGGTTTCCATGTGGCACCACCTACAGGCGAGCAGAGAGCACACACAGCCTAGGACCTAGCCTCAGGTCCCTGGAGCTGAAGTTGTTAAATGGTGGTTGGGTCTGGGAATACGGGATGACTTTTGAAGAATTCAGTTCTGCAGGAGATTAAATACAACGGTGCTTCATCTGAGTCAAACGCGGGCAATCCATCTGTCCTTTGCGTGCAATAAACGGATCCTTTAGACGTGAGGATCAAATAGTCCAGGACGGAAAACGGACTGGGGAATGTCTGGCCTGCCCTGGCTGCAGACAGCTCTCCTGCCTGTCTTGTCTCGGGCTGCAAATCATCCTGCAAGGCCTGGGCACCAGCAACTTCAGTTCACACACGTTTGAAGGATGGGGACTTCAGTGTTATCCATGGTGAAGTTCACAGCCAACAATCAATACGTATTTTCAGGCAAAGGGCCATCATTCATATCTGTTATCGGACAATCGCAGGCAGCAATCATAGCTTTTGTGACTTGAATGCGCAGCAGTGTTAGCTTCGAGAGCAGGCGTTGCTCTGGCTGCTGAAGTCTTCTGGGCTGCTCTTGCAGTGTGGTCTCCAGGACAAGTATGTGTTGTAGAGGGAAGAGAAGAAAAGAAAAAAAGCTGTCTGGCTATTTTGTTAGCGCGAAGCAGCTTAATTCGTTATCTCTGACAGTGAGTGTGGTGTTGATTTAATTTTGCACGGGGGATATTGACTTTGCAATGAAAAGCCAGACACCGGCCATTGTCTAACGCTGAGCCAACACAGTCAGAATTCCAGACCCAGCATGATGGAGAGGGCGGAAGTCTGCCAGAGGACAAAGGGCCTGTCCCTGCTCTTTGAAGAACTCCTTGTGTGACATTAGCCAAGTCACTTCAGCACTTCAGGCTCCAGGTTTTGCATTTGTAAGGAGAGAGAGTGCTTGACCCAAGGTCCTTTCTAGCTCCAAGAGTGTTTGTATCTATGCTTAGTCTTGTTTTCTGCTCTTCTACTAACATTACAGGAGGCAGGTTTCTGAAAGCCGGGAACACAAGCCTACTTTAAAACTGCTGCCCGCTTTTTATTTTCAAAATCATTTATCGAGTTGGGAATATAGTGGAGCCATTAGTCAGACATAGTCCGGCTTCTCGGCACTTTATGGAGAGCAGTAATGGTGGTCACCAAGGCTTGTCCAGTTCTCTGCAGTAGACAGAAGGCTCCACATGCACCCTCTCCTTTGCGTCTCCCTTGACCTACCATGCAGTTGAGGAAGGGGTTGAACATCGTTAACCCCACACGGAGAGATTTTTGTAGGGGCTGGCATTGTGAGGCAGCAGGTTAAGCCACCGCCTACAACACCAGCACCCGATATGGGCATCAGTTCAAGTCCCGGTTCTTCTGCTTCCCATACAGCTCCTTGCTAACATGCCTGGGAAAGCAGTGGAAGATGGCCAAGTGCTTGGGCCCCTGCACCCACATGGGAGCCCCAGATGGAGCTCCAGGCTCCTGGCTTCTACCTGGCCTGGCCCCAGCCATTGCAGCCATTTGGGGAGTGAACCAGCAGATGGAAGATCCCTACCCCCCCCTCTGCCTTTCAAGTAAATCAATCATTTAAAACAATTTTTTGTCAAAGTTTGTTTTGTCTAAAGGATGAGGTTATTAATTCAACAATGTCCAGTGTTGAGCCTCACCATGTGTCAGACCCTTGCTGGAGACAGGAACGTAGGGTAGACAAGGTCCTATGCTTGTGGAATTAGAGTGCGTAGTTAACCAAATGATGGGATAGGGAGGGGAGGTGGATAGCTCATGACTTTGGGGAAGCTGGGTTGTCAGGAGTGGTGCTAGTGCAGGGCCAAGGTCACTTCCCGCTGCTGGGATGAGTCCAGTGGCCATGGGGGAAGCACTGTGCCAACCACCCTCCCCCCAGCACGGAGCTTGGGGCTGTCTTAGTCCCTCTTTTGCTGCTATAACAGGCTACCCACGACTGGGTAATTGGTGAAGAGCAGAGGTTTACTCCTACAGCTGTGAACTTCGGCCGCTACATAGCCAAGGAGCTGTCTGCCAGGTCCTGGCCTGGAGAGGCGTGGGTGGCGTACCCAGTGAGGAAGCACACTCAAGAGCCACCAAGTTCTCTTCCCTGCTAACAGTCCCGGCCCCGATCCAAAAAGCCGAATCGCCACTCTCCACAGTGTGTAACAGCAGCTGGGTTAAGCACCAGCTTGGGAGAGGACGCACAGTCCACCGCACACTGCGTAACGGGATGTCAGGGCAGTCAGCCCAGCATGAGAGGCTGCGTGGATTCTCGTCTTTGAGATGCTTCCGGTCACAGAGCCAAAGCCAGCTTCACCCACCGTGCAGCTGGGTGCCACTCTGCTTTGCCCATGCCGGCAATGGGCTTTCCCAGCGACCTCAGAACCACGTGGCTATGGAGCTGCTGAGACTACACAGTTTCGCAGGGTGCAGCCAGGAACCTTCCCGGATGTCTCCGAATGGCAGCGTGGTGACGCCGACTTCACAAAACCTCAGCACAGGAGGTGGGGGCACTCATGGCGTGGAATCTCCACCTGCTGTTGTTCTCGCTTCAGGGGTTCCCAGGCCCAGCTCGGAGGGCAGGTGCTGACCACGTGTCCACTGACACAAAGCCCTACTCAAGTGTATTATTTTTTTACCATTTTTTCCTCCTTTTGGCCATTTGGTTTGTTAATTAACAAAGTAATTTATGCTTGAGGTCATAAGTAAGCAATATAAAAATGATTTAAAGGTGAATGACCACTGTTGACCATTTGATCCTTCTAGAACTTTCCAATGCATCTTTTTCCCTCCCACTTCAAACACAGTAATAAGCAGTATAGTTTGATATTGGCTATTTGTATTTATCAATAGAAGTCTGACTTTGTCCATCTCATTCATTTCATTGATACAGATGCAGTATGACTAATCCATTCGTCTGCTAAATGATACCGGGTGTTCACAACCCTTTGCTGTGATGAATGATGCCTTAATGAACTTGATTGTTTATATTTCCATAAATTCTATATATTTCCACAACTGTGAGAGCATTTCTGAAGAACATATTTTTGGAGGTAGAATTTCTAGAATGGGAGTTTATGCGTGTGAAATTTTTTTTTTTAACAGACACTGACAAGTTGCTTACCAAAACCAATATCAATTTATACTCTGCATGCATTCAAATGTTTGTAGCATCGCTGAGAGGGATGTGGAGAAGGGAAATGCAACAGGCCTTGTGCTGAAAGATCCAGCTGGTAGCTGGTTCAGGCATGGATGGATGAGGACTCTGGGATGATGTCAGCTGGTCCCCCGGGGCCCTCGCCTGGCCGGCAAGCCCTATCGCCTCCCTGGCGCCTCCCTCTCAGACTAAGATATCTGTGGCGCTCCGGCTTCCTCATTGCCAGTTCCAGGCCAGTGAGAAATGCCACATTTATATCCTGAAGTTTTCAGCTAACGTCTCCTTGGCCTAACCGGGCCACGTGCCCATCCCTGAGCCGGGTAGTGTTGGAAGCCTGGAGCTGGGTGTGGGGTCAGCTGCACCACAGTGACTGCTGAGTGAGCAGGGGCTAATGCTGGCGGCTCTTTCCGCAAGATAAAGGTGGGTGGAGCGCTCAGGGGCTCCGCCGTGGCGCCCTCTGGAGAGGTGGTTTTTAGGAGACTTAGTACAGAGGACCAGCGCGATGGTGAGATATAAGTGATGCTTTTTTGTGCTGCTCCTTGGGTCTGTAATTAAGTATTACTGGGCAGCTTAGAGTAAGATCTATGCCTGTGAGAAGGAACATGGCCCCTTGAAAAGAAGGAACAGATGTGTTAAAGACCAAGAGCATCTTGGTAGTTTTGGGAAGGTTGCTATGTGAGCGACTGATTACAAATTTTACTTTAAGTCCCATGGAGTCAGCAACGTGTAGAGAGGAGAGAAGAAGTTTGGAGCTGATTTTTTTTAAAAGAAAACTTTTATTTATTTATTTTTAAAGATTTATTTATTTATTTGAAAGGCAGAGTTTCAGAGAGGCAGAGGCAGAGGCAGGAGAGAGAGAGAGAGAGAGAGAGAGAGAGAGAGAGAGAGGTCTTCTATCCACTGGTTCACTCCCCATATGGCCACAACAGCTGGAGCTGCACCGATCCAAAGCCAGGAGCTGGGAGCTTCTTCTGGGTGTTCCACGTGGGTGCAGGGGCCCAAGGACTTGGGCCATCTTCTACTGCTTTCCCAGATCATAGCAGAGAGCAGGATCAGAAGTGGAGCAGCCGGGACTCGAACTGGTGCTCATATGGGATGCTGGGACTGCAGGCGGGTGGCTTTACCTGCTCTGCCACAGTGCTGGCTCTGGAGCTGATGTTTTTATTTTTTGAAGACAGAGAAAAGGAGGAAGGGGAATTGCTATGATTTGAAGATAATTTTGCCCCTGAAATTATTCAGGACTTTACATATTTTTAAATTTTGCTTGTTTGAGAAGCAGAGAGAGAGCAAGAGAGAGGGAAAGAGAGCTCCTACCCACTGGTTCATTCCCCAAGTTCCTACAGTGGCTCCTGACTGGGGGTGAACCGGTGACACAATCCAGGTCTCCCACGTATGTGGCAGGGCCCCAAGTGCTTGGGCCATCCTCTGCTGCTTTCCCAGGCCCGTTAGCATGGAGCTGGGTTGCAAGTGGAGCAGCCGGGACTTGAACTGACACTCTGAGATGGGGTGCAGGCGGTGCAGTTGGTGGCTTAGCCAGCTGGGCCACAGTGCGGCCTCCTGTGTTCTGTTTTAGAGCCTGGTGTTTAATGATGCTGCTTCCGGAAGGGCACTCTTCTGGCTTTTTGGAAGACATGATGTTACCCAAGCCTTGTAAATAACTATGTCTACCACTGGACCATGCTAAAGGAGCATTACCCGCCTTACGCCAACAGTGGGCAATGTCGCAAGGAAGAAATCAGCAGCTCTGGGAGCAGAGGACTTGCAAACTGTGACGCATGTGACGGGTTGAGTAGGACTTGTGCATGTTTCAACTCTGTGCACGTTTAATGTCACACTGATGGCTGGTGGAGGAAGGGTAGAGCCTTGGATGGAGGATGGTGTCTGGGTGGTGGGTCTGGTGGGGAGTCTTTGGGTCATTATTTCTCCCAATCTGTTCCCTCTCTACTTCCTGGCTCCCCAGGGGCTTGCTCCTCTGCACCCACCACCAGCCTCCCTCAGACCCCAGACACTGGGGCTGCGGGCTCCTGAACCATAACCTCCGAGCTGAGAGCTGAAATCAGCCTTTTCTTTCACAAGAAGCTCCCCTCGGGTAGGTATCTTAGTGAAAGTAACGAAGAGCCAACTCCCACAGAGTGACAGCAAGCACCGTGGCCTCCTGCCATCGCACTTCCTCTCTGCCCGGAGCGCCACGGCGTGGGTGGGGCGTGACCTCCCTCCTGGTTTCCTGGCACAGTGTGAAACACACATCATTGCTCTGAAGGAGCTAATTTGTCAGACCACTGGCCTGGGAGACAGCAGGGCTCGCGGGCAGCCTGGGAAGAGGCAGGCGAGACGAGGGCGCAGACCGGGAGCAGGTGCACAGACGAGCAGAGCTACTGAGAGCAGAGCACAGATGGGCGTGGTGCTCGTCTCTGGATCTGCTCCTCCAACCGTGGAAGGCAGGGGCCTCTGGTCCGCAGCTGCCAGTAGGAGGAGTATTTTTTGGTGCAGGGGAGCTTCCAAGAAACCCTAAAATCCCATCGGAAGGTGATGGCAGCCCTCTCCTGCCTTGGCTGCGCTTGGGTGGGCTCACGGTTTCCCTGGCTTTCCGGCAGCAGTGTGCATTTGGATGGTCTTCTGGTCAGCATGGCGGGTTGGTGAGATACAGTAGAAAGGGTGCAGCAGGCACTGGTTTGGGTTCTGCCACCATGAGACCCAAGGGTACGTCACCAAACCTCTTAGAGCCTTCGTTTCTTCCCTTGTAAAGGGGGATTAGAAATGCGGCTGTCTCTGTTCACCCCTAGTTCTATCCATGTTGGCATCTGTCTCTCTCTGTGTCTCTATTACACAGCAGTGCAGCTTAAGAGTGATACCGTGGGGTGGGTGTTTGGAGGAGTTAAGATGCTGCTTGGGATGCACACATCTCCTATATTGCAGTGCCCAGTTTGAGTCCCAGCTCTGTTTTCAATTCCAACTTCCTGCTAGTGTGCACGCTTGGAAGCAGCAGGCCATGGTTCGAGTGCTTGGGTCCCTGCCACTCATGTGGGAGGCCTGGATTGAGTTCCTGGTTCTTGGCTTTGGCCTGGACTAGCCCTGGCTATTGTGGGCCTGGGAGGTGAACCAGTGGATGGGAGCTCCTTCTGTCTGTATCTGCCTCTTAAATAAAATAAAATAACTAAAACTTGTACAAATATTTATTTATTGGAAATGGAGAAAGTAGAGAGAGAAAGAGAGAGAGAGAGAGAATGATATCTTCCATCCACTGGTTTACTCCCCAAATGGCCACAATGGCCGAGGCTTGGACTGGCTGAAGCCAGGAGCAAAAAACTTCATCCAGGTCTCCCACATGGCTGGCAGGGCCCACCCACTTGGGCCATCTTCTGCTGCTTTCCCAGGTGCAACAGCAGGGAGCTCGATCCGAAGTGGAGCAGCTGGGACTCAAGCGGGTGCCTACATGGGATCCTGGGTCACAGGTGGCGCTTGGACCTGCTGTGCCACTGTGCCAGCTCCAATAAAGAAAACATTTTAAAGAAGGATCGTATATGTAAGGTATTCAGTGTAATCAATTCTAAGCCACTGGAGGTTGGGTTTTTGGAAGCTGACGCTGAGATAGTTTGAGGTATAAGACAACAATCAGGGAGCAGCTGCTGGGATAGGAGGGGAGGAGGCTGGTCTGGGCCAAGGGACGGGCTGGGCTGCTGTGCCGGCTTCTCGGGTCAGCCGAAAAGTTGTCCCTGGAGGGGCCGAGATGGCCAGCCCGTCACATCCATGCCCTCAGTCACTAGATGCAGCTGCTCTGGGAAGGGTGAGTTCTTGGGTGAGGCAGCTCCTGCAGCACAGGCAGACCCTGGGCTGGCCACACCTCCGAGGCTGGGCAGCAGGCCCTTGCAAGGACAGTCACATCCACCATGCAGGCATTCAACAAACAGTCCTCGCCACCAGCACAACGCCTCTTCTTCTTTTTCGTTTAAACCTTTTCTCCACCTTCATCCTGCCCTCCACCTGTCGTCTTCTCTTGCACCTGCTTGCCGGGGCCCGCTCTCCCCAGCAGTCCCGAGTGTCTGTGGCCACTCAGCAGGTGCTTCACCAGCCCCCCACCCCCAGCCCCACTTCAGCAGGGAGCCCCTTATACGTTTTTTAAAATTTTATTTATTTTTTGACAGGCAGAGTGGACAGTGAGAGAGAGAGACAAAGAGAAAGGTCTTCCTTTTTCCATTGGTTCATCCCCCAGTGGCCGCTGTGGCCAGCATCTGCGGCCGGCGCGCCGCACTGATCTGGAGCCAGGAGCCAGGTGCTTCTCCTGGTCTCCCATGGGGTGCAGGGCCCACTCCTGGGCCACAGCAGAGAGCTGGACAGGAAGAGGAGCAACTGGGACAGAATCCAGCGCCCCGACCGGGACTGGGACTAGAACCCGGTGTGCCGGCGCCGAAGGCAGAGGATTAGCCTAGTGAGCCGTGGCGCCAGCCTCTTATATGTTTTTTATCTCGTGTGGATAATTCACAGGTGGTCCAGGACCCAGCTTTTACTGATAGAAGAAAACAAGCAGATCTCTTCTGCAGAATAAAACCACACAGCTGCCGGTGAAGGCACCGATGGTTGTGCCTGCCCGGGGCGAACCTTGGGATGTGTTGCTAACAGATTCCCAGTGATGCCACAGGCAGCCAGAAAAGCTATTTGGGCACAGTTCTTCCCCCACCACCCCCAGGTTATCTTTCTGAGATAAAGGGGCTGACAGCCTGAATGGGGACATGGATTTGCTGATAGTTGGAAGGAGGTTAATGTCAGGGGCACTAGGAAACAAGTTACAGAATGAGAGACCCCAATGACATTCAGAAGCTGCTCTTAAATCAGATTTGGAGGTAAGCTGGCAGCAGGAAGCCAGGCCGTGCACACAGGACCTGAAGCAGCCGTGCAGGCCCCAGATGAGTCTGTGATGGTTTTCCTGATAGGAACCACCCTGGCATCGTCCCACAGAGAAGCCTGAGTCTCCAGGTGTCTCGGTCCGCAGCTCTCTGTGCTCCGGGCTGACTGCAGACTGCACAGCCAGCACAAGCAGGTGCACGCTTTGGCCACGTGCAGAGTGCCGCTCACTCTCCATCCTGGCGGCTGGTTTGTTCCCGTGACATCTCTGGGTCCGGTGGGCCTAGAAGCCAACATCAGGGACTGGAAAACACCAGCAGCTCCCTGAAGTCCCCTGTGTGGGGCTCCAGGAGGCCCCAGCATCCGAGGGGGATGGCAGCTTCCTTCCGGCCCCCGCTTGAAGCAGCAAGCACTGTACAGAAGACCCCCGTTTCGTTCCACGTTTGGAGACTTCGGCCTGGAATCCTGCGGTGCCCTGGGCAGGGAAAGTTTGCACAGGGTTTTCCTGGACTCACGCTGGATTCTACAGACCATGCTCTGTTTCATTTGCAAGGACACCAGCCCTGATTGGGACTAGTAGGGCAGGCCTCAAGTTCTGGCTCCACCTGGCTCCATGGTCTTCAGGTGCCCTGTTCTGACTTTTCCAGATCAGGGAGGACATGGGGACAAAGGCTGTTAATCCCATGGGATCTCACCTCACAAGGCCACCAGGGCTTCAGAGAATGCCACGAATCTGGGCTCAAGAGTGGCTGGTCATCTCGCTGATGTCCTCCACACTGTGCTGGCCACGGCCACATCTGGCCACTGAGGGCCTGGACTGGGGCAGGGCTACACTGAGATGCACTGTAAGTGTGACGTCCCTTAGCATGAAGAAAGAAGGGAAGTATCTCATTAATAATTACTATATCAACTGTATATAATGTTGGATATAATGTTGGATATATGAGGGTATCTCAAAAAGTTCATGGAAATAGAATTAGAATATGCACTTCCATGAACTTTTTGAAGACCCCTTGTATGTGTGGTTTCCAAAAATCTTGTGCACCAAAACAAACTTGCCTTTTAGCTCCATTTTCCCCATGGACTTTTCCAGTCTCTTCATATTGGGGGAAATACCTAAAATTGCAGTTTCTGTTTCTAGCAATGTGAAATGCATTATTAAAATTAAATTCACCAGCTTCTTGGGGGTGTGCATTTGGTACAGCAGTTAAGGCTCTACCTGGGTTGCCTGCCTCCCATTTTGTAGTGCCTGGGTTTGAGTCTCAGCTCTGCTTATTTGTTTATTTGAGAGGTAGAGTTACAGACAGAGAGAGGGAGAGACAGAGAGAAAGGTCTGCCATCTGCTGGTTCACTCCCCAGATGGCTGCAGTAGCCGGAGCTGGGCTGATCCGAACCCAGGAGCCGAACTCCAGGTCTCTCATGTGGATACAGGGGCCCAAGGACTTGGGCCATCTTCCACTGCTTTCCCAGGCCATAGCAGAGAGCTGGATGGGAAATGGAGCAGCTGGGACGTGAACTGGTGTCTATAAGGGCTGCTGGCGCTGCACACGGAGGCTTGGCCCACTACACCACAGCACCAGCCCCCAGCTCGGCTTCTGAATCCGGCTTTCTGCTAACGAGCGCCCTGGAGGCAGTGAGGACTCAAGTTGTTGGGCCCCTGCCACCCGTACGGGAGACCTAGACTGAACTCCAGGCTCCTGGTTTTGGCCTGGCTCAGCCCTGGGTGTTGTAGGCACTTGAGGAGTGAACCAGCAGATGGGAGGGTCTCTCTTTGTCTCTCTGTCTATCTCTTCTTCTTGCCTTTCAAATATATAAGTAAAAACCATTAAATTCACTGGTTCTTTTTCACTTTTTAAAGACTGTGACTACCAGAACATTTAAAGTGCCCACTGGTACACATTACATGTCTGGGGCATTACCCCAGGTGCACCTGCACCCCAGCTACTGAGCCATCACCTGCTGCCTCCCAGAGTGTGCATTAGCAGGAAGCTGGAAACGTTTGTGGAGCTGGGACTTGAACCCAGGCCCTCTGATACGGCATGTGGGCCTCCCAGGCGGCACCTTAAATGCCAGGCCCAGTGCCCAGCCCGGGCCCCTTCTGTGTCCCCTTTATTTTTTATTCCCCATGAACATGCAGAGCCCCCCCCCCCATCTCCTTAGCAACAGCTGCTCTCTGCACAAGAGCACCACAGACTTTTCCTTACTTATCCACACGCGACTTGCAAAACTTCACATTAACACTCCTCCCAAGGGATCTTGCTTCTTTAAAAATAGGCAAAAACCTCTTGGCCCTGACGAATGATTCTCTGAGGACAATGTGTTTTCTACAAGCAGTCAGGGAAGCCCTCCTGGTGCCTCTGAGAGACGGCGGTGGGTGGAGCCTTGTGCTACCGCCCTGCTCCAGCCTGGGTTGTCCAGGTTTGATCCGCCCTCTCCGACTGTGGGCTTTACCCCACAGTTTACTCGCTTTGTCGCAAATTCCCATCTCCTAATCTCCATTTTCTCTTTTTCACAGTAGCTACCTCTTGATCTCTGGGGAATGTTCCAGCACCCCGATGTTCACTGACACTGCCTGGTACTGAGCTCTACATATTCTGTACAGATGCCTTTTCTCCTATACACACACCCACTGGCGAGGAATTTATAATTCGTGGACAGAAAGCGTTGAACAATAACTAATAATACAATAGAACAAGTGTGATGATATATTGTAACGAAAGTTACATGGTCTCTCTCTCTCTGAAAATGCCTTATGGTACTGTTTAACTTTTTCAGATCATGGTTGATTGCCTGTAACAGACACCATGACAGGTGAACTGTGGATGGGGGTGGGGTCCCTACTGGATGGTAAATTAAGTAAGGAGCAGGCCATTAGCTGGGGGCTGTCTCCTCACTTTAATTTCTTAGGTAATGAATTGCAACCTAACTTACTATGTAAACAAAGATCCAATTTAGGAATATAACGAGCAGCTGAGCTTCAGCCAATCACAGGCAGCCAACTCACTGGGTACAATGCCCAAATGTTACTGACACCTGGCTCTAGCCAATCAGGTGATTTCTCTACTTAGCTGCTATGGTGGCTTAATCAAGGCTCACTCCCGCTGCGTGAGCTCTCTGAATGGGTTGTGGTTCTGAATGCTGAATGGTTGTGGCCCAGGAAACTCTGTTACATTTAGCTTGCATAAGGCTTTCCTGTTCGCAGTATGTGGGGGCAGTCGTGCTCACTGCAAAAGTGGCTAGCCTGTGTTCCGTCTAGGTCCACACGCATTCCCACCAACAGACCCAAACCCAATGTCCCTGTTGTCCCCTGGTAGCTGTCCTGTGAGGACACAGTTGGGCTTTTTATTGGGTGACGCCATCCCTTGGATGGAATGGGCGAAGCATTGAGGAGAGCAGCACCCAGGGCCGGCAGTGTGGCACAGTGGGCTGAGCCATTGCTGTGACACTGGCATCCCGTGTGGGCGCCGGTTCCAGTCCTGGCTGTTCCACTTCCGATCCAGCTCCCTGCTAGTGGCCTGGGAAAGCAGCAGAGGATGGCCCACGTCCCTGGGCCCCATCACCCACCTGGGAGACCCTGGTGGAGTTCCAGGGTCCTGGTTTACGCCTGGTCCAGTCGTGGCCACGGTGGCCATTTTGATGAGTGAACCAGTGGATGGAAGACCTCTGTGTGAGTGTGAGTCTCCCCCTCTCTCCTATCTCTGCCTTCCAACAACATAAATAAATCCTACAAATGCCCCCCTCTCATTTGGAACAAGTCTGCCTCTGACGACGGCTAGTGAGGACACCCAGAGCCAGCTCCCCTGGGGGACCAGAGAAGCCCCAGACTTGCGACCCCAGCCCCCTGTCCAAGCCCTGTACCCGTCTGCAGAGCCGACCGTGACCCTGGGCCCCAAGCCTGCCTCCCACAAGGCCCAGCCTGCACTGTTTTCACACTTTCCTTATTGTTTCAAGGTGAACTCAGAAAATCCAAAGCCAACGACCAGAAACCCCAAACAGCTGCCCGTTTTCCCGAGTTGCTGCGTGGACCGGCGGTTTCCCCGAGCCGCTGGCCCCGCACGGCCCCGCACAGCCCCGCACAGCCCCGCACAGCCCCGGGCAGCCCCGCATGGCCCCTTCACACAGCCCTGCACACAGCCCCGCACAGCCCCGCAGAGCCCCACACAGCCCTGCACTACCCCGCACACAGCCCCGCACACAGCCCCGCACACAGCCCTGCACACAGCCCCGCAGAGCCCCGCACAGCCCCGGGCAGCCCCGCACACAGCCCGGGGCAGCCCCGCACGGCCCCGCAGAGCCCCACACAGCCCCGCACAGCCCCAGGCAGCCCCGCACAGCCCCGCACAGCCCGGGGCAGCCCCGCACGGCCCCGCACAGCCCCACGCTGCCGCCGAGGGGGACGCGCCGCCGGGCCCGTCCGGCAGGTGGCAGCATTGCGCAGCCCATGCAGCCTCTCGCAGTGGGCGCTGCGTCCCCCGGGCTGGGCGGCCGGGCTCCGGGAGCCGCGCCGGGAGGGTGGCAGCGCGGGTGGACGCCCAGCTCCGGGAGGACTCGGGCTCGGGGTTTCTGCGGCTCCGGACAAAGCCGTGGCTTTGGAGAGCTGGTCCAGTTCGCTTGACATGTCCTGCTCATCCTTGCAAAGCGCCGGGAGGAGGGGCCGCGCCGCGCTCGCCGGGCGATGCCGGCCGCCGCCGGGAGAGGGCGCCAGCGCCACGCGCTGCGGGCGGGTCCGGCCGCGACCTTGGACGCGGGCTGCGGGCGTGGGCGGTGCGGGATCCACCAGGGCGCCGCACCTGTTCCCTCAGACACCTCCCTTCGTCCACCTCCGCTTCCTCGCGGTTTTCCTCAGCCTCTCTGAAGAGACGGCTCCCCAGCGGTCTTTAAACATCTTTGAGTTGACCTCATCTTGGAGACAGAAGAAATCCTCTTAGTCCCTAAGGTCCTCTCCGTTGTCCACCCCCAGCGTCCCGGTCGGGCAGCTTCCTCAGCCTCCCCGCCCCCTCACTTCTTGACGCTGGAATGTTCTAGATTTTTCTAGAAAGGGTCCTCTCCTTAGCCCCTGTCCCACTTGCTGGGATTCCGGTCCCGAGACCTTGGTGCCTCCAGCTGTGCCTGTTAGGAGTTTTTTAAAGATTTGCTTATTTATTCGGAAGGCAGAGTTATATACATAGACATAAATCTCCCATCCGCTGCCTCACTCCCCAGATAGCTGCAATGGCCAAGGCTGGGCCAGGCGCAAACCGGGAGCCAGGAACTCCAGGGCCCACGCCCGGCTGCTTTCCCAGGTGCATTAGTAGGGAACTGGCTCGGAAGTGGAGCAGCCAGGTCTCGAACCCGCGCTGTGCTTGGGATGCTGGTGTCACAATGGCGGGTTACCTCACTGCAGCACAGTGCAGGCCCCTGGTTATTTCATGTCAGGAATTGAGGGGGCCTCTGGGGATACAGGTAAGACAGGATCCCTACCCTCAAGAAGCCCACCGTTCTTCCCGGGCCACAAGCACCCGCATGACCAGGTAGAACTGAGTGCAGGAGGCCGCAGGGGCACAGCAGAGGGAAAGTCGATTCTGCCTCTGCTACACGTGAGGGGACAAGGGAGACCTCAAAGGAGAGGGGACTTTGGGCTGGACCCTGAAAGGTGGTGGTGGTTGGGGGGGAAGTTGCCAGACAGGGCAGGGTGATTGGCACTCCAGCGAGAGCCTGTTGGGGCTCGGAGGTGGGCAAGTGGGCGGTGCATCCTGGGTGGGGGCGTCAGGGGCTGCAGATGACCTGCAAAGGGGGGTGGACCCCGAAGGTCGTGCTGGAGAGCATGGGGTTCACGCTGGAGACGCTGTGGAGCCCCGAGGCTTTTAGGGTCAGTTGCCTTTGGAAGGACAACTGGAGGCTGAATGGAGGGAGGAGAGAGAGGAGGCAGCCAGCCACGGCCTCACTCACAATATCCCAGGGCTGAGAACAGCCGCCTCCTGGCTGTAGCCCACTGGCACCCGTTCTCCGGGAGGGCTCCTGGCTCCACGCTGCCGCTGTCGACACCCGGGTCAGCAGCCCCACCGCTGACCACAGGGAGCTGTGTGGGTCACCCTCTCGTTCGCTCATTCTGCAAATGGTCGTTCCCCACCACTGTGGGCCGGGTGCGGCTGCTGCTGTGGGTACCGTGGCGAGAAAGCAGCGTGGCCCCAGCTGTCGTGGAAGTGGTCGTGGAGGAGGGGAGACTGCTATAAACCCCACAGTGTCACGGCCCCGAGTACGCATTGCCACTTGGAAGGCATGAATGCAGCTCTGTGAGTGTGTAACGGTATACCAAAGAACCCTGCCCCTCAGCTTTAGCTGAGATGCACAGCCTGATGGAGAGCTCACCAGGGGAGGGCAGGGAGTTGCCGGAGACAAAGCAGAGTGTGCAAAGGCCCTATGGCCCGAGACAGAGCATTGAAAGGTTGGGGACTTCAAAGACTGAGTGGCCAAGCATCATGAGAGGAACTGGTGAGAGACAGAGACAGGAGCGGAGCTATGGGACGTCATCCGATTCAGGCCAAGCTTTGTGTTTGTTTGAGGAGAGCAGGTCAGGTAAGCAGAAGTGACACAAAAGTCACAGTAATAGTAAGAGCTTGGGGGAACGCGAGGGAGGAGGGGAGGCCAGGCTCCGGCAGTCGTACGGACAGTAGCTTCTCCTTTAGCAACCGTGTGTTGTTGGACAATTCGCAGGTTTGCATGGGAGCCTCCTTGTTGAGAGCGTAGGGTTGACGCCAGTACTTCACACAGTAAGCACAGCCTTAGCACCACGCAGGTCTTAGCTGTTGTACTTGCCTGTTAGCATTGAATTTCCCGGTGTTTTTCACGTCATTAGGAAATGCTTGTGTGTAGTGTTGCGTTGGGGAGAGCGTGTGGGGAGGTATGCGGTTTAATCCCACTTTGTTGCATGTGAAGTGTTCGTGTTTTGGGAGGCTTTTGCCTTCCAGCTGGTGGCCTTGGGGTGTGTTGGCTGGGCCAGCACAGACAGGGTGGAAACGCCCTGTTGCTTGCCCTGACCTGTGACCCCTGACCTGTGACATGCTGAAGGCTCACCTGCCTTGGTCACTCAGCCTGAAGTGTCGGTGATGCTTCCAGGTGCCTTGTGCCGAGAGCTGCTGGGCACCTGCTGGGCCCCCTGTGGGCTGTGTGAGCTGTTCCCTGATGTTGGGAACTGGTGGAAGCAGCTGGCCACCCAGCCCTGGGCTGTGCCTGTCTGGGCTGTCCCCAGCGGTCTGGGGGCCAGGTCTTAGGGTGTTGGGAAGAGATGTTTATTCTCACTGTCTCATGCCAACAGTGGCGTGGGCTCCTCATATTTCAGCTCCTAATTTTGCCTTCATCTGTGTTATTCTCAAACTGGGCCCTCGGGCTGCAGCCGCTGCTGGACCGCGAGTTTCTGGTCCTTGCTGTGGTCCATGCCTAAACGAGCATCAACGATTTAGCAACCCAGGCTCCTGCACGGGACCAACTGAACCCGAACTCAGCAGGGATTTTCAAAGCATAGAAGAAGCGGCTGGGGGTCTTGGTTTCTTTCCTCAGGCCCCTGTCACTTGCCATTGGTGGTGGCCTTTGGGACATCGCGGCTTCGAGACCGACATTCTTGTCTCCGAACAACAGGTGCTTCTTCTGCCTTGTGCGTGCAAAGCTAAAAGCGGTTGTCCATGTGATCGGTTTCAGAGCAAAGTGTGTCCCAAGGTGACTTGTTAGACTCAGAAGTGGCTGGCAACTTTTAATTTGCAGGTTTGCTTGTTAACACAAAGTTATAAAATTCTGTCTCATCGGGGATGCAGCTACATATTCATGAGAAGGAAACTGACTGGCAAGAATTACCACCCCCGCCTTAGCCGTGCTGGTGGGATTCCAGGTCTCTGGTGCAGCGTTCGGGCCCCCAAGGCTGCTGAGCCACCCCTCTCTGCACAGGAGGGGAGGCCCCACACGCTTGGGGCACCCCTGAGCCTGGATCTCTCAGGCCCTTAGTGTTTTTGCCGTGGTCCAGCTCAGGGGCCTGAGTCAGGCGAGCGGACTCTGCTGTGTCATTCGGCCCGGGGCTTTTAGATGCAAAGGATCTTTCAGAGGTTTCTGAAGAGCATGGGTTTCAAAGTTCCTTTGAACCGAGATAGACTCGTCTGTTCCTTCTGTTTTGCCGTGACCTTGAAGGTGCTGCGAGGCCCTGCTGGGGGCAGAACTCCCTGTAAACCTAGGGTTTGCCTGGCGGTCTCTGAAGCCAGGTTCCTGCCCTACTCCCCTGGGAGGTGTTCCTGACACCCTAGGGTGCACTGACTGTGTGCCTGCTCACGGTAGGGCCTCCTGGGGGTCTCAGGTCTGCCCACACTGCCTGGGTCCAGCTCCTTCCTCCTAGCACGCCTTGGGACAAACACCTGTACTTTGCAAAGGATGTACTCCAGTGTTGGGTGCAAATCGTCAACACATACGAAGGTGAAAGCGAGGTAGGGGGCCGACACTGTGGTCTAGGAGGCTGAAGCCTCCACCTGTGACGCCGGCATCCCAAATGGGCACCAATTCAAGTCTCAGCTGCTCCTCTTCCGATCCAGCTCTCTGCTATGGCCTGGGAAAGCAGCAGAAGATGACCCAAGTGCTTGGGCTCCTGCACCCACATGGGAGACCCAGATGCAGCTCCAGGCTCCTGGCTTTGGATCAGCTCAGCTCCAGCCATTGTGGCCATTTGGGGAGTGAACCAGTGGATGGAAGACTTTTCTCTCTCTCTCTCCTGTTACTCTACCTTTCAAATAAATAAATAAACATTAAAAAAAAGAAGCAATGTGGGGCTTTTGGTTGAGCACAAGTGGTAAGCGAAAGAACAGAGAGGTGCCTGGGAGACTGTTAGGCAGCCTGGCTCTCTGGGAGTGACGGCCTCGGTGTCACGCGGCTAAATTTGCATCTCCCTGCTTTACTCTTCTCCAGCGCTGTGACCTCGAGCAAGTCATTTCTTTTTCTACCTGTGTCATGGAAGTGTTAACATGGACCATGGTTAGAATTGGCGATGATGTTTGTGGGATTGGTGTGATGGCACCGTGGGCTAAGCCACTGCCTGTGGCACTGGCACCCCATAGAGCACCAGTTAGAGTCCTGGCTGCGGTACTTCTGATCCGGCTCCCTGCTAATGCACCTGGGAAAGCAGCAGAAGATGGTCCAAGTCTTTGGGTCCCTGACACCATATGGGGAGCTTGGATGGAGTTCTTCCAGGCGCCCGACTTCAGCCTGGCCCAGTCCTGGCCATGGCAGCCATTTGGGGAGTGAACCAGCTGATAGAAGATCTCTCTCTCTCTCTTTCTCTCTCTGTAACCCTTTCAAATAAGTGAAATAAATCTTTAAAAAGAAAGAATGTGTGCATGATGGCTAGTCCAGTATTGGGCATGTGGTAGGCTATAATGAATATTAGTTAATACTAATTAAATAGTATTAATTAATACTAATTATTGGCTGCATCAACAGGGTAGCGGGTTGGTCTAGAAGGGAGTTGCTGTGTTGCTCAGTTCCGTCTGGGGAAACGTGTTCCATTCGGGGTGCTGCTCTTGGGTGGTGCGTGTGCGCATGTGTGTCATTGAACAGTTACAATCTTTCCAAGGATGAAGGTCATGAAAGTGCTCCAGCAAACAAGGGGGACATTTAGCTTGGAACATGGAAAGCTGGGCTTGAGCTGCCTTGAAGAGGTTGCTGGGTGACCGTGTAGAAGGGGGAGCAGAGACTCGGGGCGCAGCTCCAAAGGACCTGACATGACTCGTTGGCGGCTGTGGGCCGTGAGCGCTGTCACGTGGTGGCTTGGGCTGCCCCTGCGTCGCCCTGCCCCGGTTACTGAGCTGGGCCTGGCGTGGCTCGTAGAGCCGTGAGAAGGCTCCGTGGGCAGAGGGAGCGGGCCGGGCATCAGCTCCCTGGCGCCTTGTGGGAGGCACGGCTCATCACAGTCCCTGCACAGGAAGTGCCACTGTGAATCCAAGGGGCTGCGAGCCAGCACCGAGGTCTCTTGTCCCAGGGATGAAATCTGCACTTGGTGCAGGAGACAATGACCCAGCAAGCATTTCTCTCTAGAATGATTAAAGTCCCCGGATCCACCAGGACCCATTCGTTTCAACTATTCCATTTCCCAAGAATATCATCTCATTACTTTTCCAATGACCCAGTAGTTGGGGCACGAGTGACTGAGTCCAGAGAGTCACTGGCGCCATGGATTATCTCGGGCCTGCAGCCCGTTTCTTTTCATTTCCGCGTGTGCCCTCCTGTCTCCTCATCTGTGTGGAGCTGAAAATAGGAACTCGGCCTGACCTTATTATCCACCACTCACGATTTTATAGTCTTTGGTTAAATCTCCTCTTCATAAGTGTTCCTGGGCCTTGGATGGCAGTTTTGCTTCCTTTTTTTTTTTTTTTTCTAAAAGGCTGCTTCTTGCAGCTCAGGTCCAGTGGCCTGGCCCTTCTCCTGGCCTCCCAGTCAGCCCTGATGAGAAATCTGTGGGCTTAGGAACAAAGGACGCCACCCCTTTAGCCTGGAACTGTCTCCCGATCCGACTTACACGGGGCTTGAGATGCCACTGGGGAGGGTGGCCGGCCAGGGTGTGTGATGGACACTACAGCAGCTGACCCTGCCCCTTCTGCGTGAGTCCTGTTGTGGGAGAGGAGCTAGAGCCGTGGGAGAACTCTGGACGGCTCTTCCCGCCCCCAGCAGTGTTCTTGGAGCCCACACTGGTGCACTGCCGGGATGTGGTGGGAGGAAAGTGATGCAGGAAAATTGTGGGGCCGACTAGACTTGAGGGTTGGCCTCTTGCACCTGCTCCCCCGCAGGGAGTGGGGCTGGGGGCGAGGACGTGGGAAAACCCCGGGAGGCGTGGGACTTGGACACACGCCAGATTTTGGAACACGCAGGACGTGGGCGGCTGAAGGCAGTTTTCCTTCTCAGGAGTGGGCGGGAGCAGTGTCATTCCTGTGGCCCCCACCGTAGGCTGCTGCTTCTCCCTGCGGCTCCGGGGTGGCTTCACCGGCTTTGCCGGGGGTGTGCTGCCTGGCCCAGCGTCCTCAGAACCCATCGGGCCCCTGAGCTTCGGGCACTCTGGGCCTGGCTTTGGCAACAAAGGACAGGACCACCCTTTCTTGCCGGGGACCCAGTGCAGACTCCGCCTCCTTTGTGGAAACTTCCCCGGTCATGTGGGTGTGCTTCTGTTCTGCCCGGCTGCATGGCCTGCTGACCTCGTCCTGAGCTGCTTCCCACCCCTGGCCCCCTGGCTGGCACCCCTGTTGCTGCCCACTCTGTGGGGGGGGGGGACTGAGGTTGGCCGTGTGACCTCAAATAGCTGCGGCAAGGTGGCCCTGGCCAGCCGAGGTGCTGGGGGCATGGAGAGGGCAAGGGTGGTTGGGTTCTCAGACCCTGGCTCAGCCAAGCTCTGTGAGATCTGTGAGGACTTTCAGAAACCTGTTTCCTTGCAGGGACAATAAAACTCTCTTCCTTGCAGAGGTGGGAGGTATATTTTGTAATGATGATTTGTGACTGAGAGGGAGAGAGAGAGATCTTCCATCTACTGGTTTTCTCCCCCAAATGGCCACAGTGGGTGGGACTGGGAAGGGCCGAAGCCAGCAGTTAGGAGATCCATCCGCATCTCCCATGTGCGTACGGGGACTCAAGCACTTGGGCCATCTTCCACTGCTTTCCCAGGCCATAGCAGAGAGCTGGATTGAAAGAGGAGCAGCCGGGACTAGAACCTGCACCCATATGGGATGCCGGCGTCCTAGGCGGCGGCTTTACCTGCCGTGCCCCAAGCACGCGTATTCCTGTGAGCAGATCATTCGCACTGGGGTTTTGTACACAGCTGTGGGGCTCGGAGACTGATTTCTCCAAGAGAGGGCGCCACATTCCACAGGCTTGAGAGACGCTGATTTTTGTCCCTTTTCCCCACTCGTTAGCTCACTCCTTCATTCGCTCACTCGATGGACATTCAGCGTGTGGCTGGCTGTGTGCCAGGGAGGTTCCTTCTGTTGCTGACCCACGGGGTGGCACCTTGCACAGAGCCCAGCTGTCTACCTCATTCTGTGCTATCTTTTATGCATGACTCAATCTAGGGGGTGAGGGTGTGCAGCCCATTTCTGTCCCGCCAGAGGTGTGGAAAAGCATGCCCTGGGGTTTTAAAAGAAGAAGAAAGAGAAAGAAAGAATTATCTAGGCCGGCCTCTGCCTGTGACATCGGCGTCCCATATGGGCTCCAGTTAGAGTCCTGGCTGCTCCACTTCCTATCCAGCTCCCTGCTGGTGTGCCTGGGGAAGAAGCAGAGGATGACCTAGGTCCTTGGGCCCCTGAACCCACATGGGATATCTGGATAAAACTCCTGGCTTCAGCGTGGCCATTGTGGCCATTTGGGGAATGAACCAACAGATGGAAGATTCTCTCTCTCTCTCTCTCTGTGTATCTCTCTCTGAAACTCTGCTTTTTAAATAAATAAATAATTTAAAAAATCATTTGTATCCAAAGTCAGCATTTCCAAGCCAGCCGCGGCTGCAAAATCCACGGGTTCCCCCTAGCTAGGGCTCGTCTCAGGGTGGAGGGGATCGGGGCCCCGGGAAAGCCTCACCAGCCTTATCAGAAACAGGCTCCCTACTGCAGCGTGCACGATTTGCCAGGCCTACGTTCTTCATGCTGCCACCCACCTCAACTCCACCAGTGCGGCCAGGGAATCCCTCCGGGGGTCCTCCCGCACTGGTGATGGCACCCAGCGTCCTCACCCTGTTGAAATCCCGATGTCCCCTGCCAGTGAATTCTCACAGGCCACGCCCATGGGCGGGCGCAGGGGGCGTGCACCCTGCCTTACAGGCTGGGTCCCTTCTTCTCAGTTGAGTTGACTGGCAGACGCAATCCAGGGCCCCTCCCTCCAACTGGGCAGCCTCTCGGATTCTAAGTGTCACATCCTGGCGGGGGTGGGCTTTGATCCCCACCTGCAGCCAGACCTCGGCTGGAACCAAAGACACACTGTGTGCATCATGGGCCGCACAGGTGGTCCTACTGTGGGCTGCCTCGTCCCCCAGCTGTGTGGAGCAAGCACTACTAGGCGCTTTGCTGGGGCGGGAGGTCTTTGGTGTGCATCTACTTTGCACGGGGTGCCACACCAGACGCCAGAGACGTGGACCACTGGCACAGGGAGAGATGCAGACGGGTGGTGAGAGCGACAGGGAAGGGACAGGCTATGGAACCCAGTCTTGAGGGTTTAGAAGAGCCTTGTTGGAGTTGTAGCAGGGATGAGCCTTTGAAGTGAGGCCCAGGGGATGCCTAGGTGCTCACAGCTGGGTGCGCGGGGATGGTAGAGGGTGCATGTCCAGGCAGGGCGTGGTGGCTCACATGCATGATTGGTGATAGATGAGATGGGAGAGCAAACATCTGGATGATCGCTGTTGCTTCCTGCTCATTTTGCTCTGCACCCCTTCCCCAGTGCAGGGTCAGCAGGCACATCTTGTGCAGCACGTGCTCATTAAAACCACAGCAACCACGAGCCTCTCAGAAACGTTTCAACTCAAGTGTGCGGCTGCCTTGGAGGAAGGCTACATGGAGGGTGACGTGGCCGTCTCTGCCTGCTCCAAGGCAGTGGGTGGCTGGGGGGTGACATCACAGGTGGGGCTCATTGCGGCTGGGGCTGTGGCCTGGTCCTTGGCAGGCTGCCTGAGGCTCAGTGGAAGGTCCACGTTCTAGAAAGTGCATTAGCAGGGAATGTTGGTATAGAAGCAGGGGAACTGTGCCAGAAGGAGCCACTTGCAGAGTTGGCCTCGTGTGTCTGCCCTGAGCGTGAGGTTCTACAACCTGTGGAGGCAGACACTGTGCTCCTGCGACTGCTTTGTGGTGGCTAGCAGATGTGACCAGCAGCCAGAGCAGTCTCAAGTCTCTGAGTAGCATTGCGCACCTTCGAAACCTTCAAAGGATGCTGTCATGGCTAAACGACACTGGCTCGGGGGCTGTAACCATGAACAAAACAGCAGTGCATTTAATACATAAAGACATAGTTTCTCCCTCGCACACAGGTCAGAGCTGGAGGTGGCCCAGGGGTGGTGGACAGCTCTGCTTTGGGAGGTTGTGCGGGATCCAGATGCCCTGTCTTTTGGCCAGCCACCATCTTTCAAGGTCAAAGACAGCTCACCAAGATCACGTGCAGGAGGTGGGAACTGAAGGGAGCACAAGTGTCTCTCTTATAAGGGCCTAGCCTGGGCTGGTGCCTTGGCTCACTAGGCTAATCCTCTGCCTGCAGCGCTGTCACCCCAGGTTCTAGTCCCGGTTGGGGTGCCGGATTCTGTCCCGGTTGCTCCTCTTCCAGTCCAGCTCTCTGCTGTGGCCCAGAAAGGCAGTGGAGGATGGCCCAAGTGCTTGGGCCCTGCACCTGCATTGGAGACAAGGAGAAAGCAGCTGGCTCCTGGCTTCGGATCGGCACAGTGTGCTGGCCGTAGCGGCCACTTCGGGGGTGAACTAAAGGCAAAGGAAGACCTTTCTCTCTGTCCCTCTCTCTCTCTCTATCTCTGCCTGTCAAAAAAAAAAAAAAAAAAAAAAAAAAGGGCCTGGCCTGGAAGCTTCAGACGCCACTTCTCTTGTCGCTGTGTTGCCAGCACTTTGTTGCTTGGCTGTGTCCAACAGCAGTGAGGGCTGGTGGGGCAGCTTGTGGCTGGGCTGTGAGCGTTTGGCTGGAGTTCAGGGTTTATGGTCCAAGGAAAGAGGAGAGACTAGATGATGATGGACAGTCAGCCTGAGAGAAAGGAGGCAGAGGGGTTTATCATCTTGCCTTTCGCAGATGAAGGCACTGAGACAGCACCACGGAGCCACGTGGGTCAGGGTCTGTGCCCAGTGTGGTCCCTGTGACCAGTGAAGTGACGGGCACCACGCTGGGCACGGGCACAGCTTCTCACTGTCTCAGAGCATCGTTGTGAAGGAGCTATCGGGGCATGCCTTTTACAGAAGATGCTGCGGAGCTACAAGCAGCTGAGTGGACCAGGGTTTTACAGCTTGAGAAGACGGGGCTGGAGTTCAAACGCGGGGCTCTTTTCATGAGGCCACAGTGTCCCATAGGACAAGTCACTGCCGGGCGAGCCCGCATGTGATGCAAGACTGGCCGTGTGGGTGACCAGTGCTGCTTGCTGGAGCCCAGTGCTATGGCTGTGCCCTTGGTCACTCTGTCCTTTTGTGGAAAAAGCCCCTCTCCTGAGGAGTTGGTCCCCTAGCCTGGCCTCCCCTTCGCATCCTTCTTCCTCCTCCTCCTCCTCCTCTTCTTCTTTTTAAAGATTTATTTATTTATTTGAAAGTCTGAGTTACACACAGAGAGAAGGAGAGGTAGAGAGAGAGAGAGAGAGTCTTCCATGTGCTGGTTCACTCCTCAATTGGCTGCAACTGTTGGAGCTGTGCCAATCCGTAGCCAGGAGACAGGAGCTTCTTCCAGGTGTCTCACGTGGGTGGAGGGGCCCAAGGACTTGGACCATCTTCTACTGCTTTCCCAGGCCATAGCAGAGAGCTGGATCAGAAGTGGGGCATCTGGGACTTGAACTGGCACCCATATGGGATGCCGGCACTGCAGGCAGTGGCTTTACCTGCTATGCCACAGCACCAGCTCCAAGCATCCTGCTTCTTGATGAGCACTGGGCTATACTGTTTTGTTTTTTTTTTTGAATTAACTTTTGTCTCTTTCAAAATTTACTGAAGGAATGAGGCTCATAAAATCCAGCTGCCGTCAGTTGGCTGGCAAACCTCTTGGGATGTTTTTGGTCGCTGCTTTTATTGTTGTCGAGATCTTTAGGAAAAGTAGGAATGTGCAATTCTCCTGCGATTTGCTTCTTTCCCTTAACAGCCCTTGCATTTATCTGTTTTGTTCATCTACCACCACCACCACCACCACTACCATGGCCCATTAAAATGGACCTCCTGCTTGCTAGTGGACACGTGCTAGAGCAGCCTTGTGCCTGACTTTGGGTCCTGTCCATGTGTCGGTGTTGTGTGTGCTGTGTTGTTAGTTGTGTGGACTTTGGGTCCATACCAGATCCTGTCTGAATCCCGGATCCATGACCTATGGATGATTCTGGGAGGCTGACTTCCTGTAAACTGGAGTTAGTAACAGTAATGCCCCTCGTGGGAGGCTGGCCGGCCCACAGGAGTACAAGCACAGATGTTCCTAGAACCGGGCCTGGCACCTGTGCTCCAGCTCTGCCTGGCTCCTGTGACTTGACATTCAAGTTGTGTGTGATCCTTGTTTTTCTAAAGCGCACTGTGTCGTGACAGGTGCAGGTTTGCATGCACTTCTGTGCACCTGCGGGGGCATTGCTGTAGAATAAACTTCTCCGAGCAGTGTTAGAGGCTCTGGGGGTCTGGGGATGTTCAGTGTCACACAGCTGGCGGCTGCTCCCTGCTCATGCTTTTCTTGGTTTCCCCTGGAGCAGCTGCTGGGGGTCCTGCACACGGCCAGGGGTGGGCAGAGCCAAGTGGTGGGGAGTTCTCCCCTGTGTTTTCCCAGGCCTGGTCCATCGAGAGCTGGAGCAGAAGTGGAGCAACCGGGACTCGAACCAGCACCCTTATGGGATGCTGGCACTGCAGGCGGTGGCTTTACCTGCTACGCCACAGCATCGGCCCTGGGCATTTGTTAGACTAGACAGCTTCCTGGCCATCCTGACCGGGGTGTGCAATCCTATTCTATGGAAGGCACGGTTGGGGCAGTGACCCTGGCAGAGGACTTGGAGCAGGGCCCACCTGTGTGTTGTGAGGCTGGGCTGGAGGGCATAGGTGGTCGAGGGAAGGGACGTGTGTCATCCCTGAGTCTGCCCAGGCTCAGCAGGAGCTCTAGGCTCAGGGTGCTGTGCTGGGCCGTCATGTCTCTGCTGAGTGATGTGGAGGTGACGGTTCCCAGGATGTGGGGACCAAGTATATGCCTTGAAACGCAGGAAGTGAAACAGAGCAGCTGTACATTATTGCAGCGAGGGGCTGATAGTAACTGTGATGTTCTGACTTGGGGAATAGAAGGTTGGTCATTTATTTGTCCAACAAAGGTCTATTCATCTGTGTTTGCTGAGCACTTACTTTGTGCTGGGCACATGCGTGGTACATACTGGGGTGTAGAAATGTCGGAGGCATAAATTCTACCTCTTAGGACCCCACAGACTTTAAGAGCCCTTGCCGAGACTGAACTGATCCAGGATACCAGGAGTGATGGTGGCAGTGATGTGAGTAGGCTCTGGGCCCTGGCCTGGAGCTGAGGCTGAGGAGTGGGTGTGGTTGGGAATATTGGGGTCTCGTTGGAAAAAAGGACTTTTCTGTTCAAATGCTAGAATCCAAAAACTATAACTCATAATTAGAAATGATATCTATTTAGTTTAGAATTATAAAATATGGAACAAATTAAAGATCACCTGCAGCTCTGTCATCCGGCACCAACCTTCGAAAAGTAAGTGTATTTATGTTTGACCACATTTACAGGGAGGTATATTTTATTTTATTTAAAGTTTAGTTATTTAGTTGAAAGCCAGAGTGACACAGAAATGGAGAGAGAGGTCTTCCATCTGCTGGTGTTAGTCTCCAAATGCCTGCAACAGCTGGGCTGCGCCAGGCTGAAGCCAGGAGCCAGGAACTCCATCCTGACCTCCCATGTGGGTGGCAGGGACCCGCGTTCTTGGACCATTATCTGCTGCTTCCAGGTGCATTAACAGGGAGCTGGGTAGGAAGAGGCAGGACCGGATCCCAGAAACTGAAAAAGCAGCAGCTTAACTCACTGTCCACGGGGCCCAACCCTGCAGGTACATTTTAAGAGTAAAATTGAGAATTATACGTCATATATTGTTCTGTGGCTTGAGTTTTCACTTCAAATGTGCTAGGAACATTCCATATCTTTGAATATTCTTTGATAACATGGTATGTAAGGGATTATGGTATTCTGTTATAAATATCAGTATAATCAACTTAGTCAACTAGTGATTGACTGGATTCACAGGTTATTTCCAAGTTTCTGATTCTTACCCGTTACTCTATGGTGAATATCCTTCTTCTTAATCTTTCTGTACATTTCTCACTCCTTAAATCAAGGCACCAGAATCAGACCGCTGGGACAAACATGGTGGACTTTTAAAACTTTTGTTACTAAATTATTCTGTTTTTAAGATTTGTTTATTTATTTGACAGGCAGATTGACAGAAAGAGGGAGTGAGAGAGCTCTTCCATCTGCTGGTTTGCCCCTCAAATGAAGGCAACAGTTCAAGGAGGTGCACACTAAGTCCAGGGGCCTGGAACTTCATCTGGGTCTCCCACATGGGTGGCAGGGGCCAAGTCCTTCCCAGGCACATTATCGAGGTGCTAGATCAAAAGCAGACCAGCCTGGACACGAACCAGCATTTCTGTATAGGAATGCTGGCACCACAAGTGAGGGCCTAACCTGCTGCACCACAATGCCAGCCCTGCTCTGTTACTCCTGAGGGGGCTTATGCCAGGTGTGTGAGAGAATGCCAGTGTCCCTGGGTCCTCATCAACACAGCGAGCTTTTATTTTAAAACTGCTTTGCGGCTTTGTTTCTGTTTGAAATAATACGTGGTGGGTATGAGGATCTGGGACTTGAGGCTGCAAGATTCTAGACCATGCTTTTGAAAATCAGGTGATGCTGTGAAAGTACTTTGCTACAGAGAGAGAGAGAGAGAGAGAGAGAGAGAGAGAGAGGTGATACTTTGCTACACACACACACACACACAGGAGAATACCATTGTGATTTTCACGTCCAGACTGAGGTGGGTGGGGAGACTGGGCAGTTGGGCTGATTTGAATGAAGTCATCAACCCGTTCCTTAGCAGGCGTGTGACCCTCCCAGTTCAGGCTGCTGTCGTGGACAAGGTGGGCTAAACAAAAGGAATGTGTCCCTTACAGGTCTGGGGGCTGGAGGGCCAATATCAAGGGGCTGGCCCACGTGGTTCCTGTTGATGGCTCTCTTTCTGCTTTACTGATGGAGCGCTTCTTGCTGCATCCTCACATAAAGGAGAGAGACAGAGAGGGAGGGAGGGAGAGAGAGAGAGAGAGAGAGAGATGGAGGGAGGGAGAGAGAGAGAGAGAGATATGGAGGGAGGGAGAGAGAGAGAGAGAGAGAGAGAGAGAGAGAGAGAGAGAGAGAGAGAGAGGCCAGTCCCATTAAACTGATTACCCAAAGCCCCATCTCTGAATATCATTGTATTAGGAATTAGGGCTTCTTGGGTGGTTATTGACGTCATAAATAAGAGTGTCAATCGTTAAATCAACAACAGGAGTCACTGTGCACCTTCTCCCCATGTAGGACCTCTGTCCTTAATGTGTTGTACTATGTGAATTAACGGTAAGACTAGTACTCAAACAGTACTCTATACTTTGTGTGTCTGTGTGGGTCCGGTCTGTTGAAATCTTCGCTTAGTATATACTAAGTTGATCTTCTGTATATAAAGATAATTGAAAATGAATCTTGATGAAGAATGGGATGGGAGAGGGAGCGGGAGATGGGATGGTTGTGGGTGGGAGGGAGGTAATGGGGGGAAAAAGCCACTATAATCCAAAAGTTGTACTTTGGAAAATTATATTTATTAAATAAAAGTTGAAAAAAAAGGAATTAGGGCTTCAACACGTGACTCGAGGGGCACACACACTCAGTCCGTATCAGCCATCTGGAACAGTTAACATTGCGGAGCCTCCATGGCTTCCGTTACCAACAGGGAGGCTACACTGCACGCTCCCAGACGATGACATTGTAGAGTGCGTGTATGTGGACTGGTCGGCTCTCCATCACCTTAATGCAGCATTGAGAGGGACTGCGCAGGAGGGAAGCAGGCTTATGTTGTGCAAGTTCATAGACCAAGATCCCGTGGTCCTATTGGGCTGGCGTCTAATGAGTGTGCGCAGCGGCTGGCTGAGTGTGTGCAGCGGGTGTGTGTGTGTGTGTGTGTGTGTGTGTGACGTGGTGAGGCCGTGAGCGGAGGGAGTGAGCAGCTGGGACCAGCTCAGTTTTTGTAACCAGCCCAATTGCTGGAACTGCCTTCTAAGGACATGGTCGGTCCAATGACTTAAAACCTCCCCACCGGACCCCCTCCCGACCACGTGATCCAATCAACCATCAACCCAAGACTTTGGGAGTCATGCAGATTGTGCAAACCCTAGCAGCACACATAGCAGGCACTTAATCAAAGATAGATGTTAGCTATGTAAGTGGTATTTCCATAACCGCCAAAAGGTAACCACTGGGTGTTTCTTGGTGTTACTTAGAAGAAGGATCCTATGTTTAAAAACCAAAGGAGGGGCTGGTGCTGTGGTATAGTGGGTAAAGCCACCACCTGCAGTGCCAGTATCCCATATGGGCACCGGTTCAAGTCCTGGTTGCTCCACTTCCAATCGAGCTCTCTGCTATGGCCTGGGAAAGCAGTAGAAGATGGCCCAAGTCCTTGGGCCCCTGCACCCACATGGGAGACCCAGAAGAAGCTCCTGGCTCCTGGCTTCAGATCAGTGCAGCTCAGGCCATTGCGGTCATCTGGGGAGTGAATCAGCAGATGGAAGACCTCTCTCTCCCCTCTTTGCCTCTGCCTCTCTGAAACTTTCTGCCTTTCAAATAAATAAATAAATCTTAAAAAAAAAAATGGAGAGGCTGGTATTGTGGTGCAGCCAGGTAGGTATCCCTGCTACTCTGCTTCTGATCCAGCTTCCTGCTAATGTGCCTGGGAAAGCAGTGGATAACAGCTCACCTACCCATGTGGTGGCTCTGCCACCCATGTGGGAGACTTGGGTGGAGTTCCAGGCTCCTGGCTTCTGCCTGGCTCAGGCCTGGCCATTATGGCCATTTGGGAAGGGAACTAGCAGATGGAAGATGTCCCTCTCTGTCTCTCTCTGTCACTCTGCATTTCAAGTAAATAAAATTAAATCTTTTTTTTTTTTTTTGACAGGCAGAATGGATAGTGAGAGAGAGAGACAGAGAGAAAGGTCTTCCTTTTTGCTGTTGGTTCACCCTCCAATGGCCGCTGCGGGCGGCGCATCACGCTGATCCGAAGCCAGGAGCCAGGTGCTTCTCCTGGTCTCCCATGTGGGTGCAGGGCCCAAGCACTTGGGTCATCCTCCACTGCCTTCCCGGGCCACAGCTGAGAGCTGGCCTGGAAGAGGGGCAACCGGGATAGAATCCGGCGCCCCACCCGGGACTAGAACCCGCAAGGCACAGGATTAGCCTGTTAAGCCATGGCGCCGGCTAAAATTAAATCTTAGAAAACAAAACAAAAATAGAGTCCGTCTCTGCATATGTCAGAGCAAGAAAGGGGCCAGGGAACCCAGGTTTGGTAGGTCACTTGTTCAATACCATTGTTTCTTTCTTTTTTGCTTTTATTTTAATTATTTGGAGCTGGGGAAGATGAGTTCTAAGATTTATCCCCATGCTTTGTGAACTCTACCCACGGGCACACAAGACAACATGATTTCCAGCTCTATGCTCATTGTAGAAACCTACTCCTGACTACTCCACGAAAGCTTCTAGAACTTTCCCCAGGCCTCATGAGGCCGGCCTGTGGGGCTGGGGGTCTGTGGCCCCCTCGGACACAGGTAGAACGTCCTACACAAGCAGGCTGTCAGCTGTGGCTAGAAAGCCTGTCTCCAGGCCATCTGGCATCTCCCCACCAATAGCTTCTTGTGCTGCATGTGTGACCTCACACCTTCAGGGTGGGGTCAATCTTTCACTCAGAGCTGGCAGGGGAAGGGGCTGAGCACTGGGGAGGGTTGGACCTGCTCCAAGAGACCCTGGCTATCTTGGGTGACCTTGCGGTTTTAAACCACGCCTTCAGGTTGGTTGTGCATCTTCTACCCAGAGCTAGCAGAGGAGGGGCTGAGCCCCTAAGGACACAGACAGTCTCCGGGAGACCCCCACTATCTCCTTGAGCCCCAAACCAATCAACATACATATGTGAAACCCCCATCCAATGGGCACCCCCCCCCCCCCCCCCCCCAGTAAGGTGACCCAGTGAACAGACAGTAATGCCTTAAAACCCCGGGACATTTCCTCAAAGCCAGTGTCCTGCTTGGGTACTCTGCCTGGTCTCCTCTCTGACCACTTTCTCTATCACTTGCCAATCAAATAAAAGTTTCTGCTGTTTTGCAAATTGTTTCCTGGCTTTTTATTTCTATGCTAAGCTGAAGAAAAGAACCCACGAGACTCGCTCCGGCCACCGCCCTCCCCTCCGTGACCAGTAACACCTCACCTCGGGTAGGTGTTGCTGCTCACCCGGCCCCCATTCTCCTGGGTTTTCCGACGCCAGAAACGCCTGCCATTTTTAAGTCTCTGCTCCGCAGGTTGCCCTCATCCCTCCTTTCTCATTTCTCACTGTGAAAATCTCTCCTTTCTTTCTTGATGGCTTCCAGGGAGCTGGAAATAGAGGTAATTTGAATTTGGCAATTATGATGACAATGAAACGAGGTTTGTGAGATGCAGGATGTAAAATGCAGGAGTTGCCTGCTGTGGAAACCTCGCTTTCTGCGCCTCCCTTCTGTGGGGGCCACTGTGTGTGTGGGGGGGCGGGCGTGGCGCTGTCTACCCCAGGCCACTGCACTATGGGGTGAGAAACAGCTTAGGCAGGCGACCATGGATGGGGCTGGAGCTGCCACCGTCAGGCCCTGCCTGGTTTCTTCTGACCCTGGTGGCATCTTTGCCATGCCCCACCGGGTCCCCTGCCCTTGGCTGGTCCCATGCGGCAGCCACGTGGTGGCACTGGCAGGTGCAGCCCGGCAGAAGGCTCCGGGGGTGGGGCTGCTCATGGCAACCTTTCTCTCTGTCCTCGAAGCAAGGCTTTCCAAGACTTGCTGAGGGCAAGTCCTGTGTCAGGTGCTCTGAGCGCTGGGAAAGGCAGCGTGGACGCATGCGTGAAAACCTTCCCTCCTGCTCCTATCTCGCCTACCCCTTAAACAAGCGGCTCCAGTTCGCAGTGGAAAAAGATCTGCTAAAACCCGGTGTCAGAAGCAGGCCACGTGCGCCGTAGAACAGCGAGCCAGTCTCCCAGTGGGCGCCATCTGTTCTCATTAGAGCAAAGGAACGGCGACAGCCCGGGGAGGAGGGGCCTGCAGGTGCACAGAAGGAAGCGTGCTAGCCTCCTATCTTTCCAGAGACTTTGCTTTTTGTGTTGTTTGGTTTGGTTTCTGTCTGGCAGGCTCAAAGAGAGGCTGTCCTACTTTCCACAAGAACAATCACTCCAACACTTTAAGAAATTAAGTCCCTGGAGGGTAAAAAAAAAAATCTGGTTCCAGAGGGCTTATAATGGCTCCTTGACCACACACTGTGCCTGCCGATTTATAACAGAGAAATATTGCAGAAGTTGGTGTGCATAAGCCATTGCTTAAAGAGGGCTAGATGCTTTCTGGGGACATCAATCTCCCCACAGTGTCCCCAGCACTTATTCAATCTGGACAGCATATCTGCCCAGAGAGGAGCTGGCCTGTTCCTCACCCTCTGCACTTGGATATTGATAGCAATTCCTCCAGAACCAGCAGGCTGGGGAGAGCGAGCGAGACCAGGGCTCTGCAGGGGACCAGACAGACTGCAGGGGTCTCTCTATGACCAGCCTTTGGGGAAGCCCCCCAGGGAGTGCCCACTCAGTCAGTGACTCAAGGAGACTTCAACAAGTTCATGGAAAAATGGAATTAATAGAGCAGTTTATTTTGGTGCCAAAAAATACCTTGAAATCCACCTTAGGCATTTTCCGTGAACTTTTTGAAGACCCCACATCTGTCCCCATGGAGATGTGCTTTTGGAGGGGTCTGGATTCACGCTGTAGGGGAAGGCAGAGGAGATAATGAGAGAATTTGGCCCCGGGTTTCAAGGGCTCCTTCCCTAGGTTGTACATCATAGATTTGGCTGCAAAGTTGGCCTGAGGCCTGAAGCGTCTCTTCTGGGCGCCTGCACAGTGCAATGCCCGTCTCCTCGCTTGGGGTCTCCTTACCTCCTGCCCCCAACACCCCTTTTGCAGTCCCCATTCTGCCTCCTGTCAAAGGCTTGGTTTGTGTATCTTGGGCTGTCTGCAGATTCCTGCTAAAAAGTTAACCAGTGTTGGCCGGTGCTGCGGCTCACTAGGCTAATCTTCCGCCTGCGGTGCCGGTACCCCAGGTTCTAGTCCCGGTTGGGGTGCTGAATTCTGTCCCGGTTGCTCCTCTTCCAATCCAGCTCTCTGCTGAGGCCTGGGAAGGCAGTGGAGGATGGCCCAAGTGCTTGGGCCCTGCACCTGCATGGGAGACCAGGAGAAGCACCTGGCTCCTGGCTTCGGATCAGCGCGGTGAGCTGGCCGTAGCAGCCATTTGGGGGGTGAACCAACAGAAGAAAGACCTTTCTCTCTGTCTCTTTCTCTCACTATCTAACTCTGCCTGTCAAAAAAAAAAAAAAAAAAAAAAGTTAACCAGTGTCAGGATATTCTTGGAGTGTGTGTGTGTGTGTGTGTGTGGCGGGGAGGGTGGGGAAAGAGTGGCGCTTATTAACAGGTGCTTTGAATTTGGGAAAGGACAGGGGCTGGGATGGGAAGTGTGAGACCCATGACACTGACGCAGAATAGATGGCACATCACACGCCCTGGGGGATGGGGCAGGAAGGAGGCCCGTCCTGGGCAGGGGGAAGTGAGACAGAAATGTTCCTAAGAGGACTGGAATGTGGGAAGTCCAGTGGTCAGAAAAACGTCTGTCCCCTCCTGGTCCTCCGGCTGGGCTGATCCAACCCGCAGAAGCAAGCGAGCTCCCTGGGCTGCTGGAGCAGGTGAGGGAGAGGCAGTGCCCCGGGCAAGGCGGGCTGCTCAGGCCCCTTTTTCTGTTCTTTTTCAAAAGCACAAAGCGAAATTTTGCATTGGGATTTGGGGAGGAGATACAGTAACGTGGCCTCTGAGATGGAGTGAGAGGCAGAATGAAAAGTGTCCTCCAGCCAGGGAGCAAACGGGCTGCGGCTGGAGCAAGGGTGGCAGGGACCCGAGACAGCACCACCGCCTGCAGCAAAGCCAACTGCACAATGAAACTTGAGTTTCCAATAAACAACGAAGATATTCTTTTCCACCTCAGAATGTCCCTTGTGATGCTTGGGACATTAATACCCAAACATTATTGTTTATCTGAATTGAAATTTAACTGATGTCTTGTATTTTTATCAGGCAAGCTGGTATGGTCCTGGCCTTTTGTAATTCCTTGTACATGTTGTCAAAGAATTTAAAAAGTTAAAATCCTAACTGTCCTACAGACATACAGTGAACAAAGAGCAAAGATTTTTTAACTCATTGATGAATGAGAGAACCAGTAAGATGCCATACCAGCTCAGATGCACTCACCACCTGCCCACACCCACACTCACACAGTTAAGACCTGCAGGACCAAATTTGTTAATAGATGCAAAATTAGCTATGCTCACAGGGCAATAATCAATTGCACTCCACTGGGTGAAAATAATTTGCATTTCCACGCACAAGAACGGTGCTCATTACTCTCAGCTCTGTGGGACTTGCGCCGGTTGTAAAGCAGGTCAAAGACAATGGAAGACAGAGAGCCAGGAAGGCTGTGTTGGACTGAACGTCCAGGAGTCACTTTGGCCCGTTTCAGAGTCTTTCACAATGTTTTCTGAGGATGTCGCGCGGCTTGTCTCCCGGGCCTTTGCACGTGATGGCTGTCCCGCTTCGTTGTCTCATACACACCCTCGATGGCTCATCGTAAACATCCTGGCCTCTGAGAAGCCCTCCTGACCCCCAGTCCAGCTCAGTGTCCTCTGTCACCTGTCCTCATGGGGGCCATGTTTCTTTCTTTAGAACACTTATGTCAGGTTCTAACTCATCCTCCGTGCTGGGGTCCTGGGTCCTGGCGTCGTCTGGCTCCTGCTCCATCAGCCTCCCCTTCAGTAACAATGCTCTGCTCATACTTCTCTCCCTTCTGTTCCTCAACCCTGAGAGGCTTTTCCCTGACGCAGGGACTTTGCACCTGCTGATCCCTGGGCCTGGAATATTTTCTCTCAGCGTTTGCATGTCATGTTCCTCTCCGCCCCTCAGATCTGTCTGAACGTCAAGGCTCCTCCCAATCTCATATCTGGAGATGTTCCCTTTCCCAGCCTCACTTTCCATCCCAATGATTCTTAAAGCTTAGCATGGAGGAGACGCACCTGGCAGGCTGTGCACAGGCTGCTGGCGCCCGCGAGCAGCCCTCCAGTTTCTGTCACTCTGCTGTACCATTTCACCTAGGCTGTCACACTGCCAGGTGACAAAGCTATGTCCTAAACTCATTGTTCCTTTCTTTCTCTAATGTATATTAGTCTTTCTAATGTAGATTAGCTTTTCGTTACTATAATGGAATACCTGAGACAAGCTGTATATGAGGGAAAGTTTATTTAGCTCACAGTTCAGGAGACTCATATCCAAGATCAGGAAGCTACCACTGGCTCAGCCTCTGACGGTGGTGTGCTGGCTGGCAGAGCCCCGAGGTGACACAGAGCATCGTGTGGCAGGAGGGTGTGCTTGTGTCCATGCCCACATCTGTGGCTAGGTGGCATCTTATAAAGTCGTGGGGTTTTACCATAACAAACCAGTCCAGTCCAATCCAATCACTCTGGAAAGGTCTCACATGCAGACATTGTAAATGGATTAAGTTTCCACCTTCTTAGTACCGTTAACATAAGCCTTCGGGGACCAAAGCTTTAGCACATGGGCATTTTGGGGGGGGTCATTCAGCATGCAAACCAATTTCCAAATCATAGCTTTGTGTGTGTGATGTATCATAACACAGTACATATGCAATGTGGGAGGCCCTAGACACGGTGCTTTGTGAGTGTGACGTATCAGAACCCAGTACATATGAAATGTGGGAGGCCCTAGACACGGGGCTTTGTGTGTGTGACGTATCAGAACCCAGTACATATGCAATGTGGGAGGCCCTAGACACGATGCTTTGTGTGTGTGACATATCAGAACCCAGTACATATGCAATGTGGGAGGCCCTAGACACGGTGCTTTGTGTGTGTGACGTATCAGAACCCAGTACATATGCAATGTGGGAGGCCCTAGACACGGTGCTTTGCGTGTGTGACGTATCAGAACCCAGTACATATGAAATGTGGGAGGCCCTAGACACGGTGCTTTGCGTGTGTGACGTATCAGAACCCAGTACATATGCAATGTGGGAGGCCCTAGACACGGTGCTTTGCGTGTGTGACGTATCAGAACACAGTACATATGCAATGTTGGAGGCCCTAGACACGGTGCTTTGCGTGTGTGACGTATCAGAACCCAGTACATATGCAATGTGGGAGGCCCTAGACACGGTGCTGTGTGTGTGTGATGTATCAGAACCCAGTACATATGCAATGTGGGAGGCCCTAGACACGGTGCTTTGTGTGTGTGACGTATCAGAACCCAGTACATATGAAATGTGGGAGGCCCTAGACACGGTGCTTTGTGTGTGTGACGTATCAGAACACAGTACATATGCAATGTGGGAGGCCCTAGACACGGTGCTTTGTGTGTGTGACGTATCAGAACCCAGTACATATGCAATGTGGGAGGCCCTAGACACGGTGCTTTGTGTGTGTGACGTATCAGAACCCAGTACATATGAAATGTGGGAGGCCCTAGACACGGTGCTTTGCGTGTGTGACGTATCAGAACCCAGTACATATGCAATGTGGGAGGCCCTAGACACGGTGCTTTGCGTGTGTGATGTATCAGAACCCAGTACATATGCAATGTGGGAGGCCCTAGACACGGTGCTTTGTGAGTGTGACGTATCAGAACCCAGTACATATGAAATGTGGGAGGCCCTAGACACGGGGCTTTGTGTGTGTGACGTATCAGAACACAGTACATATGCAATGTGGGAGGCCCTAGACACGGTGCTTTGCGTGTGTGACGTATCAGAACACGGTACATATGCAATGTGGGAGGCCCTAGACACGGTGCTTTGCGTGTGTGACGTATCAGAACCCGGTACATATGAAATGTGGGAGGCCCTAGACACGGTGCTTTGTGTGTGTGACGTATCAGAACACGGTACATATGAAATGTGGGAGGCCCTAGACACGGTGCTTTGTGTGTGTGACGTATCAGAACACGGTACATATGAAATGTGGGAGGCCCTAGACACGGTGCTTTGCGTGTGTGACGTATCAGAACACAGTACATATGCAATGTGGGAGGCCCTAGACACGGGGCTTTGTGTGTGTGACGTATCAGAACCCAGTACATATGAAATGTGGGAGGCCCTAGACACGGTGCTTTGTGTGTGTGACGTATCAGAACACAGTACATATGCAATGTGGGAGGCCCTAGACACGGTGCTTTGCGTGTGTGACGTATCAGAACACGGTACATATGAAATGTGGGAGGCCCTAGACACGGTGCTTTGTGTGTGATGTATCAGAACACAGTACATATGCAATGTGGGAGGCCCTAGACACGGTGCTTTGTGTGTGTGACGTATCAGAACCCAGTACATATGAAATGTGGGAGGCCCTAGACACGGTGCTTTGTGTGTGTGACGTATCAGAACACAGTACATATGCAATGTGGGAGGCCCTAGACACGGTGCTTTGCGTGTGTGACGTATCAGAACACAGTACATATGAAATGTGGGAGGCCCTAGACACGGTGCTTTGCGTGTGTGATGTATCAGAACACAGTACATATGCAATGTGGGAGGCCCTAGACACGGTGCTTTGCGTGTGTGACGTATCAGAACACAGTACATATGAAATGTGGGAGGCCCTAGACACGGTGCTTTGCGTGTGTGACGTATCAGAACACGGTACATATGAAATGTGGGAGGCCCTAGACACGGTGCTTTGTGTGTGTGACGTATCAGAACACGGTACATATGCAATGTGGGAGGCCCTAGACACGGTGCTTTGTGTGTGTGATGTATCAGAACACGGTACATATGAAATGTGGGAGGCCCTAGACATGGTGCTTAAAAGTGCATGCTCTGAAATCAGTCTTAGATGTGAATCTTTTTCTGCTAAATACTGTGTGTTTTTGAGATGGTTACTTAACCATTCTGTGCTTCAGATTATGGGGTTCACGATACCGCTGAATCTTGGAGTTGTAGTGTGAAAGAGATAATTCTTCTAAGGAGTTTAGTCCCTGTGCCTTGTAGCTACCAGGCTCATGGCCTAAAAGGCTCCTTCTTATGGAAACAGATTTCTTTCTTTTTTTTTATTTGAAAGGTAGAGTTACAGAGAGAGAGAGAGAGATAGAGAGAGATCTTACATCTCTGGTTCACCCCCAAATGGCCACAATGGTCAGGGCTGGGCCAGGTTGAAGCCAGGAGGCTCATCTGGGTCTTCCCACCTAAGTGGTAGGGGCCCAAGGACTTGGGCCCTCTACTGCTGCTTTCCCAGGTGCATTAGCAGGGAGCTGGATTGGAAGCGGAGGTGTGGGACTCAAACCGGTGCCCAAATGGGATGCTGGGGTCGCCGGCAGCAGTTAACCACAAAGCTGGTGACCATATTTCCGGTTTAACAGTCACATCTCCGACTCCATTAGTCTTGGCAAGCCAGCTATTTGAGGGCATCACACAGAGCACGCGAGCAGATGTCCCTTGAGTCTGCCTGCATGGCCTCTCACAGCAACCTCTGTAGATGTCTACAAGAGACAGAGCACTGGGTGGCTTGGCTCCTGCTCTGCTCCTAAGCCAGCAAGTCCTGTTCCAGCCCCGGCGAGCGAGGATAAGACGATAACAGCAATGCTGCATCCAGGAGTGCTGCTTTAAATAATCCCTCTCCTTAATAGCTTTGCCCCTGGCGTGTGACAGGTGTTTACATTATTAAGTAAAAGCATTTAAACAGCAGCCTCCTTGGTTGTAAGGGTGAAGGAGATGAAAATCCAAGCAGTGCTCCGCCATTGAAATCAATGAGACCTGTCAGATCTGTAACACATGAGCTACTTAGAGGCCTCCGCTCACATCTCAATACACTCATTCCCTCCAAGCCTGGCTAGGCCTTGGGATGCTCATTCAAGTCTGCCCTCTCCCAGGGGAGGCTGCATTAACTCATAGTTGGCTCAACATGGACCCAGTAGTTATGCTATTAGGGACGAGGCGAGCTTGAGCCGGTTGCCGTCTGGAGAAATGAACTTTTGGGGATCCCAGCAGTCAAGACCCTTGGCTGATCAGAAGCAGGGCCCACAGACATGGCTGTCCTCCCCTGGGGTTGCCCATGGAGCTGCGTGCCATCACCCAGGTCGCCCTTTCTTGAGCTGGGTCTGCTCCCTCTTTAGATACCACACGGGCAACCTCATTCCCAGCAGTGGCACCCGGGAGCCCAGTTCCTGACACTCAAATCTCTTCTATCTTGGAGTCTGCACTCTCGTCCTCCTGCAGAAGCCCCGCCCTTTCTGGTCAGACCAAGACCCTCTCTGACAATTGAGGGAAAACCCTCACATAGCGGGGCAGCTGGATTTTACATCCAGCCCTTGTTCCTTGTCATTTATCTTTCCCTGGGAAGCCCCCCCTCCCTCCCATTTCTGCAGGCCCCACCCAGCTGGTGGCAGGGGACACTGGTTCTTTATTAATGCAAGCTTCTGTCAGAAGGGGGCGCTGATCCTTTTGGAACCACAGGTTTATGGCCCGGCACGTGGGCTCAGCGGCCTCGCTCCCAGAGTGAGTGAGTTTCCATCTGTTGTCTCTCTCCCAAAGTGGCTGCAAAAGCCAGGCTGGGCCAGGCCAGGCCAAAGCTAGGAACCAGGAAGTCCCTCTGGGTCTCCCATGTGTGTGGCAGGTATGTAAGTCCTTGGGTTCCCTTCTGATGCTTTCCCAGGCACGTTAGCAGGAAGCTGGATCACAAGTGGAGCAGCTGGGACTTGAACAAGCAAGCATATGGGATATCAATGTCACAGGCTGTAGCTTAACCTGCTGCACCACAATGCTGGCCCCTAATTTCATTTCCATGAACTTTCTGAAATACTCCTGTTCTTAGCATAACATTCATGGTGTAATAACATATCACTCTGACCTGATGTTCTTTTCAGGAGGTGGGGTTAGATGTGCGAGGAGCTGAAGCATTCCTAAAACCCCTTAACGGAAGGGGGATGAGAAGGGAGAAGGAGGAGGCCCCGTTTTCATTTTGCCCATCTCAGTTCTGGGTCTGTCCTGGCCTCTCCATGTCCAAACAAGTGTGACTTGAACTTCTGGGGAGCTCTGGACCACATACCATCAGGGAACAGGAATGTGACTGCCCTGGGTCACTCGGAGGCCACAAAGTTGGCTGAGAGGGGAAGACGGGATTGATTGTGGCAAAAAACATCGGAACCTCTGAGGCAGCCTTGGTGTTGGAGGGTGATATGTCGACTGCATCTCATGACGAATTCGAGAAAACTCTGCGAGGGGACTTCCACAACGCCATGGAAGATACAAATTAAAAGATAAGTTTGTTTCAGTGCAAGAAGTTGTTGAAATCTGTAAAAGGCTTTTTCATACATTTTCTATGAGGCCTTTGAAGACCTCTCATACTCAGATACACACTCAGAGGCAGAGAGTGGGCTGGGGGAGAGAGATCTTCCATCTGCTGGTTGGCTCTCCAAATGCTTCCACACCTCCATCAGGGTCAGAGGCTGAAGCTGGGAGTCAGAACTCCTTCCCACGTGGGTGGCAGAGAGCCAGGTCCTTGAGGCATCATTGCTGCCTCCCAGGGTCTGCATAGCAGGAAGCCGGAGTCAGGAGCTGGGAACGGAACCCAGGCGCTTGCATAAGGGACGCCCTCTGAGTGTCCTGAGCTGGGACACTTGGAAGGGGTGAGGCTGCCCCCTAGCCCCTGGCCGGGTTTGCAGGCTCACACAGACCACCACATGCCCGCAAGGGGCACCTCCCACCTCTGCGGCCGGCCAGGAGGCCCTGCAGCCACGAACAAGCGTGCCAGGAGGAGCCTGTAGTTTCTAAGGCACACTGGCGCCTGCAGCCCGGTTCCTGGGGCGCGGAGAGCGCGCGACGACAGCTTGCTCACTCGAGGATTTTATTCTGGACACCACCTGCAGAAAGCAAAATTTAAAGAAAACGATCTGTCGGTTGTTCTCTCCGGGAGAGGGCGAATCCCGGGCTGGGCGGCTTCCTCCCGCGTTGCCATCCGCCTTTGCTCTCCCATGCACTCTGCGCCCCGGGACCCCTTTGTGGCCGCCGCGATCCCGGGATCCCGGGCCTCGCTTCCTCCTCCGCCGCTCATTTTCTGAAATTCCCGCAGGTGTTAGCCTTGCCTTGCTTCTGGGACAGATCCTGCTGGGTACTGACACCCAGCTGACACCATTTAAAAACGGGGCGGGGTCTCAGGGTGGGGCCTACCGGGTAGAGGGCGACCCCTCGCCACCACTTCGGGTCGTCGCCAGATCCCTAGCGGGCCTTGTAAACAAGGAGTGGCTTCTGCTCAGATCCCGCCTGAGAACCTTGACTCTGTCCAGTCTTTGCTCCCAGGCCCATAAGGCGAGGTGCATGGGACGCAGCCCAGGGAGACCAAGTGAGCCCGACTGGCGCCCCCGTGCCTGCTCGGGCCTCTGCGCTCAGCTGTCGGTTGCGCCTGTGCTAAGTTCTGCGTGGGAATCTTTGGAAGTGGGCTCAGTGTAATATGGGATAATGCAGATAGCTAGATTAGGGTCACGAGCTGGAAGCCACACCTCCCCCACCGCATACAATCCTATGGGCCCACCTGTCAATTAAATGACCCCTTCTGCAGGATGTGCCCCCCCCCCCCCTTACCTGGGCAAACAAGCAAATTTCTCTCTCCCTTCCTTCCCTGGCCCACTCTCCCTGAACAATGCCCGTGTGTATGCGTTTTCCTCACCTTTAGGTAAACTTCATCACTTTGTACGTTGTCTTGGTGCCTATACTTAGAATGCTTCTCCAACTAGGAGGCAAGAGGCTGGCATGGAAATTAGGCACAGTCTGGCCCTCAAGTGTACAGCCACTGTCGGGAATTCCTCCATTCTGTGACTTCCCAGACGTCTGGCGCTTCGGATTCTTCTTGGTTTGCTAATTCTTGAGTTTTTTCAGATCAGCTGGTCTCTCCTAGCAAGCATGAGGTGTTAGCATCCTTGGAGTTGCAGGCAAGTTATAATCTGAGATCCCAGGTGCCACTACTCTTTTGTGGCCATTTAACCCCTAACAAGATTCTTTTTAGTTCTGATTCCAAAGCTCCATTTTCTAATCCATCCTATCTTACTTGATTGTTGAGCACCTGCTATGTGCCAGAGGCTGCTTCCTAGCCCTGGCAGTCCTGTTCATGGAGCTTACGCCCAAGGCAATAGGAACCTGTTCTGTATCTTGTTTGAACCTCTTTTTCTAAGCTGTCAACAAATTCTTGTGGCTACTCATTCTCACTTCACCCCAGGGTGGCCACATAAGTAAATTTCACTTTTATACTTGGGGTTCTGGGTTGAAGGTTTGTGTCCTCTCCAATCCTTGTATTGAGATCCTAGCCTATAACCCTCCATGTGGTGGGATTAGCAGGTGAAGCTGTTGGGAGGTGATTAAGCTGTGAAGGTGGAGAATTCGCGAATAGGGTTGGCAATTAGGGCCCTTATAAAGATAGGCCAGAGCGTTAGGCTGCCCTCTTTCCGCTTTCGAGGATGCTGGAAGATGCCCATGGTCTGCAGCCTGGAGGAGGGCCCTCCCTAGCACCTGCCCATGCTGGCACCTGCTCTCTCAGCCGCTGGAACGGTGAGAAATACAAGTGTGTTGTTTGTAAGCTGCTCAGCTGCTCAGCACACATCTTTAACAGTAGGAAAACACTAAAGCAGGTGTGGGAAACCGCTCTGAAGTGCAGTATCTGAAAGGTATTGTGATGGCACTGAAGCAAACCGGGTTACTATTTAGGAAGGTGGGTGGATTCTCCCCACTTGGGTGAGTATGTGTTGCTGTCCGTGTGTGAAGTCGGTCTCCCTTTGTGGGTGCATACATGTTGCTGTCCATGTGTGAAGTCAGGCTCCCTTTGTGTGTGTTTGTAGTGGGCATCTGCTGTTGCTACCACCATTCAGCTGCTCCCCGTGACACTGGGGAGGAGACATTTCCGTCATGCCTCCGTCATGGTCTGAGGATCGCCTCACAGCTCCCTCTACCCTGGATGCCCTCCTCTGTTCTCCCAGGGGGAAAGAGTGGCTGCCTGGTGGGTGAGTTTGGGTGCAGAGGCCGAGCATGTTAGTTAGATCCAGTCTCTTTCTCTTTGGCACCTACGGGTCTGCTCCTTCACCCCTCTGCTCCGTGGTGAGGCCCCCACGGGGTGGAGCACCTGTCTGGGTTGCCACAGGCCCTCTGGTTCAGGAATTCATAGGCTCACCTGGTTACTGAAGGAAACCTGGAAGCCCCGTAGTAAAGGTGCTATTTTCACGCCTCTCCATTTGGCTCAGGGGTCTTTTTCTCAACTGGCTCCAATCTAGGGGGGGACATGGCGATCGCTCAAACCTCCCATCTTCCCCGGCTCATAGTTTGGATTAAGTGAAGCTGAGTCCACATATGAGACTGCAATCCATTCCCCTTCCAGTGTGATGATTGGGTTAAGGTTGAGCCTATCAGCATAATCAGGTTCTCATTGGAGAATTGATTTGGGTCTGCTGGGCCTAAAAGAGAGCTGTGGTGGCCATCCTGTTGCAACACAAAGCAGAAGTAGAAAGCTAGTCCTGAGGATGTTGTTTGGGTTCAGGCTTCAGTCCTATCTGGGGCAAATTCTTCTGTATCTGGACTTCTCATTTGAAGTGAAATGATTTTCTTTTGGCCTAGGCCAGTTTGGGTCGATTTTCGGCCACCTACAGTGGTGAGTCATTTTTCATGTTTTCATTGTTGTTCATTTAATTGATCTTAGAAGCCTACAGATCACTTTTAGAAAGTATCCAGTCACTCCACGAAAGAACTTGTGTTTTATTGTTGAGATATTAATTACATTAGGCATATGTGTTATGTATTTCCTTTATGTATTGGTCTGTAATTTTGGTAACAAATCTAATGTGATCTTTGACTCACTTTAAACAGATGATCATTTTAGTTTCTTTCTTAACTGGATTTATTCTTGAAAGTTATAAAAATCATTATAAATGTACTAGAGGAAACAAACTCTTTGGGGAAAGTCACTTTAGTAATATACCAAGATAAGCACTCGACATTTTGGTTGGGAATTTTGGTGAAGGTGAAATTTAGCAAGAAGAGTGTTGAGGTTTGGATGGGCAACAAAAAAGGAGAAGGACCTCCTGCTAACAGGAAAGAAAGCAGTGGAGGTAAGAGGGAGCCATGTTCATTGCTATGGAGGGAGAGATGGCTTCTGTTTTATAGAATTGTTTTTGAAAAGAGAGCCAGAGTGACAGAAAGAGGGAGAGAGAATGAGGGAGGTCTTCCATATGCTGGTTCGCTCCCCCAAGTCGCTGCAACTAGCCAAAGCCAGATGCCCAGAATTCCATCTGTGGTCTTCCACTGGTTGGCAGGGACCCAGGTACTTGAGTTATCATTGGTTGCTTTCCCAGGCACATTAGCAGGGAGCTGGATTGGAATCAGGGCAACTGAACCTTGAACTGGCACTCCGATATGGGATGCCAGAGTTGTAAGCCGGGGCTTAACCTGCTGTGCCACAATGACAGTCCTTGTTTTATAGAATTGCTGTTGGAAAGTGATTTCTCATCGAAGGACTACATTTCCTAGCACCCTTCGCAGCTAGACAGGATCATGTGACTCATTTTCACCAATGAAGTGTGAGTATAAGTCATGTGTTACATCTATGCCAAGTCTTCTTCTTCTCCTTTTTTAAAAGATTTATTTATTTAATTTGAAAGTCAGAGTTACATACAGAGAGAAGAAAAGGCAGAGAGAGAGGTCTTCCATCTGCTAGTTCACTCCCCAATTGGCCGCAATGGCCAGAGCTGCACCGATCCAAAGCCAGGAGCCAGGAGCTTCTTCCAGGTCTCCCACATGGGTGCAGCGGCCCAAGGACTTGGGCCATCTTCCACTGCTTTCCAAGGCCATAGCAGAGAACTGGATCAGAAGTGGAACAGCTGGGACTTGAACTGGTGCCCATATAGGATGCCAGCATTGCAGGCAGCAGCTTTACCCACTACACCACAGCGCCGGCCCCAGCCATGTCTTTTAAAACAGTGGTGCACTCTCCCCCCCACCCCCAACACTCCCAGAAACCTTTTATTTAAGGTATAAAAACTTCATGCATTTCATAAATACAACTTTAGGGACATAGTGATTCTTCCCACCCTACCTGCTCTCCTGCCTGCCCTCCCACCCTTCTTCCTCCTCCCTCTTTTATTTCAATTCTTATTTTTTATTAAAATCTATTTTCAATTAGCTTTATACACAGAAGATTAACTTGATACTAGGTAAAGAGTTCAACAAGTAGTATGAAACAAAAAGCCTGTTCCTCACAGTTTTTTGACTTTACTTTTGATTTCTTCTGACCCATTATTCAATCAGGAGCATGCTGTTAAGTCTCCATGTGTTTGCATGTGTTCTAGAGGCTCTTGAGTTGTTGATTTCTAACTTCATTCCTTGCAGTAGGAGAAGGTGCATGGTATGATTTTGGTTTTTTTCTTTTTGAATTTGCTGAGACTTGCTTTATGGCCTAGCCTATGGTCTATTCTAGAGAAAGTTCCATGCACTGGTGGGAAGAATGTGTATTCTGTATCTGGAGGATGAAAAGTTCTGCAGATATCCGTTAGGTCCATTTGGTCCATAGTGTTGATTAAGTGTTGTTTCCTTGCTGACTTTCTGTCTGGTTGGTCTGTCCTTTGCTGAAAGTGGGATATTGAAGTCCCCATTACTATTGTATAGGAGTCTATGTTTCCCTTTAGATTCATTAACATTTCTTTTATATAGCCAGGTGCCCTGTAGTTAGGTGCATGTACATTTATAATAGTCACATCTTCCTGTTGAATTGATCCCTTAATGATTGCATATGCCCTTCTTTTGTCTTTTTTTAATAGTTTTTGTGTTCAAGTCTATTTTGTCTGATCTTAGGATCAGCTCTTTTGGTTTTTGTTAGCGTGGAATATCTTTTTCCATCCTTTCACTTTCAGTCTGAGTGTATCTTTGTTGGTGAGATGTGTTTCATGTAGGCAGCAAATAATGGGTTTTGTTTCTTAATCCACTCAGCCAGTCTGTATTTTTAACTGGAGAGTTGAGGCTATTTACATTCAAGGTGACTATTGATAAGTATCAACTTTGCCCTGCCATTTTTTCGTGAATATTCCTGTTGTTTACTTTGGATTTCCTTTATACTTTTATGAGGGGATTTTCTGCCTTTACCTTCTTTTGTAGTGATGACCATGTTTCTGTGTTTCTGTGTGTAGCACATCCTTAAGCATCTTTTGTAATGTTGGATGAGTGGTGACAAATTCAATTTTTGTTATGAAAGGTCTTTATTTCACCTTAATTCATAAATCAGAGCTTTTCAGGGTACAGTATTCTGGGTTGACAGTTTTTCTCTTAATACTTAGAATATTCTCACCATATATATCTCACAACTGGGCTGATCTCAAGGCAGGAGCCAGGAGCTTCCTCTGGGTCTGCCATGCAGGTGCAGAGGCCCAAAGACTTAGGCCATCTTCTACTGCTTTCCCAGGTCAAAACAGAGAGCTTGATCAGAAGTGGAGCAGCTGGGACTCGAACCAGCTCCCGTATGGGATGCTGGCACCACAGGCCATGGCAGCTTTACCTGCTATACCACAGTGCCAGCCCTATCTTCCTTATTCTTGTTTCTTGAATTGTTGCGTTTATTTTTAGGCATTTGTGGAGATATCTGTTAATTTTTTTCTCCTGTGATGGCTTTTGTCTTTGGACTATGCTCCTGCCCCTGTGGATTAGTGAAGTGTCTACTCTTTCAGTACCCTGAGGTGTGTGCTAGGTGTGGCCAGGGAGCTCTGTTCAGTGCTTCAGGGTGAGGGGAGTGTCCAAGGTGACACCCAAGTTGAGTGTAGTAAATCTCTCTCTCTCTCTTTTTTTAATCAGAAGGGAGGTTTAATCTGCTCTTTTGGCATTGTCTCACGCTCACCTCCTCTCTTCCAAGGAGACCAATGCCTGGGCACTAGCCCCAGTAGGTATAATATTCATTTGCACTGCCACAAGAACCACAGAAAGGATCCCCTCTGTCCTCAGTGTGAGCATGGATCCTGCAGCAGCGACCCTTACCAGGGAATCAGGGAGCCCTGAGCATGTGGAGCTGCCCACAGTGATTACCCAAAGACCCAGCCATACCCTGTGCCCTTTCACACAGCCACAGTCCTAGCACACAATTCTCCCATGATCATGAGTATTGTGTAACAGACCCTGTCAGTTCTCCCATCCAGACTTGGGCATCTCTTCTTGGCTGTCTGCTGGGCATGTAGATGTGAACTGGTGTAGCTGTTACATATATCCAAAATGGCGCCTGCCTGCTCTTGGCTAGTTACAGGACACTGGTGCTGGGTGGTCATGGAGAGAGAAATGTGGCCCTGTTTCCCTTCTAGGTTGGCAGGTACACTGTCCCCCATAGGATTCCCAGCTGGACTCATGCAAGGCTCTTCCTGCAGCTTTATTGCCAGTGGGTGCTGCAGTCTGGTCTCGCCTCACTCCAATTCTGGTGCTGAGGCTCTTGGCTGCTGGGGTCCTGAGTTGTGCACATCCACACTCTCCACGTTGTCCACAGTGTCCCTCTAATATGCACGGAGTTTCCTCTGCCGTCTTCTCCCTAACTCTTCCCTGAGATTGCACTCTCTCTATGCTTTTTTTTTTTTTCTTTAAACTCTCTTGTCCTAGACTAGAGTGGTGAGCTCCCTCCCTATTCCGCCATCTTGGTGTCTCTGGGTCTGCCTCTCTTGGAGCCCCCTGACAGTGGTCCACTCTTTTGGTACCTTTTCCCTCTTCCTTCTGTGTGGTGCTCCTGTGTTTGATGGAGGCTTAAACCCTAAGATGCTTTGGACTGTTTAGTGAAAGCCTTTGTTGTATTTGACTGCTGTGCATTTGCGGATGTATTTGATGAGTGATTCTCAGTGTGGTTTCTAGACCAGGAGAGTCACCAGTGCTGGGGACTTGTTTCCACGCACTGTCTTGGGCCAACCCTAGACATGCTGTATTAGAAAGTCAGAGAGATCTGTGTTTCAACATGCTCTCAGGGGCTGCTACTGCTTGCCCAAGTTCGAGGCAAGCCTTAGCACTTCCGTACTCACTTTCCCACCTCTGCTATCCTAACTGATCAAGTTCTTTCTTCCCTCAACTTGGCCTTTTCTTCACTGAGCCCTCCCAGGATCTCCAGTTTCTGGATTTCACTGTGAATAGTGGCTGAAAGTTAGCAATGGTATTGGAAAATCATGTGCGTGGGGTAAGATGCTTGGGAAATATGGAGTTCTGCTGAATTCTGAGGATGAGAAACTTCCTGAAGCTTAAAACAGCCTATAAACAGTTTTTTTTTTTCCAGTTCTAAATATTTTCATTTGAAGGAAAGCTGTCCTAGGGTGGGAGTTACAACCCAGATGCATGTTAGGCAATCTAACCAAGGGAAGTGGGCTGGGTTGGGGGTAGCAACGAGGACTAAGCAGCTGATGATGGTTCAGAATGTGAGCCATGTGCTCTCAGATCTAAACATTTTAAAGCAGATCTGGAAATTTGGATTTTCATGTCACATCTTCTGGTTTGTAGATGTTGACTTACATTAAAAAAAAAAAAACCTAAGTTTTGTGTAGGACAAACATTGCCTGAGTGTTGAATTTGGCCACTGGGCCTCCAGCTGCACACCTGTGTCTGGAGGGACCAGGGAGCCAGGAGCCTGGCTAATATCTCTTCTCAGTCATCAGGAGGCAAAATAACTTTTACACAGAGGATGAGCTTCAAAGAAGGGACGAGGAAGAGCTTGCACAAAGTAGTTGCCAAGGTAACATCTTGCTGATGAGAAAGGGACGGCAATTGGGTTTTATGTCGACGCAGTGGGAGAATGAAACATAATTTCCCCGTCTCCTTTCTGTTTAAGATCAGCGAGGAGATGGATGTGGTCGCAGTGCTCTGCCTGAGGTTAGCAGGGAGCAATTCCTTTCCCATTTGGAGAGACCCCAGTGAGACCTGATCAACTGGCAACACACAGAAGTCACACCGTTAAATCTTCCAATTTGCTAGCAGCAAATCGATGAACTAGTCACTGCCCTAAGCTAGCATCCAGGGAGCTGTGCACAGGCTATTTGATACCTGAATTTTAGTGAGGGGAAGGTAAAGCTTTTCTTAAAGCAGAGAGGAAAAGATAGTGTGAAGTAATGAGAGCAGACAGTTGAAGTTTCATGCAAAGAGAACTGATTGTTTTAAATTCTGTCTTAACCTTGTTGTAGAACTGATGGTAGGGTTTGGTTACATGTTCATACCAACCAGTTAATAAGCAAAAATTTTGTTCTATTTCATTTCAATGAAGCTGAATTCTTATTTTTTATTATACAAATAAGACGTTGCTATAGGGGCTGTAGGCAGTCTCTTCTTTCTGAACAAGACTGTGCCTTGGCATGTTTTCAGCACAATGAGATGGAAATTTCCCAATGCCAAGAGACACATATTAGACTGAGGAACTTTACTTTCCCTTTAATCCTTACCTAATATGCAGTTATTAGCTCTCTGCCTTGACCTGTGGCCTGAAGGTGGTCTTCCTTGAGTGTAGAAGTCTAAACTCTCATGGGAGACCTGGAACCTGGCTCTGGCTCCAGCCCAGCCCTGGCTATCATAGATGGTAGGGGAATGAACCAGCAAAAGGGAAATCTCTCTCTCTCTGTCTCTGTTTTGCTCTCAAAAGAGATCTGGCTCTGGATGTGGTTTTGGTTACTTACTGGGAGCAAATCGCAAGGTGTTCCCCATGACACAGTCGGGCCTCCTTTCCACTTCACAGCCTGTCTATGCCTTTCATAAAGGTCTACTTCATTTTTTTTTTGAAGATTTTATTTATTTGAAAGGTTGAGTTAGAGAGAGAAAGGGGTTCACTCCCCAGATGGTCACAACTGCTGGATCTGCGCTGATCCAAAGCCAGGAGCTAGGAGCTTCTTCTGGTTCTCCCAGGTGGGTGTAGTGGCCCAAGCACTTGGGCCATCTTCCACTGCTTTCTCAGGCCATAGCAGAGAGCTGGATCAGATGTGGAGCAGCTGGGACTAGAACCAGCGCTCATATGGGATGCCAACACTGTGGGATGGAAGCTTTACCTGCTAAATCGCTGCACCGGCCCCTCCACCTCATCCTTTGAATAACTGTAGGTTCTTGGACAGATATCCAAATACTGGTTGTCATTTATGATGTGTCTTCTTTGTATTATTGTGATATTGCAATAAATATCCTAACAACCTATTTCTGCTTACCTGTATAATATTTTGAAGGACAAATTCCTCCCTGTGAAGCTAGAAAGTCTAAGTGCAGGTGGGTTTAAAGTTTCAGTATTATTTTACTGCCCTGCAGTGGGTTTAGAACAATTCATATCCCTATCAATAATTCATTAAGCTGTTGGTGTCCCCATGGCCTTTCAATATATTGTAAGATATCTCAGCTTTCTCAAGATGATATGGAAAAAATAGTGGTTTTGTTCCAGTTTATTATTATTATAAGAGACTTTGAACATTCTTCCGTATGTTTTAAAGGCGCTTGCATTTCTTTTCCAGTGAAATGTCTCTTCATAGGCTTTTATAGAAGTTGTTGGCATATTTGTGATGGACTGTATTCATTCTTTATGCAGTAAGCGGTTTAGACTTTTGTCACATGATTGGTTTAAAATATGTACTTGTCTTTAGGTGGTGCATGTTCTTAGAATTCATAGTCTCAGGTTAACGCCCCACCTGGGGGAGGACTGGCCGAGGCTACACACAGACGCCAGGGTCTCCGGATCGCTGAATGAACATAGACCTGCTTTGTGCTGCTTTGTGAAAGCCTCGGTTGTATTTAGCTGCTGTGCATTTGTGGATGTGTTTGTTGTAGTGACAATGAGCGATTCTCAGTGAGGTTTCCAGGGAAAGGTGCGTGAATCTCAGGTGCAGGGGATGCAGGTACAAGGTGCAGGTACAAGGATATCCTAACCCACTTGTGCACATCTGGGAAGGAAGACAGTCTTAGGATCCAAGGGAGACAGTTCAGTGAGTGGCTCGAGCCATGTCCAGGACACTGGTGATGGTGTCCGGCCGGAGTGGCTGGGTGAATGTGGTGCTGGGGCAGGCAGGGCTGGGTCCTAGCTTGGGTTTGGAAGACTGATGTGTATTCAAGTGGATGGTGAAACCTCCACCAGTGTTAACCCCATCCCTCTCCCTTGGTTTTCACAAAGAACACTTAAAAACCTTGACATTCCGTAACTAGCAACAAATACTGTTGCTCCCTTCCTTCCTGCAGATAAATCTTTTTTTTTCTCAAATAGGCCGCTTTTCAGACAGGAAATCTGCAAAGGGCCCCGTGTTTTCCCACCTGCGATCTCCGCTAGTGCTGTGTGCATGAAGCCTTAGTGCGTCCTCACTCAGAGCTGGGTCTGTTACTCCACTGACTGACGTTTTCACATGGCGTTTTCAGCTGCCTGAATAATTGCATTATTTCCCAGAAAAAAATCAAAGTAATGGAAGAGACCTAAAATTATTCATCTCTTAACACCACCAGCCTACTTTTTCTGCCTGGAGCCTGGTGAAGTTCTCATTTTTAAAGTTGTCTCTAGCTACCAGGAGTCTGTGCTTTTGTTACATAGGTGATGTGTAGATTGTAAAAATCAATGACCATTACAGATTGTCAAAGCGGCCGTGATTATAAAATGGTGAGATCAGCTGAAAACAGCAGCTCGCAGACAACCAAGTTGTAAGAGAAATTGAAGACTGGAGAGGGGAGAGTCGATTGCACCGAGTCTGCCTCCTGGTCTGGGAGCTGTGCTCTTACCACTCAGGCTCCTGGCCTGGCGGGAGCAGAGGACTGGGAGATGCTGGGCTCTCCAGTGAGACGGCGCTATCCCCTCCCTGCCAGGGGCCTGGGCCAGGTGTTGTCATTCTCAGTGGCCCGGTGTCTGTGTTAGTCAACCTAAGGCACACGGGGAAAGACCTTGTGATGTGAATCAATAGAAGAAAGCTCCTTTGGTTTAAAAAACAAAAGTTTTTTTTTTTTTCTTTCCGTTGGTGGGATGTGCTGTGCATAAGGATGCTTTTGAACGGGTCGGGCATGCCTCTGACAGTGACAGGGCACTCACAGGAAAGTCCGGTTATGTCCCCTGTGATGGCGTGATGTGGTTGGAGTGTGCGACCCAGTGGCTCATGTGTTGAAAGATTTTTTTTAAAGATTTATTTTATTGAAAGGCAGAGTGACAGAGGGAGGGAGAGACAAAGAGCCCTTCCTTCCCCAGCTTCATTCCTCAATTGGGCACAACAGCTGGCACTGGGCCAGGTCGAAGCCTGGAGCCAAGAACTTCAGTGGCCCTCCCGCATGGGCATCAGTGGCCCAAGCACCTGGACCGTCTTCAAAGCACTGCTTTCCCAGGCCCATCGGCAGGGAGCTGGATCAGAAGCTGAGCAGCTTTGCTTGAACTGGCGCTCTGATATTGCTTGCCACCAGCACAGGCAGCAGTGTAACCCCCTGTACCACAACGCCAGCCCCTCAGGTGTCCCAACTTAATTCCCATTGGGAGGTAGTAAGAGGGGAAGACTTAACCTGGCATTGGTGTCTAGAGGTGGGGCCTTCGGGAGGGGATTTGGTCTGGACAGGGTCATTTGGGTGGAGCCCCTATGAGCGATCAGTGGTGCATTTATAAGGAGAGAGAGAGAGAGATCAGAAAGGCACATGGACACGTATGCTCCCCGTGTCTTGCCATGTGGATCCTGCCTTGGGATTTTGTTGACAAGCAGGTCATCACCAGAGGCAAGTCCTTGAGCCCCCAGAGCTGTAACTTACCCAGCCTCAGGTATTTCGTTACAGGAATGCAAAGTAGACCAGTGTAGCCCCTTCCCTTATTATCTGCTCATGTAAGCTCACGTGCATTTTTATGCCTCTAAGTCTTTGCTGATGTCATGGAAAGACCTTCCCAGAATGGATAAATATCTAACTTCCAAATATCTAATCTTCAGATCAAATGTCACTTCTTTCCATGCTTTCTTCTTCTTTTTTTTTTTTTTAAATTAAATATTTATTTATTTGAAAGGCAGAATTACAGAGACAGGAGCTTCCATCTACTGGTTCACTCCCTAAATGGCCACAACAGCTTGGATGGACCAGGCCAAAGCCAGGAGCCTGGAACTCCATCTGGGTCTCCCCCATGGGTGGCAGGAGCCCAAGTGCTTGGGCCATCTTCTGCTGCTTTCCCAGGTGCATTAGCAGGAAGCTGGATCAGGAGTGGAGGAGCTGGGACTTGAACCCGTGCTCATATCTGATGTTGGTGTTGCGTGTGGTGGCTTAGCCCAAGGCACCACAACACTCACCCTCTATGGTTTTCTCAATCCTTCTTCCCAGGTAGAAATTGCACCATATATCCCCTTATGTAATCATTTTTATTAACATAAAATTGAGAGGTAGAGTTACATAAATATCCTTATACTACATAACATAAATATCCTCATTCTACAGAGTTGGTGCTGCCTTAGCACATGCGCCAAAGGACAAAGGAGGACATTGAGTCTAGGGGAGAGCACGGACAGTAAAATCAACCTCCCACCCACTCCTGTGCAATGGGCAGAGCAGGGCCCCAGTTCTGGCTCTAAGCTTCTGGCAGCTCGTGCAGAATTGAAGACACGATGAATGATGTGATTTGAGTATTTCCATAATACAAAAACAAATGGGTGTTCTGTGAATGTTCTTCCTGAACCTGAGATCAGAGAGAGGCTTCTCCTTAGAATACAGCCCAGCAGGATGTAGGGGAGGAAGCCTCCACGGTGATACACAGGTGCATATTTCATTGCATTCAGGAGTTTTTTCAAAACAGTTGTTTGGTGAGCAGAGAGAGAGAGAGCGAGATCGAGTGAACACCTGCCTCCATTCACTGGCTCACTCTCCAAATGGCCGATGGCCAAAGCTGGGAGAGGGAACTCAGTCCAGGTCTCCCACAGGGGTGGCAGGCACCCAACCACTTGGGGCATCACTTGCTGCCCTCTTTGGTCTGCACTAGCAGGAAGCTAGAATTGGGAACCAAAGTCAGGAGCTGAATCGAGGCACACCAATTTGGGACATGGAAACCAGCACCTTAGCTACTGGCCAAATGCCCACATCCAGTAGTTTTTAAATGATACACAATAGAGGCTCATAATGAGATACCATAGCTGGGCTACAGCAGTGCCACTGAGATATGAACACGTGGCTGTGGGTCATGCTCTTTTAGTTTTTTACCGATTTTTTAAAAACTGAATTATGGGGACCAGTGCTATGGCATAGTAGATTAAGCCTCTTCCTATGGCGCTGGGATCCCATATGGGCATTGGCTCATGTCCCAGCAACTCCCCTTCCAGTTCAGCTCTTTGCAAATGGCCTGGGAAAGCAGCAGAAGATGGCCCAAGTGCTTGGGCCCCTGCACCTACATGGGAGACATAGAAGAAACTCCTGGCTCCTGGCTTTGGATTGGTCTAGCATTGGCCATTGTGGCCATTTGGAGAGTGAACCAGTGTATGGGAGACCTTTCTCTATGTCTCTCCCCCTCTCTGTCCGTAACTCTACCTCTCAAATCAATAAAAAAATCTGAATTATTATTTACATGAAGCATATATACATTTTTTGACATAGAATTAATGTAGTAGATGGTCTGTGTATCTTTTAGAACTTCCAGAAATTATTTATCGTGAGAATGTTAGCTAAGGGTTGTTTGGCTGGGCATTTGGGCCTACCTGTGTTATATTACATTACATTATAAAACATTATATATATATATAATATATATATAATATATATATTATATATATATATATATATATATATAATGATTTTCCCAGCAAGAACCAAGAGTGCAGGTGACCTGCAGCCTGTTGAAGACCGTGTGGGTCGCCTGGCAGCCCGTCAGGATGTGCCCGCATTGTATTTTAGTAACCAGCCTGGCAGGCATCCAGGAAAGCAAGTCCAAAGGGAAGAGTGAGGGCTGGTATATAGAGTAGGCCACAGCCAGGCAGGAGCCTAGAAGGGTGGAGATGGGAGGGGGCCCCGAGCAGTGGGTTGGGGTTGGGGATGGGAGGTGTGGAGATGCCCGGGTACCGCCTTTCCTGTTGTGTCTGCGCTCAGTCCCTTTCCCACCTTTTCCACCCCTGGGAGTTGCAAGCTGCGAGAAACACAGGAAGTGCAATTCTAGCTCCCCCGAGGGCTCCAGTTAGCTTTTGCCAATGGGAGATTGGGAGGAGGCCGGGAGGGGTGGCTATTCACCTGGCTGTGACCATGGTAACAGGGGTGGTGCTGGGGGTGCCAGGGACTCCCAACGGCACTCACGGTGGTTCCAGCATCACTTGTGGGAGCTTGGACCCTTAGTGCTTGCTACGAAGCAGGGGTTGGCAGCCTGCAGGATGGCCACCTCTTGACCTGGCCTCTTGGGACCCATGGCCTCGTGTATTCCTCTGCCCTTGAGTAACTTGCTGCCACCCAGTAGAATATGGCACCGTGGAGGATGCCATTCCTGTGAGGAGGCTGCAAATGCTACCTTCTGTTTGCTAGCAGCCTCTACTGCCTTTTGGCTCGCGTGCTTTGATGAAGAAAGCACCGTGCTCACGGCAGCCATGTGGCAAGGACTGAGGCTAGATTCTTGCCCACAGACTACATGGAGCTGGATCCTGCCAACACCTCCGTGGGCCTGAATATGTACCTTTCCTGTTTGAGCCTTCAGGTGAACCGAGCCTGACTGACACCCCGATTGCACCTGTTAGGGCAGTGGCAGCCTTTCCCAGGTAAGGCCACCTTAGGCTTAGCTGTGTTTGCGACGCACTTGTCACTGTTAGGAAAAGAGTGCAGGACAGAAAGGAGACAGAATATGAACTTGCAGCCAGATCAAATTTATTCAGAGAAAATAAATTTGCAGAAGTGGGTGACCAAGGCTCCAACCCCAAGGCCTGGCCTTTTTATATTTTATGAGGGCTAGGGATGGGGTAGGGGTAGGAGGCTGCAGGTGGGGATGAATTCCTGGAACTGGTCTTTAAGGTGGTGTGAGGGGCTTTGGGGACCTGGGAAAGAATGTGGGGGTGGGGTGTGAAGGCAGCAGGTGTGAGACCCAATTGAGATTCAAGGTCATGGAACAAATTCCAGTGTTTGTCTTTTGGGCAATGAACGAGAAGGGCTAAAGCTTGTGTGTTTGTTCCATCAGTCACCATTTCCTGTGTTAAATCCCATGTGTCTGGAATCCCTGAACACTACTGATAAAACCACAGGACTGTTTGCCCTGGTAAGGAGGTAAAGGAAACACTACAGGATTCTAAATGTCATCACTTTGTACCTATGAGAAAATGGGATGTGACTTTGAAAGAAGTTTGTTTACCTATGAGAGAGCGAGCGAGCAGGAAACGGGGAACTCCATCTGGGTCTCCCACAGGATTCACTCCCTAACTGCCTGCGATGCCTGGAGCTGGGCCAGGCTGACCCCAGGAGCTGGGACCTCAGTCTGCACCTCCCCGATGGAGGGCAGGAACCCAATTCCTTGAGCTATCCCCTGATGCCTCCCAGGGTCTGCATGGGCAGGAAGTTGGAATTGGGAGCAAATCTAGGCACTCTGGTATGGGAGGCGGGTGTAGTAACCACTAGGACAAATGCCTCCTCCCTCCCCTCTTTCCTTCTCTCTCTCTCTCTCTCTCTCTCTGGATCAAGGTTTGTCTCTCTGCCATCCTAGTATCTGGGGAAAGTCAACTTCAAAATGTGGAGTTATCGGTGCCTCTGTCTGGGACATGGTTGGATATTTGAGGGGTCTTCAAAAAGCACATGGGAAATGGGATTAAAAGATAGGATTATTTTGATGCAAAAAATTGAAATTTATGCACAGTCTTTATTTTAATTTTTAATTAGTTTTAACAGATTCAATGTTCTTTGTAGATACAATTCTAAGAACATAATGATATTCCCTTCTTCCTTCCTCCCACTCTCTCCCTCCCACCCTCCTTCCTTCTCCTCTTTTTTTTAGTTTTTGAGATAGCATATTTTAAATTTACATTATGATAAAAAGGCTCAAAATGCTGAATAAGAAGTTTAACAAGTAAAAAGCAAAAAGTTTGCTGGTAATATGGACAATGGCTATAAACATTAATTGAATGGTGAAATGACCATTTCACCCATAATCAGTACATTTTAAAATAAACACATATCTTTATGCTATAGTAGTATAACATTCTTAACCATTGGTTTCATAAAGGTATAAAACAATTTTACAAAACTATATTTGCCGCGATACTGATAGACACAGGCATTTCTTTTTTCTTGTTCACTTTTAAAAAATTTTAGCCCCCACCTTTAAAGGACAACACGCAGTATTTGTCTTTCTGGGTCTGGCTTATTTCAACGTGGTGTCCTCCAGTTGTGTCCATGTTGCTGCAAATGGTCAAATTTCATTTTTTATAGCTAATAATATTCCATGTGTATATATACACCACATTTTCTTTATCCAGTCATCTGATCTGACACCTTGGTTGCATCTAAATTTTGGCCATTGTGAACAGTGCTATTATAAACATAGTGGTGCAGGTATCTCTTTGATACTTTGTGCTCAAGTGTTTTGGGTATATACCCAGTAGTGGATTGGTGGATCATATTGTAAGTCTATTTCTAGCTTTTTAAGAAATTCCTACACTGTTTTCCACAGTGACTACACTAATTTACACTCCCACCAACAGTGTACAATTGTTCTCCTTTGTCCACATCCTCGCCAGCATTTGTTATTCTGTGTGTTTTGGATTTTAGCCATTCTGACGGGGTAAGGTGATATCTGATTGTGGTTTTGATTTGCATTTCCCTGGTGGGTAGTGATGTTGAGCATTTTTTCCATAAGTCCTTTGCCCATTTCTCAAGTGGATTGGTTGTTTTGTTGTTGAGTTTTTAAAGTTGCTGGTGTATTTGGGATGTTAATCCTTTGTCAGATCAGTGGTTTGCCAATATTTTTCCCTTCCTGTTGGGTGTCTCTTCACTAATTTGATGGTTTCCTTTGCTGTGCAAAAGCTTCTGGGTTTGATGTAGTCCCACTTACTTAGTTTTGCTTTTGTTGCTTGTGTTTTGATGGAAGTCATCCCTATCCTAATGTCCTGGAGTATTTCTCCTACGTGTTATCCCAGCAACTTCATAGCCTCAGGTTTCAAATTTAAGTCTTTGATCTGTCTTGAGTTTATTTTTGTATATGGTGAGAGGTATGGATCTAATTTCATACTTCTACATGTAAGCATCCAGTTTTGCCAGCACCACTTGTTGAAGTCAATCCTCACTCCACTGTATGGTCTGAGCACTTTGGACAAATCTCAGTTGGCTCTATGTGTGTGGAGTAATTTCTAGGCTCTCTATTCTGTTCCATTGATCTATATATTGGTTTTTATGACAATATCATGCTGTTTCAATTACTGTAGTTTTGTAATGGCTTTGAAGTCAGGTATTGTGATGCCTCGAGCTTGATTTTTCTTGTTCAGGATCACTTAGACTATTCTGGGGCTTTTCCTGCACAGTCTTTTCATAATATACATCGTCCATGAACTTTTGGAAGCCCCATTGCATAGCTCCCGCCCACCTGCCGCCAGCAAAGGTGACCCTTGGGGACTCTAAAGGACACACAGCAGCTGCCTCTCCAATTTCCTGTGAGAGTCCAGAGCAGTCCAACTGCTGCCCACTCCCTGTAACGGAACAAAATGTGTGTGTGTCTGTGTCTCTGTGATTATGTCACTACATGTGTGTCTGTGTGTCTGTGTGTGTGTGTGTGTGGGCAGACTCCTAGCTCAGCAGGTGAACAGCAGTCTCTACTACATTCTCCCTAGATAAGAAAGCAACCTACACATCAGCCCTTAATGGGGCTCCAAAGAGAGGTGGCAAACCCTGCAGTGTCCAGTGGAGACCAAGTCCAAGGCAGCAAAAGCTGTGGCTTGATAACAAAGGGAAAGAAAAGATGTCAAAGAGCTCTGCCCCCTCTCCCTGCAAAAACAAAACCAAACCTGAAACCCAGGAGGCAAATGAGCTGCCCTCCCCCCACCGGAAGGAGAGGGGCAGCACAACTACAAGCGCAGAAAGTTAGCGAGCTTATGTGAGGAAGGACAAGTGAGCTGGGTGAGCTTTTGATACAGGGCTGCATGTGAGGGCATGGCGAAGGTGAGGCAGCAGTGTACGCCTGGCCCTGGAGGGATGCCTCTTCCCCAAAGACCTCAGAGCGGGTAAGTCAATGAACTGACTTGTCAGACAATTAAATTATTGCTTATTCTTTTTTTAAAGATTTATTTATTTGAAAGGCAGAGTTAACAGAGGGAGACGGAGGAGGGGGAGAGAGACAAAGACAGAGATTGAAGAGAGAGATCTTCCATCTGCTAATTCACTCCCCAAATGGCCACAGCAGCAGGAGAGGGGTCAGTCTGAAGCCAGGAGCCAGGAGCTTCTTCCAGATCTCCCACGGAGGTGCAGGGGCCCAAGCACTTGGGCCATCTTCCATTGCTTTCCCAGGTGCATTAGTAGGGAGCTGGATTGGAAGTGGAGCAGCTGAGAATCAAACCAGCACCCATCTGAGATGCCAGCCTCCCAGGTGGTGGCTTTACCCAGTATGTCACAGTGCCGACCCCTGCTCATTCATTTTTATCTGGCATTTTATCCTAAAATTCGCAACGTCTTTTCCAACTGAAGCACGTGGGTGATTCCCCAGATAGCCCGACAGACGCAGTGTGGCCTTTGCTTTTGGGCATGTAGGGGGCGACCTCAGAGAAGCCGGGAACACAGAGAGCCAGGGCAGTGTGAACTCTCTGGAACGGCAGGGTCAGTGCAGGGGGAGGAAGGGCACCCTGCGGGGGCAGTGTGTTGTCGTCTTGTTTAGTTTTTAATGCATATGTCTATTTACTTTTTATTTATATGAAAGGCAGAGAAAGAGAGAGACAGGGACAGAGATCAACCATCCATCTCACATGCCCGCAACAGCCAGGGCTGGGCCAGGCCAAAGCTAGCAGTCTGGAAATCCATTCGGCTCTCCTGCGTGGGTGGCAGGAGCCCAGCTACTTGAACATCACCTGCTGCCTCCTAGGGTGCACGTCAGCAGGAAGCTGGGATCGGAAGCAGAGCCAGGACTTGAACCCAGGCATCCCGTACAGGATGCCGGTGTCCCCAGCAGCGTCTGAACTGCTGCACCAGGCATCAACCCTGTCTTGGTCTCTTCTGTGGTTTCCCATGGCCTGGGGCAGACAGAACTGTGGCCTCCCAGGATGTGTATATCCTGTCAATATGTTTGTTACCTACTGTGGCAAAAAGGACTCAGATGGGAACAAGGTAAAGATTGTGAGATGAGGGGAGGGCCTGGATTCTCTTGGAGGCCCCGTGCACTCGCAGGGATCATTGGAAGGACAGCAGGGAGGCAGGGGGAGATGTGATGATGGACATGCAGGCTGGGGGAGTGCAGGGCTGTGAGATGAGGCCGGCAAGGACAAGGAGACATCTGCCCCCCAGGGCTAATGGTAGCCCATTCAGACTTCCGGCTCCTAGAATGTAGGGTGTCAGCTGGGTTTTTTAAGTCGCTAAGGTAGTGGTGGTTTGTCACAGCGCCTGCGTGGCCCCCTGCTGCTACAAACCTAAGCTTTCATTCCCCGAGTCTTTTGGGTAATAGAACCATAGAGGATTACAGTGTTTTTCCTTGCAAGACGTCCTGGGTATTTATGCATGAAAGTAGTAGATTGGATGGTTGGAAGGAAGAGGGCCACTGTTGTAGCAGCAGGAGTGGGCTGCAGTGGGTTGAGGGTTAATGTGTGTGGGTGCTGGCAGGGTGCCTTCTCTCTGGTTTCCTAGAGCGGCTCTCACAGGGGAAGTTCTCTTCCATCTACAGAGCTGAGTGTGAGACCACCACCGCTTTGGCGGTGGAGCTGGGGTGTGCACACAGGCGGATCCAGCCTGTGACCATGGCAGGAAGTGGCTTTTCTCCATGCTTCTTAATTCCTTGAAGGGAGAGATTGAGTCCTGTGTGAAGGAAGGAGCGTGGGTAGGTCGTGACAAAGTCAAGGGCACCCTCTCTTGGACACCTGGGAGGTGAGGCACCTGCCTTGGCCAAGAGGAGGGGGAGTTGGTATTCCTCCTTTTTTCTCCTGTCTGCCATACCCTGGCACTTTATACAGTGGCCCCTGTCACAGGCAGCTCCTGCCCCCATTCCTTTTGCCAAAGAGTCTGCTTGAAGAGAGCTAACCTTTCTCAGGGCACAAGCAGTGTGTGCCACCAGGAACAAGGATGCTGAGCTGGCAGTGGGGTGGGGTGGGTCCTCCATCAAGGGGCTAGGGGTTGAGTGAGTGAGATCAGGGGGCGGTGAGATAAGAGACCAAGTCTGAGTGCTATGCTGCTGGGCTCGCAGAGCCAAGGTGGGTATCTGTGAGACCGGGAAGAATTCAAAACACTGCAGGTGCTTTGTAAAACGGATCTGTGTGATGATAACCGCTCCTTCACATCGTGACTGGGGGAATGACTTGATGAGCGTAGGGTGCTGTGCGCAGTGCTGCAGGAAGGTAGCAGTTACTCTGCTGCACCCAGCCCCCACCTTCTCATTCCCCAGTACTCCTGTTTCTGCTGCCCCTGTTGCGGTGGCTGCTGCGCCATCGCTGCTACTACCGCCTGTTCCCGCTCCACCTGCGTCCACCACGAGGAGTACACCGTGTCCTCTACCTTGCCTGTTACTGCTATGCCCATGGCTCTGAGTATTCTACCCCATTGCCACCTATGATTCTCATAATTTCTAGTATTTCCATTGACTTTCTCTGCTACTGCTGCTACATTATTGCAACTAGTGCCATCACCACTACTGCTGCTACTGCTGTTACTGTGCCAAGTATACCATTAGTGCTAGTGTTACTACTGCTGTTCCTGTGCTAAGTATATAATTAGTGCTGGTATTACTACTGCTGCTACTGGAATAGGTTTACCATTAGTGCTAGTGTTACTACTGCTGTTATTGTGCTAAGTATATAATTAGTGCTGGTATTACTGCCGCTGCTACTGGAATAGGTTTACCATTAGTGCTAGTGTTACTACTGCTATTACTGTGCTAAGTATATAATTAGTGCTGGTATTACTACTGCTGCTACTGGAATAGGTTTACCATTAGTGCTAGTGTTACTACTGCTGTTACTGTGCTAAGTATATAATCAGTGCTGTTATTACTGCTGCTGCTACTGGAATAGGTTTACCATTACCACTAGTGTTACTACTGCTGTTACTGTGCTAAGTATATAATTAGTGCTGGTGTTACTACTGCTCTTACTGTGCCAAGTATATCATTAGTGCTAGTGTTACTATTGCTGTTACTGTGACAGGCTTACCATAACTGCTAGCGTTACTACTATTGTTTATGTTTATCATTACTACTGCTGTTAGTGTGATAGGTTTACTGTTAGTGCTAGTGTTACTATTGTTGTTACTGTGACAGGTTTACCATTACCACTAGTGTTACTACTGCTGTTACTGTGACAAGTTTACTGTTAGTGCTAGTGTTACTACTGCTATTGGGATAGGTTTACCATTAGTGCTAGTGTTACTACTGCTGTTATTGTGCCAAGTATATCATTAGTGCTAGTATTATTACTGCTGTTACTGTGACAGGTTTACCATTACTGCTAGTGTTGCTACTGTTTACGCTTACCATTACCATTACTACTGCTGTTACTGTGATAGGTTTATTGGTAGTGCTAGTGTTACTATTGCTGTTACTCTGACAGGTTTACCATTACTACTAGTGTTATTACTGCTGTTTGACAAGTTTACCATTAGTGTTAGTGGTACTACTACTGTTACTATTCTAGGTTTACCATGAATGCTAGTGTTACTGTTACTGTTACAGGTTTGCCATTACCACTAGTGTTATTACTACTGCTGTTACTGTGACAAGTTTATCATTAGTGTTAGTAGTACTACTGCTGTTACTGTTCTAGGTTTACCATTAGTGCTAGTGTTATTATTGCTGTTACTGGGACAGGTTACTGTTGCTGTGGATTTGTTCTGAGAGGAGGAGCATGGTGGAGGCAAGAGGCATGGAGTCACCACACAGACCCTGGGAGTTGGGTGAAAGCAGGCCAGAGGTAAGCAGCCTGTGGGTTCATTTATTTCAGTTGTACATCAGCTTATATAGCCAAGGCAGCCAATCTGGTCAAGGGGCAGTCTATGTCCTAACCAATCACAGCCTGTTGCCAGGCAGTTTCCGAAGCCATCCAATCACAGCCTGTTGCCAGGCAGGCTCCGTTGTCATGTGGTTTCTGAAGCCATCCAATCACAGCCTGTTGCCAGGCAGTTTCTGTTGCCAGTGGCCATCTTGGCATGGCCTTCTCATTCCACCACAGGTTACCATTAGTGCTAGTGTTACTACTGCTGTTACTGTGACAAGTTTATCATTAGTGTTATGGTACTACTGCTGTTACTGTTCTAGGTTTACCATTAGTGCTAGTATTATTATTGCTGTTACTGGGACAGGTTACCATTAGTGCTAGTGTTACTACTGCTGTTACTGTGACAAGTTTATGCCATCACCACCACAGTGTGACTGCATGGAAAATACTTCCACTATAATGAATATGCAACATAGACCTCTGTAACTTTGAACAGGGGTGTAGGAGTAGATCCTGAGGTCATCCTGGGTTTGTCAGACAATTGTTCCTCCTCTGCCTTTTTTCTCTGGGTTGTTGCCATAATTTTCAACAAAATGACTGTCACTGACCTCGAGTTGTGTGTGTGTGTGTGTGTGTGTGTGTGGCAGCAACTTTTCTGGCTGCACTAACACTTGTCAGTGACAAATGCACCTCACATCTATTCCCCAGTGGCCCTGTGTAGAGGGCCAGCAACCACACAGTCATGAAATTCCATGTCTCGGGAAGAAGGGATGATTTCAGCTGTCACCAGCAGCCCGCTCAGACCGAGTCAGATGTTTTGGGGGTAATTGTAAGGGCTGACCTTTACTGGGGGTTTGATGGTGTCTCATCGAGCACTGTTCTGAGGACTTGAATGCAGATGGTCTTTTTGACCTTCCCAGAAACTCTGCGATGCAGTCACCATCTTTAATCCCACTCGACAGTTGAAGAAATGCAGGCACAGTGACATTAAGGCACTCGTTAAAGACGAAACAGCAGGTGGGAGAGCTGGGATCTGAGCTCAAGCAGTGTCACTCCAGAGAAGATGCAGCTGGCCGCCATCAAGCAGCAGACCGCACCATGTAGCGTTTTCCTGGAAGGAGATCAAGGCTCGGTGGAGACTGCTGCTCAGGGTGGTTGCTCAGTACATTCTAGACCAGTGAGTGAATGAGTGAGTGAGTGATGAGCGGGAGCTGAGAGTCCGCTAACATGTCATTTGTATGAGTGAAGAAAGGAGCAGACATGATGAGAGTCAGAAACCAGAGAGGCAGCTCAGTTATGGGTGGGAATAGACCAATGAAGGCTTCCAGGAGATGGGGCAGAAATGGGTCAGTTGGTGAGTGGAGACCCCCCGTGTGCTGGATGGCTGGAGAGTGTGTTGCTGGGTCTTCGGATGCTCTGGAGTTTTTGGGCTTCTTGGGTCTACTGGTGGCTGGGGAAGCAACAAGCAGTGGCGGGAGATGAGTCTTGGGATGCTTGATCTTTCCCAGAGCTTCGCTGGAGTGGCTCCTGAGAAAGTTCTCCCTTTACAAGAAGTCAGCTAGAGCCTCTGACTACCTGGAGAGTGATCTGCTTGCTCTGATAAAAGCTCCTTAAAATTCAACTACCCCCATCTTACTGGTAGGGACTGTTGAGTCCCACCCAAAGGGGTCAAGTGACTCAGCAGGGCCACAGCACCAGTGGGGGGGCAATTCTCCTGATTCTCCAGGGTCCACACTGCGCCTTTGGCGAAGGTTAATTCATTTGCTCACCCTGGCCTGGTGACAGTCCTTTGTGCTGACGTAAGTGCCGTGGTATTCAGACCAAAAGCTGGGCTTAACTTTGCTAATAGCTGTTCTGATATTTGTGAGGTGGTAAGTGCTGGTGGGGAGGTGGAGGACAGGTACCTTTCTGCACTCTTGATGGAGATGTAGATTAGTACAGGCATTGTGCAAAATGGAATGTTTGTGCCTCAAAAAATCACAAACACAACTACCATGTGCCCCAACCATTCTACGGGGTGTGGACCCAAGGGAAGTTAAATCATATGCTGAAGAGTTGCCTGCACTCTCATGGCCACTATAGCACTGCCAAAATATGGCGTCAGTAAAGTGTCCATCGGTGAGTAAGTGAGTAGAGAAAACGTGTTTTATATATACGTAATGGAATGCTAGTCAGGGAATCTCAACATTTACCACTCTATTGGTGAGCACAGGCGAAACCATGTTAAGTGAAATAATTCAGACACAGAAAGACAAATATTGCATGATTGATCTCACGTTAATGTGGAGTCTCAAAAAGCTGACCTCATAGAAGCAGAGAGTAGGATGGTGGTCGCCAGAGCTGGGACTGGGGTGAAGCTGGACAGAGGTGCAGAGGTGAGCCAGGACTACGTTCTGGAGGTCTGTTGCATAGCTTGGTGACTGCACAGTAGGTACCTGTGTAGTTAATAATCATGTGTCGTGTGCTTGACAGTGGCTTAGAGGGTCGGTCTTAACATTCTCATCAAACAAAAGAGAAGTCTGGGAGAAATGTTAATTAGCTTGGTTTAATTGTTTACAGGTGTATGTATATCAAACCATCATGCTGTCCACCATAATTACACAGAATTTTAGTTCCTCAATTATGCCTTTTTAAGACTGAGGGTTAAAAAAAGGGGAGAGAAATCTAAAGTTAAAACAAAACGAAACAAAACAAAAGGTTGCTTTGAGCTGGAGCCACAGGCATGTTTTGTCTTTCATAACACCGGTCACAACAAAGATCTAATTAGCTAATTAATCTACACCGCCTTCCCTTGTTATGAGGTCAGACAGCTTTCATCTTTAAGATGGACAAACTAAGGTAGCTCGCATTTGCCTTCATTTAATATTTAAAACCTCTTTGTGAGGGAAGCGGCCCCAAAGAATTCTACGTGCACTCATATTAATATCACTTAATTAAAAACATTTTTCAGCGTGGCAACAAATAGCGCAAGCACCTCAGCTGTGGCAGGCGCTCTGCTAGCAGTGAACATTTGCCTCTTTACGCAGTCAACAAATGTGAGCCTCGTGATTGTGATAAATTATTTAGAGGGTATTTACTTTTAATTATTATTTTCTCAATAAATTTTGAAATGTAACACCAGAGGAACTAAGACGACTTACTTACAGACGAATGGTTCACACTGGACCCATTCTGGCTTTCTGGAAATGATAACCTTATCAAAGATTTCTTTTGCTTTTACAAAGGTAGGAAAAGGGGGAGACCCCTGGGTGGATCAGACCCTCGTTCTTTCCTGGCCAGCATGTAACTTCTCCAGAGTTGTGCTTCTGCATGGTTCCACCTTAAGAGAACACACCCAATCTCCTTTCTTTTTTCTTTCTTTTCTTTTTTTTTTTTTTGACTGGCAGAGTGGACAGTGAGAGAGAGACAGAGAAAGGTCTTCCTTTCGTTGGTTCACCCCCCAATGGCCTCTGCGGCCGGTGCACCGTGCTGATCCAAAGCCAGGAGCCAGGTGCTTCTCCTGGTCTCCCATGCGGGTGCAGGGCCCAAGGACTTGGGCCATCCTCCACTGCACTCCTGGGCCACAGCAGAGAGCTGGACTGGAAGAGGGGCAACCAGGACAGAATCCGGCGCCCCGACCGGGACTAGAACCCAAGGTGCTGGCGCCTCTAGGCGGAGGATTAGCCTGTTGAGCCACGGCGCTGGCCCCCAATCTCCTTTCAAAATGTTCACAGTAATTATTGCTGGGGTCTGAAATAAAACAGTGATTAAAGTATCTCCTCTCCAGAACCAACTTGACAAACCACAGTAGAAGCTTCTTGTCCAATTCCCATGCGGTCTGGGTGATTTAGCATGGATGCAGCCTGCTATTGTTTTTTTCTGTACTTTGATGGTAGAGTGCGACTTAGGTTTTCTGTCACTCAAAAGGGGAAAAAAAATACTATTTTTATTCTTAATCTCACCACACACTTTTATTTGTAAGTGACAGTTTGGTAGAAGCCACACGATGAAACATTTTGCATCCCAGAGAAGTGGTCTCATTCTAACTCACTTTGTGGCTGGGTCGGTGACCTGTCATTCAATCTGATCCCAAGACGTCCCCTCCCATGTTACATTTCTCTTTTCCATTATCTCATCATTTGATTCTTGCAGGATTTAACTGAATCAGCCTAGGGAATGGAGTTCAAGTGTTCAGCTGTAAGCCCCTTCCTTTTTATTGTAATTAGCACAATTTTGTTTTTCAAACTTATTTTCACTTTATTTGAAAGACAGAAAGCTTTCATTCACTGGTTCACTCCCCAAATGCCCTGCGTAGATGGGAGTGAGCCTGGTGGAAACCAGGAGTGGGGAACTCGGTCCAGGTCCCTCCTGTGGTTGCAGGGACCCAGCACTTGAACCGTCACCTGCTGCCTTCCATTAGCACACAGTTGGAATCTGAAGTGTAAGAGCTGGGCTATGAACACAGGCACTCTGATGTGGGATGTGGGTATCAACCATGGTGCCCAACACCTGCTCGCTCACTTGCGCTCTCTCCTTTCTTCTTTCGTGAAGCTCATAGAGAAATGTGCAGCTCCTAGAGTGTCTCCCTTTCACCTGAGACACACTGATGAGCAGCTGTCAGTTCTCCATGTTGCTGATGGAGAGATGCAGACAGAGCCAGCACAGGGGACTCGCTGCAGGTTACGCAGTCAATCAAAGCTGCAGTCAAGAGGAACAAAACACAGGAATGAAAGTTGGTTAAAAGGCTGGTGCCACGGCTCACTAAGCTAATCCTCCACCTGCGGCGCCGGCACCCCGGGTTCTAGTCCCGGTTGGGGTGCCGGATTCTGTCCCGGTTGCTCCTTCTCCAGTCCAGCTCTCTGCTGTAGCCCGGGAGGGCAGTGGAGGATGGCTCAAGTGCTTGGGCCCTGCACCTGCATGGGAGACCTGGATTCAGATCGACGCAGCACCGGCCATTGGGTGCCAGCCGTAGTGGCCATTTGGGAGGTGAACCAACGGAAGGAGGACCTTTCTCTCGCTCACTAACTCATTGCTCCAAGCATAGTACTAACTGGAGATGCTGGCCCAGAGGCCCGGCGTGGGGGATGGGGGTTGTCATCAGGCTGTGGAGAGAGCACCTTCCTGGGGATGTGAGGACATTTAGTGAGCTGCTTCTCAGTTTGGGGGGAAGTTGTGAGTCTTTTCTACAAAATGTCTCTTGGTACTACTGGCAGACCACTGGGCTAAGCCAGGATGGCAATTCTCATTTTGTTATGTTTCCCAAACCCCTTTTGCTGTTTTATCTACTGGAGCGTTCATTTGAGACAAATGGCTTGTGTACTCTCTCTGGTCAAGCAGAAACCAGAATGAATGACAAAATCGCCCAGGAAAATCTGTCCTCCTGATTTCCCACGTGCAACCGGCTGGAGGATCGCCGTCCCCCTGACGGGCGCTTCTGCGGGCTCTGCTGGTACCTGTCAGCCGCCTGGCTCATTGCGGGGGTGGTGGCAGCTGCTGTCCCTGCTTCTTCCAAATAAAAACTGCAAGTAAGGACACTTAAAAAGCGTGTCCATCCTGGCCGTCTCCCCAGCTGTGTTCCTGGTGGAATTAGAGTGGCAGTGTCTACGGCCGGTGCGTTGCGGCTGGTACACTGTGCCAATCTGAAGCCAGGTGCTTCCTCCTGGTCTCCCATGGGGTGCAGGGCCCAAGCACTTGGGCCATCCTCCACTGCACTCCCGGGCCACATCAGAGAGCTGGACTGGAAGAGGGGCAACCGGGACAGAATCCAGCGCCCCAACCAGGACTAGAACCCGGGGTGCTGGCGCTGCAGGCGGAGGATTAGCCTAGTGAGCCGCAGCGCCAGCTCAAAGACAAAAAGAGTGGCAGTGTCAGGGACGTCCTTTCTGAACCTCATCCAAATCCAGACTCGCCTGTCAGTGGCTTTGTGTATTCATTCTTATTCCCTACGTTCTTCTGTGTATGTTTTTCTCATTTTCTGGAACGTCGACTATACACCAGGCACCGTGCAGAAAGCTTTAGATATTTCACTTAGTCCCCAGACGGCCCCACAGAGCAGGTGTTCTTACCCATGTGTGACAGCACTGGGTTTGAGGGACTTGCCCAGGTCACCCAGCCGAGGGCCACACACAGGTCTGGCTGACTCCAAGGCCTGTCCGTGTTCCTCACTGGCACGCTCCAACCTCGGTTGGGACTTGACTTCATGCTGTACAGTCGTGCCGAGCTGACCCTGTGTGGCTGTCCTCAAAGATCACCCTCTCCAAGGGCAGTGACACAGGCTTCGTGCATCGCTGAGGGATTGGTGGCAATGACTCAGGCTCTCTGTGGGCTCAATGTCTTTTTCTTCATTTTTTGAAGATCTATTTATTTATTTGAAAGAGTTAAAGAGAGGGAGGGAGAGACACACAGAGGGGAAGGTGTTCCATCCCCTGGTTCACTCTCCAGATGGCTGCAACAGCCAGAGCTGGGCCGGGCCAAAGGTAGGAGCTTCTTCCAGGTCTCTCTTGTGAGTGGCAGGGTCCAAGCACTTGAGCCGTCCTCCATTGTTTTCCCAGGTGCATTAGCGGGGAGCTGGATTGGAAGTAGAGCAGCTGGAACTCAAACTGGCACCTGTAAGGGATGCTGGCATTGCAGGTGGTGGCTTTACCTGCGTGCCACAGCACAAGTCTTCTCTGCTCAATTTCAAGTGCCCAGTTTGGGGTGTATGTATATGTGTGTGTGTGTGTGTGTGTTCTCTGGTGGGGAGAACTGGCAGTGACTGATGGTGGTGGTTTCCCTTGGCTGCTCCCATGGAAGGCTTCTTAGGGGCCTTTAGTCAAAGGTCAAGTGGAGCACGGTACTCCTCCCAGAGAGTCCTTCCTCCTAATTCAGCAAAGACAAGTGGAACTTTTGGAAGAAAACAAAGGCAAGAAACAGTTAACACCAATTGGCAAACACCCACATGCATATGCATGGAGAAAACATGTGGTGTAGATAGAGGGGGCTTTACAGCACAGATGCATCACATGAAGCCAGGAGAACTGGGCCTCTGGTTCTGGGGTGAGCTCTGTGATCGCCCTGTTGGCCCGGCCAGGCCCTCTTTCACGTGTGCAGTCACTCGGGCATCTCTGCTTCCACGAGTTCCTGGGGTACAGTCCTCCTGCTGTACCTGCCCTCCTCTTGCCTTGTTTTACTACTCCCGGTGTTCAGTGACAGCCCCCTCTCTCACTGGCCCAGGAGTGGCTGGATTTGCTTTATCTTAAGGTTCTGGAGCCTCAATCCTTCAAGGGTCTGTGCCGGAAACCTCTTCAGTTCCCTGCCAGGATAGGCAAAGACTTGCTGCTCTTTTAGTTTCAAAACTTGGCATCCCCTGTTGGGTTGCGAATCTGTTCCTGTAATGTTAAGGGATATTTATTGTGCTCATTTGTAGGGCTGGGGCTATTTTTTAGAAAAAATATTTATTTGAAAGCCAGAGTGGGGGGGAGGGGAGAGGGAGAAAGAGAGGGAGAGAGCTTCCATCTGTTGCTCACTCCTCAAGTGGTTGCAATGGCTGAGGCTGGTCCAGGCTGAAGCCAGGAGTCTGGAACTTCATCCAGGTTTTCCCTCCATGTGTGGCAGAGGCCAAAGTACTTGAGCCATCTGCTGCTTCCCAGGCACATTAGCAAAAAGCTGGACCAGAAGCAGAGTAGCTGGGACTCGAACCAGCACTGCTGATATAGGATGCGGGTGTTCCAAGCTATGGCTTAACCTGCTGAACCGCTATGCTGGCGCTGGACTGGGGTTATTGAAAGAAGTTGTCACATTACCAGTCACTGCTCTCTCCTGTGACTCTATGGGGGACTCATCCAACTGCAGGAGTGGGAAGTATCCCACATCTACAGTGGGATATTGTATTTTATTCCCTCAGTAACTTCTGCATCCTGGGTGGGTCTTATGTTCGCGGAAATCTCATAAAGGCAGGCATCAGTTTCCATTCTTGGACTCCAAGTGACGGCGATCAGCTCTGACTCAAGCAGAGAGGGGTGGTATATGCAAAGCGCAAGGGAGGCTGGGAGGAGATCATGTCTGGAAAATGAATGTGAATGAGGAGCATGGGACGTGGGCCACGCTGGGCGGGTGGTTGTACTGTGGCTGTGCGTACATTTAACTGGCCCTTTGTCTTCACTTCCCTGGCTCAGGGGAGTGAGAGCCTCTGACACTGACCTTGGTCCTACGTCTGCCCGTGTTGCCCAGGTAGCAAGGAGAGAGGAAGGATCATGACTTGGTGGGGCCCCTGGGAAGCCTCTAAGAGAGTGCTCATGGAGAGATGGGTGCCCCAGAATCAACAAAGGAGGGGCTTTCCTCAAAAACAAAAAAGAAAAGGATTTGGGCAAAGAAAGCCCAAGAAGAAAGAAATCTCATTACCTGTGAAATGTGTTTTCACAGTACTGTTTTATTTTTTTTTTTAAATATTTGAATCTCAATTAGCATCCCTAAGACTGTTCTCAGTCTCAATAGCTCTCCCTCTGGTTCCTTCTTAAATGTATACTTTTTTAGGTTAGCGATGGCCTTAAGCCTGTTCCCATTGCACACAGAGCTGCCGCAGAGTGTACAGTCAGAATTGGATTCTGAAGATTGATGTCCTGTTCAGCCCCAGACCATCTGATGCCTGGATTTCCTCTGGGCAATGAGGCTGCCTCCTTTTTCTCCTCTCTGGCCCGTCAAGTTTGCAGCACAGTAATAATATTTAATAAGAGCGGCAGTAAAACTCTGTCATGCCTTCTCGGATGGCCAGAGAGGAAGGCAGCCCCAAATAAAACGGGAGCGACTGCCGAACAGATAACACGGTTGTTTTAGTTCTTTCACCTTGACAAAGGAGGAGGTGGCTGGAATGTTGATTGAGCCTTGTCTCATCCAACCCAGGGGCATGAAAAATCAGTGCCTGGGTGAGGCTGTGAGGTGCACTGGATTACGCATTAAATATTCCTGAGCTACTTGCAGCTGCACCTTCTGACTGGGTCTGGAATAGCAAGCAGCCTTGCTGTTCAGGATAAAGGAAATAATGCTTTTGTGGTTTGGCCACCTCACCTAAGTCAAGAGGCCTTTTATGCTTTATTTAAAAGATTTATGTACTTGAAAGGCAGAGTGACAGAGGGGAGGAGACAGGTCTTTCATCCACAGGTTCACTCCCTAAATGGCCACGATGGCCAGGGCTGGACTATGTAAAGGCTAGGAGCGCCCCGACATGGGTGGTTGAAGCACGTGGCCCATTATCTGCTGCTTTCCCAGGTGCACTAGCAGGAAGCTGGATTGCGAGTGGAGCAGCCGGGACGAGAACTGGCGCTCCAGTAGACGCTGCTGACCTTGTTGCAAGGAGTGACTTAACATGCGGCACCACAGCACCACTGCCAAAGGCTCCTTTTCTGCGGATGGTTAAGCGTTTTGCCAGGTTCTTTCCTCATACAGGGCAACACATTGAAAAGAAACTTCTGCACACAGAAGGCTCCTAGAAATGTTATTTAAATCAGAAAAGGATTTTACTTTGGCCTCCTGGAAGAATTTACATTAGAATTTTAAAAATTAACCAAGTCCTGGGGGCCTGCACTGTAGCATAGTAGGCTAAGCTTCTGCCTGCAGCACCAGCATCCCATATGGGTGCCAGTTCTAGTCCCAGCTGCTCCTCTTCCCATCCAGCTCTCTGCTATGGCCTGGGAAAGCAGTAGAGGATGGCCCAAGTCCTTGGGCCCCTCCATCCACGTGGGGGACCCAGAAGAAGCTCCTGGCAGCCATCCAGGCAGTGAACCAGGGGATGGAAGACCTCTCTCTCTGTTTCTACTTCTCTCTCTAGCTCTGTCTTTCAAATAAATAAAATCAATCTTTAAAAAAAATCATCTAGACTTTCTCTTAGGAACACATCTTCTGTTTAAAGAAGCTATGTTTTCAGGCATCCCATTTCATAACTGGAGAAATGAGGGTAATTTGGAAAGAGTCGTAGAACTTCCATGTGGCTCTGGAGGAGGATTCGGGGGTCAGGGTCACCCCCGTGTTCTCCCAGGAAGACAGAGGCTTCCATGGAGGTGGGAACTAGGAGCATAAAAGCCAAGCCCTAATCTGAAAGTCAGTCCACCATGGGCGGTGACATTGCCAAACTGCTGTGAATGAGCTGTCGCGTTGATGGCTCGGATTTTCTGCATCGGAAGAAGAGACTTTTAGTGCGTTTGATTTCTAGACATAAAATGTATTCCAAGAACAGCCCAGTGGCAGGTTCTCTCCTTTGTGGTTTAGGGGAAGACATTTTGCTTCAGCCTTTTGGGGTCTTAGTTCCCTCATCTGCAAATGAAAGTTTTGGTCTAGATAACCTCCGAGGCCTTTTATAGCTCCCAAGGCTGGTGCTCTGTTCTTTATCAGTGTGACGTCGATCCTGTCACTCTGACATCCTGTCCCTGTTCCTTTGCTGAACTTCATCACTGACCTAGGCTTTATCTTCTCATTTTATAAATATGCCTCGTGTTTTTAAAGTTTATGTCCAGGCTTGACATTAGTTAAGAGGTCTGAGGGACAGCACAGCCCGAAGTCCGGAAGTGGCCCCTCCTCACGGGGTCAGGATTCACTGCTATCTCAGCCCATGGCTGCAAAACAGTTTGCACCAAGTATTGCAGTTCTCACAGAGTATTGTCATTCACACAGAGTGTCGGCAACCAGGCTCTGTGTCTAGAGTTTTTATTGGCGTTCCATTACATTTTCTTTTTTAAGACTGTGGTTTGGTCCCGTATCTCCCGCTGGGTGTGGAAGCACCAGTGAGGCTGACGACTGGCCCTGTTCAAGGCTTCCTGGTGCTGCCCAGACAAGGGGCAAGAGAACCAGGCACCCAGAAGGGCTGCCCCTCCCACTAATATGGGAGGGCATGGGCTGCCTCCACAACACATCCATGGGAAGCATCAGACAATAAACTGGAGCCTGTTTAAGGATTGGGCCCCTCCGCGTGCCAGTTCCTCTTCCTCTCTAGGGGGTCTCTGACAAGCAGCAGGCAGGACCCTGGCCAGCCCCTCCTGGCTGCACTTGTCAAACTCCAGCAGGTATTAGATTACCAGAAGCTAAAATTTCAAATTTCCTGGGAGCTGCAGTTCCACTGAGTCGAAGGCGGGTCTCGGGCATCAGCCTTTGAACAAGCTCCTAAGACGTGCTTGAGGCCTTGGAGAGTTATTGGCCAGAAGATTGGCTCAGTCTTCCAATCCCCTCCCTCACGTGGCTGAAAGTTTTAAGTTTGGTCTTGCGGTCTTGCGGGTGTTGCCAGGTCCCAGGTGAGCCATCCCCATTGCAGAAACTGTTCAGGGACCACCGTGAGTCACTGGTTAGCAAAAGCCAGCAGGGCCCACCGTGACTATCAAAGTCACTCAGATCTGGAAATTTCAAGAATTTAGAGGGTGTCTCCCAGGACTCAGGGGCAGAGGTCAGCCCAGTTCCTGATCACACACATGCTGCTTTGGGCTCTCTCCTGTTCTGTCATCTTTATGAGGGGCACAGCTAACAAGCGACAGATTCCATCAGTCTTTCTCTGCCAAAGACATCAAGGTCATCCTCAAGGTCATCTGTTCAGAAACAGAAGCAGAATAGGTAACATCATAGGCTGTTAGTGCCCATCCTGATTCTCCCATTTAATAGCACAGTGGTCTTGGCAAGGTAGTTAGCTGCCCGAAGCCTCAATTCCCTCCTAAGTAGAAGGGTAAGTTTAACATGAACCCATGAGCTAATCTCTATGGTGTGCTTAGCACTGTGTTGGGCATATGAGGGCTTACAGTTCCCTATTAATACTGAAGATCTCTCTCTCTTTGCCTTTCAAATGAAAACAATAAGTGTTAAAAAATAAAATTCTAATTATAAAATCACCAAGAAATTAGAACTTGAGAGAGAATGATCTTCTAGGGCCAGAAAACGTGAAGCTAGGGGAGGTTTCGGTTGGCTTGGGAGTCCTTGTATCTAAGTGTGGATCCCCAGCCCCTTGCAGTTATATGAGCTTTGCTGTGAGGGGAGCAGAGCTTCTGACATCATGAGATGAAATGACCACTGGCTGCATGAACCCCATTGTAATATTCCCCAGCTTGGGCGGATTTTCTGCCCTCTCTGCTCACCTCTTCAATATCTTCTTTGATCTTCTGTTGATTGCCTTGACTTGCTGAGTTCAGACACTCCAAGAGGAAGGCAATGAACACTGGCTTCTAAGGAAAACTGGAGATCTTACAAAGGATGCAGATTGTCACCAAGGTGACTAAAGTGATTTGGAGAACTGTTCACTCATTGACTGAACAAATGTCTGTTGGGTACCTCCTGGGTACCAAATACTTGGAGACTAGCCCTGAACACAACACAAATCCCAGCATCGAGGACCAGCCAGGCCAAAGTCAGCCAGAACCACTGACCAATGGGTCTGATGCGGTTGAGCCAGTGACCAATCAGAAGACATGGTCAACAGGAAGATGATATGCTGGGTGCTTTCAGTGGCTTTCAAATATGTCCACAGGTTCTTTGATGCACCTCTTGCAAAAGGTAGAGCCTCCTCCTTCTCCCTTCAGAGATGGTCTGGCCTTTGAGGTTTGCTTGTACGAAGTAGAGTTGGGTAAGATTTAGAGTAGGGGAGAAGCTGCCGCCTGCATGCCAGCATCCCATATGGATGCTGCTTTGAGACCCAGTTGTTCCACTTCTGATCCAGCTCTCTGCTGTGGCCTGGGAAAGCGGTAGAAGGTGGCCCAAGTCCTTGGGACCCTGAACACACATGGGAGACCTGGTAGAAACTCTTGGCTTCTGGCTTTGGATCAGTGCAGCTCCATCCGTTGTAGCATTTGGGGAGTAAACCAGCAGATGGAAGATCGCTTTCTCTCTCTCTCTGCCTCTCGGTAACACCATCTTTCAAATAAGAAAATAAGTCTCTCTTAAAAAAAAAAAAAAGAAGTAGAGTTGGCAGCAATGATGCTGTGTGACTTCACAGGCTATTGTAAGACGTGATGCGACTTCTCACTTTTCTCCTGTGGGCCCTGGTTGCCATGAAAAAGGTCCTAGCCCCTGAAGTTGTCATGCTGGGGAGACCACGTAGGGAGACCAAGAAAGAGAAAGCTGCTCCCAGACTGACCCCTCCATCTGGGGACAAGGGGAGCAGAGAGGAGCTGTCCTCACTGTGCCCAATTAAATGGCCCATTTATGGGCAAGTAGATTTTGTTATTCTAAGACACTAAGTTTGGGGAACATTTGTTAGTTGCCATGATAACTGGAATGATGCTCCAAACAAGAGTGATAGGAAAATACAAGGTTTGATTTAGACCCAGAATCAAACCAAAGAAACCTTTGAATAGTTTTGCAGAAATAACCCTCCTTATGATCATCTGTTAGAGTTAAATGGGAAGTGATGGTCATTTGAGCTGTCATTCAATTCTTTTTTGGGGGAAATTAGTGGAAAAAAAATTCACATAATGATGTATGAAGATGCTTAGAGCCCACTTCAGTTAAATCTGAGGTATATACACAGATTGTGCTTTTTGAAGATTTATTATTTGAAAGGGAGAGACAGAGAAAGAGATCTATCCACTGAATCACCTCCCAAATGGCTGCAACAGCCGGGGCTGGTGCAGGCTGGAGCTAGAAGCCTGGAACTCCGTCCGGGTCTCCCATGTGGGTGGCAGGGGCCCAAACACTTGGGCCATCCTCTGCTGCCTTCCAGGCACATTAACAGGGAGCTGGAGCAGAGGTGGAGCAGCCAGGATTCGAACTGGTGCTCTGATATGGGACGCTGGTGTGGCAGGTGTGGGCTTAACTCAGTATGCCTCAGCGCTGGCCCCCACAGCCTGTCTTCATTCATACTTTCTAAATCTTTTTTTTTTTTCCCCCAAATCCTAATCAAACCCTTTTTGCCCACCACGGTTTGCTCCTCAGATCTGTTTCGCAGGTTAAATGGAGGCACAGAAAGTGACCTTTTCCCGTTTTCCATCTCTCGGGATGTTCTGTAGCAGGGAATGGGGCTGCTGGGGGGTTGTGTTTGCAGTGGCTTTCCCGGGGGAGCTCAGGAAGTACGGAACATTAGAATCAATGCAGAGCATGAGCAGGGATAGGTTTGACCTCCTCAGAGGGGGCTGCAGACCTACAGAGCCTTCCTGAAGGTTCCTGAAACCAAGCCCTCTCCCTTCCATCAGACTAGCACCCCGGCCCCTGGCTCAGGAGAAGCGGCTTTCCCTTTGAACGTCAGGTTGCACATGTACCTGGGAGGGTGCCACGCCGGGAAGAAGGCCAGCCGTTTCCGTGGGAGCACTGAGCTGCTTAGAGCTTTTGTTGTATAGTCGTGGTCCCTTTAGGATGGGCCTGGTGCTTCTGTATTGATTGCTGTCTCCACTAACAAAGTTAAGGAGAGGATTGAAGTTGTGCGGAATGTGGGGGTTAGCAGAGGGAGAGAATAAGAGCCTGGCGTTGTTTCCTGGCCTCTGGGCATGATTGGGTCCTTGAAGGTTCGAGCCAAGGGGATTCTTTATCTTCCAACATTTTCATTTAGGGCAATCAAACCTTGCAATCTGTGGTCTTCTGCTGTAGGGAATCTCAGACTTCAATAAAGAGGGTGGTGTTTTATTATCTCCTCCAGTTGTTTCCAGAACTTCAAAAAAAAAAAAAAATTACACAAACACTTCTAGTGAGTAGCGGGGCCAAACAAACCACTTGAGTCTATTTCCACTTAGGAAAGCAATTTTCGCTATTCGGGACCCTTGTAGCCAGGCTCCTACCATGTGCAGAGTTTGGGTTTTGCAGCAAGCTCTTGTGCCAGTGGCTAGCACTGCTCCGGGAGTAGCCAGCTCTTCCGTTCTATGGAGGACATAGAGAGGGGAGCAGTCAGTCAGGGGAACTGTTCATTGCACACAAAGGGAGGCATCCCAAATTTTGATTTTGTGGCTCTTATTGGCCAGCATAGATCTGGTTCCTCCAGGGTGAGCTTTTGTCCCTTTGCAAGCGAGTTACATCTGAAATCCTGTGGGGTGCGTGTAGGAAGGTCTGCCTGATGAACCTGAACGTGGAGTCCATATCTCAGGCCCTGCCTTGGCTCTCTGGTGGCTCCTTGACCAAATTCCTTGGGTCTCAGTTTTCCCCATCTCTAAACTGGGACTAAGTAATGTAACTCCCTTGCAGCTTTGAGTGGAGGCTTCCGCGAGGTGGCCTCAGATAGTCCCTGGTGTACAAGCCTGGCAGGTGGTCCACGAGTGTTCACTTCCTCTTCAGAGTGGCAGGAGTGTTGTGAAGATCAGATGTGTGGGACAGGGAAATTGTCACATAAGGGATATGTGGCTGTTGACCTCTGCATAGGGATTGAGATGGATATGGGTGGAGGATAAGAAGAGAGCCTTTAAGACATCTGTCCGGCTGGCGCTGCGGCTCACTAGGTTAATCCTCTGCCTGCGGCGCTGGCACCCCGGGTTCTAGTCCCGGTTGGGGCACCGATTCTGTCCTGGTTGCTCCTCTTCCAGTCCAGCTCTCTGCTGTGGCCCGGGAGTGCAGAGGAGGATGGCCCAAGTGCTTGGGCCCTGCACCCACCTGGCTCCTGGCTTCGGACTGGTGCAGCACGCTGGCCGTAGTGGCCACTTGGGGGGTGAACCAATGGAAGGAAGACCTTTCTCTCTGTCTCTCTCTCTCTCACTGCCTAACTCTGCCTGTTTGTCCTAAAAGTGGAGCATCACTGCCATTTCTCGGAAGCCAGCTGTCCAGAGTGGACCTGTGGCAGGCTGGTAGTCAATGTGACAAAATAAGAAGTCTGTATGCCAGGGAGTTCATGAAGAAATGGAGTTAAAAGACAACACAGACCCTCATGTCTGGTCCTCATTCCTGGCTCCTGGCAGGCAACTTCTAAAACCCTTGGAACTTCCCGAGTTTTGGGGGTGAGCAGAGCATCTGTTCAGAATTATCACCTGTCAGCCACCCCTCAGTTTATGCTCATGAAGGACCCTTGAGGACGTGGGCTCTTGGAACATGGAGACCCAGCAGAGCCAGCCCTGTGGTCAGAGGGTTAGGTCGTTCAGCCCCATTGCTGACTGAGAAGACGGGATGGTCTGTGAGAGTGACTCGGGTGCCAGTGGCCAGTGACTTAATGAATCCTGCCCAGTAATGCAGCCACCACGGAGGCCTTAGTAACAGGGCTCTCAGAGCTACCCAGCTGGGCAATGCATGGAGGTGCAGGGAGGGCTGTGCGCCGGGAGTATGGAGGCTCCTCTCTCTTTCCCCATAGTTTGCCCTGTGCACCTCTCCCATTTGCTGTTCCTGGGTTGTATCTGCCATACGCACCAGTCATAGTAAGCTCTTTGCCTGGGTCTGTGAGCCATTCCAGCAAATTATCCAGCTCGTGGAGGGGGTTATGGGAGTCCCTGATGGATAGAGTGTCAGACGTAGGGGATGCTAGGGCTGATGACTGGTGTCTCAAGTAGGAGGCAGTCTGTGGGACTGGGCCCTTGATTGGTGGGATCCACACTAATTCCCCATAGTTAGTGTCAGAATTAAACCGTACGACACTGGTTGGTATCTGCAGAGAAATGGAAAATGGCTTGGTGTGGAAAACCAGAGGTGACCGTGGTGTCAGAAGTATTGTTACTATGAAGGAGGGGTTTCTTACGGTCCTCACCTCACCTGAGTGCTGGCTGGAGCTCCTGTAGCCTCATCTGGCTCTACCTGGGGCAGCACAGCATGGAGCCCTTTTAGCAAACAACAAGGCAGCCAACCCTGCTGCTCTGTGCAGGGGCTGGGGCAGCAGTGAGACCCAGCCTGGGCCAATGCCAGTCCCAAACCAGGGGCAAGTGGCAGGTGCTTGTGTGCACAGCTCCCTCCACCTGGTACACACTCAAGCAGTGAGTTGTATGGGGTGAGTGCTGTGGGCCAGAATAGGGGGTAGGGGGTGAGGGGTGGGGGGAAGCATTGGGTTCTCTCTCTGGTTCTTCTCTCTCTGACTTTGTCTCTGTGCTCTGCCCCTGGTCTCTGTCTCTGCCTCCTTCACCCTGGGTTTCCCCTCCTGTCTCTATGTCTGTGTTTTGTTTCTCTGCTGGCTTTCTCTACCTGATGCTCTCAGTTCCTTTTTGCCTTCCCTTCTCTGTGTCTCTCTCAGGAGAAGCAGACTTTTGTTTTACTTTCCTCTTAACTAGATTAAAAACAAGTGAGTGCTGTGGTGGGGGTGCAGCCTAGCAGGTCGGATGTCAGTTGAGAGTCTGCATCCCACATGGGAGTACTGGGTTGGATGCTCAGTGCTGGCTCCTGCATCAGCTTCTTGCTAATGCAGACCCAGGGAGGCAGCCATGATGGCTCAGGGAGCTGTGATCCTGCCACAATGTTGGGAGACCTGCACTGAGCCACTTTTCCTGACTTAGGCATTTGGGAAGTAAACCAGCAGATGGGAAATCTCTCTCTCCAATCCGTCGATCCATCATGCAATCAATCAATCAGTAATAAAAAATATCTGGATAAAAGCAGTCTACCCAATTGCCTAAATAACCACTGGACTTCTAACACTACCCCTTCTCATGTTGGTGGGGGGTGTTTCCTGTTCTCAGCCCTCTCCTATTCATCCGCCTTCCTCTGTCTTCATGGCAACCAACTTTGGCAAAACGCAGGGAAGGCATTAGTGTCTGCATGTTTGTTTGAAGTAGGACCATCTCAGAAGGGTGGGAATCACCCAGGCAGTGGGCCGGGCAGTGGGCTGTGGCAGAGTTGGGGCTGGGGCGCCTGCTTTACCTGGAAGACCTCCAGGAGCTGATTCTAAGTGGGGCCAGGAGTTTTGAACCTGGGGCCATCTGGTCTGCTGGCCACTACAAGATCCAGCCCAGGCTCGGGTACACAGGTGGCTGCTGTGTGCTTCGGCTTCCTGTTCAGGACAAGTTACCTGGGAAGAACAGCCAGGGGAGAGAGGGCCGGGCTGCGAGGGAGAGGAAGAAACCCCCAAAGGACCGGACCCCTGCTAGGGGGCTGCATGGAAGACTGTTGAATTTTGTGGAAGCTGCAGACAAATGTTCTGATTTCCAATCCCAGCTCAGACCAGCACCAACTCAGCCAGACATTTAGAACATGAATTGAAAAGCTGACCGATCTAGCTGGAGCTGTTGTGACTGCGTCTCCACACCGCTCAGGCTGATGGCCCAGGGCACAAGCTTCCGCAGGGGAGGGGGTCTCAGCAGAGCAGGGGTCAGCGCCCATCCCTGGGGCTGAGGCCCCGCACTGTGCTGGGGGCTGCTGGGGGCACTTCTCACGGGCTGGTCCCACCTGGCTCCATCTCCTTAGGAGTCTGTTCTCACCTTGTCAGGTGCAGAGAAGAACCAGGGTGTAGAAAAATAGAAATTGGGGCTTGTGTTCCAAAAGTGGGGGGCTCCGGAGTGATGGCTGCTGTGCGGGGTGGTGAGGACCAGGGCTACCATGCCACCTGCAGCTGCTCCATCTCTTGTGGGTCTGAACCACAGCTACCAATTTTGGGAAGAACATTCGCTCCCGGGTTCAACCAACAGTTTTAAAGGAGGTGATTGGGCCGGGAACCACACATAGGTGTGAAGCCCCTCTGGGGTGAGCCTTTTGGGAAACTGTTGACTTTTCCCTGTGCTTACTGCTGCCTTGTTGACAAGACCCCACGCTGTCCTTGGGTGGGAGAGCACAGCGGCTAAAACACAGCCCCTGGGCCCCAGAGCACTGGTTCCAGGGTGGGCGTTTACTGCGTGATTCTGGGCCAGGTCCTTTGGCTTCCTCATCTGTACAATGGGAATAACAGGATGCATGCCTCTGAGGCCTGTAAGGAGAGGCTTCCTATCAGTAGTGCTGAAAATGGCTCCTGGCCCATCGAGAGCTCTGTTTTGGGGTTGGGGTTAGTGTTGTGCAGACACATCTGCCCCAGGTATACTTTAAGAAGATTGTAACTATATCTCCCCTAGAAGCCAGCCTATTAGAACTGGCTCTGGGGCCAGCCACGGGCTCCTTGCCCTGGCTTAGTCTTCACCAGGCGTGTGTGACCTGGGCCAGTTCATGACTGCTCTGAGTATTAGCCTGTTTTTTGTCCATACACTGGGGACAAACAGTAGTAGCTCCTGCCAAGTGTTGTGGAGAAGGTTAAATGAGGTAAGACATGAAAAATGTCACCTACCTCCTTCGTGCCTCAGTTCTAAGTTTCTGCGAAGCGAGGATAGTCATAGAATCTACCTTGTGGGGCTCTTGTGAGGGTGAAATGAGGATTAAATACAGGGAAAGTGCTTAGGACAGTGCCTTGAGCCTAGGAAGCATGAGGAGGGCTCTTCAAAAACCTCCTGGAGGCATTTTGGTTGATTCCATATCTTAGCTATTGTGAATTGAGCTGCAGTAAACATCGGGGTACAGACAACTGCTTCATGTGCTGATTTCATTTCTCTTGGGTAAATTCCCAGGAGTGGGATGGCTGGGTCGTATGGTAGGTCTGTATTCAGGTTTCTGAGATATCTCCATACTGTCAGATAGTGGCTTTACCAGTTTCCATTCCAACCAACAGTGGATTAGGGTACCTTTTTCTCCACATCCTCGCCGGCATTTGCTGTTTGTCGATTTCTGTATGAAAGCCATTCTAACCGATATGAGGTGAAACCTCATTGTGGTTTTGATTTGCATTTCCCTGATGGCTAGTGATCCTGAGCATTTTTTTCATGTATCTGTTCACCATTTGGATTTCCTCTTAAAAAATTCCTGTTTAAGTCCTTTGCCCATTTCTTAACTGGGTTTTTTATTTTGTTGTTGTTGAGTCTTGATCTTTTTATATATTCTGGTTATTAATCCTTTATCAGTTGTATAGTTTGCAAATAATTTTTCTCATTCTGTTGGTTGCCTCTTCACTTTGCTGAGTGTTTCTTTGCAGTACAGAAGCGTCTCAATTTGATGTAATCCTATTTGTCAGTTTTGGCTTTGATTGCCTGTGCCTCTGGGATCTTTTCCAAAAACTCTTTCCTATGCCAATGACTTGAAGGATTTCCCCAGTGTTCTCTAACAATTTGATGGTATCAGGTCATAGATTTAGATTTTTAGATCCATTTTGAGTAGATTTTTGTATAAGATGTAAGGTAGGGGTCTTGCTTTATGCTTCTGCATGTGGTGATCCAGTTTTCCAGCACCATTTGTTGAAGAGACTGTCCTTGTTCCAGGGATTGATTTTAGCTCCTCTGTCAAATATAAGTTGGTTTTGTAGATGCTTGGATTGATTTCTGTTACATTGGTCTATCCATCTTTTTTTTTTTTTTTTTTTAAACAGGCAGAGTGGATAGAGAGAGAGAGACAGAGAGAAAGGTCTTCCTTTTTGCCATTGGTTCACCCTCCAATGGCTGTTGCGGCTGGCGCATCGCGCTGATCCGAAGCCAGGAGCCAGGTGCTTCTCCTGGTCTCCCATGCGGGTGCAGGGCCATCCTCCACTGCCTTCCCAGGCCACAGCAGAGAGCTGAACTGGAAGAGGGGCAACTGGGACAGAATCCGGCGCCCCGACCGGGACTAGAACCTGGTGTGCTGGTGCCGCAAGGCGGAGGATTAGCCTGTTAAGCCACAGCGCTGGCCTATCCATCTGTTTTTGTGCCACTGCCAGGCTGTTTTGATTGTAACTGCCTTGTAGTATGTCCTGAAATTTGGTATTGTGATACCTCCAGCTTTTTTTTGTTGTTGTTGTTGTATAAGATTGCTTTAGCTATTTGGGGTCTCATATGTTTCCTTATGAATTTTAGCATCATTTTTTCTATATCTGAGAAGAATATCCTTGGTATTTTGATTGTTATTGCATTGAATTTGTAAATTGCTTTCAAGAGTTTGGACATTTTGATGATATTGATTCTTCCAATCAGCAAACATGGAAGATTTTCCTCTATTTCTTCCATAACCTTTAGAGTCCATTAAAAAAAAAGAATCTTTTTTTTTTAAGATTTATTTGTTTATTTGAAAGAGTTACACACACACACACAGAGAGAGAGAGAGAGAGAGAGAGAGAGAGAGAGAAAGAGAGGTCTTCCATCTGCTGGTTCACTCCCCAGTTGACCCCAATGGCCAGAGCTGCTCTGATCCAAAGCCAGGAGACAGGAGCTTCTTCCAGGTGTCCCACGTGGGTCCAGGGGCCCAAGCACTTGGGCCATCTTCTAGTGCTTTCCCAGGCCAGGGAACTGGATCAGAAGTGGAGCAGCTGGGACTCAATCTTTTTCTTTCTTTGATGTTTTGTGATTCTCATCATAGAGATCTTTGACATCCTTAGCTAAACTTATTCCAAGGTATTATTTTTTGGAGCTATTGTGAATGGATCAATCTTAGAATTTCTTTCTCAGCTGTGGCGTTATCTGTGTATACAAAGGCTGTTCATTTTTGTGTATTGATTTTGTATCCTGCTACCTTACCAAACTCTTTGAGTTCTAATAGTCTCTTAGTGAAGTCTCAAAATCATGTCATCTGCAAATAGGGTAGTTTGACTTTCTCTTTCCCAATTTGTATCTCTTTGATTTCTCTTTCTTGCCTAATGGTTCTGGCTAAAACTTTCAAGACTATATTGAATAGCAATGGTGAGAGTGGGCATCCTTGTCTTGTTCCATATCTTAGTGGGAATGCTTCCAACTTTTCCCCATTCAGTAGGATGTTGGCTGTGGTTTTTTCCATAAATTGCCTTGATTTTGTTGAGGAATGTCCCTCTTATATCCACTGTGCTTAGAGTTTTCATTTCCAAGATTTTGTTTTGATTTCTCTCTAAGATCTCATTTCATGGGAGAAATTTTCTTTCATGTCACATGCAAATTTCTTTAGTTCATGGATTTGCTTCTGATTACTTCTTTTTTTTTTAAAGATTTATTTATTTGAAAGTCAGAGTTACACAGAGAAGGGAGAGGCAGAGACAGAGAGAGAGGGGGGGGGCTTCCATCCGATGGTTCACTCCCTAAGTGGCTGCAATGGCTGGAACTGTGCTGATCTGAAGCCAGGAGCTTCTTCTGGGTCTCCTACATTGCTGCAGGGGTACAAGGACTTGGGCCATCTTCTACTGCTTTCCCAGGCCATAGCAGAGAGCTGGATGGGATCAAACTGGCACCCATATGGGATGCTGGCGCTTCAGGCCAGGGCATTAACCTGCTGCACCACAGCACCAGCCCCTCTTCTAAGTACTTCTCAGTAATCCTAAAATAAATTTTTTTGAATTCTCTTTTTGACATTTCTTCCATCTCTTCATCCTCACATTGTAGTATTGAAGTGTTGTGTTCTTTTGGGGGCGTCATGTTGTCTTCCTTATTCTTGTTTCTTGAATTGCTGCATTTATTATTAGGCATTTGTGGAGATACTCATTCATATCTTTATTTTTTTCCCCTGTGCTGATTCTTGTCTTTGGACTATGCCTCTCTGTGGATTAGTGGAGTGTCTACTTTTTTAGTGAATACCTAGAGGTGTGTGGTGGGTGTGGCCAGGGAGCTCTGTTCAGTGCTCTAGGGTGGAGGAAGTGTCCAAGGTGACACCCAGGCTGGGTGTCGTAAATCTGTTTAATCTGCTTCTCTGTTGGCATAGTCTCAGCTCAACTCCTCTCCTCAATGGAGTCCAGTGCCTGAGTGCAAACCTCAGTGGCCATATTTGTCCACACTGCCACAAGGACCACACAAAGGATCTGTGCAGTCCTCAGTGTAAGCATAGATTCCGCAGCAGTGACCCTCAGCATGGAATCAAGGAGCCCTGAGTGTGTGGAGCCTCCTGCAGTGACTGCCCATAGTCCCAGTCACCTCAGAATCGGCCCTTAAGGCATTCAGATCCGGCTAAAAAGCCCATGAGAGCTTCTCAGGCATCCTGGGAAGCCAAGACACTGTGGCAAAAAATGATCTAAATGAAAGATCTCTGTGAGTAAGCTCCTGGTGGAAAGAACGGGGCCATCAAAGAAGGAGGTACCTTTCTCTGAAGGGAGGAGAGAACTTCCACTTTGACTATGATCTTGTCTAAATAAGGTCGGAGTTGGTGAACTCAGGAGGCTTCCATAGCCTTGGAAGCTCATGGCAAGAGCCTCAGGTGATTACTGACACCATAAATAAGAGTGTCAATTGTTAAATCAACAACAGGAGTCACTGTCCTTAATGTGTCATACTATGCAAATTAACGGTAAAACTTGTATTTAACAGTACTTTATACTTTCTGTGTTTGTGTGGGTGCAGTCTGTTGAAATCTTTACTTAGTAATACTAAGTTGATCTTTTGTATATAAAGATAATTCAAGGCCGGTGCCGTGGCTCAACAGGCTAATCCTCCGCCAGCACACCGGGTTCTAGTCCCAGTCAGGGCACCGGATTCTGTCCCGGTTGCCTCTCCAGAGAGCTGCCAGTCCAGCTCTCTGCTATAGCCCAGGAGTGCAGTGGAGGATGGCCCAAGTCCTTGGGCCCTGCACCCGATGGGAGACCAGGAGAAGCACCTGGCTCCTGCATTGGGATCAGCGTGGTGTGCTGGCTGCAGCGCGCCGACTGCAGCAGCCATTGGAGGGTGAACCAACGGCAAAGGAAGACCTTTCTCTCTGTCTCTCTCTCTCTCGCTGTCCACTCTGCTTGTCAAAAAAAAAAGATAATTCAAAATCAATCTTAATGAAGAGTGGGATAGGAGAGGGAGTAGGAGATGGAATGGTTTGTGGGTGGGAGGGAGATTATGGGGGAAAACTGCTATAATCTAAAAGCTGTGCTTTCAAAATTTATATTTATTAAAGTTTTCTAAAAAAATAAGTTAAATCTATGTACAACAAAAACAGCACAAAAGATAAAAGTGGTAATTGAAAACAAACAAAAACAAAAATCCAAAACCAAAGTCCTAGCCACATCCTGAGCCCTCCCACGCAACCTCAGTGTCTTCACAGACCCCACACACAAGCCTCCCACAGTCATGAGCACCCAGCCCCTTGTCAGTTCTTCCCGTGAGACTTGGGCATCTCTGCTTAGCTTGTTGCTGCGTGGGGACATGAGCTGGCACAGTTGTTACCTATGTCCAGAGTGGTGCCGCCCTCTATAGCTTGTTACAGGACACTGGTTGCAGGTTCTCTCTCAGAGAGAGAGAAAGGCCCCCCCTTTTTTTTCTCCTCTAGTTAGGCAAGTACACTGTCTCCCACAGGGCTCTAAGCCGTATTCCTGCCAGGCTGTTCCCATAGCTTCATTGCCAGTGGCTTGGTTTGCTGCGTTCTGGACTCATCTCACTCTCCAATGCTGGAGTGTAGGCTCTTGGCTGCTGGGGTCCCGAGTTGTGCATGTCCACACCCTCCACATGGGTCTACACTGTTGCTTTAATTTGTGTGGTGTTTCCTCTGCAGTGTTTTCCCCAACTCTTCCCTGAGACGGCACTCCCTCCACTTTTTTTAAGCTGTCTTCTCTTAGACTTGAAAAGTAAGCTTCCTCCCTATTCCACCATCTTAATCCAATCCCTCAATGTGTATTTGCTTTGATATTTTGGTGATGTGAGCCCCGCATCGGACCCTGTCTCCCTCTGTTTCCTGGGTAACAGCTGATTCTGCTCATTGCAGTCCAGGGTGTGATTTTTGGTGACCCAGTCAGCGTCTCTCTGGGTACCATGCACACACAGCGAGTTCGTGGTGGGCTGTTTGCTGAGTGAGGTGTTTCCCCAGCATTGGCGGTCTCCCGAGTCCCTCCCCACAGAAGGCACGCAGGTGATTAAAGCTCCCCAGGGACTCCTGTTACACCTGGGTTTTGGGGCCATCGCTGCTTGTAGGCAATCACAGGGCGTTTTTGGCCCAGGCCCTGGCTCAGGTGGGAAGAGTTCATGTGAATTAATGAGCATCCATAGTCTTGGGCTATTTGGAATCTTTGCTTGAGTGGCTACCCTTCCACGGTGGTTTGTCATTGTATGCAAAGACTACATAAATGAACAAAAGCACAAAGACCTTCTTACAGAACCTTAGGATTGCTACCCATGCATTTTCTTCTTCAATCCTCAGAGAGCAGTTATCATTATACCCATTTTTCAGAGGTGGAAGCTGAGGCTTAGGTAGATAAGCTGCATGCCCAAGATGACACTGCTAGGGAGTGGCAGAGCCTTGAGGGGGGCTTGTGCAGTATGAGCTTGCGATCTTGAATTCCACACGTTGCTGCCTCTCCAGCTGTCAGTCAAGTGGCCAGGTGTCAAGGTCAAGGTGTCATGTGGTGAGAGCACGGCCGTGTCAGATGCAGGACAGGCAGGCCCCAGCTGTCTCTTCATTCGCCTGTGTGCCATGTAAGGATTGGGAGGAACGCAGCTCCGACTGAGGAGGCTTTGTGGCTCAGGGTGATGCTGCTGTGTGCTTCAACTGTGCTCATCACAACTCACGCTGGGGATAAGATTGTCAGGGGCCAACACGTGGGCATCGCTGGCTGTGTTCCAGAGGAAGGTGCTGCATCTTCCAGCTAAGGGAGCCCCAAGAGGACCAGGGAAGCCCAAGCCAGGGAGAGGCCTGACAGATTCTCCCTTAGCGGGAGGCAACCTAACAGCTGCTAAGAATGCACTCATGTAATGGTCACGGCAGCAAATTCCAGGTACTGGTCTGGGTTCCCCAGAAGTCTCCGCAGAGGCTAGGATTTTAGTAGAAGGGATTTTATTTACTTAGAAAGATATTTTTTGTTTGAGAGCAAGAGAGAGAGGGGTGGAGAGAAAGACCCTCATCTTTGGGTTCACATCCTAAATGCCCAGGAGCTGGAAGCTCAGTCCAGGTCTCCTGTGTGGGTGACAGGGACCCAAATACTTGAGCCATCACCTGCTGCCTCTCAGTTTGTGCTTTAGCAGGAACCTGGAATTGGGAGTGGAGCCAGCACCTGAACCCCATACTCCTGTATGGGATTGGGCATCCCAAATGGTGTCTTAACCGCCTGCCCCTAGAAGTGGCTTGAGCTGGAGTAGTGGGAGGGGCAGGCAGCCAATCTAGGCCTTGTAGTTAGAGCTCTGAGTGGGTGGGGCCCTGGGAACCAGGGCGGAGCAAGTGTCCCAGAGGGATCTTGCCAGAGGGGCTGGGGGCGGGGCTATGAAAGCACTGGCTCCGGGTGCGTGCGGGAAGGCTGCTCCTGTTGGGTCCAGCAGAATGACTGATGTCAGGGGCAGCCATCAGGCCATGGAAGCTCAGGCTGCCAGCAAGGCAGGGCTGGGGGGATGCGGGCAGTGCACCTGCCCCTGTGCTACAGGCCTTGCACGAGCCCCAAGGAACCCGAGGCAGAGGCTTACCTGGCCCGGGGTCATAAGGCAGATAAGTGGTGTCATGGGTTGAGTTGTGTCCCTCCCCCGCCCCCTTCAAGTCCTAGCTGCCCGATTGTGAGCTTATCTGAAAAAGGGCTTTGTTGGTGATGATGAAGTCCTTTGATCGGGGCTGAGTCCAGCAAAGGGGACCCCCGCATGCAGTGAAGTCACCATGTGAAGATAAAGGTGGAGATCGCGCTGGTGTGTCTGGGAGCCAAGGAAGACCAAAGGTGGCCAGCAACCCGGGAAGCCAGCCGGGGGGCAGGGAGGGGGCCTGGAACAGGTTTGCTCAGAGTCCTCAGAAAGAGCCAAGCCTCAGACACTGGATGTTGGACTCACAGCCTCCAGAGGCTTGGGAGCCTGCGGTGTTGCTGAAGCCACAGTTGGTGGCACTTTGTTATGGCAGCCTAGCGCAGAGTAATGTGGGTGGCAGCTGTCAGTCATGTTGGTTAGTATCTCCAGCTCCAGTGTGTGGGACGGTGAAGGTGGTGTGGGGAGGGGTCAGGGGAGGCTGGGCGCTGGCGGGCACTGTGCAATGTCACGGTCAGTGTCTTGCTTCCTTCTGTGGTCTCCCACACCTCCCGTGGGTAGCCAGCTCATGCTTGTCCAGGGCTCTATGAAGCGGGCAGCTGTTCCACTCCATCCGCACACAGCCTCTACTGGGAGGTGGCATTGCCGTCTCTGACACCCAGGTGCTGTGGATGTGGACAGCTGAGCAGCTTGCACAAGGACACTACGTGGCGAGCTAAGATGCCGGCCCGGCTGTGTGACTCGGGGTGCCACGTCTTCCTTTGAAGCAGTCACACTGAATCAATCCTCAGGGCACACACAGGTCTTTTTAAAAAATTTATTGTATTCATTTGAAAGGCAGAGAGAGAGAGAGAGAGAGAGATTGATCGATCTTCCACCCACTGGCTGCAACAGACAGGGCTGGGTCAGGCTGAAGCCAGGAGCCAGGAATTCCATCCAGGTCTCCCATGTGGGTGGCAGGGTCCATGTACTTGGGCCATCGCCACTACCTCCTAGGGTGCACATTAGCCGGGAGCTGGACTGGAAGCAGGGGAGCCAGGACTTGAACTGGTGCTCTGATACGGGATGTTGGCACTGTGGGTGGCAACTTTACCCACTACACCATAGCCCCGGCCCCCCAGACACATGTCTTAAGCTGTCTTCAAGACCCTTGGAAGGAGCAGCAGGGAGAGCCGACCCCAGGGCTGGAAAGAGTTCCTCCAGGAGGCGCACGGAGCAGCGTGATCGGATATAATCAGAGCGCCAGGGCCCACCTGTGTGATCTGAGCACCATCTTCTCGTTTTCCACCTCTGTGAGGCTGCGTGCAGAGAAGCAAGCATTCTGTTCCCCTCTCAAAGGGAAGCATCTTCAGGGCCGGGTCCTAGTGGCTGTGAGGACAGGATCTGCAGAGCTGCACTTGTGCCTCCCCCCTCCAGCACCGTCCCCCCTCCCCCCTCCAACCCCCGTCAGTATAGCGAAGAACGTGGAGCTACTGCTTTGTCAGTTTTCTCAGCCAGAAAAATGTTCCGCCCAGTGTCTTTTGTTCTTTTTCTGAGGTGGCTACAGGGTTATAATTTACTGGCATGGAGAGAAAAGTGAGTTTTTTTTTTTTTTTCCATTACAATTCCATTTTCCCCCTCCTCCTCTGGGATTCTTGGGAAAACCTGATTAAAATGTCAGCCAGAAGAATGGCTGGCGATTCTTTAAAAGGACTGATGAGAGCAACAGGGCCCAAAGTGGCTGGGAGGCGAAGAAAGCCCCGTGGGGATCCGAGGATGGGGCTCTGTAGTTGTTGACGCACAGCAAAACAGGAACGGGAAAGCTGGGTGGACAGGAAGGGCGATAGCAGCATTATGGTGACTAACAGAGACGATGCTGCTGCTCGAGAGATTCCTGTCCCAGGCCCTGTGCTGAACCCTTGTTACAGGATCTGTAGCGTCCAAACCCTTCACGACGGGCAGAGTTGCCCTCTTGTCCTTGGTGGGGGAGGTGGTGTCCTTCAGTCACACGGCCAGGGCCTGTGGAAGCGAAGTCACTGATGGGAGGAGCCCAGCAGGGCAGCCCCTGTGTGGACTGGACGCCTCTGCCGGGGGTCTGGATGCCAAGCCCTCCTGTATTTCCTTAGTGCCAGATCTTTGTACCCTGATCTTGTACCGGTCTCCCAAATCTTGCTAATTTTTCCTGCTTAAAATTTTCCCTTTGGAGAAAAGCTACTGACAGGTGTACGCACAGAATGGAGTGGTTCTCTGTAGAAAAGGGAGAGTTTGCTGACTTAGCTGCGGCGACTCCACTCTGCGTTTTCTGAGCATTGGCTTCCCGGGGTGTTGCACAGCACAGTGGGGCCACAGCACTCGGCCGCTCTCATTCCCCCAGAGCTGTTTGTGTCTCTGCTGTGCCCTGTGGCTGCCTCCGGGCAGGGAGACCAGCAGGACAGGCAGCACACGGTATGCGGTGGACACTGGCCGGGTGTGCTCGCCTCTCAGCTTGCTTTTGTCACTCGAGGTCCAGGGTGAGTTAAACCACGCCAGTCCCATCTTCCCTACTGCTAGATATGCCCATTGTATTTTTTTTTAACTTTTATTTAATGAATATAAATTTCCAGTGTACAGCTTATGGATTACAATGGCTTCCCCCTCCCATAACTTCCCTCCCACCCGCAACCCTCCCCTCTCCCGCTCCCTCTCCCCTTCCATTTGCATCAAGATTAATTTTCAATTCTCTTTATATACAGAAGATCAATTTAGTATAAAGATTTCAACAGTTTGCACCCACATAGAAACACAAAGTGAAACATACTGTTTGAGTACTAGTTATAGCATTAAATCAAAATGTACAGCACATTAAGGACAGAGATCCCACATGAGGAGCAAGTGCACAGTGGCTCCTGTTGTTGACCCAACAAATTGACACTCTAGTTTATGGCGCCAGTAACCATCCTAGGCTGTCGTCATGAGTTGCCAAGGCTGTGGAAGCCTTCCAAGTTCGCAGACTCTGATCATATTTGGACAAGGTCATAAAAGACAGATATTTATTTATTCACTTTAAAGGCAGAAATACAGAGAGAAGAAGAAGAAGAAGAAGAAGGGAGAGAGAGAGAGAGAGAGAGAGAGAGAGAGAGAGAGAGATCTTCCAGGTCTTCCATCCGCTGGTTCACTCCCCAAATGACTGCAACAGCTCAGGCTGGGCCAGGCCAGAGCCAGGAACCAGGAACTTTATCCGGATCTCCCGCATGTATGTAGGGGCCCAAGCATTTGGGCCATCCTCTGCTGCTTTCCCGGGTGCCTCAGCAGGGAGCTGGATCGGAAATGGTGCAGCCAGGACTTGACCCGGTGTCCGTATGGGATGCCGGTGCTGCAGGCAGAGGCTTAATCTACTCCACAGCACCGGCCCCACAGCATGGGCATCACATTGCTCTTAAATGCTTATTTTCATTTATTTGAAAGGGAGAGTGAGAGCAAAAGCAAGAGATCTTCCATCTTCTGGTTCACTCACCAGATGTGCACAATGGCCAGGGGGGAGACAGGCTGAAGCCAGGAGTCTGGGACAGCGTCTGGGTCTCCCACGTGGGTGGCAGGGACCCAAGCCCTTGAGCTGTCACCTGCTGCTTCCCAGGATGTGCATTAGCAGGGAGCAGGATCGGAAGCAGAGGCACACTCAAACCTGGGCACTCCCATATGGCACGCAGGCACTCAGCTCGGCAGCTTAACCCTCTGCACCACAGTGCTGGGCCCTGTGTTGCCCATCAATAACTTTCCTTTACAACGATCATCCTGGCACCTCCTGGTGGGTACAAACGTGTGTGCACTCGCCATCCCACCCTCTGAAGACGTCGCTGGGCACATGTGGGTACTAATTCCTGGCTGCTGCGTGACTCTGTGTTAAGTGCTCAGTGCCCAGGAGAGCGGCTCCTCGGCTGGGCACAGAGCGGACATGGGGAGTGCAGGAGATAGCATGCTGGGACGAGGGTCAGGGGCCCCATGGCCCAGTGTGGGGGAGTCCTCCAAGACATCCTAGCCCAGCAGGGAAGGGCGGGGTGGACAGCAGGTTTGGCACTGGGGATCCCCACGCCTGCTGCCCCTGGGGCTCCTTTTCAGGAGGGAGGGTGCAGTACCTGATAGAGCACGGGTACAACCCCATCTCTGTTTAGAAATGGATGGATTTTGGAAAGGACGGATTTCTCTAGAAGTGGCAGGTGTACCCCTACCCCTCACCGTCTCCTAGGAGAAGGGAATGTCACTGGATGGTCCCCCTGTGTGCGGAGGGAAGGCATCACAGGAGGGAGGCCCTCCTCTGCCCCGAGTTTCCAGGTGGACTTCAAAGTTTCAGCTCCTGTGAGCAGAGGACCCTGCTGGGGCCCATCCTCAGGGGGTCTGCAAGGCCCCAGGCTGGCCACCTGCTGAGACGGTCTCCTTCCAGCAGGGGGCAGCATGAGCAAGGAAGTGCCTGGATCACAGGCCAGTCTCTTGGGTCCTGGGATTTCTTATTTGTATAAAAAGCAGGATCAAGGGACTTTGTTCCCGGGAGGGTGGTGACATCCCTAATCTGTGTAGGCCCGGAACATTCATTCTGTCCTTTTTGGTCTCTGCTCACACACTTTCAACTCTCTTCTCAGAAGATGCCATAGCAGAAATCTCAACCATCATTCTCTTCCTCTTCCTAATCCTCCCGTGGTTTTGTTTAGAAATGTAGCCCAAAGGGAAGGATTGTACTAACTTTAAACAGACTTTTTTTCATGCAAACATATACACAGGGGAGGAAAGGGCAGGAATTTAAATTACGTGAGATGATGAAATTTTTTTCCTAGATAACACAGTTATTTGATAATAACACTAGCTTGTCCTGAATTTTCTCATTTGCAATTAGATGTAGGCTGGTTTTTTTTTTTTTTTTTGTATGCAAGAGAAAATGTTTCCAAATAGACTCATGGGGTTTAAAAAGACTTGGATTAGAAATGAAAAACGACAAAAAATGAAAAGCTACTGGTGTTCAAGTCGGGAGGCACAGGAGCCTGGACCCGTGACCCTGGGGTCTGAGCATTTGCTGGCCTCCAGGCCCAGTGGAACGGTCTCCGTGTCCTCTCTCAGCGTCTTCATGGTGTCGCATCTCAGGGCTGGAGGGCTGCATATCTAGTCCCTCCCTCACCGAGTACTTAACTCCTTGTTCAGTTTCTCTACTACAGGGTCGTTCAACCTCTGCTTGAATGTCTTAAGGCACGGGGAGCTCCATCTCTCCTGAGTGATCTTGTTTCATTTATGGGCAACAGCGTTGGAAGTTTTCTATGTTGAGTAAAAATCGACTCAGATACTTTTTTTTTTCGAGATTTATTTATTTGGCTTAAAAGAGTGTTGGGGGTGGGGGATGGGGAGAAACAGAGAGAGAGAATCTTCCATCTGCTGGTTTGTGCCCCAAGTGGCTGCAATGGCCCCGTCTGGGCCAGGCAGAAACCAGCAGCTGGGAACTCTATCTGGGTCTCCCACATGGATGGCAGGCGCCCGAGTACTTGGGTCGCTTTCTGCTGCTTTGCCAGGTGCACTAGCAGCGAGCTGGATCAGAAGCGGAACAGCCAGGATTTGAACCAGCGCTCTGGTATGTGGTGCTGGGCTCACAAACGGTGGCTCAACCCACTGTGCCACAACGCCAGCCCCGATTCCGCGCTTTCATGGAGTGCGTTCTGGGTTCGATGCTGTTTACATTCTGAGGCTACAGCGGTGAACAGTCTTGCTTTCTGCAGGTGGGAGACCGAGAACCAAAGGCAGACACAGTGAACGGAACGAGGGATGTAGTGAGACAGGCAGAGAATGATCAGGAAAATCTCCCTGGTGACTGATTGCAGCGGCAGTCCTGGAAGAGCCCAGGAAGGCTGTGGGGGAAGAGCAGCCCGTGCAAAGGCCCTGGGGCAGCAGTGTTCACGGAGCAGCCAGGTGGCCAGCGTGGATGCAGAGGGAACGGGGTTTGTTAGAAGGTCTGTAAGGGAATGGGTTGTGAGGACCAGGGTGGGGGGGATTTTACTCTGAATGGGACAGGGTGCCACTGGAGGGTGCTGAGCTAGGAGCAACATGATTGGCCGAGCCAGGAGCAGCATGACTGAGTGGAGTTTTTAAGCTTTGCCCTGCACACTGGCTGCACAGGAAGGTGGGTGGAAGTCCTGGGAGCAGATGAGAGCTAAGGAGCCTGGCACGGTGGTGGGTTCTGAGAGGCAGGCTGTGCCCTTCCCCGTTGGTCCTGGCTCAGGTTGTCTCCTGGGGCTTGTCTGACACGCCCCAGCCCCTTCCATCCCTTTGGGTTCAAGTGAGAACCAGGAAGCCATCACCCCTCCCCCTTGCTCCTCATATACCACCTTCCTAGCAAGCGTGGGGTGTGGTTTGCTATTTTTTTTGACAGGCAGAGTGGACAGTGAGAGAGAGAGGTTCACCCTCCAATGGCTGCTGCGGCCGGCGCACCGCTCTGATCCAAAGGCAGGAGCCAGGTGCTTCTCCTGGTCTCCCATGCGGGTGCAGGGCCCAAGCACTTGGGCCATCCTCCACTGCACTCCCTGGCCACAGCAGAGAGCTGGACTGGAAGAGGAGAGACCGGGACAGAATCCAGCGCCCCGACCGACCGGGACTAGAACCCGGTGTGCCGGCGCCGCAGGTGGAGGATTAGCCTATTGAGCCGCGGCGCCGGCCTGTGGTTTGCTATTCGCTCTTGTAAAACACACTTTCTTTGCCATAGATTGAGCGCTGTGCTACGTGTCTCGTTCTGATCCTGCCTGTATTTTAAACTTGCACCTGTGCTGCTGCAGGTACCGAATTGGTGGCTTCTGGCTGGAGCGACATCTTCCAAGGAGGCTGTTGAGTTGTGGGAAGAGCGTGTCAGCTCACATGTCTCCCGGGGTGTCTGCCCTTGCCTGCTCCAAACCCTCCTGCTTCTTCCAACTGCCCCCAGGGTCGCATGGCCGGGAGCCTTCTCTGGGCCTGACTGCTCTCTGGGGAGCCCACACGGTCTATTTTTCCCAGTCCCGAGGTTTGAGAGCAGCATTTGTGCTAGGCAGCTCCTTGCTTTTTTCAGGCCTGGGGAGGAAGGGGTGCAGGGACTCTGACAGTACGGAAACAGAAGCCACAGCACACGTGGGGGCCTGGATGCCACATGTGCTGGAGGGGACATTTATCTTCATTTTCGCCGGCAGAGCAGACAGTGGCTGGGAACCCTGGCTCTTGGGTCAGATCGCTTTGGTTTTCCTCCTTATTCTCCTGCCCAGCAGCTGTGTGACGCTGAGTGAAGCTCGCAGCCTCTCTGAGCAGCGTCTCCCTCATCTAGCGATGCTGATGGGCATTGTGTTCCTTTTGTGAAGCTGTTACTAGGGGCAATGCTGTATATAAGTCTTCTGGCATAGATCTGACACTGAGCAGGCCCTTGGCAAATCCTGACTGTAATTTCTAAATCGAAATCCAGACAAAGCCAGGGCATCACAAAAATGAAATATGAGGTGTTTCTTTGCACCGCCAAGGATGCTAGAATCTCTTTAATGGGGATTTCTGGTTGCCCTGACAGTATGCTCTGAGTGATCACAACACGGCTTTCCAGTAGGCTGTCCGTGGGGCTCAGCTTACGTGTATAAGCGTGTGGGAGATGCCCCGTGTGCCACTAAGAAGCGTGTTGGAAGCTCCCTGTCCGCAGGCAGCCTCCACGATGTCATGTGTGTCCCCTTCCCTCTCCACCTCCTCTCTGACTGCACAATCGTAATCGCAGGGTTGGGCTCTAATTCTGTAAACATCATCAGGGTAGCCATGAACTCTACAGAGTGACAAGTGGGTGGAAGAGGGCAGGGGGTTTGGTGTCACTGCAACCTTGGGGCTGGAAGGGAACTCGGCCACGGTTTCTACTCCTCTCTGCCTGCAGAGGGCACCGTGGCCACAGAGCTGGGTGACAGGGCCGTGCTCACCTGGCTTGTAGGTGGACAGGCACTCGGACTTCCTGTCCCGCCTTCTTTCTTCCACGCAGGCTCCTGGTAAGGATTCCAGTTTCAACACCCAGTTTTGGGTTTATTTCCTTTTTCTTAAAAGCTGGGGGAATGGAATTTGGAATTTCGCATGGCCATCTACCCCAGGAGGGGAAGTTCTTCCTTAATCACAGCTCAGATACCCAACCCGGGGTCTGCCCAGGACCTGTCGTGACTCCGCTGTGCCCTGCGGGTGGGCAAGAAGCAGGGAGCACAGTGGGGGCTGCATGGCTTTTCTTTCTTTGCCCCGCCTTGGTCTTGTCAAAGGTTCCTCCTCCCCCATCCCCAGTTTCACATCTTTCCTTCTAGAACGTGAGCTCCGGCATGGCTCAGTCTTTACTGGCTCCATTCCCTGGCATTTGAATGGTGCCTGGTGTGGAACACAACCTGAGGGGGTGCACTATTTATGGGGTCCTGCTGCCTGTTCCAGTGTTTCTTCATGGGGTACTGGGGGTGCACCTCCCTTCCCTTAGTACCAGAGATAGATAAGAGGAGGTGGGAAAACATGAGAGAAATTAAAAATGTTCATGGGAAATGAAATTAAAAGATGAGTTTCTTTGGTGCAAGAACATTTTGAAATCCTTGCTCATGAAGTCTTCTAAAAGCTCATGAAAAATGCGCAGTAGGAAAAGAACTATGCACGGGTGTCAAACTTTTTGCACCAAAATAACCTCATCTTCTTTTTAAAAAATTTTATTTGTTACACAAGTTTCACGTATTTCATATAGACAGATTAAGGAACATAGTGACACTTCTACCTTCCCTGCCACACTCCAACCCTTCCTCCTCCTCCCTCTCATATTCTCACTCTCAATTATTTTAAGGATCTATTTTCAGTTTAATTAATGATTGTATAGTTAACCCTACACTATGTAAAAGAGTTCAACAAATAGTATGAAACAAACAAACACTGTTCCTCAATAGAAGAGACAAGGGCTATAAACAATCAATGAATCTCAAAATGTCTATTCACTCTAATACGTTACATTTCAGGTACTCTATTAGTTACCTCAGATCAGGGAAAACGTATGGTATCTGTCTTTTGGGACTGGTGTATTTCACTAAGTATAATGGGTTCCAGTTGCATAGATATTGAAGCAAAAGGCAGTATTTCATTGTTTTTCTTACAGCTGAGTAGTAGTACTCCATAGTGTGTGTGTGTGTGTGTGTGTGTGTGATGATTTCTTTGTCTAATCAACTGTTGGCCATCTGGGTTGATTCCATATCTTAGCTATTGTAATTGTGCTGCAGTGAACATGTAGGTACAGACCACTCTTTTATATGCTGATTTCTTTTGGCTTGGGTAAATTCCCAGGAGTGGGATGGCTGGGTCATATGGTATAAGTTTATATTCAGATTTCTGAGATATCTCCATACTGTCTTCCACAGTGGCTGTACCAGTTTACATTCCCACTAACAGTGGATTAGGGTACCTTTTCCCCCATATCCTTGCCGTCATTTGTCCTTTGTTGATATCTACATGTGAGCCATTCCAACTGGAGTGAGGTGAAACCTCATTGTGGTTTTGATTTGCATTTCCCTGATGGCTAGTGATCCTGAGCATTTTCTCAAGTGTCTGTTGGCCATTTGAATTTCCTCTCTTGAAAAATGCCCGTTCAAGTCCTTTGCCTATTTCTTCACTGGATTGTTTGATGTGTTAATGTTGAATTTCTTGAGCTCTTTATAGATTCTGTATGTTAACCCTTTATCAGTTGCATAGTTTGCAAGTATTTTCTCCCATTCTGCCTATTACCTCTTTACTTTGCTGAATGTTTCTTTTGCAATGCAGAAGCTTCTCAATTTGATGTAATCCCATTTGTCAATTTTGGTTTTGATTGCCCGTGCCTCTGAGCTCTTTCCCAAGAACTACTTGCCTATGCCAATGTCTTGCAGAGTTTCCCCAATGTTCTTTAGTAACTTGATGGTCTCTGGTCATAGATTTAGGTCTTTGATTGATTTTGAGTGACTTTTTGTATAAGGGATAAGTTGTGGGTCTAATTTCACACTTCTGCACATGGTGATCCAGTTTTCCCAGCACCATTTGTTGAAGAGACTGTCCTTGCTGCAAGGGTTGATTTTAGCTCCTTTGTCAAAGGTAAATTGGTTGTAGATGCGTGGATTGATTTCCAGACTTTCTTTCTGTTCCATTGGTCTGTATGTCTATTTTTGTGCCACTACCAGGCTGTTTTGATTATAACTGCCCTGAAGTATGTCTTGAAATCAGGTATTGTGATGCCTCTGGCTTTGTTTTTGTTGTATAAGATTGCTTTACCTATTTCAGATCCATATGAATTTTAACATCATTTTTTCTAGATCTGTGAAGAATGTCATTGGTATTTTGACTGGGATTACATCGAATCTGTAAATTGCTTTTGGTAACATGGACATTTTGCTGATGATTCTTATCCTTGAAAGTGAAGGATTTTTCCATTTTTAATGACTTATATTTCTTTAGTGTTTTGTAATTTTTATTGAAGAGATTTTTGACATCCTTGATTAAACTTATTCCAAGGTTTATAATTCTTTTTGGAGCTCTTGTGTGTGGGATTGATCCTAGAAGTTCTATCTCAGCCATGGCATGGTCTGTGTATGCAAAGGCTATTGATTTTTGTGTGCTGATTTTATATCCTGCCACTTCACCAAGCTATTTTATGGGTTCCAAGTTGCATTGATAGCTCATTTATTTGGTACCTTTCCAATTTCTTCATGTAGGCACCGATTGCTGTAAACGTCCCTTTTAGCACTGCTTTTGCTGTATCCCACACATTTTAATATGTATTGTCTTCATTTGTTTCCAAAAATTTTTTTGATTACTCTTTTGAATTCTGCTATTCAGGAACATGTTGTTCAGTCTCCATGTGTTTGCGTATGCTCTAGCGATTCCTGACTTGCTAATTTCCAGCTTCATTCCACTGTGGTCTGAGAAGATGCATGGTATGGTTTGGATTTTTTTTTTTTGTATTTGAAGATATTTGCTTGATGGTCTAGCATATTATATATCCTAGAGAAAGTTCCATGCACTGATGAGAAGAATGTGTATTCTCCAACTGTGGGGTAAAAAGTTCTATAGATATCAGTTAGGTCCATTTGGTTCATTGTGTCAATTAGCTCCTGTTGTTTCTTTGTTGATTTTCTGTCTGGTTGACCTGTCCATTGATGAAAGTGGGATGTTGAAGTCCCCCATTACCATTGTATTGGAGTCTGTATCTCCCTTTAGATCCATTAACATTTCTTTTAAATAGCCAGGTGCCCTGTAATTGGATGTGTATACATTTACTTTAGTAACATCTTCCTGTTGAATTGATCCCTTAATCATTACATAGTGCATGTCTCTGTCTCTTTTAACAGTTTTTATGTTAATGTCTATTTTGTATGGTATTGGGATGGCAACACTTGCCTTTTTTTGCTTTCCGATAGCATGGAATATCTTTTTCAACTTTCACTTTGTTGTTGAGATGTGTTTTCTTGTAGGCAGCAAATAGAAGAATCTTTTTTTTTTTTTAAATCCATTTGGCCAGTTTGTCTTTTAACTGGAGATTGAGGCCATTTAAACTCAAGGTAACTATTGATAAGTAACTACTTGACTGTGCCATTATTCTGTGAATATTCCCATCATTTACTTTGGATTTCTTTTGCACTTTTACTGGGGAATTTTCTGTCTTTGCATTCTTTCATGAATGGCTTTCTTTCTGTGTTTCTGTGTGGAACACATCCTTTAGTATCTTTTGTAAGGCTGGTTGCATGGTGACAAATTCTTTCAATTTCTGTTTGTTATGGAAGGTATTTATTTCACCTTCATTCATAAATGAGAGATTTGTAGGATACAGTATTCTGGGTTGGCAGTTTTCTTTCTCTTAATATTTGGACTATATCTTGCCATTGTCTTCTAGCCTGCAAGGTTTCTGACGAGAATTCAGCTGGGAGTCTAATTGGAGATCTTCTGAAAGTAATCTGGGGTTTCTCTCATGTACATTTTAGAATGTTTTCTTTATGCTTTGCTATGGAACGTTTGACTACAGTATGTCATAGTGAAGATCTTTTCTCATATCTGTTAGGGATTCTATGTGCTTCCTGTATTTGGACGTCTCTTTCTTTCTCCAAATTAGGGGATTTTTCTGTAATTATTTCACTAAGTAGGCCTTCTAGTCTCTTCCTTCTCTCTTTCCACACTTCCAGGAACTCCTAAGAACTGCATGTTGGGTCATTTGATAGTATCCCATAGATCTCCAACACTGTTTTTAAGTTTTCTAATTTCTTCTTGTTTTTGGTGTGAATGTAAAATTTCCAGAGATGTCTTTTAGCTTGGCTATTCTTTCTTCTGCCTCACCAACTCTGTTGTTAATGCTTTCCATTGTATTTTTATTTGATCTATTGAATTCTTCATTTCTAGTATTTCATTTTGATTCCTCTTTAAAGTCTCAATGTCATTTAAAAAATTTTCATTCATATCGTATGTGGTTTTCTTTGTTTCGTGGATTTGCTTCTGATTGCTTTTGAGTAATCCTATAATTAATTTTTAATTCAATTTCTGGCATTTCCTCAGTGTGTTCATCTTCATGTTCTAATATTGAAATGTTGTGTTCCTTTTGGGGGGGTCTAATGCCTTCCTTATTCTTGTTTCTTGAATTTCTACATTTATTTTTAGGCTTTGTAGAGCTTTTGTTTTTTCTGTTTTTTCCTCTGATGACTTTTATTTTTGAGCTATGCCTCTGTGGCTTAGTAGAATGTCTACACTTTCAAGAGGTGTGTGGTAGGTGTGGCCAGGGAGTTCTGGTCAGTGCTCCAGGGTGGGGCGAGTATCCAGGGTAACTACCAAGTTGGGCATAGTTGATCTCAATGCCTGGGTATTAGCCCCCAGTGTGTTTGACACTCATCATGCCACCTTATGAACCACACAAATGATCTGCACAGTCCTCACTGTGAGCACGGTTCCTGCTGCAGTGACCTGCTCTAGGCAACCAGGAAGCTCTGGGCATGTGGAGCACACCAGTGATTGCCCAGACCCCAGCTCCACACTGCACTCTCTCACGTAACCATGGTCTTGGTACACAAGGCTCCCAGAGTCACTGGGTACAGAGATATTTTTCTGCCCTGCCAGCCTTTTCCAGTCAACAGAGAGGCAGATGTTCCTTAAGCCAGCTCTGCCTCGGTGTCTTGATCCTGGTTAGGCTACGGGTGCCTAACCATCCTACGTGGTTGCCCAGCCACCTCCCAGCCAGGTTCAAAGTGGTGGGGTCTGCAGATTCTCCCTTCTGCTGGAATCTCTGGGTCACCCACATACACAAGAGCCACTGAACAAACGTTGCAGAAGGTGGCGTCCTGTCTCAGCCAGTTTCTGTGCATGTACACAAAGGCTTCCACAGCTCCTGCCCAAACCCCAAATGGCGCCTGTGCTGTCTCAGCCGGGCAGCAGGCGCTGCTGTGGGGAAGCTGGGGAGAGATAAACGTTCCCTCTCTAGTTCCATGGGGTCCATGGGCAACCACTAGCAACTGCTAACCCCTAGGGCTCCAGTCTAGACTCAGGCCATGCTCTCCCTGTGGCTATATCACCACGGGTTGCTGCAGTCCAGTCTCCCCTCTGTCTCCAAGCTGCCGAACACTCTGGCTCTTGGCAGTGTGCTTGTGTTCATGCTTGTGCTGCACATCCACAGCCTCTGCACAGGTCCACGGCCTTCCTCTTCCTCTTGTAGGACTTCCAGTGTGGTTTCCTCTCCAATTCTCACCGGAGAGTGCACTTCCTACACTTTTTTAAAAGCTGTTTATCCCTAGCCTACTACAGTATGTCATTCCCTAATCCACTGTCTTGATCCGTCTCAGCTCATCTTGTACTTCTATTTTTCCACGAACTATTTGAAGTTGCCTTGTATATCTGGAGATGAAAGGTATAAACACATCAGAGAACTGGATTGGAAGAGGAGCTGCTGGAACTGGCACCCATGTGGGATGCCGGCACTGCAGGCAGCGGCTTTACCTGCTACGCCAACAGCGTCGGCCCCCCCACACCTGGCATCTTAACCACTAGGCCAAACATCTGCCCAGGGAAATATTTAGAGTAAAGAGCAAGAGTTCAGCTTCTCTCCTGAACTCTCTTGCTGTGGTCCACGCCATGCCTCATCTCACCACCCCACCCCATACGCATGCATGCCCACACCCTCCCACACATTAGGGGTGAGTTTGACGTGATTCAAGGAGCCCCTAAGGTTTCATCTGTTTTCCTAATGAATGTTTCTCACAGCCTTAGAGGTAGCCAAAATCACCGCTGTCAGGATGGTTCTCTGGGTTAAGGAGTATTTAGAATCAACCCATTTAAAAAAATTTTTTTTTTTTTAATTTGGCAGGTAGAGTTATAGACAGTGAGAGAGAGAGAAAGGTCTTCCTTTCCTTGGTTCACTCCCCAAATGGCCGCTAATCTGGCGCTGCGCCAATCTGAAGCCAGGAGCCAGGTGCTTCCTCCTGGTCTCCCATGCGGGTGCAGGGCCCAAGGACCTGGGCCATCCTCCACTGTACTCCCGGGCCACAGCAGAGAGCTGGCCTGGAAGAGGGGCAAGCGGGACAGAATCCGGCACCCCAACCGGGACTAGAACCCAGTGCCCATATGGGATGCTGGCGCCACAAGGCGGATGATTAACCCAGTGAGCCACAGCGCTGGCCCCAATCAACCCATTTTTAATGATAAATATTTCACCTAGAGGCTCCAAATATTAACTGTTGGTAACGCCAATACATTTACATGAATTAGTTTCTGAAATAAAAAGAAACCCAGAGGAGAATGGAACATGTGGGAAGTGAGAGAGCTATGGTTTCTTGAGGAAGCAGAAGCGTGGGCTGAGAGTGTTCTAGAACACTACCCCTCAAAGTGTGGTCTGGGGAGTGCCGCTGGTCACCAAGCATTCTTTTTAGTTAAGCTAACTTCGTGTTAATGGCTTAGGACTTTCTCATTGAACAGACTGGCGTGTTGATTTACATTTTAGTGCAAATCCCTTACTTCCCCACTGACTGCTGACAAGCTGCTCAGGGGCCAGCAGCCTTGTGTAGCTCTGGCCTAGGTGTCAGGCCACTGCCTGGGAAGGTAGGTCCTGGCATGCACCGAGGAGCCCCGGGCTTCGAGGACAGCCTGACGACTCTGCTCCTCAGAGGTGGCAGGCAGGGGAGAGGAGTTCCATTTTGCTTACTCTACAGATTTTCCTAAGGACAAGGTTTGACTTTAAAAATTTTTCTTTATTTTAAATTAAAAAAAAAATTTATTTGCTTCAGCATTTTGAGCAATGCCTGCTGCAGTAGACTCCCAACGTACTTTGCTGTGTATCATCAGGTGGTACAATGGGATAAACAACCAAGTCAAATAGAGAAAGAACTTGCATCCGTGGTTCTTCAGTTGCTCGCTGGGTGACCTTGGGCCAGTTGCTCGTCTATTTTGTTAAGTTTGAGTGACAGAAGCCACCATGCAAGTGCTAGTATAGCAAGCTATCGCAGCACCATTCCTAGCAGGCTGGTTACCGACCACGGGGATGAGTCATATTTCCCACACATTATCTCAAGTCCTTTCCTCCACAACTCCAAGAGGTTGGAACCATTTTTGATATCCATTTTGTAGATAAGCGTTACAGAGGCTTAAAAAAACCCAGAGCTTAAGAAAAGTGAAATAATTTGCCTAAAGTTGGAGCTGGGGCAAGATGAGTCAGAGCTCAAAAAAGAACCCCGTGAAGGCAGCACCCACGATTCTCCTGAGGGCATTTCTGTCCCATTTGGTACCAACGAGTCAGCTATGTGGGTAGTGACTTTCTGAAGGACGTGGACTGGGTCATTAAGCCTCCGCCGTATCTTCTGTACAGACCGCAAAGCTGACTTGAGTGCAGAGATTCCACCAAAAACTTCGTTATGGAAAATAAAAAAGAAAAATGAGGTGAGATCCCTCTAAATAGGTCTCTAAAGGTCAATGGGATTAATATACCCTTCGAACATGGTTATTTTAGCTGAAATAAAGAAACGGCATGGGGGAAGCGTCACCAACTAGTTGTGTAATAGAAATGTAATGCATTTGCCCTTTTTCTCTCCCTTTGTGGTGAACGTGTGATTACAAGAAGGAAGTGGATAGAATAAATGGAGCAACCCCGACGTCGTGCCCTGGAAATGAGTTACCTGCAAATGTTATTTTATATTCTCAGATTCATCAAAATCCTCAACTCAAGGTGCCTTAAAAAGAGCAAGTAGATAATGTGCAGCTAAAATTGATGGATGAGAGGCCTAGGGAGAAGGTGTGCTCCCGGGGACATTGGCAATGGGCTCCTCTGTTCTGTATAATTTAAACAAACTACCTCTAAGCCACTTTATAGGTCAGACTTAATTTTTAACCTCCTGTGAAATGAAAATTAACCTTGAGGTAAATTCATAGAATTTCCCAAGTAGAAATTAGAGCCCTAGTGGACATTAGTAAGGGTTCCCAGAATAAAAGATCCCCTCTGTGGTTAGAAAGTTCTGGAAGCGTTGGGTTCGGCATAGCTTTATAGATTGGTAAAGTGCAGGACTTCTCAGAGCCTCTCGTGTGCCAGTGCAGACCATAGGCCTCCCAGCACCAGGTTATTTGTTTGGATGCCTCCGCACAGTCCCATACTCTGGTGTTGTCCCACTGAACGCTTTCTTTCTTTTTTAAATCTTGCCAGGGTTTTGATTGGAAATTGCATTTTTAAAAGATTTATTTATTAATTTGAAAGAGTTACGTAGAGAGAGGAGAGGCAGGGGGGGGTGTCTTTCATCTAATGATTCACTCCCCAAATGGCCGCAATGGCCAGAGCTGTGCCGATCCGAAGCCAGGAGCCAGGAGCTTCCTCCAGGTCTCCCATGCAGGTGCAGGGTCCCGAGGACTTGGGCCATCTTCTACTGCTTTCCCAGGCCCTAGCAGAGAGCTGGATCAGAAGTGGAGCAGCTGGGTCCTGAACTGGCACCCATATGGGATGCCGGCGCTTTAGGCCAGGGCGTTAACCCGCTGCACCACAGCGCCAGCCCCCCACTGAACGCTTTCTTACTTTTTCTGGGGATGGCGTTCTGCACAATGGGCCTTTAGGGAGTGTTGAGCTGCTCTGACCATGCACATTTTATAGGTTAGGAAATTGAGTTTCCCAGACTTTGTGCTTCGTAGTCAGTGTCCTGTTTTTGCGTCTCCCTGTGAGGTGTCTATGACGTAGTACAGTCGCAATTTTCCGGACGTGGAACTATCGCTTGGAGGTGGGAGTCGTCTTTGCAGATGGAGCTCTCAAGTGTGTTGACATCGAGGGTCTCGGGGATGATGCCCCGTTCAGATCAGCTTCAGAGCGTCTGCTCTACATACGGCTCCACGCAGGCTCCCCGGCTTGCTGCCGGGATGCTCGTCTTCAGGACTGAAGAGCGGCTATGGGCTTGAGTGCTTGCAGCACAAAGAGGACAGGGTCAGGACACCCACCAAATGACGTTGCTTCATGTATTCTTAGAGCCACATTTTTCCATCTGCAACTGTGGCTGCTGCACTAGCTGCCTCCTGGAGTCACTGTTTGGATGAGATGAGATAATGCGTGCGGATACCCTTCGTAGGAGAGAGGGTGCCCACAAACTCTTGTCTGTGGACTGAGGGTCTCAGCTCTGCTGCTTTTTGGCTTTTTAATTTTTTTTTTTTGACCTTGCCAAACTTATTTTATCCAGTTGGTTCACCTTCCAAGTCTCTACCTTCTAGGGCTGTGTGGATTCATAAAACTCCTTGTAATGTGCGTAGCACAGTGCCTGAACTCTAGATGCTAGATGATGTTAATCCAGCCTGTGGAGCATTACGGACTTGAGAGCATCTTGAATTCTCGGTTTTGTTTGAGGTGGAGAACTGGGGAAGTAAGGTAAAGAAAAGATAAGTAAGAGGGCAAGATTGATAGATGATATCTTGGATAAAAAAATTACACACAGTATTACAAATTCTATCCAGAGCTGGCTGAGTGACTGAAGTCTATGCATAGCTGTCTATCACAGTGTACTCACACTTGGCAGCTAACAACAGTCTACACTCACTATCTCTGTGTGTCTATGGGGCAGGAATCTGGGCATGACTTACTTAGGTTCTCTGCAAAGATCTGCATGCATCAGCTTGGGCTGTGGTCTCATCAGATTGCTTGACTGGGAAAGGGTTTATTTCTGAACTCCCGTGCTGTTGGCAGCCTTCAGATCCTCGCAGGCTGTGGACTGGGGACTTCCATTTTCTGCTTTGTGCTGGCTGCAGGCTGCCCTCAGCTCCTGTCCCATGAACCTTCCCAACATGCCTGCTGCTTCCTCCACGCCAAGGAGGACAGAATGTCTACCAAAGGGGGTTGCAGCGTCCTGGCATCAGGCGAGTGGATGTGGCCCCACACATCCCTTCCTGTTTGCTGTATTCTGTTCCTGGGACAAAGCCCTAGATTCTATCTGTACTCAAGAGGAGGGTGTTGCTTTGGGATGTGAACCCCAAGAGTTCACCACAGGAGATCAGGCATCGGGTTGCCACAGGTTGATTCAAAAAGCCAACTTAAGGAGCTGATGTGGTGCAGCTGGTTAAACTGCTGCCTGCAAAGCCAGCATCCCACGTGAATATGGGTTCAAGTCCTGGTTGCTCCACTTCGACCCTGCTTCCTGTTAATGTGGAAATGCAATGGAAGATGGCTCAAGTGCTTGGACCCCTGTCACCCATGCGGAAGACCCAGATGGAATTCCTGGTTTCTGGCTTCAGCTTGGTCCAGCCCTGACTGTTGTGGCGATTTGGGGAGTGAATCAGTGGATGGAAGTTCTGTCTTTCTCTCTGTGTCTCTTCCTGTCTCTCTGACAACTCTTTCAAATAAATGAAATTAAAAAAAAAAAAAGGATGAAGACTTTGAGAGAATTGTCCCCAAATCCAAATTTTAAAGGTAACATTGTTGAGATAAAAGTGACTTGGATGGAATACACATGGTCTCCACTTGGAAGTGACAATACACGCCGAGGTCAGCACTTAAGCTGATTAAGTTGATCAAGGCCAGGTGATGTATGAGTTCCTGGTCACATCTTGTCTGTTTACAACTAGAAGGGTTTTTCTTATCCGTGCTTGCCCTTCTACTTTCTGAGTGCGTAAACACTCAGCATTTTATCATTTTTTTAAAAGATTTTATTTATTTGAGAGGTAGAGTTATGGACAGAGAGAGAGGGAGAGACAGAAAGAAAGATCTTCCATCTGCTGGTTCACTCCCCAAATGGTTGCAATGGCTGGAGTTGAGCTGACCCAAAGCCAGGAGCTTCTTCTGAGTCTCCCACTTGGGTGCAGGGGTCCAAGCACTTGGACCATTTTTCATTGCTTTCTCAGGCCATAAGCAGAGAGCTGGATTGGAAGAGGAGCAGCCAGTACTAGAACTGGCACTCATGTGGGATGCCGGTGCCGCAGGCCGAGGCTTAGCCTACTACGCCACAGCACCAGCCTCAGCATTCTCTCTTGTATGGCTTTTGCCCTGATTACCTTTCCAGGTTAACAGACAGGTTGGCTGAAAACTGTTCATTGTGCAATAAAACTTTGATATGACCTCTCATTACCTGCAGAGATCCAAAAAGATAAAATTTGCCTTTATATGAATTGCTTTGATTGTGTATGTCCAGGGTTCTGAACTTCCCACACAATAGCATACATATTTGCATCTCTTTGGCTGTGTAGACCTGTAGGAGTTTGTGCTTATGGCTCCAAAGGCCTTTATTATAATCAGGAACACTCACCAGGTGCTTGATATCGAACCTCACAACCCAGAAGCAATGATGCACAGAGCTGTGTCTGACTCACCTGCTCGATAATCACCTTGGAGAGAATGACGCACGCAGACGTCATGAGGACCAGACATTAACAGTCCAAGGGCTTAAGGTCACCTGAACTTGGGGCATAAAGATACTCTAAGATCAACAAATTATAGAGTGTGAAAATCTCATGATTTAGCCAGATGAAGACAGATTTTTGGTTAAACTCAAACACGGGCATATGAAATCACAGTCACCCACGTGAAAAATGGAAGTGAGTCGGAAGGGCCTTGCTTAGTTTCCACTCTGTAGAAACCGCAGTGAGCCGGGGACAAATGCATTTGGATGCTGAGATGGCTCCCTGGAAGGAAATCTTCACTGAAGATTTTTCAAGACTCTGATCTGTTCCCCAGGATTTGCCAGTCATGGTGTTGATTCATTATTTTCACGTCATTTGGAGCATTTTTCATCGATGATGTTTGTTTGCGGCTGAGTTCTACAGAGAATAAAATCAGCAAAATGCTTCTACTTGAAGTTCGTTTTTCTCTGGATGTTCTCGAGTGCACCAGCAGACCCCGGAGCGGGTTTGTCACAAGGCAGCACTTGCTTATTTGTACCCAAGTCGGATATATTCTTCACCGAAGCTCTGAGTGAAGGAAGCCAGCTGTATAAATAAGCTTATCAGTAAATTGAAAGTTCTTATATATATTGTTGTCTTGATAGATTAATATTCTTAGGCTTGTGCTTAAAAAAAAAATCACATTCCTGGATCGAGTCAGCTAAAGGCCCCCTAAAGAGAAAAATCGTGACATTACCTGTAGCAAAAGAACGGAACAAGAAAAGATCTGAGGCCATCTATGTTTTCCCTTGATAGGGGACCTTGGGCATTCCACTTAACCCCCATTGGAATATTCTATAAATGGCTTTTGAGATCTAGAATCCCTTAGTTGCTTTGGAGATGGAGAAGGAAGCAACCTTTTACTGAGCGTCAGCTCTCCAACCTTCAACCTTATGGTATTTCCAAAGAATAGCTGAGGTTGCTTTGTGTTGACTTCTGTGATCAGTGGCAGGAGAGGAGAAAAAAGCTGAACAGCCAATCCCGAGCTGTCAGAGGGAAGGTGTTCCTGGTACGTTCGGCCACCACTGCTGAGCATCCCAAGCACAGGGCCCATGCCAGGTATATCATAGCAGGGGTGAAGAGCATTAAGACATGGTCTGCTTTAGAAAGGCTGGCACGATCAAGGAAAAATCAGCGTTGAGAGAGAATAAAAGTAACTTAAGGCGAGGAAGATTTAGACCAGGTGTTACTGGAGTTTACACGGAATCGTCCTGTCTCGTTTGCAGAGGATGGGCCTGGCAAAGCTTTCATGAGAGATGACGTTTGAGTGGGCCATAAAGGATGGAGAGGAGCATCTCTGATAAAAACGGAGCTCAGGAGCTCCAGGTAGAAAGAGATGGGAGAATGTGGGCTTTGGGGGTGAACGGACTGGTTCCGTTTGATCGGCAGTTGTATTGGGAAAGGAGGCTGTGGGCTCCTGGGTCCCCCGACAACATGATTGTGGCAGCTCAGATCCGCTATGTGCAGCATGCTGGCCTCTGAGATGAACACATTTTCTTCTCTGTGCCATCAGAGTGCATTTTAAGGACACAAGGGTCACCCCTCCAGTGTCCTGTCTTTTGCACTGGCCTGGTAGAGCCGCATACCTTCTGTGTGCTGCAGTGCCTTCTCACGGTGTGAGAGACCTGTTGGTGTCTTCATTACCCGACAGCACTGCGTGCCACCCAATGTTCACTGTGCCAAGAGCGTTGAGGAATCAGGGCCCCTACGCAGAAGAAACCACTCTTGGCCCAGCGTCCTGTCTTGAACACGAAGATGGTTGGCTTCCCAAAGAGACCATTCCAAACCAGGTTAAACACAGCCTCTCTTTTATTTTTATCTCCCTGGTGGCTATCACCTTCATATTCATTTTGGTGCTTAACTAGCTTTTAAATATTTGTCTTGCCTTTTATGGAGTTTTTTTTTTAAGCATTATTGAGTTGCATGCCAGCTGCCTGTGTTATCAAAGACCACATAATGGCATGTAAGGAATAAGCTGCTCTTATGCAATTTGCCTTGTCCCTGTCAATTGCAGGCAGAATGCTCATGAATTATTCAAACTCGCGCTGTCCTGGAGTGAGCCCACTAGTGCTTCAAGTATTCATGAAGAAGTTGCTCAAAGCTTCCCCTTAAGGAATCATCCTCTCAGGGAAGCGAAGTGGCAGCAGCAGTTCAGAACCAAAATAAATATTGGACCAGGGTCCTGAACAGAGGCTCCTGGGAGATTTGGGCAATTCTCCACCCTCCCTGGTATCTACCTTCAGAGCACTTTTCATGCAAGGAGGAATCTGGCTACCTTGGGAGCAAAGTGTAACAGCAACAACAGCAAGAGACATTTGCCAGGCACCTTGGTGTCAAGAGCTAAATGTTAATTCCAAAAAACCCCATGATGTGGTTACTATTTATGGTTACCATGGGGGAGGAAACTGAAGCACAAGAGAGGTTAAGTTACCAGCCCAGGAGCACACAGCAGGAGCCAGCGCCGTGGCATAGTGGGCTAAGCCTCTGCCTGTGGCACTGGCATCCCGTATGGGTGCTGATTCGAGTCCTGGCTGCTCTTCTTCTGATTCAGCTCCCTGCTGTGGCCTGGGAAAGCAGCAGAAGACGGCCCAAGTGCTTGGGTCCCTGCACCCACATGGGAGACCCGGAAGTAGCTCCTGTCTCCTGGCTTTGGATGGACCCAGCTCTGTCTGTGGCGGCCATTTGGGGAGTGAACCAGCAGGTGGAGGATCCCTCTCTCTGTCTCTCCCTCTGTCTGTAACTCTACCTCTAAAATAAAAAAACCTCCAAAAAGAAGGGCACACAGCAAGTGGTGGAGCTGAAGCAGTCACAGGTCTTCATCTGTCTGTAGCACTGGGGATGGCATGCAGAGGGAAGATTTCTAGGGGGACTTGTGCTATGGATGGAGTGGGTGCTCAAGACCCTGCCCGGTGCTGATGCTGAGTCCCTCTCTGCCCATTGTCCCCAGCAGCAGAGAGCCACTTCCCCTGAGGTCATCCTCTCTCCCTGGACTGTCAGAAACCACAGACTTGTCTAGCAGGAGAGGGGATTTGAAGGCCCGGCCCCTCCAGCCCTAAGGTCTGACGACTCTGCAAGCTGCCCCAGCTCCAGGGCCCTGTGTGCCATCCTGGATCGGCCACCTGACCCCACTGCCTTCTCTCCATGGTCAAGGACTCTTCCAAGAAGTTGCATGCCTTTTTCTAGTTGGGAAGACTGAGCTGTGTGGGACGAGCCTGGCTTCAGTGGGGTGACTTGGGCCACCTGCCTGGCTCCAACACCTCCTCCCCAGCTGTGAGACCTTGGGGACACCGTCTTACCTCCATGAGCCTCAGTGCCATCACCTGTCCACAGGCAATGGTGGTTGTTGCGATTCAGTAAAGCTCACTGTTCAGGACTAGCAGGTGGTTTGGAGTGCCTCTTGGTGGGAGCTCTGCTTGGTATAGGGAGCCAGCAGGATGGTGAGGGCCAGGTGAGCAGGCGCTGGAAGGCCTTCGGCCGGGCCGTGTTCCTGGCCCTCTGTGGAGTGAGAGCCACAGGCATGATGTCAGCCTTGCTTTGTGGGCATTTTCTAGGCGTGGGATGTGCTCACCTTTCCATGAATTTATGTGGTCGTGTATCTTCTCTTGATAGATGATTGTGCTAGTTTGATTTTACAAGCCTAGTAGTGGGGCGAGGGTGGTAGATTTGAATCTAGGCTGCTGCCTTCCGGATCCTCTGACTGTGGCACTCAAGGACAAGCAGTACCTGGCACATGCGCGTGCACACACACACACACAACACCAAGACATCCAAAATCCCAGGCATGTTTCCACTGTGCGGGAAACATGTGGAGGTGGTGCCCTGAGTTCCTAACTGGCAGGCCACCCACGCTGTCGCATTCCACTCCTCAGAGAAGAGACCAATCTGAATGTCCCAGGAAGCGTGGGTCCCCTTCCAAGCTCAGCAGCAAACTGGCTCAGGGTCTGGGTTCCTCCGTGGAACAGCAGGGCTGAGCTCAAGCAGGAAGCCCCTGTGGGTCCGTGTCGCCCCGATGTCAGCACATGGGCCACCACCAGGTGGGACCCTCTCTCCCCATGTCCTTGCTGCATGTGTCCAGCCAGTCGGCACCACGGGATAAACACAGCTTAGGAGCAGGAGCTCCTGCACCCTGCTCCTCTCGCACACGCATTGTGCGTTTCCCAGCAAGGTGCACGTGCGCCATGTGTCGGGTCCCTTTCTGCAGAGCCCCATTCGTTGAAAAGGGGTCAGTGGCTGGGTTACAGACCACAGCTTGAGAAAGCTCCCTTCTGCGCCAGCTGGTTGCCCCCTTTGGTCTTCCCTCACCCTCCAGAAGCAGTGGGACCTGAAGATCTTAGGCACAGCTGGGAGCAGGATTCCTGGGGAAGAAGAGTCTTGGCCTCCGTTTATGTTTCTTTGTTCTCAGCAGGGAGCAGGTCCTTGGACACTGGAGCACAGGAAACCGAATTCTGGGAGCGCTGCTTGCAGCCTGAGACCCTCAGTGGGCAGGGAAGCTTGTGTCCCCACCCCCCCTCCCCAGGGGGCAGAACTCAACAACGGAGAAGCCCGTTCTCTGCCAGGCACTCACAAGGCTCAGGCGCTGGGGCCATGGAAGGCTGGGGGAGGAGCCGCCCTGGCGAGGGGCACTAGGGGAGCTTATAGTTGCTTCCCTCTTGGGGAGCTGTCCTCAGCTCCTGCAGGCCCCATCTGCCTGAGGGACACAGCAGAACGCTCCCTGGGAGCTCCTGGCTTGTCCCTCCTCTCCCAGAGATGAGAAGGCCCGTTGTAGGGCCACAGAAGACGTTCAAGTTGGGAAGGAGCCTGCGTCCACTCTGCAGCAGGGTTGGCTCCACTACGGACTGTGGATTTTGGTGAGGGGTGGGCACAGCTCCGGGGACCCAATGTAGAGGGTGGAGGTACAGAAGCAAACGAAGGTGCTTTCTTTTCTTTCTTTCTATATTTTTTTTGACAGGCAGAGTGGACAGTGAGAGACAGAGAGAAAGGTCTTCCTTTGCCGTTGGTTCACCCCCTAATGGCCGCCACGGCCTGTGCACCACGCTGATCCGAAGGCAGGAGCCAGGTGCTTCTCCTGGTCTCCCATGCGGGTGCAGGGCCCAAGCACTTGGGCCATCCTCCACTGCCCTCCCGGGCCACAGCAGAGAGCTGTCCTGGAAGAGGAGCAACCGGGACAGAATCCGGCGGCCCGACCGGGACTAGAACCCAGTGTACCGGTGCCGCAAGGCAGAGGCTTCTTTTCTTTATTAATCTCTGTATCCTCTGGTCCTCCAATTGGGCCTTGCAGTAAGGGGACCTTAGAAATACATCCCTCAACCTCAGCTCCGCTGACATTTGTGCCAGGACCTTCTTAGTCAGGGCTGCCCTGTGCATTGTAGGATGTTCAGCTGTGCTGCTGGCTTCTACACACTGGATGCCCTTCCCCATAGTTTTGACCCTCAGAAGTGTCTGCAGGAGGTGCCACGTGTCCCCTAGGGGGCAGCATTGTCCCTGCTTGAGAACCACTGCCTTGGCTCATTTGCACTGTCCTGTATTCACATCATTCTATGTGTACAAGTCAAACACTTGTGCTTTGAACACTTAACAATGTTGAAATACTTAATGTTCCTGCAAATTTTTGATGTACGTGGATGTGACATTTCCCTGTACAGATGCTGGACGTATTTTTCCAGTGGTCATCAAACACGTTGTAACCTAGCACTCAGCAGAGTCATTAAGGGGGGAAGCAGGTACTTCTTCACCTTTCTCTGCTTGACGAGGGCACCAGAGAGATCGCAGTTAGAAAGACTTTCAGGTGATGAAACATGGAGCTTCTACCGCACAGAGCAAGACTTCAAGGCCATCCCCAGAAGAATCCCTCAACCGGTGAAGGAGTAAGAATCGATTGCCAGGTGCTGCAAAGTCTTAGCTGTTGCCAAGGTCAGTGTTGATAATGGGGTCCGCAGCGAGCCCTTTTCAGAAGTGAAATACAGGAGCAGTTGCGTGTGCATCACTCAACACCCCGTTTAGTGTCAGCTCGCCCCGTTCCTTCTCCTGTTCTGGGCTAGGTTTCCCTTCCCTCCCTCCAAATAATGTGCGCTGGGAAATGCAAAGCATTTTAAGCCAAACAAAGCATAGTGGAGGGAACAACTGGGAAAATAATAATAATCAGACGACCTGTTCCCAAGCCTCTGGACTCTGGGCTTCTGAGCGAGCACCGCCGACCGGGCACGGTGCCCTCCTCCCGCACAGCGATTGACAGCTGACTGCCAGGAGGGCATTTGCTGGCCCGAGGGGAGGCCCAAACCCACTCCACGAGAACACAAAGTCTTTGTCTCCCGGGAACAAACAGTAGTTGCTTCTCAGCATTTAATGGTCCCAGCGAGGTGAAGGTTAGCAGACAAAGTGGAGCGAGCAATTGCGGGAATTGCGTGTGAGGTGGCAAGGATCAAGGCTGTTTGGCTTACAGAAAAAGGAACTAATTGTTTTTTGAGGGGTGCTGCATTTCTTTGTCTCATTGTTTCTTCCCCATGATCTTTGATTTGCACCCCATTTCTTGTTGCTTCTTTGTTCTATGGAACACGGATATGCATGTGTGTGTGTGTGTGTGTGCGTAGACACACACACACACAAAATTCCCCGGGGGAGCCAGCCTTGATTCAAGTTTTTTCTGCTTGAGATGAGCTCTTCCTTATCAAATCTCTCTGTGTCTGTGGGTATTGATCACTCCTGCTAGCTCAGCGACAAAAGAGCAAGAATTTAACGATGTCTTTGAAAATTTTTAAAGATAAGACTTTCTGTAGGGTTAGTTTTCCTCCGCCATCAGAGTATCATGTACCGATCTTAGAAAAATTTGAATCTAAACAGAGGAAAGGAGAAAGGGGGTGAGTGAGAGAGAGAGAGAGAGAGAGAGAGAGAAAATGAGACCCATGCATGCTTCTACCGGTGAACAGCTGGCCACCAGTTGGCTTCTGTTCAACATTGTAGGTTTCCAGTCCATAGGTGGAGGTCAATAGCAAGCTGAGTCCTGACAGCCCGTGTGCATTGTCTTTGCTCCTTTTGTATTCCCTGCAGTGCCTTGCATGAAGATAGAGCTCTATAAATGTTTGTTGAAGGCTTAATATTTTTTCACTTTACATCTGTGTTACTTAAAATATACCAGAGAATAAAGAGAATCAGCCAGCAACACGTGGGGTCCAAGGATGTCGTCGCCAGTCCTTTGGCCAGCCCCTCGTTGCAAATCGCCACTGGCTCCAGCTGTAACAGTGGTAGAGCCAGGGACAACCTCGCCTATCCAAATCTCAGTCCTTTTGGCATGCTTCTGAGTGAGGTTCCTCAGGATTGTCTAACTCTGCGCATTCATTTAAAAATCAAAATCGAAGTCTATTTTAAATGCTTAGTTTCTCCTTTAGCCTTTCAGGAGAGTTTGAACCATTTACCTTTGAGTTCCTCTTTATCATGGGTCTCAGGTACTGAACGGCTATCCTACTAAGTCTCAGGTGTTCACAGGCCATCACCCAAGTTTCTGATCACAAGGGCCCTGGTGTGAACCTCACTGCCGAACAAGAATCTTCTCAGGTGATGCTGGTACTCGCTCATGTTGAGAACCACCGCTCTGGCTCATACACTTTCCATCTTTGGCAGTATTTCTGGAGGCCACTTCCCACTGCACTGAAGTTGAGGTTCTCACTTGTGAAAATATTGTATCATCATGAAATTATCATGATTTTCTACCAGACTGGTAAGTTTATAAATAGGAAGTATTTTTGTAAGTCAGCGAGTACTGACTTCCAGTATTTATTCTCCCTTCTTTGATTGTACTAGGAGTTTCTGTGGCTTCACACACCCACTCAGCAAAAACTTCTCTTCCCAGCCTCCTTTGCAGCTAGGTTTGGCCGTGTGACTTGGCTTTGGCCAAGAGGACACGAGAGGAAGTAGTGTGTAACTTTGGACTGTGACTTTAGAAGGAAAGAAGCTTGCTCTCCTGGAAGTGACTGGACCAACTCTGGTCTAGACTGGTATGTGACGCGGGAATAAACTCAGATCTTAGGGAAGCGCCTAGTTTTATCCTTTGTTGTGGCCTCTCAACTGAAACAACAAGGCTAAAACAGTCTAAACGCTGACCCCAGATCTGCTGGATCTCGTTTTGAATTTATCATCCATGGTATAACTCATGGGTAGGGCTTCTGGGCTGGGATCAAGGCTCACGTGTTCTTTCTGGTTCTGCAGGCCTGGCAATGCTAGCCACACCTGTTTATTCAATAGCTCCATGTTGACCGATGCCAGGCTGTCTACTCTCCAAACTACGAAAGGGGGGTGTACAGTTTTATTCTAAGACACTGTGTGACTCAGAGAAGGACCCAGTGGCCAAGGCTGTCACTTAGGCAGAAAGACCTCTCTTCTCTTCCCCTGGAGCACACACGAGGGCTCCGTCTCCAAGCTGTCCCAGCAGGTGGGTGTGGCCGTGTGACTGAGTTCCCGCCTACTCTGGTAGGTCAGCATGCCCTCAACTCTCCTTCCCCGCCTTCATTTTGTTTGCCACCCTAACTTCTATTTCTACTTTTTGTTTTCCTACTCAGGCTGACTTCCCTTGGAGACTGCCCAGAGTGGTGGTCTCAGAAGTGGTGGTCTCACTGCTGTCTCCTCTGTGTTGAGAAGCCGCTTCCCCCTCCATCACGATCTTCCAGCCAAGTCCAATGCTCCTCTCGCAGGTTGCAGTTAGAAGCTGCTAATTCAGAAACATCAGGCTATCCTAGCGTGCGTGCTTTTTGCTTCAAGTTCATTTTTCCGCTGTTGCTGTCTGCATTATTATTTTCCTATGCTTCTTATTTCCAGTCTGTCTTGGGCTGTGTGCCACACGTCTGGCCTTGGGAAACATATGCCTGAGAGCATGGAAATATCTTTTATAACACCGAGTTTTCTCTGGCAGCGTAATGCCAGCTGCAGCCTGTTTTCTGCTTGTGTTTGAGTTGTCCTTAGAGTAGGAGCAGCTGGGCGTCGTCTTCCCTGCCTCAGATGCCCATTCTGAGCAGGTGTGTGTCTGCGGAACTGAACCCAGAGCATGTAACAAGCGAACGAGCGCTCATTAGGAGACGGGCAAGTGAGACACCTGAGGAGCAGGCATCGTTTTCAGAGGCTGATTCTCGGGAACACAGAAGAGTGGCTGGGTGAGACGGTCCTCAGACAGTTTCGAGTGTCAGGTGCTTGTAACTTTGGTCTTCAAAGCACCGTGCCTGCAAATGGCTTAATTTTGTCAGAGTGTGGATGACTTTGCCTTGCTGCTAACAGATGTACCCTCAATTCTTTTAACGTGGCCCTCTCAATCCGCCCACCACTCAGGCGTTTGGGCCACTCTGCATTCCCTGTGTGCTGGTTGGCTCCCTTTTGCCTGAGGAAGCTACCTGCTTTAGTGAGGGCATCGCAAAACGTGAAGTGAAACAGATGCAATGGCCGTCTCTGTATCTCCTGTTCACTGGACCATTGAGGGTGGGTGCTCATGGTGGCCGGGAGAGGGCTCCCCCATGAGGTCAGGCAGAGAATTGACCTGATGGTGCTGTACCATCCCTGCTGCTGTCGCCCTACTCCTCTTTGTTCAGTCGGTGGGAGGGGAAGAGAGACAGGAAGTCCAGGTGGGAGGTTTCTGGGCCAGGCCTGTCAGTTGATTCCATTCCTATCCCCTTGGCTGGAGTTGTCGGTCATGTGGCCACGCTGAACTGCACGAGTTTGGGGAAACAGCTGGCCAAATCCAGCAGGGGAAGAGGGTGGACGTTTGTGGGCAGCAGGCGGTGTTTGTTGCACACCTGCTGTAGCTCTCCTGTGGCCCAGTGTCTGCCTCCTTGCTTTTCAGGCCACAGCACGGAAGCAGCCTCCTGCCCCAGGCTCCTAACCTTAGTGACATCGTCCCTCCTCTGCTTCCTATTTGAACTTCTACTATGGCCCTGCTTTAATTCTCTCTGCACTGCAGTTAGGATTTTATGCTTTGCCCTTCCCCATGCAACTGCAGCCTCCTTCAGCAAACACCGTGGGCTGTTGGGGGCAAGTGCACAGGCCTGGATTTCCATCATCTCTGCTACTTGTTAGCTACAAGACCTCAATCAAGTCCCAGTCTCTCTCTTCTCATCCTCCTCATTTTAAGAACAGTGGTGATACTACACAACGGTGTCGTAAGGGTTAACGAAATAATGACGATTCCCCATGGAGTCTTGCATTTAATAGATGCCCCTTAAATGTTAAAAACAGATGCCTCTTGTCTCTTCCACAGTGATTTTTCCATCATTGCTCTTTAGAACACAGTGTTGCTGAATGGAGCTCTTAAGTCCTACGCCTTCCAGCAGTATAACTTCTAGCAGTATAACTTCCAGCAGTATAACAGCAAAAGCAGAGGTTTGCATCAAGAGCTTCAATTCTTGGTGGATAGTATGGGTGCAGAGACCAGGACAGAAGCAAGCCGCTTGGAGGAGTGTCAGTGTGTTGGCCGTGCAGGCACCTGCTCGGCTCTGGAACATTCGTGGCCTGCCTAGCAGATTGTGTTAACTCTGGCCAAGCCTGCGGCTGCCTTTGCCCTCTGAGAATTTCTGTACACTGAGCAATGTCTGTGTCCTTGCAGATAAAGCCAGAGGCAGTGGGCAGGGCCCCAGCCAGGGCAGCCACTAGCTGACCTGCTTAAGCCTCTCCCATGAGCTTTTGAGACACTGGAGTGTGAAGGGAGGTATGGAGGGAGTTAGAGAAAGGCCTAGAATACGTTGCAGTGGAATCACTCAGTGCAGATTTCCCCTGATGCTGCACCTCTTCAGGCATGCTGGGAAATGGTGTTCTAGCTTGGACCACTTGTCTGGGCGAAGGGGAGAAAAGGCCGAAGGATGGAGACTTTCCACAGGGTTGTGTTGCTCTTGTTGCCTATGGAATATCAGCACTGTTGTCCCAGAGCAGGGTCTGAGCCTGGGTGGAGGAGCCGAGCAGGGGGCACAGTGCTGGCGAGCAGGGCCCTGGAGCCAGACCACTTGACAACTTCTTGCAGCTTTGTGGTATGATTGACAAATAAAACAAATATGGACCACATTGCTACCATGTATAGAATGTGCAGAATACACTCTACCAACCAGTCTCCACGCCATGCTCCAGAACTTACTCCCTTTGAAAACTTGTCCCCTTGGACCAACATCGCCCCATTTCTCTCATCCACGGCCAACGTCTGTCTGTGCCTGGAATCCTTCATTTAGCACCACATCCTCGGGGCTCCTGCGTATGGTCACAAGCAACAGGATTTCCTTCATGTTAAGGACTGACACAAATTTGCACGTGTGTGTGTGTGTGCACATGCATGTGTGTCTTTATTTGTTCATCCATCCTCAGCCATGCAGGTTGTTTCCATATCCTGGCTGTTGTGGATGTCGCTACGGTGAACATGAAGTTCGCGCAGCCCTTGGACGTCCTTTGGGTATATACCCAGCAGTAGGGTTGCAGGATCATATGGCGGAACTATTTTTAGCTTTTTGAGGCACTTCCATCTGTTTCCCCAGTGGTTGTACCAATTTACATTCCCACCCACAGTGTACCAGCGTCTTCCGTGCCCTCGCTGACGCTCTGTTGCTGCTTATCTTTTTGCTACCTCGGTGTGGTTTCCATTTCTAGTTCCCTGATGGTTAGTGATGTGGAGCACCTTCTCACATACCTGTTGGCCACTCAGGTATCTTCTTTGGAAACATCCATCCAGCGTCAGGTCCCTTGCCCATCTTAAAATCAGGTTACTGTCTGTCTGTCTTGTTGCTGTTGAGTCATATGAATTGCTTATATATTTTGGGTGTGAACACCTTATTGCTTACATAGTTTGCAAATATTTTCTCCTGCTCAGTGGTTGCAAGCTCACAACTTACAGAGTCATGCAGGCTCATGTGTCTCCAAATGGCTTTGTGGCCCAGTTTCCTCATGTGTAAAGTGTGCCTGATTGGGGGTGTGTGTTAACATAAGAACACATGCAGGACCCAGAACAGCGCTGGTAGGACTTGGGGTGTGGTTGTTCCATGATATTCGTATATTTGGAGCACCAGCGCTTCCCTCCTTCCCTCACTGTGTGTCACGCCGGGACGAGGAGCCTCCAGGCCCTTCTGTTGGGTTCAGACCCGTCAGGTGCATAAGGTGTGAACTGATGCCAGATCTCAAGCAGGGTGTGTGGGAGAGAGAATGCACCAGAAGGGAAGCAGTCTGGCTTGATTGGGGAGGCAGGTTAATGAGACTTGAAGAGGAGCAAACTCCAGAGCTCAGAGACACAGCTGGATCAGGATCCGTGGTCTCCCACAGTGGAGCCTGTCAGAGAGGAGAGGAGGCTGAGAATGGAGGAACTGGCGTCTGGGGTGAGCAGGAGAGACGTGATCCAGGCAGTGGTAAGCAGAGAGCATCCTGCCAACCAGGTGAGGCCCCTGGGGCTGGGCCAGCTGCTCCTGGCAGCCACGATGAACCCAAGCCCCAGGTGGACTGTGTGCCACGAGGAGCTGGTCAGGGACCCGTGCTTGGGGAATTGGAGGGAAGAAGCAGGGCTGGGCAGAGAGGCTAGACCTTGATGCAGCCCTGCGAAGCCTTGGCCATCCTCCCTGGCAGTCCTGGCTTGCGCGCGGCTGCCAGAGTTCTCCTGCATGGTTGGAAATGCTTGGCTCTTCCCATCTGCCTCCTTCGGTGTGTGGGAAGCTCTGTGGTGGAGGCAGATTCTGGAGGGGCTGACGCTGGGGGGCATCCTCCCTGGAAGGGGATCTGGGTGGTACATCTCAGGGTCCACAGACATTCTCCAGGGATGCTGAAGCAGGCCTGTGGGCTCCAAGGCCTGTGTTTCTATCAGCAAGTGGGGCTAATGGCAGTGAGTATCAGCGTGACCTCGTTTGTACCCAGGCCCTGGTGCAGTCTGGGGACGTAAGCGGTGTCAGTGGATTGCTCACATTATGATGAAAACAATGAAAACTGTGATCTGAGGTTTCCCCATCCCTTCCAGTCACTCCTGGTCTTTTCTCAGACACACCTGCAACTCTCATGGAGGCTAGTTTTACCTTGCTTTATGCCAGGTCAGGGAGTCAGATGGGCACTGTGTCAGGGAAGCGGTATGGTTCATCACGTGGCGCACCTGGGTGGGCAGGTGCAGCCCAGGCGTTTGGTGAAGAATCAGCCGGAGAGGAGAAATACTCTCCCAGCTCAGCCTCCCAGCTCCACCCCTCCTTTTTAGAGAAATTAATCTTTATGATTAAATGGCGGTGTTGATGCCGAGAGTAACATCCTTAATATCTTCCACCCGCCTGTTTTGTCTGAGTCATCAGCACAATTTCCCTGAGCTTGTTAGTTTGGGCATGTTTGCCTCCTAACAGGCAGCTGCTTTTTGGGTTGATTATTTGCATTTTAAAAAATAGGCTGCTCACACTGCATTAAATTTTTATAGCTGCTGTGTTCATTGATCGGATCACTCTGTTAGCGGTTACTATTCCGGCTGTATATTTTAATTACACTTGAACAATCAGCCTTTCTCAGTGCTTGAGTAATTTGAGGAGTTTAATTTGTCCCTTTGTCTAATTCTGACTTAAATTATTTCATTAGTGTTGGCAGCCCTGTATCACACACCCTTCCTGGTCTTTTAAAATCAATTTCTCGGGGCTTTAATTATGTAGAACAGTCAATAAAAGTTGATGCCAACAAAGGAACTATGGAGGCAAATGATCATGGAGGATATATACCCACGAGATGTACCTTATTAATGAACATCCTGAGAATTTTTGCCAACACATCAGCTAATGAACTTACGTCACACCCTCTGAGAACGGTCAGCAATTTTTGTCTTTCATTTAACAACGGACGGTGGGGCAGGGAAGCCACGTGAACCACTGTCAGCTGCACGACAAACCAGAGGGAAATCATTAGATGCTTCTGGATCATGGAAACATGAACAAATGATGTAGTGGAAGACAGTTGTAATATGTTAGACTTGGATCATGATAACTGTTTGATTTTCGTTTTCAAGAAATTGTATGAGGAAGAGATCCACGTAGCTAGGTCAGGGGTTACTACTTGCAACATGCAAATACTTTGTGGAGAAATTGAATTAAAAGTTTATTTTATCATGACAAAAGTTTAAGTTATCATGATAACGTTTATTTTCGTATTCAAGAAATTGTATGAAGAAGAGACCCATGTAGCTAGGTCAGGGGTTACTACTTGCAACATGCAAATACTTTGTGGAGAAATTGAATTAAAAGTTTATTTTGGTGGAAAAAATTTTGAAATCCCTGCCCAGTTTTTGCATAATATGCACAGCATGCGTATTTTCCGTATTGTCTGACAATACCTTCTGGGCAACTGGGCTTGTGGTTGGCCTGGGAATGAGGCAGGAGATGACACTCTTCACTCTTCCAAGCTGGGCATAAAAGGTAGTAAGTGGCTGCCATGCTTGGAAAGACTGCCTTGTGTCCTCGCTTCCCAGGGAGCTTAGTTTTTATAAAATTTTATTTGAAAGATAGATGATCGATTGTAGATGATAGAGATAGATGATAGATATAGATAGATGATAGAAATGGATGATAGATGATAGGTGTACTATAAAATAGATAGGTTTTAGAGATATCTCTTCCATCTGCTGATTCATAATATCTGGGACTGGGCCAGGCTGATGTTAGAGTTGGGAACTCAGTCCTGGTCTCCCAAGGAATTGTCTTGATCAATTGACAGAAATGGTTCAGTCCTTTCACCAAAGCCTAAGTGTGTACCAGGTTGATTTTGTGTGTGTGTGTGTGTGTGTGTGTGTGTGTGTGAGAGAGAGAGAGAGAGAGAGAGAGAGAGAGAGAGAGATGGAGCTTCTATCTCTGGTTCACTTTCCAAATGTCTGCAATAGCCAGGGCTGGGCAGATGGAAGCTATGAGCCAGGAATGCTGTCCAGATATCCCATGTGGGTGGCAGCGGCCCAATAGCTTAAGCCATCACCTGCTGCCTCCAGGGTGTGCATCAACAGGAATCAGCAGCAGGGACTTGAACTTAGCTACTCTGAAACAGGATGCTGGCATCCTTGATTGCTGGGCAAAATGCTTGCCTCCGAAAGGTTCTTTCTTAAAATTGGAATTAAGGGAGATCTGAGGGAGCATGGGTGAAGAGCAGGATCTTCTTAATTCCTCAAAGTTCTCCTGGTCCCCCACCACCATGCTCCCCAGCTGGGAGTAAGCCCTCCTTATTTTGAACTTCTGTAGAATTTGATCTAAGCATCTCTTTCAGGGATTATCTGCTTTTAAATGGGATGTAATTATAATACTCACTAAATGGTAATTACGCCAGGCTAAGCTCCTTGGAAACAGAGACCTTGTCTGATATCTTTGAGTTTTCTATAGTCCTGGTTTTGTACCTAACAAGTATTGAATAACTTGAATAAGTTACTCTCAGAAAATGCTAAACAGGTACAAACATCTGAACACAACCATCAAATATGGACTGGCTCTGTGGGGCCAGTCCCTAGCACAAGTGAAACATTAAGGCATCTGTTAGGAGCTCCATCTTCATGAAGAGCAGTCTCTCAAAAACACAATGAAAACCAGCAAGCAAACCAAACGCAAACAAATGTTCACAAAATGTGCACAATCGCACACAATCATCTTTTCCCATCTTTTTAAACAATGCCTCCAAGGTCTCCCAAGACCCCTCGTCCTCCTTCGGCTTCAGCACCCTGCCGCCCTTCCTGGCTCTCCCCTTGAGCCTGTCTGTGTCACTCCTACCAGTTTGTCTGGTGCGTCCAGTTTCCCCTTGCCCTGCACCAGTATTGATGGGTCTTGGTAAGTCAGGATGCCCTGGATGGGTATGAGTGGGGAGTGCGTAGCTGCTCCCCTGACCACTTATAGGAGCCAGGAGGGAGCCTACAAGCTTACCATCCAGACACACTCTAATGTGTGTTTCACTAAGGATTTTAGAGACCGGAAGTTGTTATCACTTCCTTATTGGAAAGAGCAAATGAGAGAGCTTGTGTGTGTGTGTGTGTGTTAGGTGGTGAGGGTTGTACCTGACTACCTCTGAGCTGGGCCTCTGGACCAAACCACCTGCGTTGAGGTAGCTGCACAGAAGGGCATGCTGGGAAGCCGGTTTTGCTGCCGGGTGGCAGACGGCAGCTTCAGAGCTGAGAGAGCAGGTGAAGAGCTGGTGTCCCCACCCCAGGTGGTACCTGCGAGGACAGGTGCACGCCTACCCTCCCCTTGGTGAGATGCCTGCTGGTACGCCTGTCTCGGCTTGTGTGTTCAGAATGTAAGGAGAGCAGTATTCTTTATTCCAGTGCTGCTTGGCTTGCTTCATTTGCTTTTATGACAGTGCTTGGGTACGAGTAAATGACAATTTAATGTGTATAATAACTCATTTAAAGTTTTAGCGCAGGCTTGAGTGAAGGTGACGGGGTTTGAGCAAGCTGTCATCCGAGGCTAAGCCAGTGCCCGTTCTTGGCAGAGATCGGCTCTCGCTTCAGCATTCTTTCCCTTCTCAGCTCTTTCTTCCATACGCTTGGTTCTACATCTCAATTGTGCAGGAATTCTGTGCTTCGTCCCTACCCTCCCTCCCTACATCCTTTTGAGATTCATAACTGAAAATTACCCTCCATCACCAAACTACCTCTTGGCCCAAGGAATCTATGAATCTAGATCAGCTTGGGCTGGGGCTGGGGCGTCTCCAAACGAAGCCCCAGCTTCCTCTTTCCCTGTCCATTAGAGACAATCTACCAGGGGTCATTGCCTTGCTCTTAGGTGGCTTCTGAGGACCAGGCGATGCTTGGTGACTTGGCCACCATCCAGTGAGCAGCTGGTGGAGAGAGAACAGGAGGCCACTGAGTTTTCTGCTCACTGGGGGTGACTCAGACCCAGCTCAGGGATTGGGCCGAGGGGGACGAGCACGGGGACTCCAAAACCACGCTCCAGCCCCTCCCTGCCACCACCTTGGGCTGACTGCTGTGGTTGTGTCTGAGCAGGCAAGGGCATCCTACTCCACACAATATTTCTACCTTTAAAGTTCCCCTAGCAGAGGGGAGCGGGCTGAATCACAGGGCAGCTTCGTCCTAGGGCTTTTTTTTTTTTTTAGATTTACTTATTTATTTGAAAGGCAGAATTTCAGAGAGGGGGAGAGAGGGAGATATCTTTGATCTGCTGGTCCATTTCTCAAATGAGCCAGGGACACCATCTAGGTCTCCCACATGGGTGGCAGGGGCCCTTTGGGGCCATCTCCTGCTGCTTTCCCAGGTGCATTAGCAGGGAGCTTGAACTGGTGCTCATATGGGATGCTGGTGGCTTAACCACTGGTTCCCTCCTAGGGCTCTTAACAGTCTGCTAATGACCAGGAACGGGCTTGAGAATGGAAGTTTTTTTTTTTTTTTTTTTTCAGTTTTCTTCAGCAATGTTCTGAGCATAGCTGTTCCTGAGAGTTAATGGCTAGTGACTAGGAAGTCTTCTTGGCCTGCCTGCTAGGAACCCAGGCCACCTGCTCCTGGACTGGACTTCAGCACAGGCTGACGCAAAGTGCCGACATCCAGAAGGACCACTCTTCAGCCTCACCTCTGTCTGCCCGATTCCAGGAACCCTGGGCTGCCTGCCTGGGAGACACGGGTAGATTCCTCAGTCTCTCAGCTGCCTCTCTGTCCCTTGGGTCCTTTGAGCTGTGCCAAACTGCATGGACAGAGATGACCTGCTTGTAGCCATGTGGCCCATCAACACATTCTTAAAAATTAGTGTGTATTATAGCTGGGTTTTACTTCTTATAGTGATTGGGGGAAAACAGCTCAACTTCTACAACTATCTCTTGGGTCTAGACCAGGTGCACTTTTTAAAAAAAAGATTTGTTGTATTTATCTGAAAGGTAGAGTTACAGAGGGACAGAGCCAGCGAGCGAGTGAACTTCTGCTGGTTCATTCCCCACATGGCTGCAACAGATGGGGCTGTGCTAGGTGGAAGCCAGGAGCCTTGAACTCCATCATCCATGTGGGAGTATTCCACGTGGGTGGCAGGGGCCCAAGCACTTGGGTCATCTGTTGCTGCTTGCCCAGACACTCACATGGGGTGCAGACATTGCAAGTGGCGGCTTAACCTGCTGTGCCACGTTGCCGGTCCCTCAGCCTGCACTTTATTGCCAGCGAGAAGGTTGCTGTTAACAGTGGAGGAAGCAGGTTTTCAAGGTACATTTCTCTCCTCTTTGAGCAGCATGGGAACAGGAGCACCCGCTGCAGAGCTGATGGCCCCTGGATTGGGTGTGGGTTGAGAGGAGAGAGAGAGAGAGAAGCCAGGCCTCCCTTTGTGGAAGCCTTTAGGTTCCAACTGGAAACGGGTGTCTTAATTATAGATACTTTTTTTCCAGTTTGGTTTTGTTTTTCTCTACATGAGGAGGCAGTTAATTTCCACAAAGCACAACAGCGTTTTGGAATGCCAAGCTTCCCAGTCATTTTTGTTTGCATCTCAATGGCCGCTTTCACAAGAGGGCAAAGAGCATGGTTGGAACACTGAGAATGGCAGGGTAGCGGGGCAGCAGCGGGGACACCACTTTATGGGGCAGGCGGAGGGAGAGCTGAAATCACAACCTCTCATTTACTGGCTGGGGAGAATGCCGAGCGAATTGCAGGCTGAGTTTCTGGCAGGAGTATTTGTTTCTGTGGAGCAAGACCAATCTGGAAATGCATTTTGGTTAGCAGCTCCCTGTCCTCCTGACTGGGGGTAAGGGTCTTGAATGCCGCTTTGTACTTACTGGCTCTGTGCATACGTGTCCACATATATGTGTATGTGTGCAGACATGTATGCATGTGGACAAGCATGTTTGTGTACATATGTATGTACATGCATATGTGTAGTGTGCATGTATACATGTGTACGTACATGTATGTCGTGTATCATGCACACACCTGTATATATGAACATGCATATGTGTACATGTTCTCACACGTGTGCATATGTATATGTGTTTGTGCACATGTGTATATGCTTATGAGTGTACACGTATGTGTATGTGTGTGTATGTGCACCCACATGCATGGGGGGGATGGGAGGGACATTGCAGGAAGAAGGTGAGGAACAGGTAGGACCACAGATGTTCTCTCAGTCCTGCGGCCTGGGCTCCTGTTTCTTTTCCTAGGTGTACACAGTTCAGGCTGTAGGAGACATGAAAAGGAAACAGGTGCATGGTGGGGGATGATGAGAAGCTGGGGCCTGCAAGGGAGCACTTGTGCTTGGTCTTTATTACCTGCGCCTAATCGTTCCCTCCGAGTCCTACATTTCAGTCCTTAAACACAGCTCAGTTTTAACTTCTGTCGTGGAGACTGCAGCCGTACACCAAACATCTAATCTAATCGACCTCGTGCTCAGTGTGGCTTTCACTCCTTGCTGAGAACCTTGTTGAGCCTTTTTTGCCTAACACAGTGATTGAAATGCATCCACAGGATGGACACAAATCTAAGAGAGAGCAGGAGGCCAGGGGCAGGCGGGGACGGGAAGAGAGCTGGCTCATTCCCCCCAGGGGATGGCAGGCCTGGGCAGTAGGGCCGTGGCTTCTAGACCTGGGGATGTTTGTTAGGAAAAGAATGGAGATCGCTGTTGGCCACCAGCATCGAGAGCCCAGGTGGTTCGCTCTGTTTGTATCTTGAGTTTTGGAAACCGTTTGAAGGCTGTTCCTGGTCACGGAGTCCTTGCCACCTGGGCCTGCATCCTTTGTATCAGTGGAGGCCCCGGAGGGGAGAGCGTTCCCTCCACTACTTGTTCCAGGAGCCGTTCGTGGTCTGCCTGCTGATGAGTGACTCAAATGTTGCCCTAACAGATGCACAGGACAGGAACGTGTGTCCCAGGAAGGCTGGCGTAGGCCAGGCCAGATGTGCAAGCCAGGGGAGTCCAGCAGGAGGCATGGGGGGAGGAGGAGGTCTCTGGTTCCAGTCAGCACAGTTCACCAGGTGACTTCCAACATCTCAGTTATCTGATAATTCATTTCCGAGCCTGCTCCTTCTCCTGACAGCTGGAGGTGGGCACACCTGTGGGCCACACACCTCTGACATCTTCCTGTCATTGTCACGCTTGCCACTGTTGGAGAACACACAGCAAAGGCTGTCTTTTCTGTGCTAGGTCTGCAGCCCCATCACCATCAGTGATCCTCGCTGAGGATAAAGCCATAGTGACTTGTCTGCGCTCCAAGGTGAGGTGGACACCCTGGAGGGGGCAGCTCCCGGGTGACCCATCCAGTTGGACACTTTGGCCATGGAAGCATTTTCTAATAAAGACTTAATTATTTATTTGATTTATTTATTTGCAAGTCAGAGTTACACAGAGAGAGAAGGAGAGGAAGAGATAGAGAGGTCTTCCATCCGCTGGTTCACTCCCCAATTGGCTGCAATGGCCGGAGATGCACCGATCCGAAGCCAGGAGCCAGGTGCTGCTTCTGGGTCTCCCACGTGGGTGCAGGGGCCCAAGGACTTGGGTCATCTTCCACTGCTTTCCCAGGCCATAGCAGAGAGTTGGATTGGAAGTGGGGCAGCCGGGTCTCGAACCGGCGCCCATATAGGATGCTGGCGCTTCAGGCCAGAGTGTTAACTGCTGTGCCACAGCGCAGGCCCCTCTAATAAAGATTTATGTATTTATTTGAAGGGGGCGGGGAGAGAGAGAGAGAGAGCATGCAAGAGTGAGTGCTTTTATCTGCTGGTTTACTCTCTAAATGGTTGCAATGACTGGGGCTGGTCTAGGCCGAAGCCAGGAGCTTGGAACTCCATCTGGATTTCCCTCATGGGTGGCAGGAGCCCAAGTACTTGCACCATCCTTTCCCTGGTGCATAGCAGGGAGCTGGATCAGAAGTGGAACAGCCAGAACTAGAATTGGCACTCCCATGTGGGATGCCAGTGTGGCAGACAGCGGCTTAACCCGCTGTGCCATAACACTGGCCCCTCTTTTTTTTTTTTCCAGTTTGCAAAATGACATTGTCTACCAGGCTCTGCGTGGAGTGACCTTTACTTTTTGGTCCACAGACCCCACAAATGCCAAGGCCATTCTGTACCTGGCTTGCCTGGGACCCACTCATCACAGCCCATTTGGGAGCAGAAGGGGAAGTTCACAGCAATCCATTTGTCTAAGTTACTGTATTTGCACCAAAGGGTTTGGTGCACTTGATTACGAGAGAACATAGTCACGCAATCACATTATGTGGGCTCAGAGGAAGTGGGGTGAGTGGGATAGGTGGACGTTCTCCTCTCCTTTCCCTTTCTTCTGTATGTAGCACCCACCACTGTCCAGTGAAGGGAGAGAAGGCTAGCTTCATTGAAACAGTACAGTACAGGGAAAAGACACGCTCTGACAGTGAGGGATGCAATGTGAAGCGTCCCCCGGATGTGCTGTAAATGCAGAGCGTGGAGGTTGTCATTTGGTCTGTCTTGGAGAAACACTGGAATCTGATTGCTATGGCACCCGGAACTCCTGTGATCCACGGGCCTTCCGTTCTATGGGGGTTAAAGCCGTTTTGTTTTCAAAGGGGAAGATGTATCTGTGTTTGCCCTCCTTTGCTTTGTGAAATTGAATTGCGGAGAACTCATGAATAATAGAAAGAACACTAAGGACTGTGAAATTAACACTGGCACGAAACAGAATTTCTAAAAGGGGAAATTGTGCTGCGGGAAGGGGGCTCCTTCACCCTCCTCCAGGCAGAGGCGTGGAAACCAGCAGGACTGAGTCGGGGAGGGTGACGCGACCTTCACACTTCTGCATCGTGTCTGCCTTCTGCTGGGTGAATGTTTTCAATTCCTTTAGGTCAGATACTTGTTTCTTTTTTGAAAAAAAAAAATTTACTAATTTATTTGAAAAAGATGAGTGGCAGAGGAGAAAGAGACTCAGATCTTCCGTCTGCTGGTTTACTCCCCAAATGGTCACAATGACCCTGGGCTGAGCCAGGACAAAGCCAAAAGCCAAGGACTCCAATCTGGGTTTCCCATGTGGGTGGCGGGGCCTCAAGCACTTGGCCATCTTCTGATGCCACCCTAGGCACCTTGGCAGGGAGTTGGATTGGAAATAGAGTAGCTGGGACTTGAACTAGCACCCTGATGTGGGATGCTGGCTTCCCAAGTGGCAAGCTTAACGTGTGGGCTGCATCACAGCACCATGTCCCCAAGGTAGTTGTTTCTGAGGATCTTCAAGAGTGGGAGCTGCGGTGGCCACGGCTGCACCGAGGACTACAGGTCAAGTGATGACATCTGTCCTTAGAAGCCAGCATCTCCATCTTAAATAAGGAGGATAGCTCGCTTCCGCTGAGCGCTTCCTGTGTGCCAGCTACAGAGTTTAATGTCGCTTCACAGTGGCCCAGTGAGGAGGGCACAATTGTCTCCACTGTACAGAGGCCAAGACTAAGGTTCAGAAGGGCTAAGAGAGAGTGAGCTGGATGCCGACCCCAGGTGGAATGACTCCTGAGAGCGTCCATTTCCCGACCACAGTGCCCTTGCATCTCTATGTCCTTGTTGCCCTTTGTCTGCACAGTCCTCCTGTGGCTCCTCTCCCTTCTCCATCTGACTCCCCTACAAGGCAGTACCTCTCCTGTCTGTGCCTCCTATTCTATGTCCCCTCCAGGTTGCCACAGGTCACCCTGACTCATCTAGGGGAAGTGGGGCCATCCAACCAGAGCATATGGGGACAAGTAAAACTATGGGGTCCTTCTACCCTGGAGTCACCGCAGCATGTGGGAAGTGCTGAAAAACTTGTAAAACATTGCATAAATGTACATGGTTGGGAGCCTGGGCTTTGAAACCAAACCTGGATTTCATTTATTCATGTAGATTGTTTATTGAGCACCTACTGTGTACCAAGCACTGCGCTAAAGGCTGGGTTTGAATTCCAGGTTCACCACTTAACAGCTGTGCACCTTGGGGATGTACTCAGCTCCTTCATGAGAGGCACTTCTGGACTGGGCTAAGATTAGGAGCTAGCACACAGTAGGAGCTCAGTAAATGGGTTTATGAATCAAAAAATTCAACGATAATGTGGTTGGGTGAGTGCCTGCTTATAGTGGTTTCCCTTGGGAGTCTGCTTGCCAAGGGTTCAGCTAGCTGGTCTGCTTCCCTGGGCTTGGGATGTCAAGGTGCTAAGCTAAGCGATTAGCCTTTGCAAAGGCCTTGTAGAGTGATGAGGATGTAGCCCAGAACAGTCCCTTGCGTCTGGGCACGTGGCATACTCATACGGGCATACTCATCTCCACAAGGCATTTGTGCTTCAAGCCATTGGATACCTGCCTGTTCCCCTGCCTTCCATCACCGCACTCTCCTGACAGATGAGAGGCTTTCCTGGGTATGATCAAAGGAATAGGTAGTTGCTTAGAAAGTGTGCATGAGTTTATTTTCTACCACGACAGAATTTCCATTTGTCCTTCTAGATGCTAGCATCTCACCTCTATTTAGCGCATAGTCCACTGACATTAGCACTGGAGGTTTCTCGGATGCCCTCAATAACACGACTTGGCTAATCTAATGTGATTCAGTTAATGGGTTTTCTATCTATCGGTGTTTATGAACCGTCCCATCCATCCCCCCTCCTGCCAGAGAAGTGTGCACGCGGCAGGCCCGAGGTGTCCTCTTTGCCGAAGCCACTGAATCTGTTTGAAGAGCAGTGTGCCTCCATGATATTTTCACAATGAAAGCTATTTCCTTCTTTCCAGTGAGTTACCAAAAGAGCAAAGAATGGACCTTGAAGCAGTCTGGTTTTAGAGTAAAGTGGCTTTTTTCCTTTCTAAATCCACAAAGAGTCATGATGGTTACCCATGGTAACTGCTTGAGAATGATTTGAATTATTGGTAAGAAATAAAGTGAGATCAGAAGAGTCGCGTGAAGATTCTTTGTAAAAAAAAAATTCCACTGCAAGCCTTGTATTTCCAAATGGCATAGACTCATAGGAGGCTGTAAGGGTTGGACTTGTTGCCCAGGTTGGCACCATCTGAAGCACTTACAGCAATGCTCTGTGTTTTAAGACTGCAGGGAACATTCTAAATGCCTGTGCCTCCAGGGCATCAGGCTGAGGGTGTGAGAATCACCTCCCAGCCCCCGTCTCTTGCGTAGGTCAATGTGGACACCTGCTTAGTGGCCTCTGCTTGCAATTGAGCTCTCAGGACGCCAGGCAGAGCCTTTCCTTACTCCCTTCTCAGCATCGTCAGTGGTTTCCATCTCGCCCTTCTAGTTCTGGGAGACAGAGCCCTGACCATGTTGCAGCACCCAACGCCGTCTGTCTCTGTGTTCTTCTGACTGTTTCCTGCCAGCCGTCCTCCCTCCCCGGTCCTGGGTCCAGCTGCACCAGCTCTCCTGCCACTGCTACTCTCAGTCATGCTCAGGATGGCCCTGGGGTTGGGTCGTCTCTCTCAGGTCTCCACACGTCAGCTTCTCAGTATGTCTTCCCTACGTTCCTCTCAACTCTACCCTTCCTTGGCATTTCTTAACTCCTTTTCTTGCCTAACTTTTTATCCTAGCACTTATACCCACCTCACATACTGTCTATTTCCTTGTTTGATCATTTATTGTGTCTCCCTTTCCTACTGCAAGGAAAGTTTGGGAGCAAGAATTCTTCCTGCCTTGTTCACTGCCAAATCCCCAGGCCTGTCTGGCTTCTGGTTAGCACTCAATACCTAGGAGGGAAATTCAAAAGCTTGTGGACAATGGAATTAAATGATAAGTTTGTTTTGGTGTGATTTAAAAAAATATAAGTTCAGTGGGTCTTGAAAAAATTCATGAAAAATGAGTACTGTGAAAAAAGTATGCATGGATTTCAAAATGTTTTTGTACCAAAATAAATGTATTTTTCTTTTTAAAATTTTTTTCTTTTTTTAATTTTTAATTTTTTTTACAGAGTGGATAGTGAGAGAGAGACAGAGAGAAAGGTCTTCCTTTTTGCCGTTGGTTCACCCTCCAATGGCCGCTGCGGCCGGCGCATCGTGCTGATCCGAAGCCAGGAGCCAGGTGCTTCTCCCGGTCTCCCATGCGGGTGCAGGGCCCAAGGACTTGGGCCATCCTCCACTGCAATCCCTGGCCACAGCTGAGAGCTAGCCTGGAAGAGGGACAACCAGGATAGAATCTGGTGCCCCAACCGGGACTAGAACCCGGTGTGCTGGTGCCGCAAGGCGGAGGATTAGCCTGTTAAGCCATGGCGCCGGCAATGTATCTTTCAATTTCCTTTCCATGAACTTTTAAAAAATTATTTTAAAAATTCTCTTAATGTTTATTTTTTAAAAAATTTATTTTACTTGAAAGTCAGAGTTACACACAGAGAGAAGGAGAGGCAGAAAAAAAGAGAGAGGTCTTCCATCCGCTGGTTCACTTCTCAATTGGCTACAATGGCCAGAGTTGTGCCAATCCGAAGCCAGGAGCCAGGAGCTAGGAGCTTCTTCCAGGTCTCCCATGTGGGTTCGGAGGCCCAAGGGCTTGGGCCATCTTCTACTGCTTTCCCAGGCCATAGCAGAGAGCTGGATTGGAAATGGAGCAGCCAGGACTTGAACCGGTGCCCATATGTGATGCCACACTGCAGGTGGGCAGCTTTACCTGCTACGCCACAGTGCCAGCCCCTCTCTTAATGTTTTAAAAATATTCATTTTCATTTTATTAGTAAAGCAGAGAGAGACAGAAGAAAGACACAGGGACACACAGAGAGAGATCTTCCACCTGCTGGGTCACTCTCAAGATGCTTACAACAGTCAGGGCTTTAGCAAATCAAAGCCAGGAGCCTGGAACTCAAAGGAGGTGTCCCACGTGGGTGGCAGGGACCCCACTACTTGGTCATTGTCATGGGGTGGTTGGGTCAAGGTTCTTGTCTCTGATGTAAGAAGGCATTTAAGGGTGAAATGCAGGTGTAGGTCAGCACAGAAGCAAAATTTATTTGCATGCAAAGTGAGAGTGCACACTGGGGAAGGCCTGTGGGCATGTTCAGGAGAGCTGCACTCAAGGAAGTTTGGGTTCATCCCTTTGTAGCACCTGGGGCGTAAGGGATAGTGAATGGGTTAAGGGCAGAATCCAAGGACAGGGCTTGAGTAGCACCCATTTCCTTGCCCCTTGTTTTGGAAAACTCAGAAACGTCACAGAGTTGGGTACATCATGGGAGTAGCCGTGTCAGCCGATAGCGAGCCGAAGGTCACCGTGGGGACATAGCCTGCAGCCATGGTGGATATTTTTGGCTGATGTCTGTTGAAGCTGTGATTTTCTGCTGCATGAAAGTGGGGACAGGTTGGGGGTGTGCAGTTGGGGCTGTAGCACAGGAGAGGCTGCAGGAAGGGGCTGGCAACTCAGGTCCTTGCCTACGTTACCATCACCTCCCACTCCCAGATTATGCAGTAAGGGGAAGTTGGATCAGAAGTTGAGGAGCTGGGACTCGAACCAGGCACTCTGATATGGGATGCTAATGCATATCTCAGCGGATAGTGCTGATGGCTTAAGTAATTGGGTTCCTGCCACCCACATGGATGACTTGGATTGAGTTCCTAGATCCCTGCTACAGTCTCAGCCTTGGCCCAATCTCAGCTTTTGTTGGCATTTGGAGAGTGAACCCTCAGATGGGATATCTTTCCTCTCTTTCTCTCTCTCTCTCTGTTAAAAAAAATAACAAATTAGAGGGTTGCTGAAAAGGCAACTGAAAGTAAAAATCTACACACAGAAGGACATCTACATGTAAATGAAAAGTATATTAAAGACCCAGACCAAAGGACTAATGCAAGCCAAGAAAGAAGAGGCAACTGGTTTGCAATTTTAGTTTCTTCTCCAAGTCACTTTCTGACCTACAGGCAAGGATTCCAACCTCTGGAATTCATTGTTTTTCTCCAGGAGGAAGAGATCTTCCCCCTGTCCTTTGCTTTTTGTATTTTATTGTTTCAGTCATTTGCTTTGTGATCTTTTAAGCTGCGGCTTGCTATTTGTAATGAGCGAAGGAAGGCGTATTTGCTCATTGGAAACTTTCATTATTGTTAAGACTCCTGCAGCAGAGCCAAGCCCCCTCCTGGGGCTTCTCCGTAGCCATGGCTTGCTATTGGTAAATATTCATAGATTTATCTATCATGGAAATTAAATAGAATGCCTCAAAATTACTTTAGGGGCCTAAGGTGGGCCTCAAGGAGTGTACTGGGAGAATGCGTGTCATTTGCAGCTTTGGAATGAAGAACTCGTTCTGTCACACACTTTATCCTGGAGAGTGGGGGCAGCAGGTTCTATCCACACCAGAGTGGAGTCCCTTCTAGGGGACCAAGGGCAAAGTCTTAAAAGTCCTCATCAGTAAAAAGAGACTGGTTGGCACCAATTGCATTTTGGCTTATGCTTTTCTTAGGGCCCTTCAATGACTTCTTAGGGTGGTTAGAGGTTTTCTTTAGGTCAATATGTGTTTATGGAGGGACTGGCATTGTGGTGTAGTGGGTAAAGCCACCACCTGCATTGCCAACATCCCAGATGGGTGCCGATTCATAGCCCAGCTGCTTTATTTCCAATCCAGCTCCCTGCTAATGGCCTGGGAAAGCTGCCGTAGATGGCCCAAGGACTCGGGCCCCTCCCACCAACTTGGGAGACCCGGATGAAGCTCCTGACTCTTGGCTTTGGCTTGGCCCAGCCCTGGCTGTGGGTGGCCCTCTGGGGAGTGAAACAGGGGTGGAAGATCTCTCTCCTTCTCCCTCTATGTAACTGACTTTCAAATAAATTAAATCTTAAAAAAAAAAAATACATGTTTGCTGAGACCTCCCGATGGGAAGGAATCCCAGTTGTAAAGCACCCACCGGGAAGGCCCAGCCCTGTTGGTAAAGAGTTCATAAACTAAAGGATTTCTGGTGGGGGCACACCGTGAGCATGCTTTTTTACTCTCCCCCCCCCCGTCCTCCTGTCTTTTCCACCCTGTGGGCCAATCTAGGGTTTGGGATGGAGACAGAAGGGCTTGGGTTTTCTGGTGCAGGGAACAAGGCGAGTGTCTAATCAGAGCTGTTTCCAGGGACAGATAGCTGTTCTTGGGCATCATTTAAAGAACGATCATCTAGGAAATTAAAAGCATCAGCAATATTTGCAGTTGTGGAACATCAAGGTCGGGAGAGGAAAAAAAAAAAAAAAAGAAGCCCAAGAGGGCATTCTTGTCACTGATTCCAAAGGAACTAATTCTTAGGGTTATTAGCTGCCTCAATTTACAGCGCCATACACTCTTGAACATCAAATGCTCATTATCAAAAATTAAAGAAGCGTGGAGCTGAGGTGTGAATGATATTTTAGATAATAGATTTTGGAACAGGCGTCATATTAAGATTGACCTGACCTTACAACCAGTCACTGTTTCCTGTGGACAGGAGACAGTCCTCATACCTGGAGTCCCTGAGTAGGAGAAAAGCAGGGGAGACTCGTTTCTATTTCCAGTGTGGGGGCCCCTAGCGGGCAAGCTTGTTTGGCAAGCGGGCTTGGCACTGGGGTCTGTCTGTGTCCCCAGAGTGCAACCGCCTCCTGGACCTTGGTCTTGCCTCAGGAAGGAAACAACAGGCACCCTCAGTTTTTTTTTTTTTTTTGACAGGCAGAGTGGACAGTGAGAGAGAGACAGAGAGAAAGGTCTTCCTTTTGCCGTTGGTTCACCCTCCAGTGGCTGCCGCGGCTGGCGCGCTGCAGCCGGCGCACCGCGCCGATCCAATGGCAGGAGCCAGGTGCTTCTCCTGGTCTCCCATGGGGTGCAGGGCCCAAGGACTTGGGCCATCCTCCACTGCACTCCCTGGCCACAGCAGAGAGCTGGCCTGGGAGAGGGGCAACTGGGACAGAATCCAGCGCCCCGACCGGGACTAGAACCCGGTGTGCTGGCGCCGCAAGGCGGAGGATTAGCCTAATGAGCCGCGGCACCGGCCGAGCACCCTCAGTTTTAAGCCACCCGCAGTCCCTGAATGAGTGTTAAGGGTGGAACTTTGTCTTCCAAAATGCAGATGACATAGTCCTAACACCCTGCACCTCAGGATATGACTGTGCAACAGGATCGTCAAGGAGGAAGTCAAGTTAAAATACGTTATTAGAGGGCGCCCAAGCCCAATATGACTAGGCTCTTTAGGAGAAGGGGCAAATGGGGGTCAGATGCACAGAGCAACAACCACACTAAGACCCAGGGAGAAGACGGCATTTGCAAGCTGGCAGGGGAAGCCGCAGCCACTTGGACCACCCCTTGATCTGGGGCAGCTCAGCTTTCAGAATCATGAGAAAGCACACCTCTGTTCTTTAAGTTGCCCAGTCTGTGGGATTTGTGTTTTCAGAGCCCTAGCAAACCAATGCTCTCGGTTTACAGGAAGTCAGAGGAGAAGGTTCTAAGGCGGGTTTCAGACTTCTGCTTCATGGGGGCATTTGGCCCATGGCAATGACTCACTGTCCAGGAGTGGAGAGCCTTTTTTCTTCCAAGGGGCATTTGGACATCATAACGTCAACCATACAAAATGATCAACTTAACTCAGCCTGATACAGGTTTATTGGATTTTGAGCCCTGCCTGAAGCTGCCTTGGCAGGGCCAGACCAGGTGACTTTGCCAACCCTACACAGCCGATGTCTTTCCTCACCCCTGCTGGTTCTTCCTAGCTCTGCTGTTTTCTTTTCTTTTCTTTTCCTTTCTTCTTTTTTTTTTTTTGACAGGCAGAGTGGACAGTGAGAGAGAGAGAGAGAAAGGTCTTCCTTTTGCCGTTGGTTCACCCTCCAATGGCCGCCGCGGCTGGCGCACTGCGGCCAGCGCACCACGCTGATCCAAAGGCAGGAGCCAGGTGCTTCTCCTGGTCTCCCATGTGGGTGCAGGGCCCAAGCACTTGGGCCATCCTCCACTGCCCTCCTTGGCCACAGCAGAGAGCTGGCCTGGAAGAGGGGCAACCGGGACAGAATCCAGCGCCCCGACCAGGACTAGAACCCAGTGTGCCGGCACTGCAAGGCGGAGAATTAGCCTATTGAGCTGCGGCACTGGCCCTGCTGTTTTCTTATTTCAAGCCAACCTACACATAAATGCTAAGACAAACATCTTCACGAAATTTCCTTTGTCACTGAAATTCTTTAGTGGAGTGATGGCCATCATGCCACTGTCACTGACGCAGCACGGTTGTCTGATACCCATAATCCTCTCCTGACCCTTGAGTGAACCTGCACTCTGTCAAAAACTTCTGGTTCTTCCATTTCTATTCCCAACAAACTCATTTTTCATGAGTCATCTGATATTATTCAGCCAACAAATGACTATCAGGTCTCCAGTGGGCTTGGGATCCCTCGTCTGCTTCACCTTTGATACGTCACCTGTGAAAAGCTTTCCTGTCTATGGTCCCTCCAGGCCACCTCTCTTTCCTCAAAAAAATTTGTTTCAAAGCTCACATCTCAGTATATTTTCAAAGCTCACATCTCAGATATTCTGATCACATCTCTGGAGAAAGAGTCTCCCAACCGTTCTTAGTAATTTTTTAAAAGTATTCCTAGCCAGAAAAAAAAAAAAATCCTTTCACCTGTGTCTAAATTAAAGTCTTCCCTTGATGGCTCTAACCTTTTGTTTTCTTGGAATATAAGTGGAAGACTGTTATCATCTTCCATTTAAGATGCGTTACACATTTAAAGCTTGTTATAAAGCTGACTTTTAACCTGTTCTTCCAGCTAAGTACTCTGTTTTTAAAATCCTTTTCTTACTGGATATATTTTCCAAGCTTTTAATTATCATCTGCAACTTTGTCTTTGCAAATCCAGGCAGAAACATCACACTTCATTGATTCTAACGTGCACCTCTTCTTCACAGTTTAACATATTAAATTTCAACATTTGACAAGATTCGTCTCAAAACCGATGGCATCGTACCATCAGGAATGGCAGCACTTGTGTTTTCTTAGTGACAATTAAAGATGTATCTTGAATGATCAAAAAAAGCAAGAGGACTAGATTAAAGGAGACCAAAGACACATGGCAGCCAAAAACATTTGATTTTTGATGCAATTCTGAATGAAAGAAAGCAAAAGAAAGGAAGTCATCTCTTTGATAGCTGGAGGAATATGAGCATGGACTATGTTGTCTCAGGTTGCTCCAACAAAGCACCATAGCCTTGGAGGCTGAAACAACTGAAGCTTCTCACCATTTCAGAGCCTGGCAAGTCCCTGAACCAGGCTCTGGCAGAGTTGTGAATCTGGTGAGGGCTCTCTTCTGGGCTCACAGACGGCAGCCCTCACGCTGTGGCCTTACGTGGCCTCCCTCCAAGGAGGCAGTGGACAACAGAGAGCGACAGAGAGCAGGAGCAAGCTCTCTGGGGTCTCCTTGTAGAAGGGCTCAGGTCCTATCATATCAGGACCCCACCCTTAGGGCCTCATTTAATCTTTTTTTAAAAGATTTTATTTATTTATTTGAGAGATAGAGTTATAGTGAGAGGGAGAGACAGAGAGAAAGGTCTTCCATCTGCTGGTTCACTCCCAAAATGGCTACAACAGGTGGAGCTGAACCAATCTGAAGTCAGGATCCAGGAGCTTCTTTCAGGTCTCCCACGGGGGTGCAGGGGCCCAAGGACTTGGGCCATCTTCCACTGCTTTCCCAGGCCATAGCAGAGAGCTGGATTGGAAGAGGAGCAGCCGGGATGAGAACTGGCTCCCATATGGGATGCCGGCGCCACAGGTGGAGGATTAACCTACTACGCCACGGTGCCAGCCCCCGTCATTTAATCTTAGTTATCTCCTAAAGGCCCTGTCTCCAACTATGGGGCACTTCAAAAAGTTCATAGAAGAATGCAATTAAAAGGTTGGTTTATTATGCCTTGTACTTAACCTCTCCCCACCCCCCAAGAGCCCAGCACCCTGATCCTGGAGAATGTGCACCCAAGTGGGCCTGACCCAGAGGAATGGGCCACTCCTTATCAGGAGCAAAGGGGGTTTGGGGGCTGAGACTGGACATGGGTTATTGCAGGAGAGATGAGAGGAGCTGTCACGTTTAAGGCCTGTGCTTCCTGAGCAGCCTTGCGCTTTAAGCCTCACGGAGGTAACTCTGCCGGTTCCAGCACACTTTGTAACGATGCATTAGCGTTCATTACAATACGTGGTGAATTGCTGATTTTTCCTCCCACCTCTTTTCACTAGTCGGTGGCCACCTTCTGCAGCTGTCTTTCTTTATTCTTGAAAAACTTTGTCTTCAGAGCAGTCTCTGAGCTCAGCCCTCTGGGACCATGGCGGAGACGGGGAAGCCTCACTCTCTGGATATTTTCGTACTGGCCCTGTTTCTCCTAGGGCTGCTCACACTGTGGGGCTGATGTAAGCTTGGCACTCTCACTGACTTCAAAGGGCTCTGAGAGTGACGTGAGAAATAGGCTCACAGAAATTTCCCAAATACAGTTTGGATTTATAAAAAGCATTGGTAATTTTTTAAAGATAGGAATATTAATCCTGGAAATTGAGTGGATATTATGAGCCACCAGCCAGTTAAAGTTAATCGTTTCTCCTCTGCTGGTAGCAGAAAGTAAAAGAATAATCCTTCGTAAATGCATTCATTTTTCTGGGGAGAAAATTTTGAGTTCTGTTGTGGTTTCAAAAGTATACAGATAGGATCTTTTGAATCAAGTTTCCACCTGGCAAAGGCCAAATATCTATTGTATTCAAGACGTGGGTGTAAAGACTGTAGACTATTTTGAGAGTGCTCTATAGTACATGTGATCTAAAGTAGATATTTGGTGAATTTCTGTAACTCTGCAGATTTCCCTGGAAGAGTTCCTTTGCTTTCCAAGTAGAGTCTGGACAGTGACTGGTAGTGTCCATGGTGTTGTTTCCCAGATTGAGAAATCTCACATATTCGTACTAAACTGTTTTTATAAACAAGATGTTTATTTGAAAGAGTGGTAGAGCTAAGGAGAGAGAGGGAGAGAATGAGAGAGATCTTTCATGAACTAGCTGGGGCTGGCTGAAGCCAGAAGCTGGGAACCCTATGCAGGGCTCCCATGTTGGTGACGGATGCCCAAGTATTTGGGCCGCCTTCTGCTGCCTTCCTAGGCACGTTAGCAAGAGCAGCTGAGACCCAAGCCAGTGCTTCAATATGGGATGCTGGCATCACAGGGGGCATTTTAGCCGTACTAGGCCATGGCACTCACCCCATCACCTTCAGAAAATAGGATCTTACTGTCAAGACACAGGGAATATGGGGACAGGAACAGGAAACAGAGGCAACAAGGCTCTAGGGCTAACTTTTGGTCGTCTTTTCTTCTTCTTTTTAAACTGAGTCCAAAAACTAGAGATGCTTTTGACAGCTTCTTCCAATCTACATTCCCTTCCAACTGGCCAATGTAGACACTATACCTGACATGTCCAGGACAACACAGCTGGTCCTCTATTTATGATGGCTCAACCTGGGATTCTTCAGCTTTATGACGGTGTGAAAATGAAATACATTCAGTGGAAAATGTGGCTGGAATTTTGACTTTGACTCTTTTTCCCTGGGATGGCAGCATGAAGTCTGAGTGATGCTAGGCAGCCCTGTGTTTACAAGGGAAGGAGCTGATTGTCTACACTGTGCTGTATTGCCAAACTAGGATGTTTGGGAGATTAGGGGTTTTCAGTGCATTTAAAAAAGATTTTATTTATTTATTTGAGAGGTAGAGTTAGAGAGAGAGGGAGAGACAGAGAGGTCTTCTCTCCGCTGGTTCACTCACCAAATGGCACAACAACCAGAGTTGGGCTGATCTGAAGCTAGGAGCCAGGAGCTTCTTTTGGGTTTCCCATGTGAGTGCAGGGGCCCAAACACTTGTGCCATATTCTACTGCTTTCCCAGGCCACAGCAGAGAGCTGGATGGAAAGTGGAGCAGCTGGGACTAGAACTGGTGTTCATATGGGATCCCAGCACCTCAGGTGGAGGCTTAGCCCACTATGCCCCAGCACCGGCCCACTCAGTGCATTTTTTGACTTACAGTGTTTTCAGATTATGATGGGGTCCTGGGACATAATCCCATCATAAGTCAAAGAGCATCTGAATTCTTTTTCTTGTTTTCTAGAATTTTCTATGTCTTCTGCTTGTACAGCAATTCTAGTGGAGGAGGAGAGAAATGGTGGGTGTTCCTGATGTGGGGTCACAATGGCTGACATCCAAAGTAGATAAGAAAAACTAATATCCCAGCCTTTCGAAAGATCATTGAGAAAAAAAGGTGGCTTAGCTAGCACAGGTAGTGAGCCATCAAGAGCGCTAAGAAATGGGGAGCTGTGGTTAGGAAGTGGATAGAGATAGATTTTCCTTTGGTCAAAGAGAATAATCACTTCTGCCTGGCTCCCACTTTGGCGCTGTCTTTTCATTGTTCATACCTTTGGTCATGCAGGAGTGACCACCATGGGCAGCACCCACCAGGAGGGAAAAGCAGCAAGGTGGCTTCATGATAAGTCAGTTGCTAAGGCCTTTGTTTCAAGAGACCATGGCTACAGATCCACTGACAAAGTAGACATAAGGATGTAGCATTCTCACAACCACCATGAGGGTGCTTCCAAAAGAACACTGAAATTGGAATTAAAAGATAAGTGTAGGAGACTGGCATTGTGGCACAGCAAGCTATGCTACAGACTTATTATGTTGCGTCCTATGTTGGAGGGCCCATTAGAGTTCCAGCTACTCCACCTCTGTGCCTGGGAAAACAGCAGAACATGGTCCAAGTCTCTGGGTCCCAGCCATCCAGGTAGGAGACCCTCATGGAGCTCCAGGCTCCTGGCTTTGGCCTGGAGCAGCCCAGGAAGTTGTGACCAATTGGGGAGGAAACCAGTGAATGTTAAGATATTCTCTCTCTCCCTCCCTTCCTCTCCCTCTCTCCACCTTCAAATAAAATAAATTAAAAAATAAAAAAGATAAATTTACCTTGATGCAAAACATTTTGAAAGTCATGCCTGGGTTTTCCATAATGTGCATTTTTTCATGAACTTGTAGACTCCATGTACGTTGCTTCCTTGGCATATTAAAAAACAAAATCTCGTTCAGAAGACACAGTGCCTTCCAGGGGCAGGATAAATCACCTCTTCTTTGAGTTTAACGGAGAGCTTGATCTTCACGCTCTGTGTCGATCTGTTCACTAACTCGCCCTCTTATCAGGTATAATATATTCCTGTTGGCAGCGTGATTTAATTGCACTTGCAGTAACTGATTCAATTGAACACTTTAATTAGGTAATTATTTTGTTATAAGAGACACTCTCCTACTTGCTAGAGAGAGAGGGAACTTCTCATTTTTCTCTCTCAAGCTAAAAATGGAACCTGGATTCTTTTCTTTTATAACAAAGAGGAATAAAAATGATCAGCCAAAGAATGAGGTTGAGATTGAGCTGTACATTGAAGAAAAATAATCTTGACTTACATATTAACAAAAGACAAGTGTGTGTCTGAGAAATGAGGACAGAATTAGTTTGTCACATCGTGCATACTGTCATGGGTGGGTCGATGCTTTTGAATTGCTGCCTCAGTTTCCCTACAGTATTATGGATTTTTTTCTCAGACCCTAGGTAAGACATAGAGAAGTACTATTGTCCCTTCCATCTCAACACGTGTCCCTGCCTCCAGGGATTTTTCCCAAGCAAATTTAATTAATTATCTCCCTCTTTGAAAATTTATTATCAAAACTGGTCGTTTGTTAACTTCAGTAGGAACCTTTGTCTTGAAGAGAGGCCCAGGCTCTGAAATATTACTGAGATAGGAGTGTCTAAGATAAAGGCTGCCCTCTCATTCCCAGGCACTTGTGAGGTTCAACCTGATTATCTTCTGCCTGGCAAGAATGATTGTAAATAATCTAAGGACACCTCAGATCAAGAAAACAAATAATTAGAGCTGATATGAGAAAAGCCAACAGGACCCTAATTAATTGATTTGCTAATAGCTATTCTCCATTTAGACCAGACTGGGTTTTAAGCTGTGACAAGAGTCGCAAGATAAACATTTTCTTTCTCTGAGCTTCGGATCCCACATCAGCTTCCCAGTCTCACCATTAACTCTTTGGACACTTTTGTTTCTTAATGGGTGGGGGCCAGTTCTAAATGGCTTCATCTAAAGCATAATAACTATTTCTAAGCTGTTGTTGGAATGGTCAGACAACACAGTGATCACATTTTGCCCTAGAATTTTTCTTCTTTTACTTCTTCAGTGCCCAAGTTAGGACAACAGGAAACATTTCTCAAGTGAAGACTCAATTTTTAAAAAGGTTTATTTATTTATTTGAAAGGCAGAGTTACAGAGAGAGGGAGAGAGAAATCTTGTATCCAGTGGTTCATTCCCCAGGTGTTTGTACAGCTGGGGTGGGGTCAGGCCAAAGCCAGGAGCCAGGAACTCCATCCGGGTCTCCCACTTGGATGGCAGGCACCTAACTAAATACTTGGCCAGCTCCTGCTGTCTTCCCAGGCACATTGGCAGGGAACAGGATCAGAAACAGATCAGCCAGGACTCAAACTGGCACTCCCACATGGAATGCCAGTGTCACAGGGAGCAGCTTGTGACACTTCAACTCACTTTATCCCGGTGGATGTGGGTCTCCATGTCCGCATGGCCCCTTCCCAGCACGCAGCATAAACAGGCTGTGGCTCACTGCCTGGTGGTGGTCTGAATCTCTTGTCAGACCCCTCCTTGCTGCTGTCTGGGTGGGCTGCATCCCTGCTTTCCCCCTACCTGTGCTGTCCTGTCTTCAACAAAAGTCTTTTCTGTTTTAACTGGCTGCCTCCTCACCTTCATCTTTGAGCCCTAAAATCCTAAAACCAACACTTCCCTAGTGGACAATAAGAATAATTAGGATTCTGTTCAGGAAACCAAGGCCCAAGAACACTGAATTTCAGCTATCACTGCACAGGAAACTGCTCCCCAACCTAGTGGTGCCAACCACGGAGTGTTTTGTTATCTGTGGCATCTTTGTGGGTTCAGTGGGGATGTCTGTTTAATGTGAAGTCATCTGGGACTGTGCGGGATTGGGAAGTCCACCTGGGTGCACTTCCTGCACTGGCAGTAGATGCTGGTCACCTGTTGGGGGTTTAGCAGGTGACAAGAGTGTCTCGATGTGCTGCTTGTGGGCTTTGTACAGCAGAGTGACAGGGCTGCAGGAGAAAATGATCTAAGGGCGGAGAGAGGAGGTGCAGCTGTCCAAGACTACATCGCTTCAGTCACGGTGAGTCACTGTTCCGGTCAGGATACACTGGAAGGCACGAGTCCATCTCTGGCAAACCAGCTACCCCAAGCCTCTCATCAGAATCAAAGGAGGCGTTTCATCGCCATGTCCTGGAACAGCTCCGTCTTGCTCTTTCTCTGTGGCCATGTTCATGGGCTGTTGTAGTGACTTCTGTGGGAGCTGGGATGGCTTCTTTAAGAATAGCTTTGAAGCAAGAGCTGTTCCAAGAAGCAACGTCAGCTCTCTCCTGGATTTTCCTGTGTTTTAAAGGGAGCCTGCAGGTGACAGCCTTGCTCACTCTTTGCCCCAGATTGGTTTTCCAGAGATTTCTTCTTTCTCCTGACTGCTGTGGTCGCTATGTTTAGTGGAAGTCCTGGAGTCATGTTTCTTGGGTTTGAATTTCAGCTACTTTTTCTTTTTTAATAAAAAGATTTACTTACTTATTTGAAAGGTAGAGTAATAGAATCAGAACATGTGCATTTGCTTGGCAGAACTCTTCCATTCACTGGTTCACTCCCCAAATAGCTACAATGGCTGGGGCCGGGCCAGGCTGAAGCCAGGAGCCTGGAACTCCACGTGGGTCTCCCACGTGAGTAGCAGCAGCCCAGGTACTTGGTCCATCTTGCAATGCCTTTCCAGATGCATTAGCTGGGAGCTGGATCAGCAGCAGCGCAGCCAAGACTTGAACCAGCACTTGGATAAGGATGCCAGCATCGCAAGCAGTGGCTTCACCGGCTGCATTCCAGTGTTGCTCCCTTAGACGACGAGCTGTGTGAATGTGAGAAAGAGGCTGGGATTTGGAAACCTCAGTTTCTGCATCTTTGTAATGGGGTTCTCGTTCCACTGCAAAGATGGTGGGCACTGAGGTTGTGGGCTCATCCTGTGAGGCCCACACTGTTGGGTTGGTGGGGCGATGATGTTCTTCGACAAGAAGCACCAGAGACAGTTTCAGTGAACATGTCTGCTTATTAACAGTCAGGCATGGCCAGCGCCGTGGTTCACTAGGCTAATCCTCCGCCTGTGGCGCTGGCACCCCGGGTTCTAGTCTCAGTTGGGGCGCCGGGTTCTGTCCCGGTTGCTCCTCTTCCAGTCCAGCTCTCTGCTGTGGCCCGGGAAGGCAGTGGAGGATGGCTTGAGTGCCTGGGCTCCTGCACCCGCATGGGAGACCAGGAGAAGCACCTGGCTCCTGGCTTCGGATCGGTGCAGCATGCCGGCCGTAGCAGTCATTTGGGGGGTGAAACAATGGAAGGAAGAACTTTCTCTCTGTCTCTCTCTACCTCTGCCTGTCAAAAATTAAAAAAAAAAAAAAGGTGCAAGCTTTTATAGGGCAGGCAAAGGGGAGTAGCTAGTTCAGGGTAGCAGCATTTATTCTGTAGGATAAAGCCGATACTGGCACCTCTACATTTCTCCAATCAGCTTGAAGCCTACATAGCCTTCCAGGTGGTCTTATGGATCTGGGCCATACACCAGGAGTTGGTTACCTAGTTGACAATTACAAGGCCTTCAACAGGAAGTAGGGGTGGGGGAAATGTGCCTGGGGTCTCTACCGCCTGCCAGCAGTCAGGTCATGGGTGGGTCAAGGTGAGCTGAGTCCTCTACCAGGTTTTCCCTGGGGGCCATGGTGAGCCACACCCTCTTGACCTCCTGCATCGGCTAGGCAGGCAGTCTTCCAGCTAGGCACAGGATCACCCACAGGAGGTGATACCCTCGAAGGGCTTAGCACAGTGCCTGGAACACAGTGCTCAGGAACTTGTAGCACCTGCTCTGATGTAGTGCGAGTGGGTGGGGGGATCTTCTCAGCCAGAAGTCTTTGAATTTGGAACCAAAGCCACTGTTCCAAGTGGATTTCCAGTTTTTCTCCTGTTGCTCACCCAAGTTTCACGTCCATGCCTCGAGATTGTTTCTGGTGATGAAGAGGATGTTAAGATGGGAGGGAAGTGGGCAGTAGTGGGTAGAAGCAGGAACATAAATATCCACGTCATGACTTTAATGTTATGGTATCAGAACCTTTGGAATGTAGGGTCCTAAGGTGTTTGAATTCTTTGAAGTCATTTCACAGCCTTGACAAGGGCAAGACTGGGTACCAGCTACCAGATATCTTGCACAAATGAAGGCTGGCAGTTCCTAGAGCTGTTCCACCAGATGATTAAGCTTGCCTACTGCACTTTGTCCCGCCTCCCAGACTCACTTGCCACCTGCTGCACTGTGTTCCCGGGTTGGGAAGGGGTAGCTCACCCAGGGTTTGCCATTTGGAGGTTTGTCCTTTCATCTGGCCTCCCTCACCACTTCCAAGTGCAGGGACCCAGGGGAGCCCTCTGGCCTCTTGTCCTATCCGTTACTCCTTGTGACTTACTTGAGTACTGTCAACTGCTCTGTGATGTGCAGATTCCAGATCACATTACCTTTCTGCACCACTCTCTAGAGAGGGTAAGGAAACCCTTGCTGTCAGTCTCCGTGTCCTGTGGATCCAAGCCCTCCTGCAGGTGCACTTTCCCACAGCCTAGGGTGGGGGGGGTGTCACACATTGTGTGGGGTATAGATGCACAGGCCGTCTTCCAGTGGGCCGGTCGGTTCTGAAGTCATCCTTATCAGTGCACCACCTTCATGTATCCATGGTCCCTGGGTGTTCTGTGTTGACTCCCAGAAACCTCAGCATAACATTTTCCAGCTTCCACTCAGCTGGGGGTGTGTGAATCATCGACGCTCATCAGATTCAACTGGAGTCATACGCATTTTGTTTTTCTCGAGTACACATTTCTTAGCGTCGATATATGAGTGGTGAACGATTTTTTTGGAAACTGAACCTTGACAGAACTCTTCAGAAGCATTCCTTCTTGTACACAGGCAGGATTGCAGTCAGAGAGACAGGTGTGTTTCTCTGTATTCTTCAACAAATATTTATTTATCACCTTCTACGTGCCAAGCGCTGCCTAAGTGTTGGAGCTGTTTCAGGGGTGCCAAGGTACAGATGGGGCCCCTGCTCTTCTTGCTGGGTGTCTAGTCCACAAGAAGAGACAGGCATGAATCTAAAAGCAAATCAGACCAATTCTTGTGTCTGGAAGAACACACGGAGATCAGTGTGATTAAGCCGCAGGACCTGATTCTGTTAGATTGTGTGCCAGAGGCCCTGGCTTAGACGGTGTGTGTAGGAGGATCCTGGAAAAGCATCTCTGAGATACAGTGTTGGAGTAGAAATAGACAAACCGGTATGTTGAAGTTAATTAGATCTGTGTCCTCATAGAGAAACAATTGTTTGTTTTACCATTTGTCATGTTCTATGATGGTATTTTAAAAGTTCATGGAAAAAATGGAATTACGAGTTTATTTTGGCACAGAATTTTTCTGAAATTCATGAAATGTTTTCATTATATGCATTTTCTATATATTATGAACACATTTTTTGAGCCAGATTTTTTGAAGATTTATTTATTCACTTGAAAAGCAGAGTGAAAAAGAGAGATATCTTTCATCCACTGGTTCATTCCTCAAGTGGAATGGTTGAGGTGGGGCCAGGCTGAAACCAGAAGCCAAAAACTCCATTCAGGTCTGCCACGTGGTTGGCAGGGTCTCAAGCACATGGACCATCACCTGCTGCTCTCCCAGGTGTGTTAGCAGGGAGCTTGATCAGAAGCAGAGCAGCTGGAACTCAAACCTGCCCTCTGCTGTGGGATGCTGAAATTGCAGCAGGTGGCTTGACCCACTAAGTCACGATGCTGACCCTGAACCAAACATTTTTTTTGCACAAAAGTCAACTCAAACTTTTAATTTTAGATATGGTAACAAATTATACTGTGCTTTCTAACTATGTTGACTAGATTTTCTAAACCTAAAGTCAGAACAGTGTTGTAGGATTGGTTGGTTCAGGTTCTGTCTCTGGTGCAATAAAGAATTTGCAGACACAACATAGATAAAAGTTAGCAGAGGAATGAGATTTATTTGCATGCAAAGTGAAGCTATGTGTTCAAGGGGAGTGTGGGTGTGCTTGAGGGTGAGCTGTGCCCAGTGAGGTTCCAGGTCATTGCTTTATATGATCTGGAAGCATGGAGGGTGATGTCTAGGACAGGGTTTAATAGAATATTTGTAGGGGGCAGTGTTTGGGGCAGGGGTTGAGGACCACCCATGTCCTTGCTCTTTCCAAGTCAGCTGCATGATGGGAGTAGGAGGGTCAACCATGGTAATTTTATTATAATGACATTAAATTACTTATAGGTCATTGTGGGCATGCAGTCTGCAGCCATGTTGGTTATTTTTGGTGGTGCTGGTTCTGGGTAGTTCTTTGTAGTACAAGGGGGAGGTGCTGGTGACCTTGGCTCCTTCCTGCCAGCTACTTCCTTGCCTATATTGACATGACTTGTCAAAAGATATTTTTCTCTGAGTTGTCAATTTATTTTTAATCTGTTTACTTACTTACCCTTCCTGTTTGCTCATCTATCCATCCAACTAACCAACCAGACATCTGTCACATGCATGTTTTTGCCCAGTATCATGGTAGGGAATGGGGTGTAGGAAAGTATGAGAATAAAATCCTGGTTAGTTAGCTTTAACTTTATCTTTCATTGGGCTCTGCACTATGCTCATCTTTCTGCCTTTTCAAGTACAGTATTTATTAATTTTCACGTCGTCTCCCTCACAAGAATCCTCAATCAGGCACAACAACTCATTCATTTTGTGTTGCTCAGTATGGTGACCAGTACATAGTGTTTAAGAAATACTTGTGGAGTTGATCCTGTGGTGTAGTGGGTAAAACTGCTGCCTGCAGGGCCAGCATCCCAGATGGGTGCTGGTTTGAGTCCCGGCTGCTCCTCTTCTAATCTAGCTCTCTGCTATGGCCTGGGAAAGCAGCAGAAGATGGCCCAAGTCCTTGGGCCCCTACACCTTTGTGGGAGACCTGGTAGAAGCTCCTGGCTCCTGGCTTCAGATCGGCCCAGCTCCGGCCATTGTGACCATCTGGGAAGTGAACCAATGGATGAAAGACCTCTCTCTCTGTGCCTCTGCCTCTCTGTAACTCTGCTTTTCAAATAAATAAATCTTAAAAAAGGGAATACTTGTTAAATGAATGAATTTAATTCGTTATCCATATTGAAGAGCATATCATTAAATGTCAGATGAATGATCAATGTTTTTATGTAGGCTAATATTGGAGGACTTGTTTGATGCTGTGGTGTAAAATGATAATGTCACACCCTAAAGGAGGCAGAGGACTTCTGGGGAGACCCCAAAAGGCATGACCAGGAGCCATCGGTACTGGTCACTCTGCTTTCTCGTAAGTGTAAATCTCAGCCTAACACTTGCCTGTCAGAGCCTCAGATCTTGGAATCTTTCAGGGAGCAAAGGCATCAGCTGCTCTACCCTGCTCCTGGGGAGAATTCATGACACGAGAGAGACAAAGGGATCCTGTCTCTTGGATACAACCAGTGCACAAAACAATGACTTTAATGATGATAGCAGTCTATGAATTGGTACACCTTCATCATGCTGCACCACACGTGTCTCTAGATTCTAGATGTGTTTGATGAAACAGTCAAAAGAAAAACAGTTTAACATCTTGTCTTAGCTTCAGCAATAATGCCTACAAATTCCACAGTAGAATTCTCTTAAAGCACAAGGTATTTTGGAAGAGTGAGTGAGGTACCTCACGTAGATCTCTCAACTCTCAAAATAGATTTGAGAGACGGATGGCAAAGGGGGCCAGGGTTTCTTTTCTCAGAGATGAAGTCCAAATTAAATTATTTCCATTTGTTTTTCTTGAAATGGAAGCCGGCACAACAGCTGTGCTCTATCGTTCTGTTCCCTCCTCTCTTCCCCACCAAATCCTCCTCAGATTTTCCACAGTTCACGGCTGAGAAGGAAACTTATTAATTACCTGACAGCAAAGTCAGAGGATAAGTAAATCCCCATGCAGTTTGATCACAAAGTCAAAATGTTTGTGATCCGTCAACTCTTTAACAAGTCAATTGCTTCTTTCGAAAAACCTCTGTTCCTTTTCATGCAGAGAATGACCACATCATGCCGTGAGTTTTTCTCTGTTACAGGACCAAAGTTGCGACATCTGTGGATGACAAAATATGTTGAGTTCCTAAAAACATGGCCGAACAGCATTCATTTTGTTTGATTTTTAGAAATCTTATTTCATACTTTAATTCCCCATAGATCAGAGTCAAGCTTTGTGCCTTTGGTAACTCAAGTAGGCAACGTACAATTTGTCCTGAAGATTCAGGGAGTAAAAGTTTAGTCTACGGGGCCCTGAGCCATCTGTGCTTTGCCATTGGTGTCACCAGATCTATGTGATCTTCAAAATGATGCTACACGAGTATTTTTACACACACTTGTATGTACATCTATATGACTGATGAAGCTCCCTCCACTCTAAGACTCCTTCATCAGACACATATGGATGAGTGCAACCATGTGGTGCATGTTACGATATGCTAATTTATAGGTTGCTATAATAAAGACTGTTGTTCTGACTTGACTTCAATTAGTCTTGTGCACAGATGACAAACTGGGAACCTTTGAAACCTGTCTGTCAAACTTAAGTTCTGGGGCTGGCATCGTGGTGCAGCAGGTGAAGCTGATGGCTGCATTACCAGCGTGCAAATGAGTGTCTGTTTGCGTCCTGTGGCTGCTCCTCTACTGATCCTGCTCCCTGCTGTCTGGGAAAGCAGCATAAGATGGCCCACATTCTTGGGCTCCTGCTACCCACGTGGGAAGCATGGATGGAGTTCCAGGCTCTTGGAATGGGCCTGGCCCAGCCCAACCAATGCAGTCATTTGGGGAGTGAAACAGCAAATGAAAGATCTCTCTCTCTCTCCTCTCCCTCTCTCTCTCCTCTCTCTCTCTCCTCTCTCTCTCTCTCTCCCCCTCCCTTCCTCCCTTCCTCTCTCCCTCTTTCTCACTCTCTTTCAAATAATCTTAAAATGTATCTTAAAAAAGTATTCTTTAAAAAGTCAAGAAGAAGAACTTATTTAAAAGACTTTGAAGAATTGGTGTCTGGATGTTAAGGTTGAGTAAGCGTGTCCAAACCTGCTGAGTCACTGTGAACCTGAGGCCTACCGAGCCTCAGGAAGCTCTCCCAGGGCTTTCCCTTTCCAGATACAAAACTCTGGTTGATCTATCAGATACAGAAACCCAGTTCTGAGAACAGCCCACAATTGGAGCCTTAGAAAAAGGGAGTTTTTCACAGGCAGTTTCAACAATGGTTGAAGGAAGCGTTCCTGAGCCCACCTTAGTGGTATAATTGGTACCCTGAGGTGTCACGTGGGTACAGTTGCTGAATCTGAAAATAAAGCCCTTCATCCTCCCCATGGAATTCCACTCATGTATGTGGAGTTCACAGGATGCTTTTCCAAACTGAAAAATTAGTTTCTGGGCTGAGGGTTTGGTGTAGCGGGGAAGAGCCGTTTGGGATGCCTGAATACCCTATCAGGGTGCCTGGGTTTGCGCCACTTCAGACTCCAGCTTCCTGCTAATGAGCACCCTGAGAGGCAGCAGGTGACGGCTCAAGTAGCTGAGCCCCTGCCACCCACGTGGGATACCTGGAATGAATTCTCAGCTCCTGGCTTTGGCCTGGCCCAGTGCTGGCTGTCGTGGGCCTTGGTGGGGTTGTGGGGGCAGGTGGTGAACCAGCATATGGGGGATGTCTTTCTCTCCATTTGTCTTGTCTGTCTGTCTCTCTGTGTCACTCTGCCTATCAAATAAATAAATCAATGTAAAAATGTAAAAATTATTACTTTCTGTGACAGAGTTTCTGAAGAAGAAGATTCTGTCTGGGCAGGGAAAGATGAGTAAGATCTTTCATTCTTAAACTTGTCCCATGCTTCCTCTCTCAATCAACACTTTCCTGGCTTACAAATGAGGCCCAAATTCAGCATCAACAGTTTGGGGATATCCAAGACATCAAAAGTAATTTATTTTTCTTGCCCTTGCATGTCACAAGATAAGGCTGTGCTAATCCTCTCAAAGGTTGGGTCTGTCTTTGCATCTGTATTTTGGTTCTAAACATGAGGCAAAGGGCCAGTGGCAAGTGGGAGAGCATGTCCACAGGACAAACCATTTAGCAGTAGCCTCCACTGTCATTTCTCTCAGTGATTTGGATCGTGCTGGATCTCATTGGCCAGTCTTCCCAGTGGCTTGGTCTACCTTAGGCCACCAGATGCAGACCGTGTAAGCACAAGTATTTCTTCAAGTCTGCATGAGTCCCCTAAGTGAGAAATTTGTCCTTTCCTTGCGTTCTCAAAAAGCAATTTCCTAATGACTTATTAAAAGAATGCCATTTGCCAGCTCTCTAAAAAGTCCCACTTTTGCAAGGTGTCACTCTCTAATTAGTAATGTAGCATCAACGGTTAAGCTGAATGACGATCTGTGGGCCTTGCACAGCCTTTGCAGAGCCCTGTCACTAATGGGGGGTGGCCTTTAACTGTTCCTTGGTGCCCGAATGCTGTGGCACTGTTGAGATCTTGGGATTACCTTGAAATGTTGACTTTCAACTCTTGAAACCATGGCAACAGTTGGTTAAAATGAATCCCAGAGCTTTAAAACCTAAGATCTCATTGTTGAATTTCTTTCTTTTTTTTTTTTTAACCCTTTGGTTCTCAAAGGGAAAACAGTTACTGGCAGGCTTTGTATAAATGTGATAGCCACTCACCTTTTTTTTCTATAGAAAACAGCAGAACACTGATGTGTCTGTCTTCCTGCAAGAGAAGGGAAAACTGGTCTATGAGCCCTGAAGGATCCCTGATGATATGCTAGCAAACAGTGCAGTGTTAGAAGTCACTGGGCTGCCCAAGCTTGGAAATTAGCCCTCTTGTATCCATTTGGATAACAAGAGCCTTAAATTCTACTGATAAAATGTCGTTAAAATGTTTATTCATTTTTATTTATTTGAAAGACAGAAAGGGTGGGGGGTACAGAGAGAGTGAGAGAGACAGAGAGAAAGAGAGAGGTAGGTATGAATCTTCCTTCTGTTTGTTCGTTCCCCAAATGCCTTCAATAGTCAGTGCTGGCTGAGGCAGAAGCCAGAAGCCAGGAACTCCATCCTGGACCTCCCATGTGGGTGGTAGGGACTCAAGTATTTGAGCGGTCATCTGCTGCCTCACAAGGCACATTAGCAAGGAGCTGGATCAGAAGCAGAAGCAGGACTCAATTCCATGCAACTCTGATATGGGATGTGGGTGTTCCAAGGGATGGTTTAACTCACTACGTCACAACACCTGCCCCAACAAGCATTTTCTTGTATTCTTGTCTACTTCATTCCCATTTCTGCAGTCTAGGCAGGAGTCCATTAACACAGCTTCCTGCCTCTCCTCTGTCTTTTTTGCAATCCATCCTCATGTCAGAGATGTACCCGAGTAATCTGGCCACTTGAAACCCCATGACAGTTCCCCAGAGTCAGAATTAAGTCCCATTTTTGACATGGACTCAAGACTGTCTACTCAACAGACTGGCTCAGCCTGCCCTGCTAAGCTCAGCTCTGTTTGTCTCTCCCATGAACACAGATTCTGCAAGGGATGGCTGATGCATCCTCATCAGAGCTTATTTCTTCTGCTCCCAGATTTCCCCCTCTTCCCTCTTGCTCACCTGGGCTGCCTGCCATTAAGGTTTTCTTCAAGTCTCAGTTCAATCATCCCCTCCTTTTTAAGATTTTCCGATGTTCTTGCTCCTTCTCCTGCACACAGAACACTGCCAGCTCTATTAGCATTGTTGCTATAAGGCTTCACTTTAATTATCCCTTTGTATTGTTTCCTGCTGCCTTGTGGAGTCCACCAACACCTTGCCACAGTTACCTCTTTTTTTCTCAGCCTTTAGCACACACAGTGTTTGACACATGACAAATGTCCAGTAGCCATTGAGATGGACTGAATGGCCACTAACCCTTATTCTATGGCTATTCTTTCCTGAGACAGCACAAGACAACATGGAGAAGGCAGAACTATCTTAGCTGGCTTCTCTCAGCAGTCTGGTTCCAACAGTGCTCCGGGAGCTCTGGCCAGCGTGGGCAGAGTCTTCCTCTGTTGGATGCATAGCCAGTCTACCCAGCAGGAGAGCAGACAAGCCGAGGTCAGGGAGGCGTGAAAAGGCAAGTCTGACTGATGTTGCGATGGATGCAAGACTGGGCTGAGCACCCCTATCAGCCCTGCCATGTTCTGCTCATCACTGTGCTTCTCCCTCCACCGAATGTCTCCGACTAACAAGAATTTCATTTCTCCCTGTTTGGTGCCCAACACTTCTCTCCATTCCTGGTAGGGTTCCTTTCCTTTGTCCCTTTTGGAGGGGTCTTCTGCCCGGATTTCTGAGGCCTCCTGGAAAACAGGCCATTTATATGATGACTGAGAAGGTCGCTGGTCCTGCTCCATCGCATTGCCAGCTCTCCAAGACTGTCTGAGAGTGGAAGACCATACTCCAGGCTGATGTCCTCTATGAAAAACTGCCTTCCTGCACTTGCTTACGATCCTTAGTCGGTCACTCCCAAATCCCACGGCTGTGTTGACCCATTCGGGTACTGGAAAGCTGTCCAGTGGCAGCAGAACGTTCATCTCACACCCTTCTCTATTTTCGAGTGTTTTAGCGGCTGGTTGACAAAAGGCGCACAAAGAACATCAGCTGAAGGGGATTCTGTTCCTGGCTTGGGCAGGGCGGAAGTGGTAGAGATGCTGGCAGAGTTGTGCTCGCCCAACCTCCTTCCCGTGTTGAGACATCTTTAAAAATGTTATTGATTTTATCTGAAAGGCAGAGATTGAGAGAGAGAGAGAGAGAGAGAGGCCTCCCATGCATTGTCACTCGTCACACAGCTGTGATGGCTGGAGACTGGGCTGGGTGAAGCCAGGGTCTGAGAACTCGGTGCAGGTCTCCCACAGTGGTGGCAGGGACTCAGTCACTTGAGCCAACACAGCAGGAAGCTGGAGGCAAGAGCTAAGAATCCCATGCCAGTACTCCAGCATGACACACAGGAGTTTTAACTATTAGGCCAAAGACCAAAGGCACACCCCTGTTCTTTAACTCTTAAAGCCATCTATTTTCATTCCTAGTCTGTCTTGTTCATGGATTCCATCATATATATATTTTTAAAGATTTATTTATTTGAAAGATTTACACAGAGGAGAGGCAGAGAGAGAGAGAGAGAGAGAGAGGTCTTCCATCCGTTGATTCACTCCCTAATTGGCTGCAATGGCTGGAGCTGCACCGATCCAGAGCCAGGAGCTTCCTCTGGGTCTCCCATGTGGGTGCAGGTGCCCAAGAACTTGGGCCATCTTTTACTGCTTTCTCAGGCTATAGCAGAGAGCTGGATATGAAGAGGAGCAGTCGGGTCTTGAACCGGCGCCCATATGGGATGCTGGTGCTACAGGCCAGGGTGTTAACCTGCTGTGCCACAGCACCGGCCCCGATTTCATCATATTTATTTAAATTCCTAGTGATTTCTCGACTTCATTTATTCAATCCTTTATTTCATCCAAATTTAACTGAGTATCTGGGATGTCAGGTAAGTAATAATAATAACTATCTCAGTAGGTTGGCACAACAGAGATGCACTTCTTAGATATCTAAAGCACAACACGAATGTTTCTGCTGCAGTACTCACTTCCCACAGGCGACCTGGGATTTGATCTCTCTCCCCTTGGGATGTGGCCATGTTCCAGAATACAGGTGTTCCCCTCCTGGGAGCCAGGGATGCGTTCCAGCCAGGTTGCCACGCAGGGTGTCACTCACTCTCCTTCTGGTGGAAGCCAGTCAGCAGATTCTGTGTTCCAGGCTGTCCTGGGGCAGACACAAGAGGAACATGCGAAATGTGGCTGAATTGTACAAAGTATTTCAAGAAGTTCACAGAAAATGCATGGTACCAAAATCAACTTGTCTTTTATTTAATTTTGATATATAAACATTTTAGTATATTCTTCTGTACCCAGGAAGGGGAGCAGAACTGAGGCACACAGAACCAGAGCTTTTGGTTTTTATTGGGAATTAAATAAAAATGATTAAGGAAGATACCTACGATCAAGAGCTCATAGTCTAGGGTGCCAGGTACACATAAAAAAATTAAATATAATACAATTAACAGTTATTGAGTCTTTACTCAGTGCTTGACACTAAGTCTTTACATTAATTTATCCCTATAGTAGCTCCAAGAAGTAGGTAGTGTTATCCTTATTTCATAGGTAGGAGTGGAGGTACAGTGGTTTAAGGAAATTGCTTAGGGTCACACTGCAATTATGTGACCAAGTCAAGATCCAAACTTAGTCTATCTCCAAAGTTTCTATGTATTTTTTTTTAAGATTTATTTTTATCTATTTGAAAGATGGAGTTATAGAGAGGTAGAGACAGAGAGAGAGAGAGAGAGAGAGAGAGAGAGAGAGAGAGAGAGGTCTTCCATCCACTGGTTCATTCCCCAGATGGCTGCAATAGCCAGAGCTAGGCCATTCTGAAGCCAGGAGCTTCTTCCGAGTCTCCCATGTGGGTGCAGGGGCCCAAGGACTTGGGCCATCCTCTGCTGCTTTCCCAGGTGTGTCAGCAGGGAGCTGGACTGGAAGTGGAGCAGCTGGGTCTTGAACTGGTGCCAACAAGGGATATTGGCATTGCAGGCCTGCGCTTTAACCTGCTGTGCCACAGCAGCGGCCCCTTTCTCCAAAGTTTCAACACAGTCATTACCTTATACTCCTGTGCCTCCTATGGCTTTAGGGGTCTCCAGAGGACACTCAGTCGGGGTTGGGATTAAGGCAGGACTTTGTGCAGCAGGTGATCCCTGGATCCAGATGTGTTGGCTGAATTGGAGTTCTTCAGCTTTGAGGCAGAAGAATTCCAGCAGGAGAGACAGGATGGATAAAGGTGGAACAGGGACGAATATCTTGGTGCTTCTTGGGATGTGTAAGTAGATGAATATCGATGGTCAGGTTCCAGGCTGGGAGTGGGGAGACATTAGCTACAGAGGCAGAGGGCCATGCCATGGAACGCGTTTTAGGCAGCACTAAGGAGCTGGGAATTTATCCTAAGTGACAAGAGCCCTTGAAAGCTTTCAATTAGGAGATTTAATGAATCAAATTTGCATTTTATCTATTTTCCACTGGGCTATGTGATGGATTGGAGCAGACCAAGATACTGGGTATATCAAATAATAGCAAATACTTGCATTTCACTTGTCATGTACAAAGCAGAGTATTCGGGGCTGGTGCTGTGGTGCAGTAGGTTAATCCTCTGCCTATGGCACCGGCATCCCACAGGTGCTGGTTCTAGTCCCGGCTGCTCCTCTTCCCATCCAGCTCTCTGCTATGGCCTGGGAAGGCGCTAGAAGATGGCCCAAGCACTTGGGCCCCTGCAACCGCTTGGGAGACCTGGAGGAAGCCCCTGTGGCTCCTGGCTTCGGATGGACTCAGCTCCAGCCACTGCGGTCATTTGGGGAGTGAAGCAGTGGATGGAAGAACTTTCTCTCTCTCGGTGGAGGAGGAGGAGGAAGACGAGGAGAATGTATGGGACAGAAGGATCAGCAAGAGGCGGCTGTTAAGCAAGGGGCTTGGAAGTGAGGTCAGGTGCGCCGTGTTTTGCAGATGAAAAAACTGAGGCAGAGAAAACCTAAGCAGCTCAGCTGAAATCCACAACTGGTTAAGTTGCAAAGAGAGGGTAAGAGCCCGGGCTGAGTCTGAAGCCGGTGCTTGAGGTCACCACGCATTGTTGCCCCCCTCTGTGGTCCTCCCCCTCCCTCCCAAGCAGCAGTTATTCCACTTTCCTGGGATGGGAGGCTTCTTGGATGGCTACAGAATTCAGCATCTCTCAAAACATCTTCCCAGCTATCCGTCAACCACTGCATATCCACGATGTAGCAGAGGTCGGTGTAGAATCCGCAGGTTCTGGATAAGGGCAGGAGTCATTTTGCACAGTGTGATCTGTGACTCCTCACAGATCGCCATGGGCTGAATGTCGGTGTCCTCCCAAATTCATATGTTGGCACCTAATGCCCAAGGCGTGGCGTGAGAGGTGGAGCCTTTGGGGGCGTGGTTAAGGCAGGAGGGCTCCTCTCCTGTGAATGAGATTGGTGTCCTTATCTGGGATGTTGAAAGGAACTGCCTTGTCTCCGCTGCCCTACGAGGAGGCAGGAACTGGGCACCATCTAAGAAGCACAGAAGACACTACACTGGCTGGTGTCTTGATGTGGGGCTTCCTGGTCTTCAGAGTTGTGATCAATAAAATTTGCTTTTTAAAAGACGCACGCTAAGCTATTTTGTCATAGCAGCCTGAATGGACAAAGACGTTGGTAGCCCTAAGATCTTGAAAAATGTACGCGTCACATCTGGGGGTCTGGAAGTGTTTTGATTTCTCAGAGCTCACTCGAGCCTCCCTGCTTTCATTTTTGATGGCTCTGGGATCTGCAGCACCCGATCACCCCAGGCCACCAGAACCAGGGCTGACTGCAGAATCCGTGGGGCTCTGATTGTGAGAATGAAGGACTCCTTGTTCCCAAGTTTCTGAGAATTTCAAAATGGTGACAACAGAGCATGGAGTCAATGTGAAAGATTTTCTGGATGTGGGACCCTGTGTGCATTCTCAGGTCACACGCCATGACACTGGCCCCAGGGGTGGCCTGTCCCACTCTCAGCTCACTGGTTTTCTGAAGGCTTTGTGTTGAGTTCGAAATCCTGGGGATCCCAGGTCTTGCCCCTGGCCACTGAGTTAGCATTGGCAGGTGGCTTTGTGCACACCATAGATGTGGGGTTCTGCTCCAGGGCACTGCTTTTTAAATAGCCTGGCCTGAGACTTCTGGAAGGAAAGGCTTGCAATTGACCCCTAAACTGATCCCAGAAGTGGGGTGAAGTCTTCTGTGGGAAGCACCATCCTAGAGAACCTTGCACACATTCTCTGGGAGACACAGAGAAGAATGTCCATAGCAGCAGCATCCATATCACCAAATACTCCCGCCCTGGAATACTATGCAGCAGCAAATATGAACAAACCACTACTACTTACATCAAAAGGATGACTCTCATGGACATGATGTTGAGAGTAAAAAAGCCAAGTTGCAGAAGAGGGCCTCCATATAATCCCTCTGTGTAGAGTCCAAAAACCTGGAAAATTAGGTAACATTCCCTAGACATTCACACATGCATAAGAAGCTATAAAGACAAGCAAGGCATGGGTGGGTGCAAAGTGCAGAACAGCAGTTGAGGGGCTGGGATGGGAAGGGGCATGCAGTAGGCACGAGGGTGATGTCTGGTTCTTTAAGCCTGGAACTGGTTACATGGGTGTCCAGTTCATTATTCTTCATACCTTGCACATTACAGATACCCTTTGTACATACTGAGCACCAACAATGACAAAGGTAGAGAAAAGGCTAGCACTAAAGCAACTACATGCATAGCTTCCAAGAGCTATATCTTCTTTAAAAAGAAGGTTTTTTTCAAGATTTATTTATTTATTTGAAAGAGTTAGAGAAGGAGAGAGAGAGAGAGAGTCTTCTATCCACTGGTTCACTCCCCAAATGGCCACAATATCCAGAGCTGCACTGATCCGAAGCCAGGAGCCAGGAGCTTCTTCCAGGTCTCCCATGTGGGTACAGGGGCCCAAGGGCTTGGGCCATCTTCTCCTGCTTTCTCAGGCCATAGAAGAGAGCTGGATCTGAAATGGAGCAGCCGGGACTGGAACTGGCACCCATATGGGATGCTGGAACTGCAGGTGGCAACTTTACCTGCTATGCCACAGTGCTGGTCCCTAAAAAGAAGTTTTTGTTACAAAAATTTATTTAAAAAACACCCCAACACAAGTCCTCTGTCTTCCATTTGACTGAAGTGATGAGATGAGAGTGTTAAGGTTGTTTGTACACCTGTGCTGCACAAACATTCCCTTAGTCATTGGGTCGGTCAAAATATTTCATGTGATTCTTCCTCCATTTCAATGTAAGAAACACACGGTTTTGCTGATGACAATTACGTTGTGCTGTCACAGTGAGGGCACTTAGTCCTGGAAATTGTTTGCCTTTCAATGTCATAAATCTCCTTCACAGAAATCAGTAGCAGATGGTGGAAGTGGACCCTTTTACCTCCCTGACAAATTCAACCAGAGGGGATCCATAGGCACCTGCAAACCCATATGCCCTGCACTTCACATGGTGTTCCTTTGGGGGCCACTACTCACTAGTCTGGATGTATCAGGCCCTCACTTTTAGTGAGTCTTCAAGTTCTTTAAGTTTTTATCCTTAAAAAAACCTTAGTGTTTTCATTTTATTTGAAAGGAAGAGAGAGACAGCCAACCAGATGGAGACAGGGAACGATTTCCTATCTGCGGGTTCACTCCCCAAATGCCCGTCACAGCCAGGAGCTGGACACCCAGTCCGGGTCTCCGATGTGGGTGGAAGGGACACAGATACTTGGGCCATCATCTATTGCTTCCCAAGGTGCACATCAGCAGGAAGCTGGAATTGGAAGCAGAGTCAGGAGATGAATCGAGGGACTCCTATATGGAGTTTTAGCCCCTGCACCAAACACCTGCCCCTGTTACTTGTTACCAGCCCAGGAAACCAGGGCCTGATTGCTCCTCCCATTTTGCAGGGCAGGCAGTACCAGGAGGGGCACTTTGCCAGGGTTGAAATGAAAGCCACTGCCCCAGGGGACAGATTAGGAGCCACCGGGCTCTGCATTCAGCTTTCACCCAAGGCTGTTCCCATGAATAGAATCCAAGCACCCGAAGGGCCCACAGACCCTGGGGTGACCCCGTCTCCTCCTCTCAGCACTGCTCCTCCACTCTTCATCTTGCCCAGCCAAGCCTCTGTTCATCCCGTAACAGAGCTGTTACCTTTAAGGCTTTTTACCTCCCTTTCTCTTTGCCTGAAGTCCAGGCCCTGCAGCCTCACCCCTCTTCCTTGGCCAACTTCTGCTCAGCCTTCAATCTCAGCTTGGAAATTTCTTCTTCATAAGCCCTTCTCTGGTTTCACAGCCTCGTAGCTCTCTTGACTACACACACTTCCACCGGGTGTCCACGCAGCCCTCACGCTCATGCTCATTTGCTGTGACCTCCAGCTGCTAGGGGCCAGACTGTGATGTGGGCCACTCCCTGGAACCACGCCCCAGCCTCACAACGGGTCCGGTAGGTGGGGTGGTGGCTGCCTTGGAATCTAAGACCTGGTTCAGAGAGATGTGGATGGAACGAGGCAAGCCCAGGGGCTGAGATCCAGGAGCCCATTGCTGATCTCCTAATTCCAGGCCGCTCTTAGCTCTGGATTTTGCCATGTCAGAGCCAAGCCAGGCTTTTATGAGGGACAATTGGCGACTTCCGAATCACCTGGTTTTGCAGGGATCACTCAAGATTAAATCTGCCGCTTTCTGCATTTCCACGATTTGATTTTACATCACTTCAGTGCTTTCTGAATTATTGCTTTGTGCTGTAATGGTGACTGTTCCTGGCCTATTCTAGCACTGTTGGCAGGTGTCTCTCCGGAGCTGGCTGGCTGGTTGGCCAGGCCCGTCTGCTATCAGAGAAACAGCGTGGTGGGAAGGCCACTTTCTTCTGTTGTTACTCTTGTTATTTTGTATTTGGACAAAGAGATATTTCATAAAAAGCAAATTACCGGGAAAAAAGAAGACTGGACCAACCCTTTGTGCTCGAGATCCTGTTTACCCATCTGAAGCATGTTCATAGACAAAATGGAAATGTGCTTCGCTGAGCTGGCTGCCTTCGGCAGGGTGTTTCTCATCCAACAGTTTTGAAGGCGGGTGAAAGCGTCTTGTTTCTAAGCTTTTTGCCATTGCCATCTCTAAAAATTTCCCCAGCTCTTTGTGTCTGATGAGATGGTTAGCTGTTCTTTACTACCTAAGAGCGACAGCCCCTACAGTCTTTTTTCATTTTTAATGACCTATTACATTCTCTCTGCCTTTTCTCCGAGCTGTGTGGCTTCCTTGGGGAAGGTGATTTCAGCCATTCTGTGAAGAGTTTATTCGGTAAGGAAAATGAGAATCCTCCCCAAACGTGGGTCAGTTAATTCTGTTTAACTGGAGTCGGTGGGACAGACAATGGGGCTCAGCTGAAATGCCACGGCCCAAGGTTAAGTTCACTGTGAAAGTATCAGGACAGTCGAGTTTCCAGAGCAGCATGTAGCTTCCTCTGTGTCCTCCCAGGGTCTACTCCCTTCTCCAGGACAAACAAAACAGCAGAAATAGGAATAAATGTGTGAAAAAAAGAGGTACTCACATAAGAAGAGAACTCTTTCTCTAAGCTTAAATTTAAGATACCCATGCACATGGCATTTGACACAAATATGCACAAGACACTAGCAACGGTTGGATCTCCTGAGAGCAGCACCCCATTTTCTGAGAAAACCTTGTCATCAACATCTGTTTGCCACCCCAATTAGTACCTGACTCCGTACATTTGTTTGGCTTTCTGCTTTCACAAAAGCTTATTGATTTTGGCAAAAATGCCATTATTTCAGAAAAAAGGAAGAAGACCAGATATTGAACCGGCATAAACATTCACACAGCTGGGTACTTGTCTATTCCAGTCCTTGCTCTTCGGCAGTGGATCTTGGCTGCACTTGTTAGGGGCTGCACACACACAGGCAGAGGAAGCATCGATACCCTTTGCAAATGCCATTTTGTCCATCCTCAGCCCTAGCAAACTGGACAGAAAAATAAAGACAAAAGAGCCCATTTCTGCCTTCCCTAATAAGAATGTGGATGTGGAACTTAATCCATCCACCAGAGCAGGGATAGTTGGTTTGAGAAAGATGGAGGGTAAGGTGCAAGAGAGCCTTCGGTTCAGAGAGAAGGCCAGAGCTCATGGCGTTCATCAGGAAATACAGAGCAAGGAGCATCTCAGAGAGTGAGTTCTCTTAGGGCCGGGAGGCAGATCAGCAGTCACTGCCTGTGTCCATCGTTCTTCCTTCGCTGGATGACAGGGTCGTCTGCTTGTAACCTGTCCTTGCGTGCCGTCATCCCGCCCCGCCCCGCCGCCTGTGCTGGCCGCTCTGCTCTGCTGGAGATGGCACAAGCATGCAGAGTGCGCCCATTGCTATGCTCTGTGTCTGTGCTTTTCCATCTCACTGTTTGCATTTGCCCTGTCCCATTCTTGGCTTGGTGGAAATGTCGCTCCTTGAGAAAGCCTTTCTGATACTTTCAGATAGAGACAATGGTATCCAACGTGTGGCCCACCACAATTTGATTATATCTATGTCTTCCATCATCTATCTATTATCTACCTATCAGTTATCTAATTTATAGTCTATGTAATCTATTACCTGTCACCTATGTATATTTTGTCTATTTTCTATGTATCATCTAATCTATCTATAATCTATGCAACCTATCTTCTTTTTATTCTTTTTTTTTTTTTTGACAGGCAGAGTGGATAGTGAGAGAGAGAGAGAGAGAGAGAGAGAGAGAGAGAAAGGTCTTCCTTTTTGCCGCTGGTTCACCCTCCAATGGCTGCTGCGGCCGGCGCATCTTGCAGATCTGAAGCCAGGAGCCAGGTGCTTCTCCTGGTCTCCCATGTGGGTGCAGGGCCCAAGCACTTGGGCCATCCTCCACTGCCTTCCTGGGCCATAGCAGAGAGCTGACCTGGAAGAGGGGCAACCAGGACAGAATCCGGCGCCCCGACCGGGACTAGAACCCGGTGTGCCGGCGCTGCAAGGCGGAGGATTAGCCTGTTAAGCCACGGCGCCAGCTGCAACCTATCTTCTATCATCTATGTATATCTTATCTATCAATTAGCTATCATATAATCTATAATTTATGTAATGTATCATCTATGTATGTCTTATCTATTATCTATATATCAACCATCTATTTATCTGTCATATAATCTGTGATCTATATATGAAAAACCCACGGCCAACATCCTATTGAATGGGGAAAAGTTGGAAGCATTTCCACTGAAATCTGGTACCAGACAGGGATGCCCTCTCTCACCACTGCTATTCAATATAGTTCTGGAAGTTTTGGCCAGAGCTATTAGGCAAGAAAAAGAAATTAAAGGGATACAAATTGGGAAGGACGAACTCAAACTATCCCTCTTTGCAGATGATATGATTCTTTATTTAGGGGACCCAAAGAACTCTACTGTGATCTATAACTTATCATCTATCTATGCATTTCTTATCTATTAACCATCTATCATACAATGTGTGTATAATCTATGTAATCTATCATCTGTATGTCTTATCTATCATCTATCTGTCATCCATCTATCATCAGCCATGTATATCTATTTATTTTTGGAGAACTCACATCATATTGTAGCTGGATATTTGCATCCATCTTTAACACTTGACTGTGAACTTCTTGAGAACATGTTAGTTTGTTCACTCACTTTGTTTCATAAACTACTGGATATACAGTAGGTGACTAACCTCCTTCCCTTCCGTTATCTTTTTGTCTATGGCAGGGTGGGATTTTTTCTTTGCTTTATTGGAGGAAAGTAAAGTAAAGCAACACTGACTTTGCATAACATGCATCAAGCCCTAAGAGTCATTCGATAGAAGTAAGATACAGATTTGGTTCAACTCTACAGATACAAAAGAGTAAACTTTCTGACACAGTGAACTTAAGATTCTTCTTCAACCTGATAAGGACAGTCTCAAATTTCATTCAAGGTCTCAAAGACATTGGAAAATACCTCCAAGATGCAAATGCGACAAAGGTGGATCTTGGGGAGTTGGAGGAAGTGGAGAGGAGCCAGAGAAAGCAGAAGTGCTGGATTCCTTCTGAGGGATGCCCCTCGTGGAGGCAAAGGCGACACGGGAAAAACCACGTGGAGCTTTGGTGGCATCTTCAGGACTGTGTGCATTCAAGTCATGTGCAGGCAGGACTGCTTTCTTTGAAGATGAGCTACTCCTTAAATGGAGCCTGGGAATCTCTCCTCTCTGGGGTCCTTTCCTCTCACTCTCCTGCCCCATCAAGCCCAGACCCCTGCTTTGTCTTTCCCGTCCCCTCCCTAACCCTAGGATCCCAACGTCACCTTCAAGGCTCAACTCTGAGATGGCGGCAGGAGGCCAGTGCTGCACTTTGGGCAGTAAGCATAGGTCCAACTGCTGTGACCGGGCATCCCCTCAATTCTCCACATACCTCAGAGGAAGGGTGAGCTTAAAATTCCCCCCAGTCAGTGAAAAGGGACCTAGGAGACTCAGTGAGTGAGCTGACTTACAGAAAACCAGGCATTAATTCTTGCACAGTTGTGTTTGTGAAGCATGTTTCATACTTGCAAATTTTATAAATATTTTTTTTCCAGATTATAAAGCAAGTATGTGTTCATTGTGTGTGAGGGCTCTACAGAATGTTCATGGAAAATGCCCATGCGTGGGTTTCAAAACTTTCCACAACAAAGTAAATGTATCCTTGTGTTCTATTTTCTATGAACTTTTTGAAGTATCCACATACATCTCAAGAACATAGAAGGCATAACAAATCTGACCAATAAGCCTACCGTTAACTTACTTAGTTTTTTTAATTTTTTAAAAAATTTTTTTGACAGGCAGAGTGGGCAGTGAGAGAGAGACAGAGAGAAAGGTCTTCCCTTACCGTTGGTTCACCCTCCAATGCGCTGTGGCCGGTGCACCACACTGATCTGAAGCCAGGAGCCAGGTTCTTCTCCTGATCTCCTATGTGGGTGCAGGGCCCAAGCACTTGGGCCATCCTCCACTGCCCTCCCAGGCCATAGCAGAGAGCTGGCCTGGAAGAGGGGCAACCGGGATAGAATCTGGCGCCCCAACCGGGACTAGAACCCTGTGGGCTGGCGCCGCAGGATTAGGATTAGCCTATTGAGCCATGGCGCTGGCCTTACTCAGTTCTTGACATCTAAAAAGTAAGTACGGTGGGTGTCATGGCATAGCAGGGGATACTGCTCTTGGGACACTCGCATCCCATTTTAGAGTGCATGGCTCAAACTCCTGGCTCCTCAGCTTCCAGTCCGGCTTCCTGTTAATGTGCCTGGGAGGCAGCAGATGATGCCCCATGTACTTGAGTCCCTGCCACCCATGTGAGAGACCCAAATTGAATTCCTGGCTCCTGGCTTTGGCTGGTCTGGCCTAGCCATGGCTGTTGTGAGCATTTTGGAGGAGCTAACCAGCAAACGGTAGATCTCTCTGCATCACCGCCCTCCTTCCCACCTCTCTCTCTCTCTCTTTTTGCCTTTCAAATAAATAAGTGAATCTTTTATAAAATTAAATATATGAGGATTTCCCTCTTCTATCCATGCCCCTAGTCCATAACATCTTGTTACCATCTAATCTAGAATTTCTTTTAATATACTTAGATATATAAATTATTTAGGATATTTAGTTACTTTTATGATTGAACAGTTCCAACATACTGAATACTCTGAGTGTGTAATGCTGTGGTAGGTTCTTTGAAAGGGTGTGTGTGTGGTGTATATTTTTTAAATTTTTTATTTATTTGTATGTATCTTGTAAATACAACATTAGGAACATAGTAACATAGTAATTCTTCCCACTGCTCTCATCTTCCCACCCACTCCCCTCTTCCTCCCCCCCCTCCAATTTGGTCCAAGAAAGAAAAGGAAACAGAAAGAAAAGAAAAAAAGAAAGAATGGAGTGAACTTAAGAGAACTAGGGCTGTTCTTTGTTGTTGCTTCTCGATGGTGTTTTTGTTTTTTTTCCTTCTTTTCTCTTCCTTCCTTTCCCTTCTTTCCTTTTTGAAACTTAATTGTCTTTAAAGAAGAACCCAAGGATGGTATATCTTTTGTGAACTCTTAGACATAGCTATAACTCATGAGACATAAAAATATCCTCCATTTAATACACTAAAAGGAAGTGATTCTTGAGAACAAGTTTTATTATTAAGTCTCATGATATAACTCTTTGTGGACAGAGGACCTGCATGGGAAGTTAGTACATAGTGAGTCTTGTTTTTATTTAACAAATAACACTCTTATATATGACTTCAGAGATCACCCAAGGCTCTTGACATGAGTTGCCTTGGCTATAGACGCCTTTTGGATCCAGTAGCTTGACAAGGCCATAAGCAACGTGGAACTTCTCTCCTCCCGTCAGGGAAAAGTACCTCCTTTGGTGGCCACTTCTTTACACTAGGGTCTCACCCACAGTGGTCCTTTATGTAGGACATTTTTTCCCAGAGTATCTTGGCTTTCTGTGCCTCATATGCTCCCCCTGAGCTCTCCAGGCAGACTGGAATGCTGTAAGGGCTGATTCTGAGGTCAGAGTGCTACTTAAAGCGATTGTCGTTCTATGAGTCTGCTGTATGGACTACTTCCCATGTTGGAGCCTTCACTCCTTTTTAATTTTGTCTATTCTTGCTTCCAACACTTAGTCCTATTAATATGAACACTTTAACTCTTGATCATATCTATATGGTCACTTTATCACATGTTCCTATCCATTTGATATTTGTAATACTTAAGCTGCTATTTTTATCAGCCAGCTTAAGGGATTTTGGGGTCTTATGGCTAGTAGTTAGGTTGTACCCTTAGAAGTACGTCTGTATGAGTATATGTAGGACTATACTGCTTTGTGGTTGCGTTCTTCATATATTTCACAACTACAACTTTATGATCTTGGTGATTCTTCCCACTGTGTGGCGTATATGATGTGTGTGATTTGTATGTGGTCTTTGGTGTTGTGGTTGGTATGTGTGATGTGTGTGTGGTGTTTGTGTGGTATATGTGTTTCTGTGTACATGTGGTGTTTGGTGCACGTGTGTTGTGTGTATATGGGTGTGTTGTGTGATGTGTGTGTGGAACAAGTAAGCTTGATTCTCATCCTTAAGGAATCCATTAACCACATGTCAGAAACATGGACATGAAAAAAGATGAAGCTATTTTTTTTAAAGAAATATCTAATCACCACAGTTTCAGCCTCAACAGCATTCCTTCTTAGGAATAGGTTAAGATTTTGGGGAAAAGAAATTATCTTTTTTGTCAGGCCTTTCGTTGACATTTAAGACTTTATTACACCTTTGAAGTGACTGCTTTGAGTCTTGCATTCAGAAATCTCATCGACTCAAACATTATATGGTTTTCTAAAGAAAAAGAAAAGATCCCACGTTTCTAGGCCAGCTGCAGGAGTCAGCCCATGTCTCCTCGCTGCGCTCTGCCTTGCCGGGAGCCCCGTGGGAGACGGAGCACGGAACGACAAGCCGTCCATAGCCCAGATGGGAAGAGAGGAAACACCGCTGTGGTTCACCTTACACAAACAATAGCGCTGCCTCACGCCCTCCGCGTGGCTGAGGCTTGATGGAGCGTGAAAGGGACATTTTCTTCTTCCTTTCAGAGTGGCATTTATGAGCCTTTCCGTGGAAGTCTGCGCTGAGCTTCGCTGCTCTGTGAGGCTGGCGCTGCCTGGTGGGGTGCACCGCGATCCTGTTTCTGTCTCTGTCCCCGGAGTCCTATATGGCCTGGCCTGAGTCACTTGCACGGCTCCCTCGCCCCACCTCCTGCTGACACCTGCTGCAGCCCCCACTGTTATCTCCTACGTCACAGCGGGTCCCTTGCCAGGGACTTGAGAACAGGACAGCGCGTGTCACCTGCTAGGGCAGTCAGGCCGTGTGTTTCTCATTCTCTCCCATTGGATTGAACCTCTTGGGGTAAATCTACCAGGGGGTCAGGTGCAAGTGGTGTGTGATTTTTTTTTTTTTAAACTTTTCCCAATTAAAACCTAACAACCCAAACTCTACAAAATGTTCCCAAAATAAAGTTTTGAGTTAGTTGTGATAGACAGGTGATCCTCCTGAGGATATTGTCAATTTTTTCCTGTGAAACAAGAAAATTCTGAAAATGTTTGGGGTCATAAAACTTGAGGATTAGATGAAATTGTGGCTTTGATCCAGGTCTGGCTGCTAGGCAGAGTCAGCAAGGAGCTAGGAGAGTCCAGGTTTTCGTTCCACAGCCCAAGCCTCTGGGTTCAGAGGCCCAGGCATCTGCCTTCTAGGGAACGCCTCAAAACTTCTGATAATCGGTTAGGTTTGAGAACCATGGATCAAGTGCACTAAGCCGATCATTAGTAGTCTGTTTTGTTGAGGGAGGGGGGCGTGCTGAGGAGGGGGCAGGGGGTGATGTGGCCTGGCTGACACCATGGGCTTCGGGCTCAGGGAGCAGAGCACCTGTGATGCTGTATATGAGCCTCAGGGCGACCTGTGTGACTTTGTTTGACGATTGCACTTGTTAATCTTCACCATCAGTTACTAGGGCTCTCAGCTTGTCTTTTTTGAAATGAACTATAACCCTTCACTCAAATCATGGTCATTTACCTTTAATTTACTTGATTTATTTGAAAGGGAGAGAGACAGTGAGATCTTCCTTCCATTGGTTCACTCCCCAAATGCCCACAACAGTAAGGGTTGGCTTAGGTTGCAGTCAGGAGCCTGGGACTCCATCCAGGTCTCCCATGTGGGTGGCAGGGACTAACTACTTGAGCCATTGCCTGCTGCCTCCCAGCAACACTGAACTGAAGCAGAACCAGGACTCCAATCCAGGGACCCCACTAGGGGGTTCAGATGAACCAAGCAGAGACTTAACCATGGAGCCAACCACCCACTCCTCTCAGTTTGTCGTCGTCGTCGTCTTCTTTTTTTTAAGATTTATTGATTTATTTGAAAGTCAGAGTTACACACACACACACACACACAGAGAGAGAGAGAGAGAGAGAGACGGGTCTTCCATCCGATGGTTCACTCCCCAGATGGCCACAAAGGCTGGAACTGTGCCAATCCGAAGTCAGGAGCCAGGAGCTTCTTCCAGGTCTCCCACGTGGGTGCAGGGGCCCAAGGACTTGAGCCATCTTCTACTGCTTTCCCAGGCCATAGCAGAGAGCTGGATCAGAAGAGGAGCAGCCGGGACTTGAACCGGCGCCCATATGGGATGCTGGCGCTTCAGGCAAGGGTGTTAACCCACTGCGCCACAGCGCTGGCCCCTCAGTTTCTCTTCTATCTACTGCTTGACGCTCATTATTTTAAGAAATACTTCAAAGAAATTGGAACATTACATATTTTATGCTTCAGGAATCATTGTTATTTTCTGAAGTGTGATGACGATATTGTGGTCCTATTGGGATGTACAAGAGTTTCTCAGGGTTATGAAACCAAAGCACTTACGGATGAAATAATTGGCCATGTAGATTTGCTTTAAAATAACCCAGTGGAGCAAAAAGGAAGTGGGGAGTCCCCAGACGATGATTACTGAACACGGGGGATGGCCACCCGGAGGGTCACTTTCCTATTTTCCCTGCTCTTGGTTTGTGTAAAATTTCCTGTAATGAAAAGGAAAGACACTCCCCACAGTAGGGTCAGAGGGGCCAACCTACTCTCAGGTGGCCACGTTATACAAGCTCATTCAAAATGCACCCCCCCTTTTTTTGTCTGACGTTCCACTTTAGATCCCATCTGTACTTAAATGTAGCCTCGCTCAGGATGAAGTGCCTTTAGAAGGTGCTACAGTCAGTACAATTTCATCTAGAAGAAAACCAAGTTTTATCACGTAGATGTTTGCTCTGTTTGGCGTCAGGCAGAGACTCCCAGGCCTGGTCATGGACCCCTGAGTAGGACACTGAGAGCCAGGAGTGGGCTTGCTGCAGCCATGAGCCGGGAGGGGGTGGGGGGATGGAAGAGCATCTAGAAGGGGACCTGCTTTCAGTGTGAGATTCCGTTTTCAGCTAGCCTCAGGGCTCCTGTATCACAACTCCCATCTCTACCTGCGGCTTAGCTCACCTCTGTGTAGTAATTGTCTCTTTCTCCCTGGTCCCTAAAAAAAAAAATTCCTTTGCTTCTAGATACCTTATTAAAGCGGCCCTCTCTGGTGGTTAGAGTTAAGGATCTGCCAGCATTTCCCATTATACACCTTACCCAGCTGACATGCTCCTTAATTGGCACTCTTGTAGCAGGGGGAGAGAGACAAAAAGCCTTAGTTAAGGTGGGAGCGAGGCTGGGTTTTCCATCTTAACACTGTGTGTCCTGGATTAGTGGGTTTAAGTCGGCTCTGTCATTTCTTCAAGTATGTTTTATTCCCAGATGACTTCTCTCCTATTTGCAGTACCTGTCTGCCGGCACCCAGAAGGAAGTCCCTCTGCCAGGAAGATTAGCTTCTGCACCTGAGTGGAATCCCAACCTCAGCAGTGCTCCCAATAGGCCAGCTCTTGTAGGAAAATAGGAATACTGTGGAACACACCCACCGGAAGCATCCTTAAAAAGGGTCTTGTTCAGTCCCCTTAACTTACGGATTTAAAAAGAGGACAAAATATTGAATGGCTTCTCCAAGTCAGAAATCTATTTAGTTAAGGGAGTATTCTGCATGAGTATTTTTAAAACTGATTTTAAGGTCAGCGCCATGGCTCACTAGGCTAATCCTCCGCCTGCGGCGCCGGCACCCCGGGTTCTAGTCCTGGTCGGGGCGCCGGATTCTGTCCTGGTTGTTCCTCTTCCAGTCCAGCTCTCTGCTGTGGCCCAGGAGGGCAGTGGAGGATGGCCCAGGTCCTTGGGCCTTGCACCCTCATGGGAGACTAGGAGGAAGCACCTGGTTCCTGGCTTCGGATCAGTGCAGCGCACTGGGCGCAGCGTGCTGGCCGTAGCACGCTGGCTGTAGCGCGCTGGCCGTAGTGGCCACTTGGGGGGTGAATCAAAGGAAAAGGAAAGACTTTTCTCTCTTTCCCTCTCTCTCACTGTCTAACTCTGCCTGCCAAAAAACCCCCTGATTTTAAAATAGGGATTTAGTGGAGAATTACAAAAGATGCACATCTCTTTTTTTTAGATTTTACTTATTTATTTGAGAGGCAGAGCTACAGAGACAGAGGGAGAGGTCTTCCAGCTGCTGTTTCACTCCCCAAGTGGCTGCAATGCCCAGAGCTGAGCTGAACTGAAGCCAGGAGCCAGGAGCTTCTTCCAGGTCTCCCACATGGGTGCAGGGGCCCAAGGACCTGGGCCATCGTCCACTGCTTTCCCAGTCTGTAGGCAGAGAGCTAGGTTGGAAGAGAGCAACTAGGACACGAACTGGCACCCATATGGGATGCTGGTGCCACAGGTGGAGGCTTAGCCCAATACATCACAGCAATGGCCCCCAAAGATGCACACCTTAAACAGCTATTTTAACTTAAAATGTGTCAAATGTACTTCCATGTGCAGGTATTTTGTGTAGGCTGTGCTAATGGGAGTTTTCTCAAACCCCTAATACATCATCCTTGATTTCTACTTTCTTTAAAGGAAGTTGAGTAGAGTGAAATGTATAGATAGTTGTTAAGCAAGCTGCATGCATTATTCTTCTAAAATTCTAAGGCTCTCCAACCCTTTTACAGTCTTGTAATTCACAGATAATTTGATAGTAATATTTTTAGCAACTCACCTTTAATCTTTCCAAAGAATTCAAGCTATTTCTATAGAAACAATAAGTCCCTCTTGTTGTAGTCTATGAGTTGCTTTCATTTGTAATTAAATTATGGAGTTAAAATTACAACAATCCAAGATGCGGTAGCATTAGGAACCAATATTATTGATTTTGATAAGCAGAGAAACTAATGGAAACAGAAGCAGTTGAGTTTGCCTATTGTAGGATATTACCTACTAGCCAAGAAAGTCTTTGGGCAGGAGGCTTACAGAGGTAATGAAGGATTTTAGTTTGCCTGGTCAGATGGTGAAGTGCTGGCCACCAAGAGGTTGTTTTTGAATTTTCCCATTGTGGCCTAACGCAGAGGGCCCCATTCCAGTGTCTCTGCCTCATGGGACCCTTGCTGCATCCATGGCCCTGGTCCTAGTGCCATGTCGGAGAGCACAGCTCTGCTGGACGGCTGCAGGATAAGCTCACACTGGCTGCTCTGTCAAGCACTTTGGCTTTAAGCACCTGGATAGTTTTTTTATTTTTATTTTATTTTTATTTATTTATTTATTTTTTGACAGGCAGAGTGGACAGTGAGAGAGAGAGAGACAGAGAGAAAGGTCTTCCTTTACCGTTGGTTCACCCTCCAATGGCCACCATGGCTGGCATGCTGTTGCCGATCCGAAGCCAGGAGCCAGGAGCTTCTCCTGGTCTCCCACGTGGGTGCAGGGCCCAAGCACTTGGGCCATCCTCCACTGCACTCCCGGGCCACAGCAGAGAGCTGGCCTGGAAGAGGAGCGACCGGGACAGAATCCGGTGCCCCGACCAGGACTAGAACCCGGAGTGCCAGCGCCGCAGGCGGAGGATTAGCCTATTGAGCCATGGCACCGGCAGCACCTGGATATTTTTATTTCTATATTTCAAATTTATTTATGCAAGAGTTTGTGGGTCATATTTTTTTGAGAATCACCATCTTTTTTTTTTTTTTTTTTTTTTTTTGTAGAGAGGCACATTAGCTGTGAGTCTTCTTGTTTTTTTTCAAAAAGGTAGACACGGGCATCCTACTGGGGAGGGGATGTCCTTTCTCTGTGCCCACCCAGGAGGAGAGATGGCTTTGCCCTATTTCTCTAATACATTGTTCCCATGCCACCTGGGAAGGACTCTGCGTTATCATTGCTTTCGTCTCCCTGGAAGTCAAGTTTTAATTGCACCTGCTATTCTCCCATCACTCTGTCTCTTGGATGTTCTTCCGTTGATATAGATCTGTCAGGTCCCTTTGTAAAAATGTAAACCCATTACACGCCCTTTATTCACCCTGGCACTCATGTCCTGACTTCAAATAAATGTCCTGCAGCGCTGCTGCCTGGCCTTTCCAGGGCATCACGGTGTTTAGTTCACGTTCCGTCCACTGTGCTCTTTTACTTTGTTTCAGATGTAAAATGAGGGCAAAGACTCACAGGGCTTAACGAATGGCCTGCAATTTCCTGCTGTCTCCATACCTTTTTTATGACATTAATTCATTGCCGCCTCTCTGACCTGTGGAGTCTCTCCTGGATAGAAATGACTAGGAGTTAGAATAAAGTTAAAACAATGCCAATTTGATTCAGTAGTCTTGTCAGGGTTCTTGTCACTGCCTCTTTGGGACAGCATTCACTCTCCTAATCACTGTAACAACCGCTCTCCGTGTTATAACACATCTTAATTGCTCATCTCCTCCTCCTGAAAGTGAGACATTAGATTTGATTCCCTTTGGTGAGAAAAGAAGTGATAGCCACTTAATGTCTAGAAGTCATCTCCATTTCTCACCTCTGTTGGCTTCTCTATTTTGCCGACTGTCTCCAAAGAGATCATTATGGCACAAGTACCAAGAAAAACATCCAGTTTGAGTTTTAGGTTCACAGCACAATCGTTTGATCTACTATTTGAGTTTCCCAAATGTGTGTGGTTTGTATATACCAGGTGGCTTGTTTGGTTGCCAATAACAGAGAGTGATCCTAGTTCCCTTGAGTACAGTAGTAATTCATTGACAGGTACAAGGAGGCTTGGAAAATCAAGGGGAAGGGTTCAGAAAAAAACAGGTTGTTTTTGTCAGAGACACCTGGATTCCTAGTTTATTGCTGCAATGTTCCCAACAGACAAGAAATGGAAGCAGCCTAATGTCCATCCACTGATGAACAGATAAAGAAAATAAGGTGCAGCTACCCAGAGGAATTCTACCCAGTCATAGAAGGTGGAGACTTTGTCATCTGGAGCACCCTGGATGGAACTGGAGGCCACCTGGTAAGTGAAGTAATCCAGGCACAGGACGACAAGCACCACAGGATCTTGCTCACGTTTGGAATCTGATGAAGTTGATCTCATAGAGGTTGGGAGTAGAAGGGTGGTAGCCAGAGGCTGAGGAGAGCAGGATGTGGGAGGGCTGGGTTGTTACAATGAGATGGGAGTAAGAAGTCTGGGTGTGTTCTGTCGCATGGCCAGGTGACTGTAGATAGTGCTATTGTAGTGTATGTGTATTTTAAAAAGTTAGAAGTAAGGACTTTTGAGTGTTGTAACTATAGGGATGATAATTGTCTACTCTGATTTGAACATTACACACTGTATACATGCACTGAAACACTACATGGTGCCCCGTAAATACCTATAATTTTTAAATATCAGTTAAGAAAAACATAAGGGAATGTTAAAAAAAAACAATAAAATAGGCAGTGATTTAGCTACAGCCACAATAATGCCGTGCAATAACAACCTCAACACTCAGGGGCTTAAAACAATGAGCCTTTGTGCTCTCATGGGTCTGTAGGTTGACTGTGCTTAGGTAGGTCCTGGATGGGTGTGACTGGCATGGTAGGCTGAGCCTTCCAAGATATCCTGGTCCTAATTCCTGATGTTATGTTATATGCCAAAGATTTATCAGGCTAAGGATTTAAGACGGGGGGGATTATCTAAGTGGGCCCCTAATGGATTACAAGCATCTTAGCAAAAGGGAAGCAGTTGGAGATTTGACACAGAGGCAGAAGGTGATGTGTAATGGCAGTAGAGAGATTTGAAGATGGGAAAGGAACACAACACAAGCTGGGAGTGGTAAGGAAACAGGGCCTCCCTACATCCCTTAGGGAGCACTACCCTGATGATACCTTGGTTTGGGCTCAGCAAAATTGACTCTGGCTTTGAAACTATAAGAGGATAAATTCATGTTATTTTAAGCTACTGACTCGTGAAAATACATGGCAGCTGCCATAGGAGACAGAGGTAGCTGGGTAGCCCTGCTCTGGGTTGAGGATCACTAGGCTTGTCTCCAGGCACTGAGTTGGCCAGAGACTCCTGTAGTCCAGAGAGGGGCAAGGCTTCCCAGGCTGTTCCCTTCCCATGGAAAATCTCAGGGCCAAAACACGCAAGCACATTGAAGGCCTCTGGACAGTGTGCTGGCTAAAGTCCTTTAAAGCTGGGCACACGGTCAAGCCCAGTGTCACTGGAGGTAGGGCTGGACACTTAGCCTGGAGTGAATGGCAGTGGCTGTAGGGAATACATATTTGCTGAACCCTACTCCAGTCCATCCCAGGCAGGCATGAGGTGGCTCTGTTTGCCTGAATGACAGCCTAGGAATGATGTAGTTAGTTACAGGATATTGAATGCCATCACTACTGGCCGCTAGGCACAGGTGCTGCCATTACCACTTCATGAATTCTAATATACCTCTTGATATTTTTGTTTAAACTCATGGATGAGTTATTGGCTTAAGTACACTAAACAAGAGACAGAAGAGACAGACTGTTGTTTTGGTCAAGGCAAATATTCATTCTCACTTGATCCAGGGTCAGGGTCCCAGGTGCAAACACTGATGGGCAAAGTCTAGGTTATGAGTCCAGAGTCAGCATTTGTGTACCCTTTTCAGCTTCCATATTGGGAGGCAGGACCCTGCCTGCTGCCAAGTCTCACACATGGGACTTTTGGATGGACACAAGCATTCATCACCAGTCGCTGCACCTTTGCACTGAGGTGGCAAGTCTTGGACATCCACTGTCCACAACCTTTTGCCAGAGGTCAAGGTGAAGGAGACTGAGTTCTGCCTAAGGTTGGACCATTGTGCTCTGAGATATGCTCTGTACATTCACCTTTTCTTTCTCTGCCTGCCTGCTAAGATGTTTGCTCTGGCACTGAGACCCAACATTATAAGGAGAAGATGGATTCATTCTGTTGGGAAGGGATTAAGAGAACCATTTGGGCACAGGTCCAGGCACAGTGTTGGATCTCGTGCTACCAGCAATCAAGCTGACATTTTGATATCTAGTGGATGGCTGAGTCTACTTCTCAACTGATTCCAAACCCACAGGCTGAGAGGGTGCAATTGGCAACTTCAAACTCTCCAGCATGGTTTGAAAGGAAGCCAAAGAATGATGCTTAAAGCAGAGTTGTTCTCTAGAACTCTCGCGTTCAGCCCCATCTTATTAGGCTAGTTTCGTGTCCTATAAAATAGTTTATTTTTATGTACATACATGGCTGGACTCCAAATATCAAAAATAACCCGAGAAGGCAGATGACAGATAGTTGGAAGTAACCGCGGTGATGGGCACCCTCCGTGTTTATAGTCCTCTGAGTGGGCGCAGACAGGCGGATCATGGCAGCAGCACATGACTGGGAACCGATCTATTGCTGCCTCTGCCACCTGCCTGCTCAAGTCTCTTTACTGGGGGGCCATATGGGCTACCTGCTGTCTGGTGAGTGTGGGGGAAGCTAAGTGGACCCTACTCCACTCTCTCACCATCTGGACAGGAGGAAGATCACAGAAAGCCAGAGTGGGACTTCACTGGGGACTTTTCAAACGGATCATAATTATTTGTTGCCAGAGGAACAGAGGGTGGGTAGATGGTTCATCAACCCAAGATGAATTCTTGTCCTCACTTTCCCAGTCTTGCCCACAACACCACATTTCAGGTCTAAATATCCTGGACAAGTCTAGGATGAAGCTCTACCTATGTGGAGGTTAGGATGGATGTAGAAGTTTGTCTGTACATATGCTTGTTCTGCAACTCCAGTCAATGATAGGTAAAAATAGTTGCTTGTGTAAACAGTCATATAGATATACCTTTAATGGGACTTTGCCAAAGTGAATTCTGTAGACCAAAGCAAAGATGTGACCCCCACAGAAAGACACAACAGTGCAAAGTTAACTAAGCCTTGAAGCAAATGACACACATCTATAGGTAGGACCATGTAACAGTAGCATGGTCACTGGGTCTTTTTTTTTTTTTTTTTTTTTTTTTTACCTGTTCAGTATTCAGTTTTCAGGCTTCTGGTACTGACATCCTGTTTTTACTGGGAGAATCACCCCTCCCCAACCTTTATTTCATGTGGTTTGGGTGGGCTGGCTCCACTTTCTGAATAGTGAGAATTGCTGCATGACCCAATTGACCCAAGAAGATAACATATCATGAATTTTGTTAGAACAACTAGAGGTCCTATGTGTGACGCTGAGGGAAGAACTTCCCTGAGAATAGACACTGAAGTAATCAAAAGCAAGAGAAGGGGATGGTAATAACCAAGTACCAACAGTGTAAATTAAGTCCCTGGATTCAGCCATCACCACTTCTGGAGTTTTAAGTTTATTTAAGCCAATAAATCCCTTAAAGTTTCAATATTATTCAAGTTTGACTTGGAATTTTGTTACAAGTTAAAGATCCTCTATTCTTTTTTTTTTTTTTTTTTTTTTTTTTACAGGCAGAGTGGACAGTAGAGGGAGACAGAGAGAAAGGTCTTCCTTTTTGCCGTTGGTTCACCTTCCAATGGCCGCCGCGGCCAGCGCGCTGCGGCCGGCGCACCGAGCTGTTCCGATGGCAGGAGCCAGGTGCTTCTCCTGGTCTCCCATGGGGTGCAGGGCCCAAGAACTTGGGCCATCCTCCACTGCCCTCCCTGGCCACAGCAGAGAGCTGGCCTGGAAGAGGGGCAACCGGGACAGGATCGGTGCCCTGACCGGGACTAGAACCCGGTGTGCCGGTGCCGCAAGGCGGAGGATTAGCCTAGTGAACTGCGGTGCCGGGTATGATCCTCTATTCCTATAAAAAACAGCAGATAAAATAGACGCATCACGAAACAGCAAGTAGAAAAAGTAAGTCCTGGGTTATTATCCCCAATTTGATGAACTCTTCTGGGATCTTTTTTTAAAAAAAAAAAGATTCATTTTTTAATTTATTTTGAAGGACAGAGCACAGAAAGAGGTAGAAACAGAGAGAGAGGTCTTCCATATGCTGATTCACTTCCCAAATGACTGCAATGGCCAGAGCTGGGCCTATTCGAAGCCAGGATCCAGGAGCTTCTTCCTGGTCTCCCATGTGGGTTCAGGAGCCCAAGGACTTGGGCCATCCTCTGTTGCTTTCCCAGGCACATTAGCAAGGAGCTGGATCTGAAGTGGTGTAGCTGGGACTAGAACTGGTTCCTGTAAGGGGATGCCAGCACTTCAGGACGGGCTTTAGCCCTCTGGGCCACAGTGCTGGCCCCTGGGGCCTTTTCTTCACCTATGAAATGAAGCGGAAGTTTCGAGATGTTACCTAATTTACAGAGGATGTGTAGGACTCCATGGTCATGCAGCTGGTTGCCAGCATAGTTCCATGGTGGGCGGCTGACCTGTGTTCTCATCTAGGGCTCTGTTCACAAGATTTCCCGCCCCTCCCGCCACCAAGTCTAGTAGTTCTGTATGTTATTGGAATACAACCTCTATGATTTTTGTAAATTTGCCTGGATAAAATGGTATTGATTTACGAACCATGAATGAATGCTTCTTCTATGGCAGAAAAACACAAGAGATGGCATTGGAAAACCCGCCCACGCTGAGCACCTGAGTCTGATGCATTACTAGCGACCTCTCCCTCTCTTAGTCTTTGAGAAGTGTTTGGGGAGACTTTTACCAGTTGTTTGTTAGATTCCCCAGTGCCTATTGGTGTGCTTAGTGCACAGTGAGAACTGAATGACTATTTAGTGAGTGGCTGAGTATTTGGGGTTATTTCTACTTTTATTACAAAGTCCTTCATTTTAAATCAATAACACTTCAAATAGAAAGAGATTTCCTGAAGTCTATTCATTTGCTATTACTAAAGAATGTTTAGAAATGGTGTTTTCTTGTATATGGCAATGGATTTTTTCTAAAAAAATGGACATTGATATGTGATGATTATTGCATTATTTTTTTCTGTAAAATTCTGCCTTTCACCTCTTGTTAGTTTTCTTAAATTTGTTGGCCTTACTTTTTATGTTAACTGCCTCTCTCCTGAAAAAGTCAATATTATTCATGGTTGAAATTATATTTTCTCAAAATGTTAACAGATTCTATCCCCTTCCATCTTATTTGTCATGGTGGTTCCTTCATTGCACAGGAAATCTGAAATAGATTTGGATATAATTGGGTCACAGATTATTAAATAACCAGCTTTTCCACTTAGTCTAATAAAACTTCCAGATGCAAAATACATTTCCTAGTTTTTCCCCATCACTCACCACTGAAATGAACTGAGTGGAATTTGTTCATGATCTGAATTTATTCAATGGTGGGTATCTCTTATTTTTGACTACTCTTTGAAGTACTTTTTAAACCTCCAAACCAGATTTTTGATTGGTTTTGTATTTTCTATTATTTTTTCATATTCCCTTTCTCTCCCACACGCTGGTCTTGAATCTTTAACCATTCCACTCTTTCTAAGCTAGTCACCTCCCTCTCTCCATACCTGCCATCCCAGTTTTGGAACTGATTTAGCTTTAGATTCCCTCATTCTGAAAATTCTTGGCCGTTCACGTGAGTCCATTGCACAGGGTTCTGTTTCCACCTTTTACGCTTAAAAGTGTTTTCTTTCGTAACCAATATTGTTTTAGATCTCTATGTTTTTATCTTCTCTACAAGACAAAAGAGAGACATGATCTGATCTTCAGGGAGCAGAGCTGTGAGATTGACTGGGCTGTGTCCACAGCGACTCTAAGATGTGTGTTCCTAGATGCTTAGACTGTCTGTATGTCAAGTAGAAAGAGAGGAGAGGGCGACTCCAGTTCAGAGCTTTAAAGCAGGCGTTCTGGTTACAAACTGCCTGAGTTGAATTCTGGTTTTCTCAGTTACCAGTGTGTGACCTTAGGTGAATTGCCTAACTTCTCTGTGCACAATTTCTCATAAAGTGAGACTAGATCTAACGGATTGAAATATTAAGAGATGTACAGTTAACAGTAGATGAAAAACTCTTGACAATCATCAGTACAAGAGAGCTGTTGTTATTAAGTGGAAAATTACACCCAGGTGACTGGAAGAGGGAGATTAACATTTTTATCATTGGCAAAACACCTAATTTAGAAACAAACATTAAAATGAGCCACTCACCCAATGGATGATTCGAATAAAGAGTCGAGGGCTATATAATCTCAAAGGATTAAAGCACAAAACACAAGAAATGGGCAAAAATATGGAAAATTACCTTTTTATAATAAGGGAAATGCTTATTTATTAAGAGTGTGTGGGTATGTTTTTGTGTTGAGAGCAAGGATATTGCACTTAGAGATTGCTTCCCAGCAACTGCCCCCAATCAGACATTAGACAGCCACCATTTCATTTGTGCATAGGTTCTGTGGCCCAGAAGCTTGGACACAGCACAGAGTGGAGTGGGTCCTTTGTCTCTGCTCTGCAATATCTGGGTCTCAGCTGGGGAGGCTCAAATGGCTGGGACTGGAGTCAGTTGGAGGCTTCTTCACTCACATGTCTGGCAACAGATACATGCATTGGACTGGCAGAGATGCAATACTTGGCTGGGACTGTCGATTGACAGGTCTATCTGTGTCCTTGTCATGCGGCCTGGGTTTTCTCACAATGTGGAGGCTTCAAAGTAGCCAGACTTTGTACTTGGCAGCTCAAGCCACCAGGAGTGATGTGATCCAGAGAATGGGGAGTGTGCTGCATGACCTGTGCTGATCACGTGGTAGTGTCGCTTCCCAAGTCCTAGTCACTAAAGTGCTGTGCCTGAGCCAATTTGAGGGCTGAGACACAGCTAACACATGTGAGATCAGTATCACAGCACTTGTGACTGTGTTTTAAACAACCACATGTGACTAGAGAAGCAATGAGTTGTGTATCAGTTTTGTAGCATCTGCTGGTTGCAAGGAGAAAGTGGTCTCAATTTTGCATGTGAAAACAGGATTAAAAGATACAGTATTGGGGCTGCACTTGGCCTAGTGGTTAAGATGCCCACATTCCCCATTGAAGTGGCTGGATTCAGGGCTTGGCTCCATCTCCTGAATCCAATTTCCTGCTAACACAGACCCTGGGAGGCAGAGAGGATGGCTCAAGTAATTGGGTACCTGTTCTGCACATATGTGCCCTGGATTGAGTTCTTGACTCCAAGTTTTGGCCTGATCTGACTCCAATAGTTACAGGCATTTGGTGATGAAAGCTCTCTTCCTCTCAGATAGATTAGGCTGGTGCTGTGGCTCACTTGGTTAGTCTTCCACCTGCAGCACCGGCACCCCAGGTTCTAGTCCCAGTTGGGGTGCTGGTCCTGTCCTGGTTGCTCTCTGCTGTGGCCCGGGAGGGCAGTGGAGGATGGCCCAAGTGCTTGGGCCCTGCACCCGCATGGGAGACCAGGAGAAGCACCTGGCTCCTGCCATCAGATCAGTGCAGTGCGCCGGCTGCAGTGGCCATTTGAGGGTGAACCAACGGCAAAGGAAGACCTTTCTTTCTGTCTCTCTCTCTCACTAACTCTGCCTATCAAAACAAACAAACAAAATAAAAAAAACTCTTCTCCCAAGAACATCTTAAAAAAAAATTGATAGATTAGATAGATGAAATAGAGCATCTAATGAAAGGAAGGTTTTTTAATAAGGTTTATCGATGGAGAAGAGTTCTACCATCCTGATCTTTTCTGATCTATGCTACCCTGATGTTTTTCTTATTTAAATTCTTGTTTGTACTTTGTTTTTCTCCCATTCTCTGTTTATATTTGTTTTATAGAAAATGCAGATAATACATACAAATATAAGGAAATAGACTAGTCCACATAACCCTCCTACAAATAGTTCTACTACTACCAGGGAGGTGTGGTTTATAGTCTGATGTATTTATCCCTCTCCTGTCTTTCTACTGATGGTTTTTAACAATTTGTACAACATGTGTATGCAGCATTGTATTGTTCAGTTTTTCAATTTAACATTCTGTTCTAAGCATTTTTCATCATATAACTAAGAGTTATTTGTAGTATTTTCTTGATTATTAGATATTTTGTCTTTTATTTTTTGAGCAAAGTGAAGAAAGTCTATTGCGTGAAAAAGAGAAAGAGAAAGCAAAAGAGAAAGCTCCCGGCAGTTGGGAGGGGCCCCAAAAGGAATTGCCACAGAAGAGGTCGTGTCTAGGGTTTTTATATGTTTTTTAAGTGGGGAACTCTCTCCAATCAGTGGCTATATATGCTGATAAGGTGAGAATATCTAGTACTTGGGATGGGCTACTTGGAGAGCAGCCACCAATAGGTAGTGCTTGTTGCTCACTACTCAGAGTCAGAGCTGGAGTAACTCATTTTGCATGGGGAGGTTGATAGAGTGCTCAGACAGGTCCATGATGATCTGGAGCTGTGGCTGTTGCATCCTTGTCTGGTGATTGCATTATTCTTCTTCGGGGCCCCTTGTCCCTCTCTACCTGCCTGTATTAAGAATCTGTCCCCTCTATCAATCTCCCCTCTGAAGAGGTGATCCTAACTGCCTATCTAGTGGTCCCTTGTAGAATTAAGTCTGCACGTGAGGCTCCATTTGTGTGGCCATCTGAAACTTGGTTGATTCTAGATGAGAGGAAACAAACTTAAGGCAGTTTAGGCTGCATGGGCCAAAGAGTAGGATCAGGAATATGACCAGGAGGATCTGTAGCAGAAGACAAAAGAGAGACATGATCTGATCTTCAGGAAGCAGAGCTATGAGATTATTATCCTGTGTCCACAACCAGCTCTGAGATGTGTGTTCCTGGCTGCACAGACTTTCTGTATATTGGTTACAAAGAGAGGAGAGAGAGAATTCAGTTCAGGGTGTTAAAGCAGGCATTCTGGTTACAAACTGCCTGGTTACAAAAACTGTTCTGGTTATAAATAGCAGAGGGGTTAGGAATGACCATAACCACGATTCCCACCCTCCAAGTTAACTTGGAGGTAACTTCCAACAGACCTCACTCATCTGCAGTGTAGCTTCTAGGATGTGAGTGACCTGAGTTTCTGTCTAGAATTATTGACATGCACACAGCAGTATATGCTAAAGTGGTCATGCAGGACTACACAAGTGACCCCTTCTGAGGTGAGAAGACAGCCTAAAGCCATTCTATTATTCATATGACATTTGCCAGGATGCTGGGGATTTTGGTAAATCCAACATGCTTAAAGATGTTTTGTTCGCCCATCATTCAACGGCCTCAGTCAAGTTTGTGAAGATCTGCAATAGGGTGTCCTTCCACAAGGAAGGACGTGAGTTCTCCCTTGCACAGTTGTAAAAACATTGAGAATATTCTAGGGAACTGCTTTAACAAGGATAGTTATCAGACAACCATGCATAAGAACCCTTCCTTCACAACCTGTTGGATTTATTTAATTTTGTTTAAGGTTGACATCAGTGGGTCCATCTTGATTTTCATTCTCTCATGATCAAGATCCTTTCCTTTTAAGCACTTAGGTGATTTTTCATTTGTCCCTTGTGACCAGATGAGATTTGACCTGGTTGCTGAGCCAGTCCCACAATGGGATGTAAATATTTGGTTTCAGTAACCTTTTCAGCCACACTTGAGCCACAGAGAGGTTTTAGAAGGAGTGGGTCTCAGGCTAATTATACCTGGAGTTCATCATTTTAGTCAAGGTTTTTCTGTGTTTTAGCAACTTCCCTAGGTGATGACAATTTTATAAGTCTTTTTTTAATTTTATAAGTCTTGCGAAAAGTGTATCATGTTGTCATTGGGTGTTGATTGCCCAGGAGAACTGAGAGTTAAAGGAGTTAACATTGTTGGCCTATTTTTAGATGTTGGAGTGATTACCTTAACCTTGATTAAGCTAATTCTATTATATACTCTCTATGCTATGTGATTATCTACTAGGATGTATGATTTGATCCCCAGACCTTTAAAAAATGGATGACTAATCTTTTTATGTGATAATAACTGGCCACAATATAGAGGACCAAATAGCATAGCTAGAAAATTAGAGCTTAAACTATATTATGATAGTACAGCTGTATCAGTTCTGCCATGGCATAGTAAATGGGCGTAACTCTCCTTTTCAAAACAAATCAAGGGGAGGTTGGAAGTTCTACTAGTGACTGCTACAAGGAGAATTCAGGGGTCCATCGTATTAGGAAAATGGAAAATTTGTGCACAGAAGGCTCATGGAAAAATTAGGCCAAGGTGTAAGAGATCTAAGCCTAGTCTACAAAATACACTCTTGAGGAGTCTCATCTACCAGCCCTCCAGGAAGCCTGCTTTCAGATACAGGCACATGCTAGCTGGGGCAGGGACAGCTAGTTAGGCCAAAGTCTAGAGGAAGTGCAGGGAGGCAGCAAGGCAGGGTCAAAGTCAGGTGCCGGTGAAGCAATTGCTCTGGCTAGCTTAAGCTTACTTGGTCATGAATGCCAGCTTGCCCATGTACCTACGATCTACGGGATCAGGGGACCAGGGACAGAAGATGGAGGACCTGAGTTGGATGCAGGTCAGGGCTGCTCCACTTCCCATCAAGCTGTTCCACTTCTGATCCAGCTAGTGTACCTGGAAAAGCGGAAGATGGCCCAAGTCCCTGGGCCCCTGCACCCATGTGGGAGACCAGGAAGAAGCTCCTGGCTCCTGGTTGTTGTGGCCATTTGGAGAGTGAACCAGTGGATGGGAGATCTTTCTCTCTCTATCTCCTTCTTTCTATAACTGTCTTTCAAATAAATAACTTAAATCTTAAAAAATAATAGCTATACTTGTCTATTTTTAAAGTCATCTATATATAATTGCTAAGAATAAGTTGGATAAAGTTAAATAAGATAAATGTTTTTAAAAATCAACTTAAGTACTCTCAACATTTAAAATTCTATGAAAATACTATTTGGAGCTGTAAAAATATATATTTTCATAAGTTATGTAAGTAACAATTCAAGACTACGTTAAAGTTTCTATGTCTTTTATTTAAAATATTGTTTGTTTTAAATTTAAATGTTTCCTCTTCTAGGTTTAGAAAGACTTTTTTTTTCCCTGTGATTTCTTTTGTTCTTAGTGATTTGAGGCAGTATTATAAACAGATAAAAGTATTACCTTTCCCTCTACTTAATTCCTCTGAAACTCAAGACTCTTCTGAGGCATTTTAGATTCTTGTGGCAATGTGATTGTTTACATGAGTTGAATAAAAATCTGTTCTCATAACAAGGTGTAGTTGAAGACATTAGGGGCTGGCGCTGTGGTGCAGCAGGTGCGGCTGCTGTCTGCAGTGCCGGCATCGCATGTGGGCGCCTGTTCGAGTCCTGGCTGCTCCACTTCCTATCTAGATCCCTGCTAATGTGCCTGGGAAAGCAGCAGAAGACATCCCAGTCTTTGGGCCCCCACACCCACATGGAAGACCCCGAAGAAACTCCTGGCTCCTGACTTTGGCCTGGCCCAACCCTGGCTGTTGAGGCCATCTGGGGAGTGAACCAACAGATGGAATATCTCTCTAATCTCTCCCTCTTTCTCTGTAACTATGACTTTCAAATAAATAAAGTAAATCTTAAAAAAATTAAAAGATAAAAGCATTGACATATCTATTGTAAAACAACTTTGTTGCTACTTAACACAAATAGTCTATAAACTAAAATACACCTGCTTTTAGACTGTAACCATTCATTGTTTTAGGCTCGCTAACCTTGAGTATTTTCTCGGTCTGAAATGACTCTGTAACTCTGTTCAGTCTTTCTAACATAAAAACTTGATTTATTCTTCTCTTCTTGGCTTTGTTGTGCTTATTGCCAGTGAGTCTAAGTACAAGTCCCAGCAAGATGATGCTGGCCTGATTTTTTGAGATAGACAATAAACTCCAGATATATTGCACTTTAATTTAAGCATTTTTGTTTACTAGAGAGGGAGAGAGAGGGAGAGAGAGAGAGAGAGAGAGAGAGAGAGAGAGAGAGAGAGAGAGAGAGAGAGAGAGAGAGATTGAGAGAAAGAAAAAGAGAATGAGAGTAGTTCTTCCATCTGCTGGTTTACTCCACAAATATCTGCAACAGCTGAGGTTGGGCTGGGCTGAAGCCAGGAGCTGGCAACTTGAGCCAAGCCTCCCACACAGGTGGCAGTTATTTGAGCCATCACTGCTGCCTCCCCCATTAGGAAAAAGTTGGAGTTAGGAGCTGGAACTGGCAACTGAACTCAGTATTCTGATGGGGGACTTGGGTTTCTTAACCACTAGGATAAACACACACCCTTATAATTAGATTTTTAAATGAAAAGCTTTAATTTAAATTAAAACAACATATTATCACAATAAAACATTAAAATACATAGGTACAGAAAATTAAAGGAAGCACATCTCCAACCAAATCTTAGTTATTGACTACAAATGAAAATTACTAGACTTTCTTACAGAATGGCTTTTTTAGTGTTCTCATTTTGCAACACATATCCCCTACTGTTAGTAAAATTTGAACTTTGTCTTTAGCATTTCTAGATTTACTTTTATTTATATAATCTCTTCTCTAGGTTTTCCAATATTTGATATTGTAAAAATGCTTCAACAAGCATCACTGAACGTGAAAACGTGTTTGCATATTTGTAAAAGCATTTCTGTAGGATAGATACCTAGGAGTGAAAATATTAGCTTAAGGATGATCACTTGAAATTTTCATAGATAATGCTAGATTTGTAATCATCTGTTTCAGTGGCTGCATGATATTCCTGTATATGGATGTAATTGCTTAATCATTATCCTAGAACTGGAAAATTTTTGTTGGTAGTTTTTCCCCAGTGATAAACAAAGTTGCATGAATATTCTCACCTTGAAATCTGTGCCAATGTCACCTTAGGATTGAGTTTTATAAGACAAGAAACTGTCATAACGTCTGAACACCTTAAAGATTCTTCCCTAATATTGCTAAATTGCTTTTCAGAAATGCTGTAGGAGTTTATACACCTGGTACCTGTACACCTTTGAACTTGAGATCAGGCTAAAATGTTGCTATAAAATATTATGGCCTATCCTTAACTTCCCACATTTAAGGTTAATAATACCTTGTAAAAAATTGGCCAGCATTTGACCAGAAAATGAAACTTCTCCAATGATTCATGTACTACGCACAATTCTGTGGAATTTCTATAAAGAATGTCCTCTAGGGGCCCTTGGCTGTCACTCCCCATTGCTGGGACAGCCAGGAAGCCTGGGAGGGGGTCTGTGGTGACTGTGCCGGTTGCCCTAGCATGGGCCTATCATATGTATGAAGTAGTAAATGCCCAGCTCTGGACGTGTTTCATTTCTCTAGAGGGGGAAAAAAAAGGTTAGAAATGACCTGTAACCAGTGTCCCCATATTTGCAATCAGATTTCTAAAACTTAAAGCGATAGCTTATTACTTCACATATTACTGATTGTTGCCTGTCCTTAGGGTTAAAACAATATCTGGGGGAAAATGGCTTTGGATCTTTTGAGAGACATGTTTCAAGTTCAGCATATAAATGAACAGGAGATTGGATTGCCTAATCACCTGCTCTCTTTATTTTTCTTTCCTCTATCCTGATAGTCATTTACTTGTCATCTAGTTCCTATTTTAGTGTAGAGTTAATTTTATTCAGCTTGGATGTAAATTTGTATTTAATTTCAAAATTAGGTCACTGGCTCCTTGGACAAGGAATTATTCCTTGTATAGGCTCAAATCTTTGCAACTCCAATAAAGTGCTAAAAAAGTGCCTTGAATTTAGTGGGTTCTTCTTCTGTCTATTTGTAGAATATTCTTATCTTGAACAGATATTCTGTGTTGTCCACTGTCTAGTTCCGGGGATGTTCTTTAAAAAGAAAGGTGTGAACTTAGTGCCCATCCGATATCCAGCAGTTCTCTGTATCTGCCAGCTTCCGTCACCCCTGGGTTGGGGCCATGGGGCTAGCTCTGACTGAAGGGCCCTGGGTGGCAGCAGTAAGAGCGGTGGTGCTACTCTCACTGTCTCGCACCCTGACGGGGTGACCTTGGAGTCCAGATATGGAGCCAACACTGGCATGACACGCATTGTGGATCCTCGAGTCCCTGAGAAGAAGGCCGCGGGGAATCTACCACCCACAGCAGACTTGTGTGTGCACAAAATGAACTTTTGGGCTCTCAGGTACTAACTTGTTTTGGGGTCTGTTTGCTTCTATAGTCAAACCTGCTGTACCCTGCAACGGTGTCCCTCAGCAGCTACCTGTGGTCTATGTGAAGTAATCACACACAGGATTATCTTTTGGGTGTATGGCTGGGAAACAGAGCGACTTGTGGGTGTTCCCAGTGGAATGAGAGTTCAACCAGATTAGTTTCTCTGGGTTTTGAACTCTATCTGCAAGTTTGGGGAAAGATCGTCAGCCTCTTAGGGCTGTAATTCTCTCCCCTGTAAAATGCAAGGCTAGGAAGGGGCTGCTTTTGCTGCTCTAACTCTGACCCGTTTTGTCTGCCACTGTGAGAATGGAAGAAGCAGAGACCACAGCACAGGTGGGCAGGTCTTTAGAAGAACAGGTACTTTTCTCTGATTTGCTGGCCCTCCCAACCCTACACTTGAAGTAGCAGATGGGCCATTATCTTCTGACTGCATACATATATCTTTTGGGGAAGCCACTGGAATTGGTTGGCACACACTTGTTACTGTTAACAAGTGGAAAGAGAATATCACAGCACTGTCACACTTCCACTCAACCGTGCCTGCTGGATAGTGTCTGTTTGTGCAACCTCTTCTTGACTTCCATTCCAACTCCTTACACAAATGAAGGTATCCACTGTGTCCTCTGTGCCATCTCCCCATGCCAGGTACATGTCTACTCTTGTACTCACGCCATGGTGTTTTATTACTATTATTATTTAAACCAGTGTTTCTTTACTGAGTTGTCTGCTCCATGAAAAAAGGACTTGCCTTCATTGTATCCCCAGGGTCTAACCCAGTGCCTGATCGCTGGGAGTCACCTAATAAATGGGTCTCAAGTAACTGAATGATAAGCAAGTGAATCCCGCACTGTTATCCAATGGCAAACTGGCATTAGAAGTGGGTGAGACAGCGCTAACCCTCGGCTCAGTTTGCTGCTACCATAATTCCTTCCCCATTACCTCCTTTTCTTTTAAGAGATGGCCAATTCCAGGTGACGTGTCCTGCCATTGCCTTTCAGAAACCGTGTTTTAGAGCCGCTCCGTAGCTTGTTTTGCAAAGGAATTAGGGGGTTTAATGCGTTTGTGTTGCTAAAGAGCCCGAGATCTGCTTAGGAAAGTCACTTTAGAATGCCTAAGTGCTGGTATCGTAATATTTATTGAGAACTGATGAATCGAATTCTTAAAATAGTCTTGTTCATGCGGCATCGCTGAAAGCACGCTGTAGTAAATCCCATTTGTCTTGGCTGTAGGGTTTCTGGAAGATGAATGGAAGGAGGACATTAGAGGATTTTGGAGTGGATTGTGTAAGAATGAATAATTTCCACAGAGATCCCTATTCTTAAAGTGACAGATGCTAGAAAGATGCAACTTACAAGAGCTTGGTAATTGCAAGTTTGATCAATTGGCAAACCCCCTAGGCTTCCAGACGGACAGTGTGAGAGGCTCCTAGCCTTGCAGCGTGTCCCAGGATGGGGATGAAGAGCTGTGGAGGCCACTTCCATCCGTGACCACTGACCTTGGTTGTGTCATCTGGGGACCTGTCCCTTCTGGGGCTGGCAATGGGGGTGGGCTTCACTCTTTGGGCTGTGTGAGGTTTCACAGCCTTTGCATTTGTCTCAGGCATTGGCAAAAAAGCAAAAACAAAATAGAAACAAACAGGCCTTCAGTGCTCAGTGAGGAGCCAGTTGCGGACTCAGGTGGGACAGTGACTCTGGGAGAGAGCTGGAGGGTGGCGTGCCCAGATCTCCAGAGCGTCCCTCCACCACCTGGCCAGCCCTGTGCCTTTCCTCTGCCAGGGGACAGTGGGGCTGGCGCACGTCTGCTCTGCCGAGTCCCATTTTGTGCACTGACTCACTAAGTGTCTTCTAGAAGGTTCTCGATACTCCTGTACATCTCATTTTATTTCTACAAGGGGTCTTTAAAAAGCCCACGGGAGGTACATATTATGAAAAACCATGCAAGGACTTCAGGGCTTTTTTTTTTTTTTTTGCACCCAAATAAACTGTTTTTTTAAATTCCACTTCCATGAACTTTTTGAAGTACCCTTGTATAAAAATATATAGTTTGCCATCCCACAGTTCTATGTGGAGAAGGAAGTCTGCCGTTGGCTCTTAGGAGACGAATTGCCACCACCATCCTCCACACATACAGACCCAGCATTGTGTGTGACTGTTAGTGTCATGGTAATAGTAACAGTTGCTGAAAGCTGACCTAGAAGGGCTGGCACTGGGAAAATTCCGGGGACTTTCAGAGTTACCTTGTAGCAGAGGTAAGAGCAGAATCCCAGCCATGCAGCTCCACAGAGAGCAATTCACAGTGAGCTGTTGTGTTTAAGCTTTGTCTCAGAAAGACAGGTTCTGATGGTTATCAACTTCTCTAATTAGAAGACAGGAAAGTTGACACCAAATGAGAGGGGAGATAGGGGTGTGGAAGCAGATAGATTCTGGTGCTTGTGTGCAGAGGGTGTGTGGCGGTGGTGAACAGAGAGTGATTTTGCCTGGATGCTGCTGATGTTTTTGGCAAAGCAGAACTTGATGCTTTCTCCAGAGAGCAGGTGAAAGTGGGGCTTGATGAGTGTGGCTATGGCTCAGACCAGCATGCAGATCATCAGTTGTGTCTTCAGATGGCAACCAGTGTAAGTTAGAGAACTGTCTTGTTCCCCATCAATATTGTGATGATCAATTCCTTGGGTCCTTGACTTCTTCCCGGAGGGTGGATGCTTGTGGAGCAGCAAAGAACTGGCTGATATTGCGGGGCCATTGTGAGAGCACTGGGATGCGTGGGACCTGATATACCTGCAATTGGGAAGCCTGGACAGAGAGCTCTCCTCTGCAAAGCCAGATGGGGGACGGGACAGGGACACCTTCACAGGGCACCTCCGTGAGGGCCATGCACCACTCTTCCCTGTCTCCCCAGTCATCCCATACAAATGGGGCAGGGAACCCACTCTGCATGTTGCACAGAACTTCAGGATGGCTGAACCAGAAGTGAAACAATTTAAGAATTCATTTACTTATTTTCATTTTATCTGAAAGACAGGGCTCCTTCATGCACAGGTTCATTTCCAAATGGCTGCAACAGAGAGGGATGGACCGGAACGAGGGCTGAAGTCTGAATCCTGGTACTCCAGGCAGGTCTCCCACGTGGGTGGCAGGTGCATAGGTACTTGAGCCGTCACCTGCTGTCTCTCAGGATCCCATTAACAGGAAACTGGGCGAGTAGTGCATGAGCCGGGACTCCAACCAAGCACTCTGATGAGGGATGCAGGCAGCCACTGAGCCATTGCCTTCCCCAAAATGTTGTTTTCTTTTTACTTTCTAATTTTGTTCCATTTTTCTCCCTTAGGATTTACACCAAAAGGGATTTTTTTATACATAGTCTATTCACGATTTTAGCAATTTGTCTGCATTTCTATTCTGAAATCAGCTATTATCCTTTAGAAGCTTTTCTAAAGGATAGCTCTTAGAGGATGTCACATAAAAATACTCATCTCTTTTCCATAGCCATAGAGAGAGCAGAGGTAGCTATCGCTACTCAGTAAGAAGTGCATATCGTTAGTTCCACACATGAGAAATCCTCTGATCTGGAAGGGTTTCTTCTGGTGATGTAAAAATTAGAGTGTTTAAGCAATGAATACCCTTGTCATAAGCATTTGACTCCAAAAGATAATTTGAATGGTTAATTTCCGTCTTCTTATTTTTCCAAAGTGCTAATAAGCGGAGTTACGTTCAGGGACGAGACTCACAGAAGTACATCTTTCTTACTGGAGCATTGGCCTGGCAGGCTGGGTAGTAAAGCAAGTTAAAATTTAAGAGGACTGAGTTTCTTCAAACCCAACTAGCTCCTGCCTGACCTTGGCTGCGCTGTGTACCCCTCTGAGTCTCAAGTCCCCCAGCTATAAAACTGGACGCCCAAGATCTCCCACTTACATGCTCCTCTGTGGGCTATCAGGGGAAGGAGCTACATAAACCAGGAACTTTTCATTCCCCATAGTTTTCAGCAGAGAGTTTAACTAGCTAGGGTTCAGAACAGATCATTCAGGACATAGGAAGTAGGATTTTTAAAGAAAGGTTAAAGCAGAACTCGTAAGAAAGCAAATATTTATATATTAACATATAATCTCTTTTGCTTCCAGTACAGGCTTAGAAATGCTTTTATAGGGGAAAAATGATTGAAATGCATAAGAAAAAAAATTTCAATCAAGAATTTGATACTCAACTTTAGGGAGAACTTTTGTCTTGTCAAAAATATAGTTGGATGATATTTAATTCTCCTGCTAATCCTGATAAGATTTTAGACAGACATCCCCCATGATCACACATATATTTTAAAAATACATAGCACAATATCATGGCATGTCCTTACTCTCTCAGCTGGAGTTGGACTGGGCCATGGCAGAGCTGTAGCTATCTGAGGAAGAACTGGCAGATAGGTTTCTGGATCAAATGGAAGTTCTCCTCATTTAATGTAACAGCCACCAACTCCCTGCTCCACGTCCATACATGCCAATGCCCAGCATTAGACTGTAAAAAAAGACTCCATCAGTGGGGATAGACATTTGACGTAGAGGTTAAGCCACTGCTTGGGAAGGCTGTATCTCATATCAGAGTTTTTGGGTTCAGGTTCCAGTTCCGTTCCTGATTCCACAGGAACACACTGGGAAGGCAGCGCGTGACGGCCCAAGTACTTGGGTCCCTACCACCCAAGTGGGAGACTTGAATTCCTAGCTCCTGTTTATGGCTTGGACCATGTCTGGCTGTTGTAGGCATTTGGAGAGTGGGCCAGTGGCTGAGAGCTCTGTCTGAGTGTCTGAGTGTCTGTGTGTCTGAATGTCTGTGTCTCTCAAATGATAATAGAGACGATTCAAACAGCGGTAGCACTGGTGACCCCAGCAAGAGTTCCACCATCTTTGGATGCAATTGTTACTTCATCTCTAAGAGAGACACCTGCTTATATTAATAATATTGTGTTGAGTATGTGTTGCACTCAAGTCTTCCAGTGAAAGCTTCTGAAGTATCTCGTCATATTCTGAAGGACAGGCGGCAGAGCTGCCTTCTGTTGTCAGTGGCTCTGCACATAAATGATGACTGAGGTGTTAGGGAATGGTGGGGACTGTGGTAAAGGGTCGGTTTTTGGTTGTATTCAGAGGAAAAAGAATGAACGTTCTGACCTCTTCCTGTGAAAGTTCTTGGAGATTAGTGAATTTCTTCATCCCGTATTTTTAGGAGAAAAATAGTTCTGGCTTCCTTGACTGATCAGTCAAGAGAAATGTGTCTCATGAGAACAAAGGTATTTTAAAACCTAAAAAAAGGACAACTCCTCCCCACAGTGGCACTTTCTGTGTGAGCATTTGGTGCCCTGTTGCTGATTCCAGGCAGCATAAACTTTGTACAGCTGACATTTTCTGACTCAACTCCTGCTATAATTGAAATTACTTTATTAAACAAGCTTGAATCATTTCAATTACTTTGTGGCCTGGAGTGCTGGTGGCATACATGATGACTACATGCTGATTAAATTAGCGCTCCTACACCCCAGAAAGATGTGCACACCAGAAAATGCCTTTCTCTTTCTTCAACATAAAGAAGCTCTCTCTAATTCATATTCGCTGGATAGATCCCTTTGGGTTGTGTATTAATATTCATAAGATAAACCACATAGCTAAAGCAGAAGATTAAAGTCAAGTCTCTTAATAAAGAAGCAAGAGTAATGACTACAGTAAAATCTCCAAAAATGCCATTATCCCCCCGAAGAGTGAGCACTGCTACTGTACATGTGCTGAAGCCGAGCAAGAGAACAATAAAGAAATGAATTACTGCAGTGATTTGGATTTTAAAATCCGCTGGAGAGGAATGAGCAAACACAAACACTTAGACCAGTGGAAAAGAACATCAGGGTCAGATGGGGGGCTGAGCCACAGCCTCAGGGCTGATTCTTACTGCTCACACTATTTAGATAAGAGAATAGATTGGTGCCAAAGGAGTGGCACTAACACGTATTCACACTAAATTCATTATATGGTTTTTGCTTGAGTTCAATCCTGAATTCTGAAGATGGAGGGTGACTGAATCACTCATCCCCTGTCCAGCTAATCCCTTCTAGGTTGTCCACTAGAATTTGTCTTTCGTTGGCCATCTGTGTTGACTGCCTCTTGATGAGATGAGAAACTGACACCTGCCAGACACTGCCCCGCCTTATGCCCTCCCTCCCTGCCTCCCCCAGGCTCTCAGCCAGGTGCTTTCTCAGCGACTGGGGGTCCTGCAATGGAACGTCAAGTCTCCTGCCCTCAGAAGATTTATATTCTAGTGGGAAAGAAACAGTAACCCCCTCAACCAACTAAAAATGATAATTTCAGAGAGTGAGAAATCTGTGACAAAACTGATAAGGGTATGGGGGTACTACTTCATTTTTTTGGGTGGAGGGGAAGGTTGAGCTATTTTAGATAAAGATATCAGGGAAAGCCTCTCTCTAAGGAGAAGGCATTAGAGAATACTTGCATGTCAATAATATAATAATTTATTTTTGCAGCCTGCTTTACAGTTTACAGGGAAGTTTCAAATAAAATATATCACTTAATCCTCATAGCAGTCTTGTGAGATCAAGATTACGATCTCAGTTTTCTAAATGAAGCTCAGAAAGCTTAAGTGATTTGCCCTGTGTTATAGAATCAGTGTACAGCAGGGCTTAGATCCATGGCTTAGATGGCAGAGCTAATTGCACTGTGACCGAGAAAATCAGGGGGTTTAAACAAAGTCTGAAGCTTGACACTACCAGCATCGTATTTGCGCAGAACTCCTTACACAGCGGTGTTAGGACCTGAACTCTTCAAAAATTTTATTACTCAATTACAAGGTTGTACATTAATGTTGGGTCAAAACCAGTTCATAAAGGAGCCAGGACAGTCATATCCATGATTTGCAAAGGTTTAAGAGGTGCCTCTCATGTCACAAGGCTCATGCCAGTCTCTTGTCTTGTTCATTCCCACTGCTAACACAGCCGGGTTAGAGGGTGATGTGGCAGCCATGATGTTGTCCTTTTCCTCCTCATGGATTTTGGGAGGATGGCCACAAACCAAGGTTCTTGATGCAATCCCCTGAAAGCCACGTGCGTCTATAATCTGATTGAAAAACACAATTTTAAAAGTGTTCACTTCTTTTTGAGTCATCCTGTGTACAGCAAGGTGGCGATGAATTTCTATCATTGTGTATATTTAATAAACCTTATGGGCCCTAATTTGCTGAACCGTTTGATTGCCCAATGGGGATTTTCTTTCTCCAAACCATAAGTACAGTTTGCACTTACTCAAACAATCCCCACACAGCAGAAGGCTTTTTTATCCAAGTTAAGCGTACTGGGCAGAGGGAGCAGAGGGCACGGAGGCCTGGCATCACACCCTTAGGAGGTGGAGGACCTGGTGACAGAGCTGGAGCTTGAGGTGTGGGGAGAGAGAGACCCCATTTTGAAGCAATTGGTGCCATGAGGGAGAGTGAGCTTAGTCTTAGGGTGACAAGGAAACGTGGAAAGCTTTTTCAGAATACAGATAAATCTACTTAGTCTCTTACCTTCTGCAGGTGCCATTGTCTTTGTAAACTTCTGTAAATTTCATGAGAAGCTGGCTTTGATTACCATGTGGGAGGGTGCTTTGTGCTCAACTCTGAAGCACGTTGATATGAGTAATTCTCCCCCTTTCTTTCTTAGCACCGTTTCTCTCGTTTCTGGCGGAATCGATAAGCTTTGCAAATACATATTCGTGCTTTCAAGTGTGTTTTTCAGATGCTCTGGAGTTGAGTGCACCCACGTTTCTGTGGCTAAGGGTGTTCCTTCCATCATTTTAGAGGGCCCCATTTTCCTTCCTCCCTCCTCTCTTCTTCTCACCAAGCAGCAATTAAAGTCAGCACTGTGCCAGAATTAGAAGGCAATAAATATATGCTCAGTATTATCATTTGGGGGTCACACTGTTTTCAGCCACGGTCTTGAAGAAGATTGGAAAATTGGATTTCAAGATTGAACTCTGACTCAACAGTAGGTACCTTCCTGTGGAGATTAATGTTCTGTTCTGTTTGAGGAAAAGAATGGTTTGTAAGCTGTGTTGGTCTGGGTGTTAGAGGAAGTTAGCTCTTGGGATGCTGTATTGGGTTTACCAAATAAGAAAAGCTGTCCTTCATTCTGCTAGGTGATATAGACATATAAAATGTGTCATATAGTCATCAGATATATTGTAGTGTCAGGATATATATTATATATTTGTAAGAGAACTCCATAAAGTAGCTGTTATCCTCATTCTGATCCAAGGATCCAAGGAGTCAAAGGCTGGAGAGGTTGAGAATCTTGTCCTGGGTCACATACAGAAAGTAGAATCTGGGCCTGAACCAGATTATCTGTCTTCTGTGACACATATTTTTTTTTTAATTTGTGAGTTTTTGTAACATGCCTGTGACTATAGACTTGTAGTTCAGGCCACCGAAGATTAGAGATGGGAAACGGGCACTCCCTTGACTTGCATCCTCTGGTCTGCTTTAACACAAACCAGGAGGAAAAGAAAGCTCGGCATCAGAAGCAATGGGTGGCAGGCCTATTAATGGCTGATCTGTACAGTGATCTGCCCTCAAGGAGACCCAACAGGCCAGTCCACTGCAGTGGCTTTCAATGTGGTAAGCCTGGGCTTCAGCAGAAGTCAGCTTGTGAAGAGCCCTGGCAGCTCTGCCAAGAGTTGGATCACTGGAAATGGACCTGCCCTGGAGTCGAAGGATGCCCAGGTCAGAGCCACAGATCTTATTGGCTCTAAGCTGAAAAGCCCTTCACTCAGCCCAACTTCCAAAGGGACCACTGCAGCTGAGGGGATGGTCAAGTAGGGTCAGCAACATTGCAGGCAGAACTGTAAATTTCTTGTTAGAGATGCCACCTGCCTTTACCTGGCCAGCTCTCCTCCCAGGCCAGCCAAGTAATGAAAGTCAACAGAGTGCCTTCCCCTAGGAGGTTCACACCTCCCTTAGGATATACCCCATGTGAAGAGATAGATAGGTCTGGGCCTCTTAACTTACAAGGCCTAAAGCCCACCAGATTATTATCAAGCCCCTTCTATCAGGTTCTATTTGCCTCTCAATCAGAAAACTTAATTGTAGCTTAGACAGCACCTTTCTTAGCTCCTCTAATAATGACTCTGTCCTTTGTTCTAGGCCCTGTCTAGTGCACTTGGGCCTCATTCCTTTGTAATCATAACCTCTACTCTACCACCAATGGCTCTACTCCCAACATGTGTGTACTGATGGTCCTCTTCCCCACTTAATGCTGTATAATTGTTCAAACCTGGTAAATGCCACTCTTAGGATCATTGGTTACTATCCTCACTCTGTCTTTTATGACCTTGTCTAAATATGATCAGAGTCAGAAAACTTGGAAGGCTTCCATAGCCTTGGCAACTCATGACGACAGCCTAAGATGGTTACTGGCGCCATAAACTAGAGTGTCAATTTGTTGGGTCAACAACAGGAGCCACTGTGCACTTGCTCCTCATGTGGGATCTCTGTCCTTAATGTGCTGTACATTGTGATTTAATGCTATAACTAGTACTCAAACAGTATGTTTCACTTTGTGTTGCTATGTGGGTGCAAACTGTTGAAATCTTTATACTAAATTGATCTTCTGTATATAAAGAGAATTGAAAATGAATCTTGATGCAAATGGAAGGGGAGAGGGAGCGGGAGGGGGGAGGGTTGCGGGTGGGAGGGAAGTTATGGGGTGGGGGGGAAGCCATTGTAATCCATAAGCTGTACACTGGAAATTTATATTCATTAAATAAAAGTTAAAAAAAAATTTGTGAGTTTTTTTTAACTTTTATTTAACAAATATAAATTTCCAAAGTACAGCTTATGTATTACAATGGCTTCCCCTACCCCATAACTTCCCTCCCACCTGCAACCCTCCCATCTCCCGCTCCCTCTCCCATTCCATTCACATCAGCATTCATTTTCAATTATCTTTATATACAGAAGATCAGTTTAGTATATATTAAGTAAATATTTCAACAGTTTTTACCCACACAGAAACATAAAGTGTAAAATACTATTTCAGTACTAGTTATAGCATTACTTCACATTGAACAACACATTAAGGACAGAGATCCTACATGAGGAGTAAGTACACATTTGACTCCTGTTGTTGACTTAACAAATTGACACTCTTGTTTATGGCGTCAGTAATCACCTTAGGCTCTTGTCATGAGTTGCCAAGGTTATGGAAGCCTTTTGAGTTTGCCGACTCCGATCTTATTTAGACAAGGTCATAGTCAAAGTGGAAGTTCTTTCCTCCCTTCAGAGAAAGGTACCTCCTTCTTTGATGGCCCCGTTCTTTCCACTGGGATCTCACTCACAGAGATCTTTCATTTAGGTCTTTTTTTTTTTTTTTTCCAGAGTGTCTTGGCTTTCCATGCCTAAAATACTCTCATGGGCTCTTGAGCCAGATCTGAATGCCTTAAGGGCTGATTCTGAGGCCAGAGTGCTATTTAGGACATCTGCCATTCTATGAGTCTGCTGTGTGACACATCTCCTGACCAGGTCACCCTTCCCCTCCTCTTAACCAAGCCAACTTTAGGTAACTTACCCTCTGTGAATCTCCGTTTTCCATGAAACACAGAAGTGACATCAAATTATAGCTTGGATGTTGCGTCAGTGGCCTTCCTCTTAGACATCAGCAATGATGAGAAATTGAACCATTTATAAAAGGTAAATATTTTATATTTGGTTTTCAGCCTCAGTTTCCTTCCCGGGAGACAGGAAAGAATTGAGTCTACTGGGGAGGCCTAGGTGAGTGATCTGATAAAAAGTTTGTGAAGTGCAGGCATTGGAGGCTGGGGCAGCTGGATGCCTATGTCAGCTCTCACACTAGGTGGAGCAGTATGGAAAAGCCACTTAGTATTTCTGAGCTTCAACTTCTTTACCTGTAAAACTTGCATGATGATGATATATAACTTGAAGAGTTCTGTAAAAATTAGAGATACCATTCAAAAGTTCAAGTTATCATTTGGTGTTTAACAGATAGTACCATTGTTATCATTTCATGGTAAGAAATGTGGATCTTGGATACATTTCCAAGCCATGCCAAGAGGATTTGCTGACATATTAGAAGTAGTACTTGGAGAAAGGGGGACTCAAGGATTACCTGAGGTTTTGGACTTGAGCTACTGGAAGATGAAGTTGACATTTGTTGAGAAGGAAGACACTATGGGGGAGTAATTTTGGTGGTGGTGGGTCAGAAATTAGAGATCGGTTTTGAATATGTTGAGCTTAAGGAAGGTGTGAGATAGCCAGATGGGGATGGCAAGCAAGATGTTGCATAAATGGTCTGGAATTCAGGGAGAAAAGAAGATGTAGAGATAAAAATTTAGGAGCCAACAGCATTCTAGGGGTCTTTGAAAAGTTCACTGAAAATGAAAATTGGGAAAAACTACGCAAGGATTTCAAAAGCTTTGGCAACAAATAAGCCTATCTTTATTTTTGAAGTCTCAAATCAATAATCACTAGATCTTTTATTGTGTTATTAAAATACCACAAGACATAATCTGGGCTTTTGTTTCTGTAACCAGACAACTTTTAGATCTCACTCATCAGCTAGCTGAACTGGTGGTCCTTTTATAAACAGGGATGCCCCCCCCCCCCAATTTTCTGATATACTCTTTTTAAACTATTGTTGCCTGCTGAATCAAAACAGCTGAACTTAAAATAAGGTCAATGTCATTTCCTTCCAGGGTTAATTCACCTTTCTGGGCTTGAGATACTGAACAAGCAACACCCGGCCTCATGTGAATCCTTTAGATGTAATATTCACCCAAGAAATTTCGGATTTCAACAAGGGACACACTTTCCTGAAAACAAGCAAACAAACAAACAAAAGACACATTGAAGGGGAAGCGGCACACATAGAGCTCACTTGTACGGGAAGCCCAGTGTGACCCGCTTGATCATACTCTGTCCATGACCACAGACGGTGCAAACAGCTGCCAGGTCCTTTCCCTTCCCCACCATTTGTCCACCCAGAGCTGCTGCCTTTTCTTTCCAAGGAGGCTGAGTTCCACACTGCTGTGATTTAAGCCCCTCTGCAGGGTTCCTGGGACCTTTAAAGGAACGGTGTGCCCCTTCAGATGGATCTGACATTTCTAAACTGTCGACAGCCTGAATCCTGACAATGGTCTTCATTCTCCCAGTGGACATGGCAAAGAGCTTCTTTTGCTAGTTTGTTTAAAAAAAAGATTTATTTACTTGAAAGGCAAAGTGACAAAGAGGAAGAGAGAGATATTCCACCCACTGGTTTACTCCCAAAATGGCCACGATAGCTGGGGCTGGTCCAAGCTGAAGCTAGGAGCAAGAAATTCCATCTGGGTCTTCCACGTGGGTGGCAGGAGCCTAAATGCTTGGGTCATCTCCCACTGCCTTCCAAGGTGCCTTAGCTGGAAGCTGGGTCAGAAGCAGAGCAGCAGGGACTCAAACATGCTATGATATGGGATGCTGGCATTGCCAGCGGTGGCTTAACCTTTTGCACCAAAGCACAAGCCCCGATAAACCTATCTTTTAATTACATTTTGAGTTCCTTCATGTGAATGATACCTAGAGACATGGGGCTGGGGGAGATCACTGAGGAAGTGAGTGGCCAGAGACAAGAAGTTCAAGGGCTGAACACTGGGCCATGCTAATGCTCGGGTGTCTGGGAGGTGAGGAGAGACCAGCAGAGGGGTCGGGTGGGGGAGAAACCAGAGAAGCAGGAGGCCTGAGAGGGGGTGCTGTGGAGTTAAGTGGAGAAGGGAGGAGAAGATGAGGTTTGGTAAATGACCACTGGATTTCATGTTGTGGAAACGGCTGGCGGCTTCGCTGTGATGACTGCAGTGGAGTATTAGGGTTCAAATCCTGAATGGAGCAGGATTAAGAATGAGAAGAGGGGGCCGGCACTATGGTATAGTGGGTAAAGCCAATGCCTACAGTGCCAGCAACTCATATAGGCGCCAGTTCGAGTCTCAGCTGCTCCACTTCCAATCCAGCTCTCTGCTATGGCCTTAGAAAGCAGTGGTAGATGGCCCATGTCTTTGGGCCCTGCACCTGCATGGGAGATCTGGAAGAAGCTCCTGGCTCCTGGCTTCTGATTGGCCCAGCTCTGGCCATTGCAGCCATCTGGGGAGTGAATCATTGGATAGAAGACATCTCTCTCTCTCTCTCTCTCTCTCTCTCTCTCTCTGCAACTCAAGCATTCAAATAAATAAAAAAATATTTTTTAAAAAAAAAGAATGGTAAGAGGTAGGATGTTCACAACTGTTTTGAGGAATTTTGCTGTTAAGAGAGAGAAAAAATGGACTTGTAGCTGGAGGGGACATAGAGGTCAAGAGACACCGTTTATAGATGGGAGATGGGGCAGTATTTTGGATAGGGAGGGAAATGTTATGAAATGGATGATTCAGGCACACAAGAGGTACACACAGAGCGGTAGGATGTTCCTGAGCAGGTTGTGGGGGATGGACTGAGGCAGGCAAATGGACAGATCAGGCAGCGAATCAAACAATTGTGCGAACAAAAATGGAGACAGAGCTACAGAGACCCGAGAAGCTGTGATGGCTGCCTTGATGGGGAGGCTTCCAGGTGCTCCGTGTGGAGGCTGGGACTGTATCACTGGAATACAGCCACAGGGCAGCGTGCACTGCTGGTTACACTCAGGAATGCATGTCCTGGCTGCCGGCTGACTACGTATCAACACCCTCCTGGGCACAAGGCAACTTCCACTCTTAAGCTCAATCCCAGTTAGTTTCCTGAGAGCAGGAAAAGTACCTTCATCTCTTCATACCCTCCTCTCGCTCTTCCATGCTCTGTACTCATTGGCTTATAAGATTTAATGGAAGTTACTCCTCAGGACTACGTGTGCGTTTGTAATAGGCCACAGTAACAAACAGAAAGGTAGAAAATCGAGCCTTTCGGTCATCGGCAGCCCCCTGTGTGACTGATGTCTGTGTTATAACCTGACTGACAGCGCAGTCTGGGTGACTTATCCAGAGACAGAAAGGAGCCTTTGTGGACACCTGTGCACCCCCTGCCCTCTTCCAGGGAGCCCCGACGTTTGCTGAAGTGCATTTGAACGCTTTCTCCCAGCTTGCTTGCGTTTCTCTGGAAGCAGTGTGCTTCCGTTCCCAAGCAGCAGAACATGTCTGTTCGGTTAATTGCTAGTTTTCTCCCAATGCCATCTTCACTCAGAGAGGGGGCAGGAGGAGGACGAATGTGGTGGAGTCCCCATTAGGAGCCTTGTCTGCTTATTGCCAGCCATGAGGTTTAGGGCAAGACCTGCTGCTGTCTGAGCGTCTGTGTTCCGTGCCACGTGTGGTAACACCTGTCCTGTTGGCTTTGCAGATGACTGTGGAGATCGGTTGCAAAAGCCTGGAGAAAGATACACAGAAGCTTCTTTGCTGGGCTGCATGGGCAGGCTTTCAGTGTGTCCAGGAACTTCCTGAAATTGATGGCCAAGCTTTGCACTTATAAGTTTTTCTGTATTTTCTCCCTAGATTCTTGAAGGGTTGTCATTGGAATCTCAAAAGGGTGGAGATGTTGTCACTGTAGAGTTGAAGTTATTTGTCCCGGGCCCGGTGTGCTGTATTTAAATAACAACAGTGTCTTCTGTGTTCAAGGACCACTGGGTATTTTTAATGCCATTCTCGTGCCACACAAAATTATCAACTTAAAAATAAGCCTGCTTTATCCAGTCCCACCTGTAGGTGCCTTGCCAGGCCCAGACAAAATGATTTCACTGGCTTTATATAGCCTGCAGGCCAGGGGGTACCCATCCCTAGCAAAGATCTTTCTCCCTCACTGCACACAGCAGTGGCTCCAAAACTCCAGTGTGCATCAGAGTCACCTGGGGGATTTGTTAGAACACTGATCGCTGGGCCCTACCCACAGGGTTTCTGACTCATTAGGGCAGGAGTGGGGACTGTGGGTGTGCTTGTCTGGCAGGTTCCTGGGTGATGCCAACGCGGCTGCTCTTGGGTCCATCTTTGGGGAGTCACTAGCAGACTCAGTCACCGCATATGCTCCATAGGTACATAGGTTATTGGACAGGCTTCGATTTTCAGGAAGTAGGTGATGTGTTTGTCCATAATGGTAGTGATATCTGCCTCGGATTTCTCTGTTGAAAAGAGAAACAGGTTTCTTTGCAATTTGGGGAATCTTCTAGGGCTGCCACAGCAGAATATCACCGACTGGGTGGCTTCCGCCCCAGAAATGTGTTTTTTCACCACTGTGGAAGCTAGAAGCCCAAGATCCAGGTACTGGGGAGTTTCATTTCTGGTGAGGCCTCTCTGGCTTGCAGATGGCTGCTTTCTTGCCATGTTCTCCCTGTGATCTCTGCTCTGTGTGCAGGGAGAGAGGGAGAAAGATCTTTGCTAGGGATGGGTACCCCCTGGCCTGCAGGCTATATAAAGCCAGTGAAATCATTTTGTCTGGGCCTGGCAAGGCACCTACAGGTGGGACTGGATAAAGCAGGCTTATTTTTAAGTTGATAATTTTGTGTGGCACGAGAATGGCATTAAAAATACCCAGTGGTCCTTGGCAGAAAATACGTTCTCCACCCATGTGAGGACACCAGTCCTATTGAGTGCGGCCTCCGGGTTATGACCGCATCTAACCATAAGTGTCTCCTTTCAGTCCCTGACTCCACGTATAACCATTTGGGGGGTAGGGTTTCCACTTGAGAATTCTGGGGCACAGAAGTCCAGTTCCCAATATGTGGTGAGAGCCAACAGTCTTCTCTCTTGAGCATCAGGTCACAGTCCACAGCTCTTACCAGCTCTGTTCAGGCCCAAACAGGAACACTCCACCTGGTAATAGGCCTGCCATTTCCCTGTTGGTCTCAAGTGGCTGAGCTCTGCTTGTCGTTTGAGCTGAATGGGCTGTTCCATGGAGGAAGCCTTGGGGCTCTCTGTGAAATCTTCCCAGGAACTTGAAAATCTGCCTTCTTTTGAGAAAAGAAAGAGGCTTCTGTGGAAATAAGGGCTTTTTGAAGATGGTGGATGAGGAGTAAGGAATTGAAATGGAAGTACCATTTGCAGATTGGATTAAAGCTTTTTTTTTTTTTTTTTTTTTTAAATTTTGTATGACCATGGCCCCAAGTCACTTACCCTGTTCCTTCTCAGGGGAATGATGCACTTGGTGTGGCATCTTGGACAGCTGTACACGACATTGGATGAGCATAGACATACAAGTACTGATGACCCACCTGCAGAATGGAAGTCTCCTGGGTAAAATCGTTCACTACTAAGACAGGAGAAACACATTTTTATTTTTATTTTATTTTATTTTATTAAAGATTTTATTTATTCATTTGAGAGGTAGAGTTACAGACAGTGAGACAGAGAGAGACAAAGAGAAAGGTCTTCCATCCGTTGGCTCACTTTCCAAATGGTCACAATGGCCAGAGCTGGGCCAAACCTAAGCCAGGAGCCAAGAGCTTTCCCAGGGTCTCCCATGTGGGTGCAGGGGCCCAAGGCCCTGGGCCATCCCCCACTGCTTCCCCAGGCCAAAGCAGAGAGTTAGATCGGAAGAGGAGCACCTGGGACTAGAACTGGTGCCCACATGGGATGCCAGCGCCACAGGCAGATCATTAACCTACTGTGCCACAGCACCGGCCCCTGTTTTTATTTTTTTAAAAAAAGATTGATTGATTGATTTATATATATTTTTACAGATTTTATTTATTTATTTAACAGGTAGAGTTACAGACAGTGAAAGAGAGAGACAGAGAGAAAGGTCTTCTTTCTGTTGGTTCACTCCCCAAATGGCCACAACAGCCAGGGAGCTTTGCCGATCTGAAGCCAGGAGCCAGGTGCTTCTTCCTGGTCTCCCATGCAGGTGCAGGGGCCCAAGTCCCTGGGCCATCTTCCACTGCTTTCCCAGGCCACAGCAGAGAGCTGGACTGGAAGAGGAGCAACCAGGACTAGAACCAGTACCCATATGGGATGCTGGCGCCACAGGCGGAGGATTAACCTAGTGTGCCACGGCACAGGCCCCAAGATTTATTTATTTATTTGGAAGGCAGAGTTACAGAGAGAGACGCACACGGAGAGAGAGAGAGGAGATCTTCCATCCCAGGTCATGCCCCAAATGGCCACAATGTCTGGAGCTAGGCTGGTCTGAAGCCAGGAACCAGAAGTTTCATTCTGGCTTCCCAGGTGGCACAGGGCGGGACTATTAGCAGGGAGCTGGATTGGAAGTAGAGCAGCTGGGACTCAAACTGGCACCCATGTGGGATGGTGGGGTGTCAGGTGGTGGCTTTACCTGCTATACCACAATGCCAGCCCCTGAAACACATGTTTTGAACACTGCACAAACTGTTCTCTGTGATAGAGTTGGATTTGTATCATTTTGTCTGTCTCTCACGAGTGCCATTTTTCAAAATCTCACTTCCTTGCTATTTTAATTTTCTCTGTCCTGCCCTCATCTTCGAGTTCTGTTTGCCTTTAATCCTTCAATACTCTCTTCTTATCTTTATTTGAGTGTTTGGAATGCGAAACCCTTTTTCAATTAGGCCTGGTACCTGTCAAAGAACGGTAAATAAGCATTGTATTATAGATTCGATTTTTAAAAGGCTATTTAAGTCCTATCAGCGCCAGCCACATGAATATTTGAGATGCCCAGGGACTTTCAGAGCCCTGGGACTCAGAGGAGACTGAAATGTCTTCATCTTTGTGATGTGCAAGAGCATGAAGACGGTTTTCAGTCTGTTGAGAGCATACCTGGCTCATCCAAGGGTCTGCAGAGCCATAGCAACACACAGCCAAGGGAGCTGGCAGACAGCCGTGGAGTGGTGCAAGCTTGTCTGTTTGCCTGAACAGCTTCCTACAGTGCTCCCCACACTCACCCCCTTTAAAATCGGCTGGGACCTCCTCCCAGGCACTTGCAGACTATTTTAAACAAGCCAGGGCTAGAGGATTAAACGTGGTGAAAAGCTGTAAATCCTGGAGAAACCGTGAGTGGAGAAAACTGTAGGTATTTATGCAGTCGTGTTGGTTCCACATATCCCCGTTTCTCAGGGCATTTGAATATTTTTGGTTTGCAAAATATTTCCACTTTTTTTTTTTTTAACATCAGAAGTGTCTACGTTTTTATAACCCCTGCTAAGGTGTCTTATGTTCAGTCCTATCTCCATTAACGTGGGTGATTTGGTGGTGGTGGTGCACTTTATGAGCTGTCATGGGATATACCATGGATTGCGTTAAGGCGAGGAGAGCGAAGGCTAGAGACAAATCATACAGTTGTCCGTGTTCCCAGACAAGTTGACATCTGTTTCCCTCACTTTTAGAGTTTTAGATGATATATGTGTTTGGAAAAGTCAAATGTTTGCCTGCTTTTTCATGCTTGGTGCAGCTGAAGACTGCAATGTTCTCAAAACCTACAACTACCAGCTTTTGAACACCCAAACGCAGTGAAGAGGAGACTTGGAGGCCTGTCCCTGGCTATGCCACAAATAACTTCTGTCCCTTTGTCATTTCTAGTTTCTCTGTTAGAAAGGCACAGTACTGCCAAGGGCAAGTTCTGAAGGCCCAGCTGTAGTCTGAACCCCAAGATATGGCACAGTGGGACAACGGGATGTGCAATCCCCAAATTGCCTGTGTGGTGTTTGGGTCACTGTATGTGAATGGCTTGGTGTTTTATTCATGCAGCTGTCTGTGGGAGTTTGGTTGATGTAACAGTAACACAATATCCCACTTGGACATTGACCATTCTTGAGAAAATGGAGCGCAAAGTTACAGGGACACTGCAGCAAACGCCTCCCCACCCCGCGCCTGTGGCCTTTTTGAATATTCCCTGTGTCCCATATTCTATGGGTTCAGTGACCAAAATTCAAAATTCCTAGTTTGCCATGTACTAGTCTTGGCCATTCAGAGTATGTATGTCAGCAGGGGGTGTTTGCAGGGATTGGCTCACCATAAATCCCAGGATGCTTTGTGCTGTGAGAAATGTGACCATGTGACTCTGGGTGCAATGGCAAACAATTTATCAGGTCACAGACAACTTGGGACTGATTTTCCTCCCACTAAAAATCCATACTATGTTTTTGCGACATGGAACTCACAGAGAGCAGAATGAGTCAGACTAAGGAGAAGACAGCAAGAGGCAAGAGGCACAGAGAGACCATCTATTCCCCCTGTGTAGTGCACCCCGCGAGGCGCTCCAAAGCCACTGAAGAGAATTCTGCCAATCCGGAGAGAGCTGCTCTGGGGTTAGAGAACTGCAGTTGACAAAGCTACTGTAGTCGAAATAGGAACGGTGAACAACTGGAGATACAGAGAATGAGAAATTGTGATGGCAACGAGCAGCTGAAGTGTGTGGTCAGAGAAGGGTGCCAATCACAGAACACCAAGGTTCAGGCCAGTAAGGAAGAACAGGCAAACCCAGCTAGGGGGAGCTTTTCCTACCCAGGTCGTGATGAGAATGGAAAATAACAACAGAGGGGCAGGTACTGTGTGGTGGGTTAAGCCACTGTTCTGGATGCCTGTGTCTGGTATTGGAATGTCTGGCTCGAGTTCTGGGTTACTCCACACTTTCAATTCAACTTCCTGAGACTGAGCCTGCAAAGGCAGCAGGTGCTGGCCCAAGGACCTGGGTCCCTGCCACCCACATGGGAGACCCAGATGGAGTACCAGGCTTCTGGCTTCAGCCCGACTCAGCTCTGGCTGTTGGGGCCATTTGGGGCGTGAACAAGCAAATCATTTTCTCTCTCTGTCTCTCTCCCCCTCTGTCACTCTGCCTTTCAAATAAACAAATCTTTAAGAAAAGAAATTAACATTAAAGAAATGCTGCAAAATGTGTACAGTTTTGTTGGTTTATGAGTAGCCTGCTTATCTGCTTATCCGCTTATCTGAAAAATAACATCTTAGGGTGTCTCTCATCCAAAATGCACTCTTCCCCTTATCGCTGGGACTGACTGACAGCCACATGGCTGAAGTTGTTGCCCAAGATCATGTGCACCCTCTTCCTCCATCCCCAAACCCTGGGAGCTGAGTCGTTCTAGAAAGAGAAGCTTCATCCTCAGCAAGGAAACTGGGCTGGAGCCAAGTCCATCTCCCTGTTCCAAAAGGGGTTTAGAAGCTATGGGGTTGGAGCAAATGCTGCCCAACTGGGAGAGAACGAGTGATGGGGCAAAGCAGGTGAGAAGGAAAGGGGCGTGGTGGTCCCTTGGCCAGGCACATTAGCAGACTGTACTTCTACATGTGTGGGCTGTTCAGAGATGGCCTTCCAAATGTCCTGGGGGGTGTCGTGAGTGTGGGGCAACTCTCCGCTCAGCCTGCAGGGGCCCCTCCACCTCCAGTGTGCTCCTTTGACTGTGGCTGGTTCTGTCCTGTTTTATTAGGGGCTCTCCTGAAGAACAGCTCAGTAAAAGTTTAGCAAAGACAACTACTATGGGATAGCAGGCTGCTATGCAGCAGACTGGCAAATGATGACTGTGTGTTGTTTGTTTACTAGGCAGCTGTGGGCAACTTGCAGTTAGCAAGGGGAGGAGCATCCTTTCTCGTCCATGGTTTCAAAGTCATCAGCATCAACTCTTCGATCCATCTATTTCTTCCTACCTGGTGCTGTCTTCACTTGCTGTGGCAGACACTTTGAAAAGCCCTGTGGCTGGCACTGATGTCACAATACCAGCATCTGCAGTGGAGGGTCCCAGAGCTTTGTATTGTCAGGGGCCAGATCTGAGCCACGTCCTCGCAGAAGTGGGGCCAGGAGACACCTGAGTAGATCTTCCTGTGCCCATCTTTTTCCTCTTCGTGGGACCCATTGGGCAACAAATAAATGAGCCAGCTCTGGCTGATGTCTTCCTTTGTAGTTCCTCACTCCACCAAAGCCTCCTCTCTCCTCACCCAAGGACATCCATCTCTCTGCTGCAGGGTGGCCCTGCAGGAGGGACCAAGGGCACATGATGTGAGTGGGGAGGGTGGCAACAGCCCAAATGCTTACACACCCACATCTCATCTGCTTGCCTTGACTCTCAGGGAGGGTCTTGCCCCCTGCACAGCATAAGAGGCAGCCATCCTCAGTCCACCCCTGTGATTTTCATGACAAACTTTGCAAGAAAAGAACATACAGGACAAAGGGAGTAAACCCCAGCTGGAAGTGTGCAGGACCTTTCTGCACCGTGGGGGTGGCTGGCCGGTGTGGCAGGCCCCTGTGCTACCCAGAGTGGCTAGGAGAGCTTGTCTGGGCTGGGTGTGCCCCACGTTCTCTCTGCTGCTGAGCAGGTTTGCTTCCCGACGCTCTGTTTTGTCAGCTTACAATTTTCTCCGGATAACTCCAAGCACTTTCTCCTTTCCTTCCTGCTTTGATGTGTGACCTTTCAACTGTTCATCGACGTGGTCCCTGCCTTTCTTCTTGTGAACCTGGGGTGCTTATCTTCAGTCCTTAGCTCACATCAGTTTTACTATTCCGAGTTCTCATCAAACGTATGGCAGCTGGAGGTCTTTGGGGCCTGGTTTCCAGAATTGAACAAGAAGGTAAAAAAGCATTTGGGTGAATGGTCCTGGGGCCATGCTGGTCAGTGAAGATGTTCCCCCATTCCCCCGTAGACTTGTCACGTCTCAAGGTCTGAGAAACCTGCTCTTCTTACTCTAGAAAGAGCAAAACGCTGGCTGCTAGGGGTAGGTTTTTTGGAGGGTGGAATGAAAACATTAAATTCAGGAAGCCCTGATTGGGAGAGGGATTCTGGTGGGCGCATTCACAGTGAGGGCATGGGGCTGTACACAGCTGTCGCAGGTGCCCCGGGTAACTGACTGCAGGTGTCCGAGCTCAGTCCCTTTACTCTGTAAAATGCTGATGGTTTATGAAGCGAGCATGAGACCTTTGAGCATGGCTCTGCCCACGTTGAGCACATAGTAGGTGCAGAACAAAGAGAAGAGTTGCTGGTGCTACACAGTTTGGAAACAGAGAAACCGGCTTCAAAGCCCATTTCTGCCACTCTAGTGATGTGCACTGCCCGTGGCCAACAGACTCTCTGTGAAGGACCAGCGAGGCAGTATCATGGGCTCTGCAAGCCATTTGAAGGCCACATACATTCTACCATTGTGGTGTGGACCTGGGTGTCTCATAGGCATTCCCAAGTGGACATGGTTGTGTCCTGATGACACTGTGAGTCCTAGCCCGACCAGTTTAGAAGCAACAGAAGTTCACTAGGACAGAAGTCTAAGGTCCAAGCATCCGCAGATTCGGTGCGTGGCAAGGGTGTATTTCCCTGTTCATGGATGGTGCCTCCTGGCTGTGTCTCCCATGGTGGAACAGACTCAATAGCTCTCTGGGGCCGCTTCCCACAGGCATTAATCCCACTCATGAGGGTTCCGTCCCCATGATCTAATCGTCTCCCAGAGAAGCAAAGAGGAGCCGTCTCTCCCAGCGCTTAGACATTTAATTGAAATTTCAAACCATTTGTACACATCACAGAGCATGCTTATCTCTTTTTTTTTTCTTTTTTAAAGACTTATTTATTTGAGAGAGTTACACAGAGAGAGGGAGACACACACAGAGTGCCACTGTCTGCCGATCCACTCCCCAAATGGCCACAGTGACTACAGCTGGGCCAGGCTGAAGCCAGGAGCCAGGAGCTTCCTTTGGGTCTCCCACCTGGGTGCTGGGTCTTCTGCTGCTCTCTCAGGTGCATTATCAGGGAGCTGGATTAGAGTGGAGCAGCTGAGACTCAACCAGCGCCCACATGGGATGCTGGTGCTGCCGACAGCCGCTTTACCTGCTGAGCCAGATCCAGGCCCATGAATAAATCTTTCAAATTTTCATCTAGAGAGGCAGAGACAGTGCCCCTTCCTGCTAATACACTCCTCAGATGCCCACAATGATATTGTCCTGCTAATTAATAATTTTCAATATTAATAACCCTGTGGGTTCTTGCCACTTATTCAGAGAAGAATTTTGAATACTGGCTTAAGAAGACCAGACAACATGGTAAGTTTTAAGGTTTTTATTCAATGAGAGGAATATTCAGGAAAGTCAGGGCTTTATTTAGGGAAGAAAGAGAGGTCTAGAAGCTAAGTTGGGTCCATACCAGGCAGAGAGCAGGCCAGGAGTGAGCCACGTGGAGTGAGCTTATGGTTATGAGCAGCCACAAATAGCTTAGCATGGCAGCAAAGCAAAGGCAGAGAGCAGGCCAATAGGCCATGTGCCCCAAAGGCCCAGGGTGACAAGGGAAGGGCCCACTGTATTCAGGCCTTTTATTTATACCCAAAGGGGGAGTGGTTATATAGTCTGATTGGCAGGTGGGCATACAGGTGGGGTCAGGTAGGGGCGTGAGATCACCTGGGGGGCGTGGTCTTCCAGCTCACAGACCTAATTGATTTTATCCTACCTGCTTGCCTGTATCATTCCCCACTCCGAGACTCCAGACCTTACTCTTAAGGGATGCCGAAGGGTGCAGAATCATCATATCTTTTATAGCTGCTTCCTGCTTATTAGGGATGTGGTACAGGCCCTGCCTGTCCTGGGTCTGAAAGTCTCCACCTAGCTCATCTGATGAATTCATTTTATGAGCTGGAGAATTTTCGGTCATCACCAGTGGCTGTGTCCCCTGCATGGTCAGTTATTACCAGAAATTGTTGAGTTCTGAAACATATAAGTTTGTTAATTAGCCTATGCAAAACCAGAACAAAGCCAATTACAAGCAGAGTGCCCTAAAGATGAAAGAACATATCTTACAGACGCCCATTCTTCTTTTGGCTTTTTTCAATGGTTAAAAAATGTAGAAAGCTTTCCCAGCCTTCAGGCCAAATAGAAACAGGCAGTGAGCTGGATTTGGCCTGGGGGTCTCAGTTTGCCAGCCCCACCCTTAAGTTAGCACCTCATATCCCCGACTCCCAGTTCTTTTTCCTGTGGATTGGCCACTGCCCCTGCCTTATTGTGGTCTCTTTATGTACGGTGTGCTGACCTTATGATGGGCCTGGCTAGTGACCTGTGGCCCGAGCCTCTCTCGGGACCCTGAGCAGCCACGCAGGGTCCCAGCCTCTGTCAGCCACACATCCATGGGGACGCAGCTGATGCTGACAGAGCTCTGTGTTGCTAAGCCAGAACGTCCGGCAGATGAGGGGCATGAAATATATTTTTGGCTTACAGGATGCAAGTTAGAGGCAACTGCGAAGTTTTCAGTAAATTGTTGCCGCTTTGTTATTCATATTAGCAATAAACAGTGGAGGGCCTGTATGCTCCGATGGTCTGGGTTTGTAGTTTAATATGATTGTAGTTAAGGAAAACGGTTTCAGTTGAGCCTTTTGAGCTTGCTTGAATGAGACCCACATAAAGAATGTCATTTATAAGCTCCCCATCTGTTAACTAATGGCAAGTTTGTCTCATCTTTGTCCTGGGTGCCTGAGAGGGAACTTTCAGGCCCCTGGAACTTCCCAGTTGATGGGAACTCTTGAGTTCTTCATGGGGAGCCCCTGCTGTCACTCGAGTTTATGTTAACGAGGTGACTCACAGCATGCCTTAGGTTCCCTAGGGAGCTGGCCATAGGACCAAGCATGCAATTAGTGGGTGTGGCCCTTGGGTCTGGTCCTTCAGCCCAAGTCTGGGTTGTGCCCAGTGTGGTGGAAGGGCGGTGGGTACTGCTGGCTGGCTGAGTACGTTCCCTGGTGGTGGTCATGCTGCATTGTGCTGGAGGGCCATGCGCCCTGTGGACGTGGAGGCCTGGAGTTTGCAGCTCTCCTACACCTTGACCTATGTTCCTGCTCCCGACCTGTGTCCTTTCTGGTAAAAGTTTAATCGTAAGTGTGATGATTAAGCATAGGCATGCACTTCACTGGACTAAGGAATGCCAGAGAACTGGTAAGTCTTTACTTCTGGCTGTTTTCAGAGGAGGCAGCCGTGGAATGTGTGGACAAGATCTGCACTGTGTGTGGTCAGGCTCCACCCACTCCTCAGGGGGCCTGGACAGAGCCCACAGGCAAAAAGGTGAATCCCCCCACTGCCCGTACTCACTCTCTCAGAGCTGGAACACTCTTCTGCCTCGGGGACACCAGGACCTAGAGTCAAGGGCAGGAAGGAATCATTGAGTGAGAACCACGAATTAATGCAAGAGTTGAAGTGACTCTTCAGAGCTAGTGTGTTAGAAATGGACAGCAGCGAAGATGATGCCAGGCGAATTTTAAGGATCCATCTCTGCAGAAGATAATGTGAAATATTTCAACCATGAGGAGAGACATTTCCTGTAGATAGCACTGATGACTTAAGAATAAGCCACGTGTGTGTCCACTATTCTACATGTCTAGGGCTGCTAGAGTAAACAAACACACACATAGGGCGCTCAGCTACATTTGAATTTGAGATGATGAATGTGTCATTGTTTATCATTTGCCTATGTTCCAAATATTCTATGGGGTCTGCCAAGCCCTTGAAGAGGGGAATATCATGGCTTCTCACCCCGGCTTCAGCCTTGACCCCAAAGCAGGAGAGGACATTCACTGCCTTCATTAACTTTATTCCAAGGTCAAAGGTAATACTAATGAGAAATACACATGAGACATACACTCTGCGCGGTGTGGACGGACTTTGATGTCACAGAACAACCAGATACACTCCCTCTTCATTATGTCCTGAACCCAGATGTTGCTGGCCCCTCTCCCGCTCCCCCATGTCTCCTCATAGCTGGCTTGGCTCCCTGGGCAGGAGGACAAGAGCCTTCTTGACATGGGTGGGAGACGCCTCCCTTGGGTGCTGTTTGTTAGGCTGTTTACCCCATTCCACTCCAGTTCAGCTCTCCTCATAGCCCAGCTTCACATCTGCTGGACCCCTGCACACTCTTCCTTGGCCAGACCTCAGAGATGGGGAGGGTAAGGTGGGGACTGGCAGAAAACTTGCCTTGGTCCCTTGGTGCAGATCGCTACAAACCTGATTTCCAGTCTTCACAACATTCAAGCTCTGGCTGCTCCACTTCTGATCCAGCTCCCTGCTAATGCACCTGAGAAAGATGCCCAAGTGCTTGGGCCCTTGCACCCACGTAGGAGTCCTGGAAGAAGCTCTTGCTCTTGGCTTTGGCCTGGCCCAGCTCTGGCAGTTGCAGCCATTTGGAGATGAACCAGCAGATGGAAGATCTGTATCTCTCCATCTCTGTAATTCTGCCTTTCAAATAAATAAGTCTTTAAAAAAATTTAAAAACATCTTTACAATAATGCTATGAAGTAGGGACTTTCTTATCCCATTTTGCTGAAGGGGAAAGTGAGGCCGTTGAAGAGATGCCTTAAATCACTCAATGGTAGAAACTGTTGCTTTACCGCTCAGCATATGTTGTCCTCCTGACCCAGAGTAACTGTAATGATTACAAGCAGGTCAATGCATCACCTACTATTGAAGCATCAGGTCTATATGCACCCTGGTCCAAGAACGGCAACATTTACTTTGAGAATGAGAATGGGGAACTCAGGAAAGCCTCACCCCAGAGTCCTTGTCTACCACAAAGGCACTCCCGCTCGTTCTTCTCATCCAACAGGGGGTCATTTTGTGAAAGAGTTCCCGGGAGTCATTCAGCATCCTCCTGTCGTCTGGATTTGACTCCTTCTGACTTCTTTTTGTTTCCTAATCTTAAACAAATCATCCTCAAAGAGCACCTATTTTTCTTTTCTTTTTTTTTTTTTTTTTGACAGGCAGAGTGGATAGTGAGAGAGAGAGACAGAGAGAAAGGTCTTCCTTTTGCCGTTGGTTCACCCTCCAATGGCCGCCGCGGTAGGCGCGCTGCGACCTGCGCACCGCGCTGTTCCGATGGCAGGAGCCAGGGGCTTCTCCTGGTCTCCCATGGGGTGCAGGGCCCAAGCACTTGGGCCATCCTCCACTGCACTCCCTGGCCACGCAGAGAGCTGGCCTGGAAGAGGGGCAACCGGGACAGGATCGGTGCCCCGACCGGGACTAGAACCCGGTGTGCCGGCGCTGCAAGGCGGAGGATTAGCCTAGTGAGCCGCGGCGCCGGCCAAAGAGCACCTATTTTTCATCAATTAATAATGGGAAGAAGACGGCGCTGACCTGGTGAAGCCCCAGGACCCCCAGGGGAGTGCTCAGTGACTGGCGTCATCAGGGACAATAGTGCCTTGTCCTTAATGGGGCTCATGCTGAGGAAGTTTGTTTTTATTGTTATCTTGTACATTTGAGAGGTAGAGAGACGGACAGACAGACAGAGCTCCCATGTGCTGATTCACTTTCCAAATGCCTGCAACAGCTGTGCCGAAGCTGGGAGCAAGGAGCTTCATCTTGGTCTCCCACGTGCAGGGCTGCAGCCCGGCTACTCGAGCCATGGCCACTGCCTCCCAGGGTCCACCTTAGCTGCAAGCTGGAGTCAGGAGCAGAGCTGGGTGTCAAATCTGGGTACTCTGATGTGGGACACGGGCATCTTAACTGGCGTCTTAGCCACTAGACAAAATTTCCTGCCCCTCCACAGGCATTTTGAAGTCCCTCTGTATATTTTTGTTTTTGTAATAGTAGTTTAATAACCATCTGTGGTAGCTATGGTTCTTCTTCTCTAGGCTAAATGACAGAGGCACAGAGAAGTTAAATAACTTGCCCTAAGTCACACAGCTGAGAAGTGAAGGAGTCAGGATTTGAACCTAGTTAGTCTAGATGTGGACTGTATGCTTGCAGTCATAAGTTGGACTGCTTCTTAGAGAAACTGTGATAGCAACTCATGCATCAAGTATTGGGGTAGATACTGAGTGTCAAGCATATCACATACCTGTGTTAATGTACTGAGTGCTCACAAGAATCCTATATGGCTTACTGTTATTAACCCATTTTATAGATGACAAAACCAAAGTACAGACAGGTTCAGTGCTTGCTTAAGGCCATTGAGTTAATGAGCAGTGGAGCCAGAATTCGAATGCAGAGCCAGAGCTTTGTGAAAGAAGCATCCCACTTCTCTCTGAGGGGGAATATTGAGGGAACACGCCTGGCACGCTGTGACTCCGAGCTGGATGTTGCTTATAGTTTGTGGAAAGAAAAGGAGATAACCAGGCAAGGATGCTGCAAAGCATTGCTCCCATGCCCCCTTAAGAGACCCAGAAATGATTCACGGCGCAGAGTGAGGCCCAGAGCTGCCTGCCGCCAGGATTTCATAGCCAGTCCCCATCCCCATGGGAAAATGCGTCCAGGAGCCCGTCCCAGCTTGTGGCTCTCCAGGGAGCGGCCCTGGTGCTCTTGTCTCAGTTTCTCCAGGCAGGGCAGAGCCAGACGGGGCAGCTCAGACAGACGATGGTGTGCTTTGTCCTTGAGTCACCAGGCTGAATGGGACCTTCTCTGCCCCCGTTTTCACACCCAGAGCCTCCAGTTGCAGATCCTGGGGGACCCCTCCTTAGTTGGAATTTCCCTCCGCAAGTTCTTCACTCTGAAGGGCAGAGACTCACCTGCTTTCAGAAACCACGTCTTCAATTGCCTCATTGTGGGAGGGAGAGACTGGACTATAAATAATTTTTTACACGAGCGTGTGTGTGGGTAATTATTTCCTCGAAAAGAGTAATAGCCAACAAAGTGTGCCTGGCGGGGTGCACAGCAGTGCGCTGGCGACTCCGAGCTGAGGCTTGGAGCTCTGTTATCGGAGGGGGAGGGATTGGAAGGCAGAAGCTCAGAGCTCATCCACGCGCCGCGTGGGCACCGTGCATCTGTGCTCTGGTCCCGCGCTGGTTTCCCATCTGCTTGGAGATGCGGTTTCAGGAGTCAGAGTGGAGACGGTGATCTATGGGGCTCCTGCTGATCGGCTCCGTGCTCTTCATCTTTGTCCCCTCTCACTCGACAGGTGCCAGGGACAGCTGAAACTAGCCACAGTCCTCTTGGGAGGGATTTTGCACCGGGATCCTCCAGCAGGGAGGTCCCGGGAGGTAGCCATCCGTGGGTGGTAGAAGCTGTGTCCCCTTACCCTGTGGCAGCCTTAACTTGCTGAATGTCGCCGGCCCCTGGCGGGGTCGTTGGCGCTAACATTGGCTTAATTTAGTGGTGGCAGAGCCAGGGCTGGGGAAGCAGGTGGAGGCCCCATGGACTGGGGTTGGCGCAGCTTCCTCTCTCCTCGCCTCTCTCCCACCTCTGCTCCTCTCCCTGGGTCCTCGCTCTCTGTTAATTTGTTCATCTGTCCCAGTGGCAGCCGTGCTGGCGCCCCGGCTGGGAACTCTGGAATCATTTCCCAGTTCTTCTTCCTTTCCTCCCACGTCTCATTAGCCACCACAGTCTGACATCTGACTTCTACACTTTGGGAAGAGGCCGCCCTTCAGCTTTGGAGATCTGTGCTGTCACGAGCTGCTCGGGTTAACACGGCTTCCTGACCCACTCATCTGCCATCAGCGTGGCCCCCTTTGATTTGGTAAAAGCAGATTCCAGAATGATTTTTCTAAAGTGGCATTTCTCAAACTTTGCTATAAACTCAATCACCTGGGAAGCTGTTAAAACTCTTCGTACAAACTGATGAGGTCTTTACTAATTATATACTGAATTGATCTTCTGTATATAAAGAGAATTGGAAATGAAAAAAAAAAACCCTGGTGTTAAATTGGAAATGGCATAGAAAATTAATTAATTTTAAAAAAATATTATGTAGGATCTCTGTCTTTAATGTGCTGTACATTGTTATTTAATGCTATAATTAGTACTCCAATGGTAGTTTTTTCACTTTATGTTGCTAGATGGGCAAACTGTTGAAATCTTTACCTAATATATACTAAACTGATCTTCTGTATATAAAGAGAATTGAAAATGAATCTTTATGTGAATGGAAGGGGAAAGGGAGCGGGAAAGGGGAGGGTTGCGGGCGGGAGGGAAGTTATGGGAGGGGGGAAGCCATTGTAACCCATAAGCTGTACTTTGGAAATTTATATTCATTAAATAAAAGTTTAATAAAAAAAACAACAACAACAAAAAAAACTCTTCGAGACGGGCTATAGGCCTAGTGCTTAAGACACCTGCCACTCGTATTGGACTGCGGGTGTGTGTGTGTGTGTGTGTCCTGCCTGACTCCAGCTTCTCACTAATGCAGACCCTTGGAGGCAGCAGTAATGGCCCAAGTAATTGGGTCCCTGCCGCCCATGTGGGAGACCTGGATTAAGTTCCTGGTGTGGCAGGAAAATTGGTGTCCTGGTATCAATGCTGATTTATGAGACTAGATGCAATGGTGAAAGTAGAGGAAATGGAATTTTATTTAAGTAAGAAAAGGAAAAGCTCCCCGCAAAGGGGAGGGGAGGTGGAAGGGAAGCAGAGTTACTGAGGTCTTGCAGTCTAGGGTATTTGTATGCCTTTAGTCGCCATCTCCAAAGAGCAAATGTGCTGGTTAGACATTAGCTACTATGAAGACAGGGCAGCCTTGTTGGAGCCTGTTCTAACTTCTTTCTGTTGAAACCTGAATCTTATTGTCCGTTGGCAAATGTTTGTTGAAATGGGCTTTCATCCTGATTTGCTTAGGGTGTACATGCTGGCAAAGGGCTGCAGGATGGAGCCAGTCTGGCCTGCTTCTAGTCCTAGGCTCCCTCACTGGCATCTAGCTTTGGCCCTAACCCAGTCCTGGCCATTAAGGGCATTTGGGGAGTGAACCAGTGGATAGAGACTTTCTATTTCTCTCTCTCTTTTTCCTCTGCAAATAAATAAATAAATAAATACCAAAAAAAAAAAAAAAACCAATCCAAACTTCTGATGTTCAGAACATATCCCACAACAATTAAATTAGCATCTCTTGGGGCTGGACCCTGGCACTGATATATTTTTTAACTTCCCAGGTAAATCCAATGTCCAGCCATATCTGAAATCATTGTTCTAAATTATGCATCTGATTCTATTTCTTTTGCTCAAAAATGCCTTGATGGCTCCCGCTAGCCTCTTGTTATGTGGCCCTACCAACAATGTCTCTGCACCATTCCAGTTTGACTTCAAACCTACTATCTTGGATCACTCACCATTCCTTATCTCTGCTCTGCCCTTCCTTGCCTCCCTGATTCTGTGCCTGTGTTTTTCTGTTCTAGGCTCATTCATTGCTTCAGATGGTATTTTTACAGTGTATTTGCTGTGTGCCAGGCACCCTGTCATGCAAGGGGGCGTACAATGGTGACCTCTGATTCTCTGACACCAAGGGACATCCAACAGTTCAATTCAGTTTTTTTTTTTTTTTTTGACAGGCAGAGTGGACAGTGAGAGAGAGAGACAGAGAGAAAGGTCTTCCTTTTGCCGTTGGTTCACCCTCCAATGGCCACCGCTGCCGGCGCATCACGTTGATCCGAAGCCAGGAGCCAGGCGCTTCTCCTGGTCTCCCATGCGGGTGCAGGGCCCAAGGACTTGGGCCATCCTCCACTGCACTCCCGGGCCACAGCAGAGAGCTGGACTAGAAGAGGAGCAACCGGGACAGAATCTGGCACCCCGACTGGGACTAGAACCCGGGGTGCCGGCGCCGCAGGCAGAGAATTAGCCTAGTGAGCCGCGGTGCCGGCCTCAATTCAGTTTTGATACTGACTCTGAGTCAGCATAGATTCTGCAGGTGAACGGGTTTAGTCCCACAAGACCATGCCCACTTCAGATGCCAGATGCCAGTCTCAGGGCCCACTTGTACATCTGACCAATCAGCTACAAATGTTAAGGCTCTCACAATTCTCTCCTCACTGCTGATAGCTCACTGAACTTAGCAAAATGCTTTACCTGTGTTCTTGGTTGTGCTCACTTTGGCAGCATATATGTGCCTACTGGCTGTTATGAAGGATGTGATGTACAGACGGTGACCTGCAAGGGAAGCCTAGGGGTGCAGCAGGGAGGAGTGGGGGTGGTGGGCACTGAATTTCCCTGCCTGCCCCAGGCTACCACCCCCAGCACAGCAGTGGTGTGCTCTCCAGAAGGCTGTGAGCCCCATCTTACGGAATTCTCATTCTGTAGGCAGGACTGATGAAGTCACTTGCCTTTGGTGATTGAACTTGGCCTTCAGATCTGCTCCCTATCTTGGAGGTCAAGAGGTGAGGTTGAAAGTCCCAACTCTCTAATCCTGAGTTGGTCTTTCTGGCGACCAACCCTCACCCTGAAGCTACCTCGGGGGTCATCTGCTGTGAGTTATCTTATTAACATATGAAAGACACTCATCTTTCAGGAGAAGCCACGGGTTTTTGTGCCAGGAGTTGGGGACAAAGAAAACGCATATGATTTATGATTCCACAGTGAGCAAAAACAGAGGCTGCTCCTGGCCTTGGATCTTCCAGACTTTCCACAATGTAAGGATGAAACTGTGACAGGTATTACAAGGAGAGGTGAATGATGCCGGGAGTGCTCATGGTGGGAGATCTGACCTAGTTAGAAGGGCCAGGTCTCTCTCAAGGAAGAAATGCTTGGGATCTAATGGCCACTCAAAATGAAATTGGACCCCCTACCTTAAGTAAAAAATAAAAGATAAAAGGGTGTGATTGTAATAAGAAACTCCCCTCGGAGGCGTTCAACAGGGAGAGAGAGGCGCATGAACAATGGCCCTATGGCAGGAGGGGGCACGGCCAGGCCATGGGCTAAAACACAAGGGCTTGATGGGCTGAAGAGAGAGTTAGCATGACAGTGAGAAGAAGTTGGAGCAGAGATGGGGCAGGCTGCATAGGGCACACAGCACATCCTTGGGCACAGTGGATGCCTGCCACTGAGGTTCACATGGGAGTTCACAAAGAGTCCTATGTTGGAAGCTTTGTCCCCACGGTGCTGATGTAGGGGTGATGAGACCTGTACATGGTGAGGTCACTGGGGGTCCAGCCCTTGGAAGGCATTAAGGTCAGATCTCGTGGGATTGCTGAGGTAGTTATTGTGAGAGTGAGTTATGAACTCTTTCATACACCTGGCTCCCTCTCACTCTCTAGCTTCCTGTCTCCCCCTCTGAGCTCTCTGTCTCACACACATTCCTGCTGTGGTGCTGTCCTGCCACGAAGCCCTTGCAAGAGCCATAGCTATGCTGTTGGAGCTGTCAGCCTCCAAAACTGTGAGCCGAATCAACCTCCTTTCTTTGTAAAGTACCAGCATCAGGTGTTTTGTTAGAGCAGCAAAATACCGCCAGATGCACCTGTTGAAGGGCTTCATTTTGAGATGGTGCTGCTGGACGTTGCCTGGAGGACAGACTGGAGAGTGTGTGGGAGATGTGGAAGTTGTCCAGACAGAGGGATGCCACTTGAAGGCCCTGCCCTCGGAAGTGGAGCTCAGTCAGCAGGAGGGAGGCACGTGTGTCGGAGCTGGGATGCAGGGTGTGTAGTTGTTGCTCCTACATGACAAAGCCCCCAGAAGAGGAGACCTTCCTGCTCTCTGGGCCGGGGGTGAGTGATTCCCCATGCAGGCATGGCCCCTTTTGTCTGTTCTCTGCTACCTTGGACCAGTGTCTCATTTCTGTCAAGCAAAAAGGTGTCTGGTTCATGACCTTGTCATCAACTGCTTATTGAAATGAGAAATGGCATATGGACTTCTGGAATCAAACAGCTTTGATGTACCATCTGACTCTGCTACTTCCTAGCTCTGGGACCGTGAGCAAATGACCCAGTCTCACTGTACCTGTTTCTCCATCCAACGCAAGGGGTCAGTATGAGAACTGACAGTGTTCATAAAACTAATTTAAAACAGTGCCTGGCACATGGGAGGTGCTGTGTACAAAGGTGCCTCAACACATTCGTCGGAAAATGGAGTTACGAGTTTGTTGTGGTGTAGAAGCATTTTTTGAAGTACCTGTTCCCTCTCTGTCTGCCCCCATGTTTGTTTCTCGGGAGAACCCAGACTAATATAGACAATGAGGAAAAGGCTCTCAAGCAAGGTTTTATGTTCCCAGTCTAAGTTTGGAAATTCTGCAGAAATCTGATCTACCATTGATGTACCCATCTCACTCCTGGGAATTTACCCAGAGGAAGTGAAATCAGCATATGCAAGAGTTATCTGTACCCCATGTTTCTACAAGCTTCTCTCAATAACTAAGACGGAATGTCAGCTGATGACTGGATAAAGATATTGTGGTGTATATGCACCATGGAACGATAATCAGCAGTAAAGAAGAATGAAACCCTGTCTTTTGCAACAAAATGGATGCAACTGGAAACCATTAGGCTTGGTGAACTAAGCCAGTCCCAAAAAGACAAATATGTTTCCTCTGATATGTGATAGCTAATATATACAGTATAAAAATTGTAACGTGTGAGTGAAATTGATATCTCAAGATTCGATTATTGTTAAGAGTCCTTGTCTATACTTTTGAGGAGCAATGGTCTTCCTATTGAATTCTTTATTTAGTGGAAGATTAAGCTTGTGATTATAAAGTAATTGGAAACATGTTATTGAAAAAATTAAAAGGAATATAAGAAAGGAAGAAGGAAGGAGGTAAAAGGAGGAGGGATGAGGGTGGGAAGTGTTACTATTTTTTTAAAAAGATTTATTCCATTGAGAAAGTAATTGTTATAGAGGGGGAGACACACATATACAGACACACACAGAGAGAGAACCTTCCATCTGCTGGTTCACTCCCCAGATAGCAGCTGAAGCCAGGATCCAGGAGCTTCATCTGGGTTTCCCATGCGGGCATCAAGGGCCCAAGTACTGGGGCCATCTTCTGCTGCTTTTCCTAGGCCATTAGCAGGGAACTGGATTAGAAGGGGGCAGCTGGAACATAGACTGGTGTCTATATGGGATGCCTGGTGTTGCAGGCAGTGGCTTTATCTGCTACATCCTTATGTTATGGTCTTAAAACTGTATATTTGATTCACACAAAATCTGCTCTTTTTATATAAATACATAAATTTATATTAAAAATCATCCCAGTCTAGATCCTTGGAGTAAGCAGTCATGACCCAAACAAATGGTCAAGGACGTCTGGTTAGTCCTCTCTCTGCCTGCACTCACCTTTAAGAAATGCCAATGTCATGGCTGCAGGGAGAAAGTTCTCCAGCAGCTTGGTGCTGTGTCGAATCCCAGAGACCTCATTTATCACGCCCACGGCTGCTCTCCAGCAGGGCACCTCGGAGGAGCTAGCTCCCCTTGGTGTAGAGGACGTGAATAATGTCAGAGGTGGGGGTGCTCCCCTGCCCGCCTCCCCTTGCAGGTCTCTGCCTCCTTTCCCTGCCCCTCATCCATCTGCACCCTGCAGAGTCTGAGCCGATTCTTCCTTCTCTTTGGAATTACTATGACATTTAAGGAAGTGAATGCTACAACTTGTGCTTACCACCGTGCGGTGCCCCCACCCTCCCGGTTGGCTTGCTTTGGAGCAGAACAGCATGGCTGTGCTTTGTCCAAAGTCAGACTGCAAAGCCAGTTACCCTGTAACAATATGGGATGTGGGGAAAAGCTCTGTGGGTTCTCCTCTCTGCCTCAACATTTGGTTGAGAAAAATGAAGTTGCCATTGTCTGAGCTGATGAAGATGAACTGGACTGCCTCTGAGCTTAATTGAGTCTCTGTTTGAGTAATATCCATGTTGGGCCCTACTGCAATGTTTGCTGATTAATGGTGAGAAGGAACAACAGTAACATCTGGACCCAAATCTGTTCTTGGCTTAGATGATGCTCATCCCTTTGAGGAAGACGATTCTCTGCCTCATTGTCCAAATAATCATTACTGGGTAGATCCGCTGGAACACATCATTTAAAATTTCAAAATGTGGGGAGGATAAAAGTTTCTGGACACTCTTTATGTGTTCAAGTTAAAATAGAAATTGTTATTAAAAAAAAGAAGTAGATTTTACTTCCTCAGTGGAAGAGAAAAGATGTGGACTTGTGAATTCACATTTCTTAGCTCCCGGGGACAGGCACAAAAAAGGGAATTTGAGCCTGAATGTTTTTCTCAGTCACTTATTTTTCCAGGAAAAATGTAAGAGAACCTTGAGGAATCATATAGACTTGCAAGGTAGTTTTACCTGGTTTATCAAATAATTTTTATGAATTTAATAGAATAAAACAGTCATGGAAAGTATTGTGATGATACAAGCAATACAAGGACAAGAATCTTTCAGGAGATTTTGTTTCTAAATGTTGACTGCTGGAATTGTTACACAATATTTGGGTAAATAAATGCAATATTCTTGCTTCTGTGCTTGTTATAACAGAAATCCTATGGTGAAGGAGTGAGACAACTAGTCAAACCTGTTAACAAATTACTTGGGTATTTTAACTAAAGATGTTGGTCTAAAGCTCAGCCACAGTTACAAGGCATGCGTTCAGCAGATCCGACTGTTAGGAGAGGTTTCATCCTAAGGAGCTGCTAGATCTACTCATATTATAAAACAGTGAACACAAGTAGGCTAGGGAATGAAATGTGTTCCGAGTTCAGAACTTTCATTTCACAGCATAAAGAGACACCACTGGTCAAAATAAAAATAGCCACTGGAGAAAAATGAGTGAATAGACTTATGAGATAATTGTTTTCATCCAGGCCATTATTTGTTATTATTATCATTTTGGTCATCACAAGGAGTTGGGCTGTTTAGATTTTTCACTAGCACTGGAAAATAATCTCCATCATAGAGAGTCTGTGTGCCTGACCTAATATGTGAAGTCTCCTCATCTATATGATAAAGAGATTTGTCTCTTCCCCTTTGTTGATGTAGAAAACCCATATTTTGGTCCAAGGTGAAAAGACTTGGTTTATACAGAAAGACAAGTTCAACAATTACCTTACATAGAAATAGTAGTTTAGTAAGAACATAGCATGTGTGTTGTAGAACAGGCAAAAAAAAAAATAGATCTTATTGCTTTATAGGGCTAGAATCTATTGTAATTTCATGTAGTTTTTCAGCAAAAAGTCTTGAGGCTCTGCTGTTCACGGGTGCTAGATGGATGTAGAATCTAAAAGTGAATTAGCTCTGGCCCTAGCCCTCTGAGAGCCTACTGTCTAACAGGGGAGATCAAAACTGAGGGTTCAGAGGAGAATTGGGTCAGCTCCACCATGGATGGGCACAGAACCTGCGCTCACGAGAGCCACACAGCAGCCGCTCAGCGTGACACAGTGTCCACCACTCTTGGGCACTGTTATTCTTTCCACTAACCCAGAGCGAGTCATGGCACCTTACTCAAGCAGGAGGTGTAAATTTGCCATTTGCCAGTGTTACCTATGTGGCAATCAGCCTTCCAGACTACTCCAAGAATTAATCTTCTATTAATCTTCTTGTGCTGGAGTATCCAGATGGCCTTGATTCTGTGGGATGAGATTCACCAAGAAGAACGTGTAAGAAGGAGGCCGAATGGCTTTATGTTCACTGTTGCCACATCCACCCCATATGTGGGCTGCTGGTGTGGAGCATGGCGTTTCATATTAATTAGTAAAGCTTCCCCTCTTCATGGACCGATTTTAAGAAGACATTTTCATGTCTGCTTTGTTGCTTTGCCTCTGTGATGGCACGGAGAGCAGTTGCATTTAATCTAAAGTGAAGTACCCTTTTAAGCAGAGGGTCTGTGTGACTGACTGAGGTTTCTCTTGGAGAGCACACATCCAGAAGAAATGAAATCAGGATCCTCAAGATGTCTTTACTCTGTGCTCATCACAGCATTATTCACTTCAGCCAAGATGTGGAATCAAGCTAAGCATCTATCAATGAACAAATGGATAAAGGAAATCGTATGTTTATGTAATACTCTACTACATGATATACATAATATACAGTGTTCAAAAAGAAGGAAATGCTGTCATTTGTGACAGCAGGAGGACATTATGATAATTGAACTAAGAGTGAAATATGCCAGGCATGGAGAGACAAATACTGTGTAATCTTGTTTATGTGTGGACTCAGAAAAAGTGAACTCGTGGAAGCAGAGAGAGATTGGTGGTTACCAAGGGAAGGGCTGGAGGGGCAGTGGGGGATGTTGGTCAAAGCCTATGAGGGTCAGTTAGGAGGAAACAGTTGTGGGGGTCCCTATAGTTGGTGATAATGTATTGTACACCTGCAAACTGTTAAGAGAGTAGGTCTTCCATGTTCCCACCACAAAAACAATAGTGAGCTTCAAATGTCTGTGTATATCAAAATGTTGTATTGTACATTGCACTCATGTACATTTTAAATCTGTCAGTTACACTTTAATAAAGCAGTGTGAATAGATGTCTGGTGGGCTCACATTTTCTGTAGTAACAGGAGGTTATGTGAGGTCACAGTTTTCTCTGCCTTCTCTGACTTCTTAGAAATCTGGTGTGTTAGCCGCTCCCATTCTTCTTTATCAATTTGCTTTTTGGCCATTCTTGCTCATTTGTCCCAACATGTGAATATTAGAATCAATTTTGTGACCTGTGGCTCTTGATGGTAACGTGTAGGAAATAGACATGAGCAGCTGTGTGTGTTGTGGTGCGATGGGTGAAGTTGCCACTTGGGATATCTGCTTCCCACAGGACTGCTGGCTTGCGTCCCAGCTGCTCTCTTCCAATCCAACTCCCTGCTAATATGCATGGGAAGCAGTGGGTGTCCCAGTCACCCAGGTAGGAGACCCAGATGGAGTTCTTGACTACTGGTTTCAGCCTGGTTCAGCCTGGGATGTTGTGGTCATTTGGAGAATGAACCAAATATCTCTCTATCTCTCCTTCTCTCTCCCTCTCTTTCTCTCTCTCTGACTCTCTGTCACTCTGCCTTTCAGCTAACTAAATAAATCTTTAAAAATGTAGAAAGAAAATATAGGTTAACAATGGCAACAAACCAACACAAATAAAAAGAATTAAGTGTGTAATAAAAGTTAGATAACTATGTCCTCTACTTTTTGAATACTGAATGAACGTAGCCTAGCTTGATTGCATTTGTTGATACTGCTATTGTTCTAGAGATTTCTACACTTATGGTACTCATTTTCCAAAGGGTTGGACTGAAGTGTGAGGTCTGTACATGATGACTGAGACAAGTTGAGCAAGACCTTCGAGGCTGTTCCTGTCTCCTTCGGTTCTCCGACATCTTCCCACAGCAGAGAGACTGCACTTCCTGCCTCATCCTGAAGTTAGTGGTGACTTTGTTATATGATCTTGGAGGGTTATGACTAGCCAGACTCTGCTTTAAGGAAAGGTTTAAGGGGCCGGTGCTGTGGCGCAGTGGGTTAAAGCCCTGCCTGAAGCACTGGCATCCCATATGGGTGTTGGTTCTAGTCCTGGCTGCTACACTTCTGATCCAGCTCTCTGCCATGGTCTGGGATAACAGTGGAGGATGGCCCAAGTGCTTGGGCCCCTGTACCCACATGGGAGACCCAGAAGAAGCTCCTGGCTCCTGGCTTCAGATCAGTGCAACTCCAGCCATTGTGGCCATCTGGGGAGTGAACCAGCAGATGGAAGACCTCTCTCTCTGTCTCTACCTCTCTCTGTAACTCTGTCTTTCAAATAAATAAAATAAATCTTAAAAAAAGGAAGGGTTTAATTCTGCTTTCGATGACAAATGCCAAGTGCCCATGAGATGCCAGGCCATAAAGACCAAAAGATCTTCCTAAAGCATAGGAAGAGGTTGGATGGGACTTGTTATATGGGGAGCAGTATAGAGGACCGCACTCATTAAAGACTCCAGGACAGGTGCTTTTGCTTATACCATCTCATTCCATTTCTTCAAGGAAACTTTTAAAAAGATTTATTTATTTATTTATTTGGAAGGCAGAGTTACAGAGAGGCAGAGGCAGAGAGAGAGACAGAGAGAGAGGTCTTCCATCTGCTGGTTCACTCTCCAGATGACTGCAACAGCTAAAGCTGTGCCGATCCAAATCTAGGAGCCAGGAGCAGCTTCCCAATCTCCCATGTGGGTGCAGGGGCCCAAGCACTTGGCCATCTTCTACTGCTTTCCCAGGCCATCGCAGAGAGCTGGATCAGAAGAGAAGCAGCTGGTACTTGAACTGGCACCCATATGGGATGCTGGCCCTGCAGGCGTCAACTTTACCCACTACTCCACAGCGTTAGTCCCTCAAGAAAACTTCGAGGGAGGTGTCTTATGCCCATCCACAGGTGAGGAAATGCACCTTCCTCAGGTGGAGAAGGCTTGCTGATTGGCTTTGACCCCTGCATGCTGGCCTGGGAAGCCAGCTCCTCCCAGGACATCACACAGCCCCCTGATCCTTGGTTGAGGAAGGGATGCAGGTGAGATTTTAGAAAAATGAAACCAAGATGATTTTAGCAAGTGGTGGCATCTTAATCTACCTTTCTGTTGATTCTCCTGGACTTTGAAAGCGCTTCACTTTTGCCTTGGCGCTCTGTGTCTGTAGCTGCTGAATCTCTGTGATCTGAGGCAAACCCATGGTTTGACCTCTCACGTTATTTTGCTTTCTAACGAGCCCCAGGGCACATTCTGATTGCATAGCCTTCTGGAAAATGTGCTCTGGGTGCTCCCTTGCTTTTCGAACCCACCTGTCTTATCTAAATTTTAAACCACATTTTATGTTTGAATGCCTGTGGTTTATGTCTTTGGGACCATGTGAAATATAAAAGAAAAGCTTTCTTCTTTCTTCCCTGGATTTTTCTGTGTTGTCCCCAGGAGACTAATTGACTTTCTGTGATGGGTGGGCCCCTTAAAAATCATCCTGATGCTGCACAGGTTCAGGTGGTCAGATGAAAGATTCCTTGGAATATCAGAAATGAAAATTGCTAGAAGTTTTGAGTCAAGGACAGAGTGAATAACTCACACTGAAATCGAGTTCCGGTGTCTTAGTAATAAGCGAAACATGCAAGCAGAACTAATGTGCCTTTCTCTTAGGAAATGTCAACAGCCAGTCCTGTATTTGTGTAGAAAACATTGCCAGCAAAAATGCACACTTCTCTGCAGCACAAGAGATAACACCCTGCATGGCATTCTTCATTTATAGAAGATCCTGCTGTGCTTCTTTCCCAGACCTTGGACGGGTGTGGCACTAGCAGGAGACAATGGAGATTTACAAACTCTGACTTGTCCAAGGTTACCTAATCTGATGTAGAGTTCAGATCCTCTGCATCCAACTTAGATGTCTCTAACCACACATTTGTGACCACCTGTAAGATAAGACGTCAGGTTCAGACTCACTGGCAGACTCATTTATCCACAGGTAGCACTTCCCCTGACCCTAGAAAATGATAGCTCTGAGAGCTCTTATTCTACTAACTTTTGGATGAGGCTTATAAAACATTCACTTTTCACTGTAAGACTTTGGAGAATTTAAGAGAGAGAGAAGAGGCTGTCCAGGTCTTGCAACCAATTTCCAAAAAAGTCTTATGAGTCTTAGTATCTCAAGAATGGTGCAGATTGCGCTTCTTAGCTGTGTGACCTTATACAAGCTCCTCAACCCTCTGGGCCCAGTTCCATCTGTGGATGAAGATAGAAATAAGCCCTATTGCATGGAACTATTGTGAGTGTGAAATAAGTTTTTCAATTTAAGCCATTTAGAATAGTGTCTGGGGGCCAGTGCTGTGGCACAGTGGGTTAAAGCCCCAGCCTGCAGCACTGGCATCCCATATGGGTGCCTGTTCCAGTCCCGGCTGCTCCTCTTCCAATCCAGCTCTCTGCTATGGCCTGGAAAAGCAGTAGAAGATGGTCCACGTCCATGGGCCCCTGTATCCACATAGGAGACCTGGAAGAAGCTCCTGGCTCCTGGCTTTGGATCAGCTCAGCTCTGGTCATTGCAGTCATTTGGGGAGTGAACCAGCAGAATTTAAGACCTCTCTCTCTCTGCCTCTCCTTCTCTCTTTGTATAACTCTGACTTTCAAATAAATAAAATAATTCTTAAAAAAGAATAGTGTCTCAGCAGAATCATAGACTGGCAGATGTCCTAAATAGCACTCTGGCCTCAGAATCAGCCCTTAAGGCATTCAGATCTGGCTGAAGAGCCCATGAGAGTATTTTAGGCATGGAAAGTCAAGACACTCTGGCAAAAAAAAAAAAAAACAAAACCACAACACAACAAAACAAAAAACACCTAACTGAAGGATCTCCACGAGTGAGATCCCAGTGGAAAGAACAGGTCATCAAAGAAGGAGGTACCTTTCTCTGAAGGGAGGAGAGAAATTCCACTTTGACTATGACCTTGTCTAAATATGATCAGAGTCGGTGAACTCAAAAGGCTTCCATAGCCTTGGCAACTCATGACAAGAGCCTAGGGAGATTACTGATGCCATAAACAAGAGTGTCAATTTGTTAAGTCAACAACAGGAGTCACTGTGCACTTACTCCTCATGTAGGATCTCTGTCCTTAATGTGTTGTTCAATGTGAATTAATGCTATAACTAGTACTCAAGCAGTATTTTTCACTTTGTGTTTCTGTGTGGGTGCAAACTGTTGAAATCTTTACTTAATATATACTAAACTGATCTTCTGTATATAAAGAGAATTGAAATGAATCTTGATGTGAATGGAAGGGGAGAGGGAGTGGGAAAGGGGAGGGTTGCAGGTGGGAGGGAAGTTATGGCGGGGGGAAGCCATTGTAATCCATAAACTGTAATTTGGAAATTTATATTCATTAAATAGAAGTTTAAAAAAGAATAGCGTCTGACACCTAGTCACACTCAATGAATTTTGGACATGATTATTTTTAAATAAAATGAATTTATTTTTTACATTGTCATTAATGTAAGCAGAATGAGTAATTTATAGGAGCATTAACAGAGTGCCAAGTATCTGTAAGGGAATTTAGTAAAAACATTGTCCAACAAAATGATATTTACAAATAATATAAAAAATGACAGGGTCTTCAATGAAGAAAATCAAGGCACTTAACAGAGGAATAATAAAGGAGAATCACCAGTGTCTAGAACTACAGTAGGAAAATCCCAACTCAGTAATATCTATAGTCTCATAGAATTCAAAAGTAGTAAAGTATAGGTGAGCTTCCAAGGAGAAGAGCGTACACTGGCACATGCAAGTTCTAAGAATCGATGCATTTGAAACTTACCAGGACAAGAATAGTCGCAGAGGCATTAACTATGTAATCGAAGAGCAATCCAGTCCCCTCAGGCTCACAGTGCTAGGATGGTCCCACACTAAGACCTGAGGATAGACAAAGGTGATCGTAATACATTCAAAGACAAACCAGCAGATAAGAAGGGGATGCCAGCCTGATGATATAAATTATGTTGAGATTGCTGTGAGTGGAACTGGATAATTTGATAGGAGCAATAATCGCACAACAAACAGTCAAAAGAGAAGTTTGTGAAATAGTCCATTAAAATTGTACTTAAAATGAAAGACGTGAATATAAGTACATGACTAAAAGTTTTTATTACCTACAAGAATAATCTAGTAGAATAATCACAGATCGTTAGAACTATAGTAGTATAGTATTCTTTTTATTTTATTTTGTTTTAAAATTTATTTTTTAAGGAATACACATTTTATAAGTACAACTTTTGGAATATAGTTATTTTTCCCACCATACCAGCCCTCCCACTCCTCCTCCTCCTCCTCCTCCTCCTCCCTCTCCCCTTGCCATTGCCATTTGTCATTACGATTCATTTTCTTTCTTTTTTTTTTTTAATCTGACAGGTAGAGTTATAGACAGTGAGAGAGAGAGAGACAGAGAGAAAGGTCTTCCTTCCATTGGTTCACCCCCAAAATGGCCACCACGGCTGGCACTGTGCCAATCTGAAGCCAGGAGCCAGGAGCCAGGAGCCAGGTGCTTCTTCCTGGTCTCCCATGGGGTGCAGGGCCCAAGCACTTGGGCCATCCTCCACTGCCCTCCCAGGCCACAGCAGAGAGCTGGACTGGAAGAGGAGCAACTGGGACTAGAACCTGGCGCCCATATGGGATACTGGTGCCACAGGTGGAGGATTAACCAAGTGAGCCATAGCGCTGGCCACAATTCATTTTCAATTAACTTTGTACACAGAAGACAACTTGTGTACACACACATACACACACAAAAAACTGTTTGAGAACTGATTTTACAATTAACTCTCAATAAAAGTCACTGATGACAGAGGTCCTGCATGGGGAATTTGTGCACAGTGACTCCTGTTGTTATTTTAACAATTAACACACTCTTATGTATGTCAGTGACCACCCAAGACTCTTGAAATGAGCTACTAGGCTGTGTAAGCATTTTGAGTCCACAAACTGCATCAGTATTGGACAAGACCATAAGCAAAGTGGAAGTTCTCTCCTCCCTTTAGAGAAAAGTACATCCTTCTTTGATGGCCACTTTTTTTCCACTGGGGTCTCACTCACAGAGATCCTTCATGTAGGACTTTTTTTTGCCACAGAGTCTTGGCTTTCCATGCCTGAAATGCTCTCACTGGCTTTTCAGCCAGACCAAGAAGCCTTGAGGGCTGATTCTAACGTCAGAGTGTTACTTTAGCAATTGTCATTCTATGAGTCTGCTGTGTGGACTACTTCCCATCTTGGACAGTCTCTCCTCTCCTTTTTAATGCTATCTATTATTATTACCAGGCACTTGATCCTATTTATATGATCTCTTTAACACTTAACCCTATCTATATGTTTTTATCTATATGTTCACTTTAACACTTAATATGATCACTCTAACAATTAAGATGGCATTTTTGCCACCAAGTTTAATTGGATTTGGAGTCACATGATAAGTTTTTAAACTGTACCCTTAGACGTAAGTCCATAGGGATGTATGCAGAACTATTACAACTTTACAGTTACAATATTCCTCCTCTCTCTCTTATTCCCACTCTTATTTTTTAACTGAGATCTATTTTCAATTGACTTTATACACATATACACTTTATGTTAAGAGTTCAACAAACAGTATAAAGAAAAAAAAGATGAAAAAACAAAACGAAATTGTTCCTTGACAGTCAAGACAAAGGCAGCTCAAGTTACCCCTTCTTGAAGTGTCAATTTCATTTCTACAGTTTTCATTTTAGGTGCTCTATTAGTTCTTACAGATCAGGGAGGATATATGCTATTTGCCCTTTTGGGAGTGGCTTATTTCACTAAGTGTGATGTTTTCTAGATTCATCCATTTTGTTGCAAATGACCAGATTTCATTTTTTTAATCACTGTGTAGTATTCTATAGTGTACATATCCCATAATTTCTTTATCCCATCTTCAGTTGATAGGCATTTAGGTTGATTCCATGTCTTAGCTATTGTGAATTGAGCTGCAATAAACGTAGGGGTACAGATAACTCTTTTGTTTGCTGATTTCATTTCCCTTGGGTAAATTCCCAGGAGAGGGATGGCTGGGTCATATAGTATTCAGACTTCTCTATTCAGATTTCTGAGGTATCTCCATACTGTCTTCCATACTGGCTTTACCAGTTTCCATTCCCCCCAACAGTAGGTTAGGGTGCCTTTTTTCCCACATTCTCACCAGCATCTGTTTGTTGATTTCTGTATGAAAGCCGTTCTAACTGGGGTGAGGTGAAACTTCATTTTGGTTTTGATTTGCATTCTCTGACACCTAGTGATCCTGAACATTTTTTCATGTGTCTGTTGGCCATTTGGATTTCCTCTTTTGAAAAATGTCTGTTTAAGTCCTTGGCCCATCCCTTACTGGGTTGTTTGTTTTGTGGTTGTTGAGTTTCTTGATCTCTCCATATATTCTGGTTATTAATCCTTTATCAGTTGCATAGTTTGCAAATAGTTTCTCCCATTCTGTTGATTGCCTCTTCTGTTTCCTGACTGTTTATTTTGCCACACAGACACTTTTCTTTTCTTTTCTTTTTGACAGGCAGAGTGGACAGTGAGAGAGAGACAGAGAGAAAGGTCTTCCTTTGCCGTTGGTTCACCCTCCAATGGCCGCTGCGGCCTGCGCGCTGCGGCCGGCGCACTGCGCTGATCTGATGGCAGGAGCCAGGTGCTTCTCCTGGTCTCCCATGGGGTACAGGGCCCAAGCACTTGGGCCATCCTCCACTGCACTCCCTGGCCATAGCAGAGAGCTGGCCTGGAAGAGGGGCAACCGGGACAGAATCCGGCGCCCCGACCGGGACTAGAACCCGGTGTGCCTGTGCTGCAAGGCGGAGGATTAGCCTGTTGAGCCATGGCGCCGGCCCATAGACACTTTTCAATTTGAAGTAATCCCAGTTGTTAATTTTGGCTTTGGCCTCCTGTGCCTCTGGCGTGTTTTCCAAGAAGTCTTTGCCTGTGCCAATATCTTGCAGGGTTTCTCCAATGTTCTCTAATAATTTGATGGTGTCAGGTCATAGATTTAGATCTTTAATCCATGTTGAGTAGATTTTTGTGTAAGGTGTAAGGTTGGGGTCTTGCTTCATACTTCTTCATGTGGAAATCCAGTTTTCCCCAGCATCATTTGCTGAAGACACTATCCTTCAACAAGGAGATTGGTTTTAGCTCCTTGGTCAAATATAAGTTGCTTGTAGATGTTTGGATTGGTTTCTGGTGTTTCTATTCTGTTCCATTGGTCTATCCATCTATTTTTGTACCAGTACTAGGCTACTTTGATTATAATTGCCTTGTAGTATGTCTTGAAATCTGGTATTGTGATGCCTCCAGCTTTGTTTTTGTTGTGTAAGATTACTTTAGCTATTCGAGGTCTCCTGTGCCTCCATATGAATTTTAGCATTATTTTTTCTAGATCTGATAAGAATGACTTTGGTATTTTGATTGGTATCACATTGAATCTGTGAATTGCTTTTGGATGAATTGACATTTTGATGATATTGATTCTTCCAATCTATGAACATGGAAGATTTTTCCATTTTTTGTATCTTCTATTTCTTTCTTTAATGTTTTATAATTCTCATCATAGAGATCTTTGACATCCTTGGTTAAATTTATACCAAAGTATTTGATTTTTTAATAGCTATTGTGAATGGGATTAATCTTAGAAGTTCTTTCTCAGTCATGGCAATGTCTGTGTACAAAAAGGCAGTTGAATGTTTGTGTATTGATTTTATATTATTCAACTTTACCAAACTCTTCTATGATTTCCAATAGTCTCTTAGTGGAGATTTTTGAATCCTCTATATATAGAATCATATCATCTGCAAATAGGGATAGTTTGACTTTTTTCTTCCCAATTTGTATCCCTTTGATTTCTTTTTCTTGCCTAATGGATCTGGCTGAAACTTCCAGGACTATATTGAATAACAATGGTGAGAGTGGGCATCCCTGTCTGGTACCAGATCTCAGTGGGAATGCTTCCAACTTTTCCCCATTCAGTATGATGCTGGCTATGGGTTTGTCATAAATTGCCTTGATTGTGTTGAGGAATGTTCCTTCTATACGCAAGTTGCTTAGAATTTTCATCATGAAAGGGTGCTGTATTTTATCAAATGCTTTCTTTGCATCTATTAGTTTAACATTCTTAACCATTGGTTTAACAAAGACATCACACATTGTTTGAGAAAAACTTCTTCGTAGCAATACTATTGCAGACAAAGCTATTGGCATTCAGTAAATGCTCAATAAATGGACCTGAAGCAAGTTAAGGAACAAGGAAGACAGGAAGACAAACTACTGAGTTCAAGGTTTTTAGGGGGGCAGGCCTGGATGACAATGAAAAAGCATTGGAAGTAAGTTCCCTGCAAACTCACCGACACAGTGACCTCCATTCGGCTGAATGCTAAACCTCTTCTGATCCCAGACTCTGCAAAGTTTATCACCATCCATCACAAAAATGCCAGCGAGCCACTGGGCTGTGACTTGTGTTGTCCCTCAGAGCTGGCACCAGTGATGACCTGGGTTGCTGCCTCTCTGAGCAGGTTTGAACCAGCAACCCCAGCCACTCACCTGCACATTTTTCAGTCTTTTGGGTGCCTGCTGTAATGAATGGACTCACAGGCACTTCCCTCAGCAGTGGTGACAGCTGTGGCTTTTAGGGAGAATGTTCAAAAGCACATTCACAGTGGTGTGAGGCCAGGCGTGTAAGTAAATGTGAATTAAGTCATCACATTCTGGCTAATCTCTAAAGAGAAGCGGCTGCCTTGGAGAAGCTAAGAAAAAAGAAAAGAGGGGATTACATTATTTGCATGCAGCCCAACTAAATGCTAAGTTTGCCTTTAGGGCAAAGTCTTTGTAGTAGTTCCTACCAGGTCTGGAAACAAGGGACTGTGCTCCTCCTGGCTAAGATTAAGGGCTCAGCTGCTGGGGTCTTCAGAACAAGGTTCTAACTGGTCTTTGAAGAGGAAAAGACTTTTGCAGGTAGGGACCGCTGCAATAAGGCTTACCCTGGCACTGTGGCGGGAATGAGATGAGGAGGGATGCTTTGCTTTTCTCGGAGTGATTAGGCTCTGGAGACCTGGGGAGTAATTACCTTTCCGGTAAAGAAGTCAGAGTAAGTAACTGTAAACAGGAAGACCCTGCTCAGCCTACCTCCTTGAAGACTCCAATGCCTGTTCCCTGCGTGTGGGTTCACACAATTCTTCCGCTTAAAACGTACAACATGGGCGCGCCTAAAGGGAGATTGTAAAGTACTTTAGAGGGAATTCTGATGACAGTCCCGTAGGTAGGACCTTTTATTCTTTAATAAAATTCTTGATGACTACGCATTTGTTTCGCATTAAAGGGGGAGTATTTATTACTTCCTGGCCGTCAGCCCCAAAGTTACCTTGATTTGCTTTTCCCTTACTCTAACCTCTTCTGTAGGATATCAAAATGTGTGATGATACTAATAGCAATAACCATAAAGACAATACTTCAAACAATATATATATATATGTTTATTTGAGAGATGGGGAGGGAGAGAGATAAAGAGACATAAATAGAAAGGCCTCATCCATCCATTGGTTTGCTTCTCATATGCCTGCAATGGTGGCCTGGGTCAGTGTTGAAGCCAGGAGCTAAGATTGCAATCTGGGTCTCCCATGGAGGTGGCAGGGACTGAATCCCTGGAGCCATCACCATTGTCCCCATGGTCTGCATTAACAGACAGCTGGTGTCACGAGCTGCAGCCAGATGTTGCATCCAGGCGATGTGGAACTCTGGTGTCTTAATTGGTGTTTGAAATGTCAGGCTAAATGTGCACCCAATAATAGTTTTAAAAATAGCTATGAAAGAGTGCTTACTTTGTGCCAGCACTTCCCTTTACACATATTTCATTTATTTCTCACAATAGTCTTTTTTTAAAAAAAGATTTATTTATTTATTTAAAAAGCAGTGTTAGAGAGAGGCAGAGGCAGAGAGAGAGGTTTTCCATCCGCTAGTTCACTCCCCAGATGGCCACAATGGCTAGAGCTGGTCTTATCCAAAGATAGGAGCCAGGAGAGTCTTCCGGATCTCCCACATGGGTACAGGGGCCCATGGTCTTGGGCCATCTTCCACTGCTTTCCCAGGCCATAGCAGAGAGTTGGATCTTACGTGGAGCAGCTGGGACTTGAACTGTTGCCTATATGGGATGCTGGCACTGCAGGCAGTGGCTTACCCACTATGCCACAGCACCAGTCCCTCACAATAGTCTGAAGAGGTAGATGCTTTCATGAACTCATTCTAAAGATGCAGGGAATTTAAATAACTTGTTACATCTAGTTTAGTTTGTTTGAAGTGTCTTCAAAAAGTTCATGGAAAATGCATTTCACGGAAAAGGAATATGATGAAAAACAGTGCATATATTTCAAACTATTTTTCAACAAAACAAACTTCCCTTTTTGTTCCCTTCTCTGTGAATGTTTAGAAATACCTCTGTAGAGTTCAGATCCAAGCCAGCTAATAATTACTACCTATTCTGACCACTGTTCCTACTATTCCTAGTACTGTTGCTCCTTCTGGTACCACCACCACCTACTACTACCACTGTTGCTATTGCCACTGCTCCTGCTTTTACTTTTGCACCTACTATTGCCACCACTACCACCACCACTGCCTCTAATACCACTTATTACTACTACCATTCCTGCCGTGTCTACCATGGCTGTTACTATCAATTGCTGTTACTGCTGCTACTATCATTACTACTGCGATTGCTGCCAGTCACTGCTGCTGCTGCTACTAGCACTGTAACTATCATGATGGCCACTGCCGCTCTGCTGTGACAAGTGCCACCCCCGCCATTGACATGACCGCAGCGCTGTGACAGCCACCACTGTGCTACTCACTGCTAGAAATGAGCATTAAAGCTCAGGAGTAATTGGGAGGCCCCGTTTGTTAATGATTCCTGACAAAGTCTCCCTCCCTCCTGTGAAGGAGCCCTGGTGACAGGTGAAGAGACTAGAGGTTTGGGCACGGCCACACCCAACTGACGGATGACTACATGGGCCATCAGCACTGCCTCCCAGGGTCTGCATTAACAGAAAGCTGCAGTCCAAAGCTGGAGCTGGATTTGAACCCAGGCACTCTGATGTACAACGCTGGCATAGTAACCACTAGGTTCAGTACTCTGCTCACAAGCAGTCTTGAACTGTGTTTGAGATGAATGAATGACAAAGTTCAGTTGTCCTCTGCCTCAGGGGGTGCTGATGTGAGTGGTCTCTCAGCAGGGACAGTCTCCCTCTCTCGAGATGATGGAGCCAGTACAGTTGACACCTCCATTATGTGTCATTTTGGGGGCACAAAGTGGTCCTCCTATGTGGTCTCCATATAAAAGGAAACATACATTTCTGTTTTTTTTTTGTTTTGTTTTTTGTTTTTAAGATTTTGCAACAGCTGGAGATGAGTTGATCTGAAGTCATGAGCCAGGAGCTTCCTCTGGGTCTCCCATGTGGATGCAGGGGCCCAAGCACTTGGACCATCCTCCACTGCTTTCCCAGGCACATTAGCAGGGAGCCAATTACACGAGGAGTAGCCAGGACACGAACTGACACCCATTTGAGATGCTGGCGCCACAGGTGGAGACTTGGCCTATTACTCCACAGCGCCGACCCCAACATCTCTGTTTGAAAACATTAAAACCACAGCCCTTTGGAGGGTGCCCATCTGGCTGCAGGCACGTGTTGGTGGGAGGCTCTATGAGGCAGAGCAGTCTGCACCTTGCTCAGAGAGAAATGCAGGGTGGCGAGACACAACAGCAGAGGCAATGGCACCTGCTCTCTTCCTTGGGAGCTGGCTGCTGCAGCCCTGCAATGCTTGCCTTTGTCCCGGGGTAGTGGATGCATCACCTCTGTGCGTGCTGGGGTCACGGGTTACTCCTGGTGGCCTGTCCTTTTTACAGAAGCTGGGAGGGAAGGGGACGCCCCTGCAGGCTCTGTCTGTCTCTCTGACCTTGCACTATTTTGGTTAGCCCATGCCAGGGTGTTGAAATGACACGGGGCAATTCTCACTTATGTAGAGCTAAGGGTGACAGAGGTGTTCGTATGCGCGGATTATCTGGGAAACAGAAACTTACCATGCTAACCTGCAAACTAAAAAAAAAAGTTGCATTTATCAAGTGCACCTGACCCTCATCCCTGCCTTCCTTTTATGTCAGGCTCCAGTGAATTTATTTTATTGGATGGCTCAGGTAGGAACTCCGCAGAATGGTAGGGCATTGAAATTGGGCAGGCCTTGATGATGAGACCTCCTGGCTCAACCCCCTGGCGATAATCAGGAAGAGGCCCAGAGTGCTGGTGTGTGACTTTCTCAAGCCTGCACGGCCCGACAGAAACCTGCATGGAAACTCCGCCCTCAGCTCCTGGCTGTGCGTGCTTTCCACTGCACAGCAGCGTTTCTTCGGCTTGTGTAAGGTTTGTCATCCCTTCAATAGGGAGCTCAAAACTGCTGTTGATTAAACTGTTATTCTCAATTTTCTGTTTTTCTCCTGCAACCTCCCTGGTGGCAGAAGTCGGTTTTAGTTCCTTGCTGTGACAATGTGGTTGCCTCTGGTGGCATCTGGGCCCCTTATTTGGGATAAGACTCGAAAGCAGGCAGCAGCGGTGATGGCAGCAGTGGGGGCATTTAAAACATTTTCTTATATTTCCCATGACTTTGTACGTTGTCATTTGTGCGGTATGCAGTTAATAAAATAGTTGTGGACCGGCCGATTCTATGATCTTGTGGGCTAGGGACCTGGGTTGCTGAGGTTGCTAGAAGCGTGTTTTAGATGAGAGCTCACCGTGCTCTAACTAGGTTCTAAGAGGGGGTCCCGGGGGCCAGATCGTAAGGAAAGTGTATCAGCATTGTAACAACAAATTGGCTGCTCAGAGACCTGGCTTGCTTACTTCTGGGTTTTCAGGTGGTTCTGAATAATGAAAACCACTGGTAAGAGAAATGTCGCTAGGAGGAGCAGCGAGGAAAATAACACCAGTGGTAATCTTCTAAGTAAGCAATGTTCTAAGCTAGGGTTGGAAATTACGTAGGAGACCTAGTTCTGCCCTAGTTCAGTGCTAGGGCATGTTTACAGTTGTGTCTAGCCCAGGGCCTAGTTGTCACCTGGTGTCTCAATGTCCCCTGTTGTCACCTTGTGTCACCCTGTGCCCTGTGGACAGGAAGAGCCTCTGTCTTTAACAGGAGGCATTGGATGGGCTGCATCCCCAAGAACAAGTTGAAATTAACCAGGCAGAGGAAAGGGTCTCATGTCAGGCATGGGGAGAAATCAAGTTCAAAATCTATTAAATGAGAAAAGCTCCTTGAGAATGTAGGGAGGGTGGTCCCAGGCGAACCAGAGACACAGACAGAGGCAGTCATGGCGGGGCTTGGAAATCTGCTAGGGAGCTGGAATTGTGCCTGGAAGTACAATGAGGAGTCACTGCAGTGTGGTAAGTTTGGAAATCACATGGACAGATGTGTTGTAGATTGGATCCTGGGGCCCTGCAGTGGGGGAACTTCTTCATTCCACGCACATACATTTGGGATCTGCCTTGTACCGGGCAGTCTCCCAGGGGCCACAGAGATAGCTCGAGTAAGCCAAAGCCCTAACTCAAGGAGCTCCCACCCCAGGGTGTATTTGTGTGTCTGTCGGTGCCACCAGAGATGGTGACCAAAGGTCTGAATAAAACAGAAGAGGGAACTAGAAAGTGGGTGGATCAGGAGGGCGTTAGTTTTGCATGATGTTGAGATGTGATGCCGTGGGAGACCGAGGACAGAGAGCAATTTAGGAGATGGTGGATTTGCTGATGCGAGGCAGTGAGAGGACAGAGTCAGGCCATGGAAGCGGTAGGAGAGAGAAGGGGCCTGGTTCCAGCAACACACATGCCAGCGTGCAGTAGGGTTCCACAGGGCATTTGGAGCCTGTGATTTGAAGGGAGGGCAGTCAGCACGGTTGTGTGTCCATCTGCCCTGTGGTGTGGGCAACTGTGACTTGGGGTGGCAGATGCAGAGTTGGGTTTGTGACTACCCAGGTCTGGGGGAAAGGAACTTAGGGCATTTGCAAAGCAGCGAGCAGTGACCGTGGGTTGTGGTGTCTGGGTGAGGCGGGGAGGGCAGTGCAAACATCAGCAGGTGCAGTGGGTTGGGGCACTTGATAGGTGAGCCAGTAGGACAGCAGATGAGCTCAGAGGATGGGGTGCTGGACGTGGAGCCAAGGGGTGTGGCACAGTCCTTTGTAGAGACAGTAACATTTCCAGGATGCCACTGCACACAAAGCTGTGCCTACGTAAGTGGGTTTCTGTCTTTGCCGGTGCTGTCCCAGGGCCTGGGCCTGGCACCCACCTAGCTTCAGTGTTTGTCTAAGTAAAAAAAAATTCCTATCTTCAGATCCCCATCTGCCACATCCTACCCATCATTTGCTTGTGGTCTGGAAGTTTGTGCTCATCACTCCATTCAGCCTTTGTTTATTGAGGGCTTGCAGTAGCCTGGTAGGCATAGACTGCATCGCAGCCATGCTTCTGTTTCAGCCACTCAGCCAGTGAGTGCTGAGAGTGCGACTCCAGGGACAGAGGGAGGAAGCTGCTGCCTCCAGTAGCTCCTTGTGTGTGTCACTAGGACACTGGTTGTTTTCCATTTCTGTCCGGTTGATGCCCCGAATTCTGCCTCTCTGACAAGCCCCATCTCCTCACTAAAGGGTGAGCCCTTAAGTGCAGAGTCTTTGTCCTCCTGACTTGCAGTCCCCATGGTGCCTAACACAGTGCCTGATCTGCAGCAGGCAATGCCCGTTTGTTGAACTGGACTGCACCAAAAGTGGAAATTTAAAGATCAAGCAGCTAACAACCTTAGAGGATACAATATCGAAATAAAACTTACCCCAAGATTTATTATGTGTACTAAAAACATTGCACTGTCAGCTAATCATGTAGTTCCAATTGTGTCTAGCGTTCCGAAGACATTAAAAATATAATGTGATCATAAATATTGCAAAGAAAAGCCTGGAGCCATTTTATTTGCATGGAGAGGCACAATTTCCTTGTTTCGGTTCTGCAGAAGTAGAAATGGTCTGAGAAGAGTACCACTCTCCAGCTTTGGCCACTTCCTGAAGCTCCCCTCCCCCAAATACCTGTTCATCCAAAATTGCTCTCTGGAAGCTGGGGAATAGTTAATTTTCATTTTGCAAAGGGAGCTGTACTGCTGCCTTAAATAGACCTAAGGCGCCACGCGAGAATGTTATTCTTTTAGCTCTCTGCACCAAGCAATGGCATTCTATGTGATGAATAACAAGCATCACAAGAAGAGAGAAATTTTGATTGAAACTCTACACTCAACTTAGATTTGCTTCCATAACTTATTTCTGCAGTATCTAAATGTAAATTGTAAGGGTGAAGAACTGTTTCTGTGCGATGTCCAAAACTGCCCTTTGAAAACCGGGCGCAGCATCAGCACTGTGGTGCTGCCACTGACACAGGTGGTGGTGGGAGGGCATCTACTGCATGCCAGAACTTCCCACGGTAATTCACATTCTCTTTATGTCTTTCAATTACTGCTGGCAAAATGCGTGACTAGTCAACTCGGATCCAAGATGCTTGATTTGTTCGCTTCCTTCCTCATTTCTGTCACCTCTTGCTCTCCCTCTCCTTCCCCCCACCCCCCTCCTCTTTTCCTAGACACTCATAAACCAGAATCACTTGAAGATAATAGCTTCTTCAAAAATGCAACTCCACAGGATTTAATTAAACTGTAAAGTTGCAGGCTGGCCTGGGGAAGCTGAAGGAGTGTGAGATGAATCTTTGTTCAGAATGAACATGAGAGCATTGTGGCCTCAAGGTGTCACAGACCAAGTGCATTACAAGAGAGATTTGGCTTGTTGCTGGCTATATGAATTGGACGAATTAAATGCTGTGGCCAGACAGGTAGCAGCCCTCACTTTTACATGACCTTGATTGAGGCACTGTCCTTTCTTCTCACTTCCTTATCTGTACAGTGGACTTTGAATAGCAACCTTGTTGCTGCTTAGAAGATAACTTTTTAGGGGTGAGTGCCTGGTGCAGCAGTTAAGCCATCACGTGGGGTGCTTGTGTCTCATGTCGGAGCACCTGGTTTGACTCCAGCTTCCTGCTTATGTGCACCCTGGGAGACACCAGGTGATGGCTCAGGTACTTGGGTCCTTGCCATGCACACAGGAAAATGGGATTGGGTTCTGGGCTCTTGTGTTCGGCCTGGACCTGTTGTGACTGTAGTGAGCTTTGGCAAGGGAATCAATAGATGTGAGGTCCGTCTCCTCTCTCTCTCTCTTTAAAATACAGTGAAAATAAATAACAATAAAAAGAAAATAACTCTTAAATCTTTGACCCCCCAACATATATGTCTTCAGTTACACACTTAAATAAAAACACTGGGTGATATTTTGATTGTTGCAGAATTTAAGTAAAAACATCAGAGACGATTTTGTTAGTGAGTATCCCATATCCCATCATATCGTCTAGGGTACTGGAATAAAGTAAATGAAAGTATATTGAGGCATGAGTTCCTTCACCTAGGGAAAACTACTCATGCAAAGAAACCATCCTTAAGAATCCGCTGGCCAGCAGAATCATTGGAACAGCTAACATCAACGTAATGCTTTCTACATACTGGGGCTTAAACAGCTGATCTGTATTATCTGTTCACATCTCACAATGCTCTATAAGAAACTAAGAAACTGGCTCATGTGGTCCTGCAGGCTGGTGAGCCCCGAGCTATGTCCTGGGTAAGCTGGTGGCACAGTTCTAGTCTGAGGCTGGAGAGAAAGTGCTGTCCCCACCAGAAGGCCACTGGGCAGGAAGAGTTCTGTCTGCATGGAGGAAGAGCCAGCCCTTTTGTTCCAATGAGAGCTTGAACGATGGATGAGGCCATTTCCCTAAAGAGGGGAACCTGCTGTACTCTGTGCACTGATTCCAATGCTGATCTCATCCCCAACTCCCAAAAATGAGTCTGGTCAACGACGTGGGCATCATGTGTTGTCACGTGCAATCGACAGTGCCAGGATTTGGGTCCAGGCTGGTTGGCCCCAGAGGGCAAGCCCTTGGCCTGAGAACACACATATGACCTCTCCAAGGCCTTAGCCGTTGTGTCTGTAACCTACTCAGTGTGGAAGTCGAGCCGTGGCCCCACTCAGGCTTTTGTAATTTTCAAAAGTACAGCACCCGATCTCTTCCCAGAAACAATGTCACCACCCTAAGGGAATTTGATGAAGAGAGAGAATTTGCTGCTGGGATATTTGACCTTCTTCCCAGAAACCCTTATTTTGTCCTCTGATATTTCAAAGTGGTCAACAGTAGACTCTCATCCCAGACCCCCACCCATGCAAATCTGATGTTTGATAAGTCACGGAAGGAAAACCGACATTCTGTGCTTGTCTTGTCTTGACCTCTGTACCCTGAGAGCTGTAACTGGGCTGCAGATCTAAAGGCTGATTCAGCTGTTCCCGTAACACAGAACTGAGTGAAAGACTCAAAGACAGGGCTCTCTTGCTGTGCAGTGAGAGAGAGGGTTGAGACACGAGTAAGCAGATACAAAAAGACACGGAAGAAGGTCTGTTTTATGACAAAAATGGAACCGGGAGAAGGGAGAAAGATGGGAGATCAGGCGATGCTGGAGCCGAGATTTGAGTGAAATAAGGAGGTGAACTGTGGGAGCATGTGTGGAAAGAACCTTTGAGATGTGTGAGTCAAGGCGGTGAATATGGGTTATTCCCTTGTGCTTAAGGAACAATGTGGTCAGAGGAAGTGAGCAAGGTGGGGAGAGGAAGGTGATGATGCCAGAGAAGCCGCTGGCCAGGTGATGTAGGTAGGGTCTTTTGGTTAATGGAAAAGGCTGTGGATTTTGTGATGGAAGACATTGGAAAGTTGTGAGTAGAGATGAAGATGAAATGACTCACATGGTAAGGCTCTCTTTTGCTAAGTGGAGACTTGCTACTCGGGAGCAAGATGGGAGAAGAGAGATGATTAGGCAGCCATAATGGCGTGCAGGTGAGATGGAAAGGGACTGGGACAGGTGGCAGTGGAGGTGGTAAGGATGACTTGGATTGGGGTGATATTTACAGCAGTGAGAGGCTTTGCTGATGGACTCACTGTGTGGCATGAGCCAGTTCTCTTCAGTACGAGACCTTTGTAAAGCTGACTCCACTCAGCAGGTGTACGTGCAGGAGAGCAAGTTGGACCAAGGGTATCTGAGGTCTGTATCCCCAACACGGCGATTTTAATCCCATCTACTATCAGCTCCGAGCTGTAACAACACTCAGCTCTTCTATGTGGTTAAACTTTGTTCTCCCTGAAGCTAAAGCTCAGCCCATCTTCTTTTCTCAGGGTGATTTTTAATAGCAACATTCTTCGTCCACCACAAGAGAGGCCCATGAAAGAAATGTCCTTTCAGCGTATTCACAAACATGGCAGGACCACATCTAATGCAGTTCCAGGGAACATTTTGAGGGCATGTATCCAGTATGTAAATATGGAGGGGAAGAGGCCCATGAAGAAGAGAAGCAACACACAGCACCACAGGATGGACATAGCTTCCGAGGAGGGGCAAAGAAAGACTACTTCATTCAGCTGCAGCAGTGAAAAATCACCTGGCTTCAGATCAGGAAAAAAAAAAATCCCCATAATCCACTTGGAAAAGTGCTTGCGCCATATATTATGCATGACATTTCCAGGCTGTCAAATCCATGATTGAGCTGGTGATTAGAAGACAATGCAGCGTCTCCTTTTCTCTTCCTTTCTTGGAAGCAGGCGTCCCTGCATGCCTGGCGGAAGTCAGAGACAGAGAGCAATGAGGGAGACATGCCTCAGAGAGCTGACGCGGTTGAAGAGGAGCAACCAGTGGCAATGTGCAGCAAACAGCACGAGGGAGGCTGGCAGAGAGGAGAAAGGGCATGGCGAGGGTCAGGAAAGAACGATTTTCCCTGCAGTGGTGAAGGTCAGAAAGGTGCCAGGTATTAACCAATGCCCAGATAAAATAAAGCTTGGTTTGATCTGCAGGAAGCTCTAAAGAGCCATAACTCATTTTCAACCTGCATGTTTATATCATGTTATTTAATTGGCCTATTGAGGCACGAGGCTTCTACGAGGCAGCTGTGGAAAAGAGGGGGCCGTGTGGGGAGGTGTGTGCGCTGGAGTTAGTGGTGGTAATTTATTGTGATTGTTTTCCATGCTTGCTATAATAGACTACTTCTGAGCAATCAGGTTGTACTCCTGCAGGACTTGGGGGAGGGACACAGGTAGGCATTATTTAATTCATCTTTATGAAGGTGAGCAACAGAGGGAGATAAAGTGGATATTAATCAGAGCTGTATGAGCTCTGGGATGGCTGTTTCTAAATCAATCCGAGAGATCTTCTGGGAAATCAGCTCCCTGTTTTCAGCCGGCTCTTGTGCTTTTCTCTGATGGGGGTGGACCTATTGGAAGCTTATTTGCACTCACTATTCCAGGTTTGGTTCATCCTAATGAGCCCCAGAAAATTTGGAAGTCAGGAGGAATTTGCTGTGCCTGGAATTTCATCCCATAGTCTCCGAACACTGATGATTGGGATGCCAATGACTGGGTGGTACCAGGATATGCCCTTGGATTGGATGTGGCAGCCACAGGCTCTTCTGAGTCTTGTCTGGGCACCAGTAAGAATTTCTCAGGACTCCTGAGGCATGCTCGTATGTGGCTATGCCAGTTGAGAAGCTGGGGTCTAGGCAAGACTGGAGGTGGCACCCCTGAACAAGGCTACCACGCAGAACCAGGAATGCAGTGCTGAGCCTCTTGGTCTGTCTTCAATGTGCAGTATGGAGGCAAATTAATTCATGAACATTTACCTTAAATTTTGCCTATAGAATGCAAGAGATATTGTCATTGGCCTCAAAAAAGTATTTTGGAAAGTGATAGTTTTCTACATAACAGGATTGCAGGGTTGCTGAGGAAGACAAGAAATGCCATTGGGACCCTTGGCTTGGGACCACAGCAGTGGGCCCATACCTGGGAACTCACATCTTCCATGTGCATATGCAGGCCCCTAGTTTGAGAAGCTTGTTATCATGGCTTAACCATGGTCCTTCCTGTCATATCCCACTTTGCAGTCATTGGTTGTAAGGGGGTCCCAGTGGTCCAAGCGTGCTTTTATTGGTTTTGAGGGATTGATTTTGAAAAGAAAACATACACTAAATAAGCATAACACCTGAAGATGACCAAAAACAAATCCTGTGGATCCCAGGAGTGCAGGTAGAGAGGCAGTGAGCTGTAGATTTGTCTAAAGTAGATCCCAGGGCAGGTAAGCCACTCTGTGGGAGACGTCTGCCTGGCAAATGTATTCTTTTCAGTCTTCCAAGCACTGTGAGTTGCTGCTCCAGAGCTCCTAATGCATGCTCTACCGGTGTCCCCACCATCTTCCACCCTCATTTGTTCCTGGGACCCAGAGTAACCAACACACTATTGTAGATGGCCTAACATAGACACAGCACGTCAGGGGTCATGAAAGGTCTGGGGATGTCTAAGATAAATCTAGAAGATTCGTTGCTTTTGAAACCTACCCTCAAATTGATAAAAAGAGATTCAGATGAGATGGAGTACTTTTTTTTATCTGAATATGAGAGACAATTCTAACCCCAGGAGCAGTAGTAAGCTCACATTACAATGTTTGGTTGCCAAGTTCTGGCTCCCTCCCAAGTCTCACAGCATCTCCCCCCATTCGATGTCTTCTCAGGCTGACCCATCTCTTTTCTGCACGTGGAAGAAGAGGAAGATGGGTCAGTCTATATTTTTGTAAACGTGTTTGCTCTGTAAACATGCATCGTCTTCCAATACAGCATTTCTGGCCGTGTATGCATCAATATTGCCTTGCGTCTCACTCACTCGCTGTGCTGCTGGAGCATCCTGTGGGCCTCTGAATTCCTATCACATTCATCTGCCTGTGTTGCAGAAATAAGAGAGAGACAGACATCTAGAGACAGAAATGAGACAGACTTTGTGAGTAGAGGCAGAGACGGGACACAGCAGACCTTGCCCTGAGCCTTGCAGGGTCACTGGTCCTGTTGTGGAGAAGCTGAGCAAAGAGGAAGAGAAGGGTTTCTCCAAGTTGCTTTCCTGGGCTTCCTTTCTCTGCAGATTCTGATGCTTCGTCACGTCCTGGTACCCAGGGCTGTCCTGGGTGAGTATCATGGTCCTGGACTGGAGGCCTTGGCCTCAGCTACTCAGGCTGGACCCTGATCCAGGGGGAAGATGCAGAGCACACTCAGGAGTTTAGGAGGAAGCCGCCTGTCACGTCCAGTGGCATCAACCTGAGCCTGTGTTTGATAAAAATAAAACATGGAAGCTGGGGCTGGTTTTCTTCCTTCAGACATCTCCCTGCCCTTCCAGTCCCGTGATGGTAATAAGGTTCTCAGGCACAGTCCACAAGCAGGACGTTAGCAAAACATCGGGCTCCGATTTCATCACATCCATGGATAATTGAGCTCAAACCGAGACTCCATTTCATTACACCTAGAGCCCAGATGTGGATTTGCGAGGTGCCCCCATTACCTCCAGCAGCCTTGATCTACCTTAACCTGGAAAACACAACACAGAGCAAAAAGCCCCACTGGTTTTCTTGAGTGTATATCTTTTGCAAAGAAGTCTCAGCCTGGTGTTGTCTTTCTTCTTCTAGATCATGGAGCTTGAACACAGGGCTTTGAGTCCATCACATCTGAGCGGCTCCCAGTTTATCCACCCGTGAAATGCTTTGTGGGAGTATTCTCCAGAGCAAACAGGAAAACGAAGGCTGCTCTCTATTTGCCATGGGGTGCTGCTGGTTGCCGTTCTCCCATGGCTGTGAGATATATTCCAGGAAAATGGAAACTGAGCTTGGCATTATCTAACCCAAGGCGGATTACAAGCAAAGATGGGAATTCTGGGGCTGTAAATTATGGTGCAGTGGGTTAAGCCACCACTTGGCATCCTTTATTGGATGCAGGTTTGAGTCCTGGCTCCTCTGTTTTCCTTCCAGCTCCTTGCTAATGGCCTGGGAAACAGTGGGTGATGGTCCCAAGTGCTTGAGTAGGAGACCTAGATGAAGTTTCTGGTGCTTAGCTTTAACCTGATCCAGTCCTGGCTTGCGGGTGACAATATTTGGGGAGTGAACTAGCAGATGAAAGATCTATCTCTCTTCTCTCTCTCCTTCTCCTTCCCCCCTCCCTCCTTCTCTCTGTTTATATTTCTGTGTCCTTCTCTTTCTTATCACTCTGCCTTTCAAATAAATAAATCTTTAAAAAATGTGAATTCTGTAAAATACTAAAATCATTCCAAAAGATACACGCACTGTAGATTGTAGATTTTCCACGGTTGGGATTATCTGGGCTCTGATTGTTCTTTGGTGTACTGAACAGCATACATGGGCACAGAAATATACATGGGAATGTTTCACATTTCTTTTCTCAATGATCTAAATTGGATTGGTATAGGGACAATTTGGCATGTGGGTAAGGCCATTGTTTGGGATGCCAGCAGCCCATATGGGATATTCTAGCTGCTCCACTTCTGATCTAGCTCCCTGCTAATGTTCTGGGAAAAGCACTGGAAGATGGCCCAAACACTTGGTCCCCTAAACCCATGTGAGAAACCTGGATAAAACTCCTGGATCCTGGCTTTGGCCTGGCCCAGCTCTGGAGAGTTTACCTGAGGAGTGAATCAGTGGAGGGAACATCCCTCTCTCTCTGTCTCTCCTTCTCTGTAAAGCTGACTTCCAAAATAAATAAATAATTCTTAAAAAAACATTGCGTTGGTATAGCTAAGCCAGAAGCGCACATTCTTACAACAGTTCATAAAATCTGTTGTACCCAGTGGCACTTTGCATATGGAATTATTGACCCCACTCACTTCCAATGTGTTTCTCCAATTCAATTAATTATCTTAGAAAAATGATTCGAAGTGAAGAGCTATTAAGAAATCTCTTCAGACGCTGAATTAGTAAGACAGCACGACAAGGAGTGTTCTTATTAGATGAAAAATGGTCAAGACAAGACTTCTTGTGCTGTCATAGGGTCAGAATTCCAGTTGGTGTTTAATTTTGTGACTTTGTGGAAGATCACGTGGTCTTATAACCCTGTCATTGGTAGGCCCAAATGCCTGCACTGCTCCCCAGTACTTAGAATACATTGGTGCACTCATTGTGGGGGACAGTGCTGACTTCTGATCGTATCCCCCAAAGCCTCCAGGAACGTCCAACCCTTGTGAAGCTCACCACTCATGTGGTTTTGTTCATCTTCATGCTTTCAGCCTTAGAATCCCCATGGCTCTCTTCCCTCTGCTGGAATCCCATTTTAAGACCCACCTCAAGTATATCACAAAAATCTGATCCACCTCCCTGCTTGGAATACATTGTTTCCTCTTCCTCATTCTTCAGTTCAGTATTTCTCTGTCCTGGTTGCACGTTGGTACTGCTGAGGAGTTTGAAGAAATATTGAGGCTGGAGCCTCATTTCCACACCACTCCATGTACAGAATTCTTACTTCAACCTTGCGGATCCTTCCCACACTTGTGGCTAATGACTCCTTTCAAGGATACCAGGACAGCCCTTGCTGGAATCCATCCATGAGTTTGGATGTGAGTGAATGGGAGGTCACTCTTTTGGACCCAGCGTAGCGGGAGATGTCTTTGGGGCAGCTGTCCCTCCCCGCCACCACTGATTGAGCCAGACGGTCCGTGCTGGTGTCATGACCTGGGAGGGGCATGGGATCTTTAGGGTGCCTGTCAGTTGGATCAGGGGACACAGGGAGAGGTAGAGGCAGTGGCACGTGTCAGGTCTAAGAAGCCGGAGCTGTCCTGCTTTGGGTGAATTGAGATTAGTCTGAAATCTTTTGCGACTGTGGTTTTTTTGGGTTCTCTAATTGAAATTCCGTAAGACTACGGCTATCTTATTATTTGGTAACACTTTTTTGATGTAACAAGAAGCCCTCTTATGGTTCCTTGTTCACGGAGAGTGAACCCCACAATTCCACCACACTTGGTCAGCTGATTGCCTCTCCCACTTGCCCTGGTGACCATGTCGCAGCATCTCCTGTCTCTCCACATTCTTTACTCCCCGCCTCCTCCTCTCTCTTGGCTCTTGGTCTTGCTCCTGGTTCCTGAGAAAGGAAAGGGCCAGAAAAAGGTCATTCTCCTCCCTACCACCCCAAGCAGGAGTTGGTTTCCCTTGCTGAACCTTGGTCCCCATTGAAGGCCACGCCTCCCACTCCTGTCGTTGATCCACGTGTCCTAGGGTCTTCATAAAATTCCTAGAAAATGTGTATTATGAAAAACTGTGCAAGGGTTTAAAGGGATTTTCTTTAAAAAACTTTATTTATTTATTTATTTGAAAGGCAGAGTTACAGACAGAGAGAGGGAAGACAGAGAGAAAGGTCTTCCACCCACTGATTCACTCCATAAATGGCTGCAACAGCCAAGCTGAAGCCAGGAGCCAGGAGCTTCTTATTTGTCTCCCACATGGGTGCAGGGGCCCAAGGACTTGGGCCATCTTCTACTGCTTTCCCAGGCCATACAGAGAGCTGGATTGGAAGAGGAGCAGCCAGGACTAGAACTGGTGCCTGTATGGAGTGTCAGTGCTGCAGGTGGAGGCTTAGCCTACTATGTCACAGCGCCAGTCCCTCAAGGTATTTTCTTTTTTTTTTTTTAAACTTTTATTTAATGAATATAAATTTCCAGTGTACAGCTTATGGATTACAATGGCTTCCCCCTCCCATAACTTCCCTCCCACCCGCAATGCTCCCTCTCCCGCTCCCTCTCCCTTTCCATTTGCATCGATTCATTTTCAATTCTCTTTATATACAGAAGATCAATTTAGTATAAAGATTTCAACAGTTTGCACCCACATAGAAACACAAAGTGAAACATACTGTTGGAGTACTAGTTATAGCATTAAATCACAATGTACAGCATATTAAGGACAGAGATCCCACATGAGGAGCAAGTGCACAGTGGCTCCTGTTGTTGACCCAACAAATTGACACTCTAGTTTATGGTGCCAGTAACCTTCCTAGGCTGTCATCATGAGTTGCCAAGGCTATGGAAGCCTTCCAAGATTACCGACTCTGATCATATTTAGACAAGGTCATAAAAGACAGAGTGAGGATAGTAACCAATGATCCTAAGAGTGGCATTTACCAGGTTTGAACAATTATACAGCATTAAGTGGGGAAGAGGACCATCAGTACACACAGGTTGGGAGTAGAGCCATTGGTGGTAGAGTAGAGGTTATGATTACAAAGGAATGAGGCCCAAGTACGTTAGACAGGGTCTAGAACAAAGGACAGAGTCATTATTAGAGGAGCTAAGAAAGGTGCTGTCTAAGCTACAAGTAATTTTTCTGATTGAGAGGCAAATAGAACCTGATAGAAGGGGCTTGATAATAATCTGTTGGGCTTTAGGCCTTGTAAGTTAAGAGGCCCAGACCTATCTATCTCTTCACATGGGGTATATCCTAAGGGAGGTGTGAACCTCCTAGGGGAAGGCACTCTGTTGACTTTCATTACTTGGCTGGCCTGGGAGGAGAGCTGGCCAGGTAAAGGCAGGTGGCATCTCTAACAAGAAATTTACAGTTCTGCCTGCAATGTTGCTGACCCTACTTGACCATCCCCTCAGCTGCAGTGGTCATTTTGGAAGTTGGGCTGAGTGAAGGGCTTTTCAGCTTAGAGCCAATAAGCTCTGTGGCTCTGACCTGGGCATCCTTCGACTCCAGGGCAGGTCCATTTCCAGTGATCCAACTCTTGGCAGAGCTGCCAGGGCTCTTCACAAGCTGACTTCTGCTGAAGCCCAGGCTTACCACATTGAAAGCCACTGCAGTGGACTGGCCTGTTGGGTCTCCTCACTCAAGGTATTTTCTGCACCAAAATCAGCTTATCTTTTAAAAGTTATTTTCATTGATTATTCAAGACTAAGAGAGGGAGGGAGAGAGAGAGAGAGGGGGGGGGAGGAGAGAGAGAAAATGAGAATGAATGAGTAAGGATGACTCTACTATTGCTTTACTCCCTAAACACCCACAACGGCTGGATTGGGGCTGTAGCCAGGAGAAGGGAACCCAATCTGGGCCACATGTGGGTGGCAGGAACCAGCTACTTGAGCCATCACCTGTTGCTTCCCAGGGTCTACATTAGCAGGAAGCTGGAATTGGGAGCCAGAACTCGGAATCAGACCCAGGTACTCGGCTGCTGAGTGCAGGCATTTGAATTGCCGGGTCAAATGCCTGCCCCAGCTTATCTTTTAATTCCATTTTCCATGAGCTTTTTGCAGTGCCCTTGTGAAGTTATGTCTTCCTCTTCTGTTACCCTCCTCTTCCTCCTCCTCCTCCTCCTCCTCCTCCTCCTCCTCCTCCTCCTCCTCCCCGCTCCCCACTCTGGCTCTGGCCAGCTTGTCTACTTGCCATGCCTTAGGCTCCCCAGGCTTGATTCTGCCATGAGGTCGCTGCACTGGCTGCTCTCACTGCCTGGGACTCTCCTTCCAGACCCAGCCCTGGCTGATTCTCTCATTTCATTTACTTCCTTGTCCCTTTCCAGTCACCTCTGCAGGGAGGCTTTTGCTAGCGATCTTATTGAAAATCAGAGCCATTTTTATCCTCTTTCCTTTTACCCCACCTTACCCTCTTCTACACAGGTAGATCCCCACCACGATTCTGTATTTGTGTCTTTTGCAGTTGTGTGCCCGTCATCGGAGTGTTAGCCCTGTGAAAACTGGGACTTGATATTGTGCATTGCTGTTTCCTCGGTAACAAGAATAAGGCCTGGCACACATTGAGTCTTCAGTATTTATTGGGTGGGTGCCTTCTGGAATGTGAAGTTTTGGTGGCAGGGGAAGAGGAAAAGCCGGGAAGGAAGTGGCACTGACGGTTTTCAGGACATGCCAATGTCTTTTTCTAGAATTCTACTCAGTGTAAGCATCAGAAGTCCCACTGTACGAAAACCAGCTGTAGTGTTCCCTGCATGCTTCAAAGGTCAGCTTTTTCCAATCCCTTAATTACCAGCTGCGGGCACCCCAGGGAATTAATTGACTCTGACTAACAGGTGGGAGGGGCTGGGTCCTGAGCCTCCCTGGTGGTCCCCTTCTTGGGGCTTGGTGGGCTACTGCGTGACTGGGTGTTTGTGTGGTGTCAGTGACTCAAAGCAGAGCTCCCTGGGCACTCACAGGTCCTGTGGAACGTGACAGGGCTGGCAGTCCTAGTCCGAGAATCTGTAGGCAGCCCTGCCCTGGTGGCTGGAGTGTGAGGAGCACAGCCTTCTGCTGGGTAATGAAAAGAAAACATTCTGTTAGGACTCAGGGTTGTGGCAGCTGTTTCATGTGGGTAGTTTTAGATGGCAAAAACCTACATCTCAACCACGCGGACGCCTATCATCTTACAAATGGTTGCCGCGGCGTCTCTAGGCACCGACCGCAGTAATTAATAGACTGTAAGGGCTGAGAAGAAATAGGGTCCTCATTAAACTTGGGAAACAGCATCCATTTCGGGCAACTTGACATGGAAGAAAACAGTGCAATGCTTTCTCCCTCGGAAGCATAACAAAGTCTCTCTCTCTCTCCAAGTGTAGTAATGAGTTCAGGATCTTAATATTTCTGTTAACCTTTCCTTACCCAGGCATCATTGCTTAATTAATCTCTACCATTTCTCAAAAGAAAAACAAGCTTATTCAAAGACCTTTACCAGGAAGAAATTGAATTATAAAGATGCTAACCAAACCCCATTGTCACTGGCAGCTCTGTCCGAAGAAGACACTCATAGGAATGATAGCATGTGTGTCCCTAGCATGTCTGTGTGGAAGCACCAGGGATATCAACCGCTGCTCGCTGCATGAACTTGATGAACTTGGGGGCCCATGAGGAAGCCTTTCTCTCTTCTCCTACCTCCCGTACCTCTTTCTATTGCAATTCCATGAGGGGCTCAATAGATCCTTCCTGGAGAAAAGGCGCGACTGTGGAAGTGGACAAAAGTGACCAAACAGTGACTCTGATTTCCTGAGATGTGGGTCCTCTTTTATTCACATATTTCATTCTCTTATAGATATCAAAACAAAAATCCTCCCATGGAAGGCAGGGAGGTGGAGTGCTTGCTGTAAAAGTCTTTTTGCAAACTGAAGTGCCAACTAACTTGGCTGTTAGGCAAGGCTGATTCCTAAGTCTATAGCTCTATGGGATAAACAGAGCTATATATGATCTCATTTGATCCTTGAAATCATCCCTTTGGAACTGGATCCCAAAAGCTGTTGCTGGATCAAAAAGGTTTAACACTATTTCCTTGCCGCCTGGGGGAAGAATGGTGCTCCAGAGCATGGAATGAACTGTTCTTTGGGAAGGAGCTGTTGGGTCATCCTGACATTTTTTGCCAGACATTGCTCTAGGATGTTCTTTTGTTAAGAGACACAGTATACCGATGGTGTGTAGATTGTTTGAAGTGCAGTATAGCACAGAGCTATGTTAATCAGGATAGCATAGCTACGCTCTATTGACAGCTTGCCTATCTCAGTGGCATAACAGAAGAAAACTTTGTTTCCTGCTTATAAAGATGTTGGCCAATCCGGTGACTTTTCGGGGTGACAATGGTACATGATGAAAAATGTTTACCATTAGAAACATGTGCCTCTTTGGTCCTGGTGTGGTGAGCCATGCTGAGAAGTGCATGCCAGCACCTGGATGCTGGCCCTGGCAGAGCACATCGGCGTTTCTGGTTACTTGAGCATACAAGTATTGCATCCCTTTGTGTTGGGAAAACCAGATGTGGGTGCCATAGGGATTTCGACTACCTCAGTGTTTTCTTTCGTCAATCAGCAAAGAAGAATTACGTTTTAGGCTTTACCCTGAAGTCGATTTAGTGAGCCGGTCATGACCCATGGCATTCTTTCACTAAATGCGTAACATCTGTGATGGTAGAATTGACTCCTTTTTAGAAGTTATGCTGAGTCCCACGTTTTCTCTGATGTCAGCCTACAGTGACCTCAACATGATGCCAAAGCGCCCAATGTGGTCAGTGGATTCAGTGGAGGAGGGAAATTGACCCAGAAGTTTTGATTGTGTGTAGTGTCAATAACCAGTTGATGGTCTGTAATGTTCATTTTCCAGTGCATCTGTGAGCACTGGGAGAGTGCTTTCTGTTCATGGCCTTTTCTGTGTGTAATTACCAAGTGCCTAGACAGTAGTCCCAGGAATTAGGAAGACAACAGAAAGACTGTCAGAGATTGTACTGCTGTGGGTTATGCCTTTGGGCCTGAGACCAGATTGCTGTTTCTTGCAGATGCAACTTTGGCTTCCCCTACAGTAAGCCTACACCAACTGGTAAGCTTAGCTTAAAAAGTGTTGGTTACCAAAAAACACACAGTCTCTACCAGGAAGTGAAATCCCTTTTGATGGTTGAGGTATAAAGGCCATCGAGGGTTTTAGTTCCGATGTGTGTCATTGTTGAGAGAGGTGAGGAATCATGCAAATAGCTTGGAAAATTCGAATTGGGGATCTCCATGTCCATGTTGTAGAGCATAAGAAAGAGTTAGAGAGAGAGAGAAAAACTCCTCCATCTACTGGTTTACTCCTCAAATGGTTTCTTTTGTATTTTTTTTAATTTTTGTGAACAACGTGTGTCTAGTTTTTTTTTTTTTAAAGATTTATTTATTTGAAAGTCAGAGTTACACAGAGTGAAGGAGAGGCAGAGAGAGAGAAAGAGAGAGAGAGAGATAGATAGAGAGAGAGAGAGACCTTCTGTCCACTGGTTCACTTCCCAGTTGGCTGCAACGGCTGAAGCTGAGCTGATCCAAAGCCAGGAGCCAGGAGATTCTTCCAGGTCTCTCACATGGGTGCAGGGGCCCAACGACTTGGGCCATCCTCTACTGCTTTCCCATGCCATAGCAGAGAGCTGGATCAGAAGTGGAGCAGCCAGTACTTTAACCGGTGCCCATATGGGATGCTGGCACTGCAGGCGGCAGCTTTACCCTCTATGCCACAGCACTGCCCCTTCAAATGGTTTTAATGGTTACGGATGAGCCAAGCTGAGGCAGGAGGCTAGAACTCCATCCTGGTCTCCAGTGTGGGTAGCAGGGGCCCAAGCACTTGGGCCATCCTCTGCTGCTTTCTCAGGCACATTAGCAGGGAGCTGGATTGGAGGTGGAGCAGCTGGGACTCGAAGTGGTCCTCCAGTATGGGACGCCAGCTACTCAAGCAATAGTTCAACTCCCTCTGTGCCACAACGCTGGCCCCAAGAACTCGTATTCTAACATGAGTCCCAGTTGATTCTGATGCTTACTAGAGTTTGTTTTGAGAAACACTGCACTGGCTGAAAGGACATGGATTGGTTGGGAAATGGTGAGCATCTTGTTGTGGATGCTGATCAGGCCTCAGAACATTGTGGGGTCTTGTAATTTGTTCAATATCCTATACACAGGACTTGGGAAGCAGTTTGCATAGTAAATACACAATGGTGCTTTCCAAGACTTGACTGCTTGAGATGCTGTAAATTTCCTAAATAATCAGTACAACGCTTTTTAGCATTTCTTCTAGTTAATATTGAGGGCTTTCCACCTAACCCATTTGCCAGTGCCCTTTAGGAGCGTGGAGAAGAATGGCTGGCCCTCAATGAAACTGGTGCAAAGCAAGTTGAATGAATCCCAGAATGGCATATTTTACCTGAAAAACATGCATTATGTTCTTTTCCAAGTAAACTGCACAGAAAAAATGTAAATGAAGCATAAAGCTCTTCTGAATTAGGCCCTAAGCGTTTTTCTTTTTAGCATATAAACTGCCACGAAGGATGTGATAGGAATGCGTTTTCTACTATTTTTCGAACGGTAATTATGTTTCTCAAGTCAAACTCAAATACTTGATATGGTCCTGTTGCCAGCGTACCAGACAGGTAATAATTGGAAAATTTAACGTGGAGTTTTATCTCTTCAGTGCTAAAAGGTAGGGCTACTCACAGCATGCGGAAGCATTGGCATCCACTGTGAACCTGGCGATTCTCTATGATGGTAATTTTGCACCTGGAAATGCCTTCCAAGCAGTAACACCTTTTAAACTATGTAAGAATAAAAGACAAGTATTCCTTCCTCCTCCAACCTGAACCTAAAACAGCCCATAATCTCCATCTAGCATACAATAGTTCCTACTCCCTCCCCACCTTTGCTGTACTTCAGGTTGGAATGTTATGCATTTAAGTTTTAGAGCAGCAAATTAACTCATTTAAGTGGCAATGGAAGAAAATGAAGCAAAAAAGGAAAGAAGTTCTCGGGAGAGCGCTGTTCAATTGTGTATCCAAAGACCATCAGAAGAGAATGAACAATGAAACTCATAGAGGGAATTAGGAAGAATTTCAACAACGCTCCTCTGTCTATCCCTACAGAAGACTTTGTTAGCCAATTTTTTTATTACGATCTTTTTCTATACAGCGTTGCTAAGACTTACACTCCATTAAAGATGTGTGCACCTTCCCTGAGAACCATGAAAAGCTTCTTAAGACTTCTTTGTGAATTGGTAATGCTTTTTTTTTTGGGGGGGGGGGAGCAATGCAAGTTAAATCTTTTCCACATCCTATGCAATTTCTATGGGAAAACCATACATTTGCCACTTTAGGACAAAGCCTGTCATTGTGTGGAGTAGATTCTTACACGGTAAAATGATTAGAAGAGCAAAAGCTTGGAAATACTTTCTGATAAGACTTCTCACAACATCCTCAGCCTGACTGCATTTTCAACTGGGAAAACTTTGGTGTTCTCTAGTGCACATGAAATCAAATTCCACGGCCCTTTGATGGTTGTTCATCTGTACTTGAATTTTTATAGGTTTCTTTCATATCTGATACATCTTGTTTTTGTGTCTATCAAAAGAAATATTAATTTATTTCCGAATGATACTTTTCACTTCTTGTTACTGTGTGCATTTGATTACATGGAGTTTCCTGTAGCTCAACTTTGCAAGCCTCAATTAAAATTATGTTTTTTTTAATTAAACTTTTATTTAATGAATATAAATTTCCAAAGTACAGCTTATGGGTTACAATGGCTTCCCCCTCCCAAAACTTCCCTCCCACCCACAACCCTCCCCTTTCCCACTCCCTCTCCCCTTCCAATCACATCATGATTCATTTTCAATTCTCTTTATATACAGAAGATCAGTTTAGTATATATTAGGTAACGATTTCAACAGTTTGCCCCCATATAGTAACACAAAGTGAAAAAAAATACTGTTGGAGTACTAGTTATAGCATTAAATAAGAGTGTACAGCACATTAAAGATAGAGATCCTACATAATATTTTTTTTAAAAATTAATTAATTTTCTATGCCATTTCCAATTTAACACCAGGGTTTTTTTTTTTTTAATTTCCAATTATCTTTATATACCAACTTGGGAAGTGGGATACACAGCAGACTCATAGAATGGCAGACGTCCTAAACAGCACTCTGGCCTCAGAAATCAGCCCTTAAGGCATTCGGATCTGGCTGAAGAGCCCATGAGAGTATTGTAGGCATGGAAAGCCAAGATACCACGGAAAAGAAAAAAAGAAGAAGATCTCTGTGAGTGAGATCCCAGTGGAAAGAACGGGGCCATCAAAGAAGGAGGTACCTTTCTCTGAAGGGAGCAGAGAACTTCTACTTTGACTATGACCCTATAGGAATAAGATCAAAGTCAGCGAACTCTAAAGGCTTCCATAGCCCTGGCAACTCATGACCAGAGCCTAGGGAGATTACTGACGCCATGAACAGGAGTGTCAAATTGTTAAGTCAGCAACAGAAGTCACTGTGTACTTACATCCCATGTGGGATCTGTCCTTAATGTGTTGTCTAATGTGCAGTGATGCTATAACTAGTACTGTAACAGTATTTTTACACTTTGTGTTTCTGCGTGGGTACAAACTGATGAGATCTTTACTAATTATATACTGAATCAATCTTCTGTATATAAAATTATGTTTTATGAGAAGGATTTAGCAACTTTGGTTGTATGAAAACACTGTATCTAAAAATAGTATAATTGGCCGGCGCCGTGGCTCAATAGGCTAATCCTCTGCCTTGCGGCACCGGCACCCCTGGTTCTAGTCCCGGTCGGGGTGCCAGATTCTGTCCCGGTTGCCCCTCTTCCAGGCCAGCTCTCTGCTGTGGCCAGGGAGTACAGAGGAGGATGGCCCAAGTGCTTGGGCTCTGCACCCCATGGGAGACCAGGAGAAACACCTGGCTCCTGCCATCAGATCAGCGTGCTGCACCGGCCGCAGCGCACTGGCCGCAGTGGCCATTGGAGGGTGAACCAACGGAAAAGGAAGACCTTTCTCTCTGTCTCTCTCTCTCTCTCTCACTGTCCACTCTGCCTGTCAAAAAAAAAAATACTATAATAGTATATAACTTCAATCCTCAAAGTAGAGATTGTATTTCAACCCACTGGGCTACAGTGCCAGCCCCAAAGTAGAGATTGTATTCAGCATCCTCCAGTAGGTCGGATTGGCAGTGAGCACATACACTGGAAATACATAGCTTCTGACAGCTGGAGAAGCAACGGACCACATGAGTATAAGGACCAATAGTTCAGGTTATTGCGTCAGACAGGGGTCAAATCTCTGCTCTGTTTACCAGCAGTCTTGACCTTGGGCTTATGTTCGTTGAGCTCAGCTTTCCCCATGTGTAAAATAGATAAGATAGCAGTTATAATACTTAGAGTGGGCTAAGTGCTGTGTCAGTTACATCAGTTGAACCAAATAACGGTTCAAATTCAACAGAAATCAGGTTTCTACTCTTGGAGCTTGGAGATGATCACGATGTCTCTCCTCCAGTTGGTCATGTGGATATCCAGGCTGACAGAGGTTCTGCTGTGTTCAATCTGTAGCTTTCCGGATGACTTCAGAGCAGTACTTCTCCACTATTTCCCCCTAAGGAGAAAAATTAAATTAATCAAACGCAATTAATGTAGATTAATTAGTTTGATTAACTTTGAGTTCTCCTTAAGAGACATTAAATACTGAGAAATAGGATTTTATCAGGTAGGGTTGAGCTTTAGAAGGCCACACACCCCTGTAACAGCTAAGATTTTTTTTGGCTTCCACAAGCAACGATCTCCACTTGGCAATGCATGTGTTGGGGGTTGCCTTCATTCTAGCAGGCTGGGAGGGGAAAGGAGAATGGAAGAGCCCACCCCGAATGTTTGCATGGGCCAGGCTGGGAGCATGCTCATTGCTTCCAGTGGCTGTGAGGGACACTGGGACATGTAAATTCTCTGTACGTCCAGGGAAAAGGGAAGCCAGATCCTTTGGTGAATTGCCAGGAGTTTCTTTCACCCTTTTGCTTGCTTTGTGTCAACTATTGTGAGATTTAATTAGCTCTTGACAGGGATGAAGTGTTCAGCATGTCTACATAAGTATTCAATAAAGTTGTTCAAATCTGTGTCAGAAAAAAGTCAAAATTAAGAAACCTCATCTCTTCATCCTTCAATTTATCAGAGCATGAAATAAATCTCAGAGTTGCAAGACACCTTAGAAACCAGGTAGGGGTGGGCACTTAGCCTAGTGATTGGGTCCAATTAAGATACTTCCATCCTTCCTTGGAATATCTGGGTTTGGTATGTGGCTCCTGAATCAAGCTTTCTACTAGCGTGGACCTTGAGATGGCTGTGATGGCTCAAGTTAATGGGTTACAGTCACTCCTATGGGAGACCTGGTTTGGGATCCCAGCCCTCAGTTTCAATCCCAGCCACTGAGTGTATTTGAGACTGAAACAATGGGTGGGAGCTCTCTCTCCGTCTCTGTTTATGCCTCCAAATTTTTAAAAAGAGCTAAAAAAATAGGTAGGCTGATTTTCCAGTGATGGACTTCTCCTTGATCACTTTAGGAAAAGAGAGGCCATGCATCTCCTTATTGTAGCTCTATTTATTTCTCCTCATCTCCCAAGTACTGTTTACTTCATTGAGACTGGAAATAGGGAGAAGGTATCTCAAAGTCCAGGGCACCAAGCCTGGGAGTGCACACTGACAATAATTAGACACAAGGACAAGGTACAGAGGGGTCAGCGGCCCTGTCGACACTGCTCAGGTCAGCAGTGCTGCCAGCTGCCCAGTGGACAGAGGTGGACATGACACAGGCCTTGTGGACACTGAAGAGCACAGGAGGAAGGTTGGCCAGAAGATACGGTACAGGTCAGACATGTTATCATCCAGATCTGGGCAGCTATGGTGATGTAATGGACCAGGCTGACGCCACAGTCAAGGCCCATGTGGATGTGTTTCTGCTCAAACTCAATTCCTGGGGTTCAGATAGGGGTGCAGCCGGGCGTATGAGCTCAGCAGTGGCCCACTCCAGGGCACTTACATTTTCCCTGATTGTCGTTCCTGGACATGGACACAACAAGGTTATGGTCTATCAGGTCTGCCACATCTGTGCTGGCCTGCATGAGCCCCTGTGAAGTCACAGATGCTGCCTTCTCAGGAGGGAAAGGGAGTGTCCAAGAACAGCATTTTGCATAGCTGCACAGAGGGGAGTGACCCCAGCCTGAACGCATCTCCAGAAAGCTGCCGCACACAAGGCTGTGCCTGCAGGTGCAGGTTTTGTCTTTGTTGATGCTGTCCTGGGACCTTGGGCCTGGCACCCATTGGACTTAAATGTTTTTCTAGGTAAAAATCCCTATCTTTGGATCTCCATCTGCCTCAACCTGCCCATTATTTGCTTTGCTGTCTGAAATGTTTGTGCTCTTTAATCCATTAAAATGTGTTTGTTTATTTATTTATTTTTTGACAGGCAGAGTGGACAGTGAGAGAGAGAGAGACAGAGAGAAAGGTCTTCCTTTGCCATTGGTTCACCCTCCAATGGCCACCGTGGCCGGCACATCTCGCTGATCCGAAGCCAGGGGCCAGGTGCTTCTCCTGGTCTCCCATGCGGGTGCAGGGCCCAAGGACCTGGGCCATCCTCCACTGCCTTCCTGGGCCATAGCAGAGAGCTGGCCTGGAAGAGGGGCAACTGGGATAGAATCTGGCACCCCAACCGGGACTAGAACCCGGTGTGCCGGCGCCACAAGGCGGAGGATTAGCCTGTTAAGCCATGGTGCCGGCCTAAAATGTGTTTATTGAGTGCTTACTGTAGCCCTGGTAGACAGAGACCTTCATTGTAGCTACAATTGTGTTCTTAGCCACCAACCCAGTGTGGGCATTCACAGCTCCTCAGTAAAGCATTGTTGCAATGGGTTTGATGGTAGAAACCCATGTGGAAAACAGGCTCTGTCGGAATCAGGTAATGGATTACGTTAATGAGGCAATGAAGGTAGTGAGAGGAGATGACAGCTTAGCTGGGTATTAAAGGATGTGACAACGTCCCGCCTCAGAGAATCGGGGGAGGGGACTGCTGGAAGAGGCCTACAGGTGAGTGGTGTGCCAATTAATTAATGTGTGCCAAAATCTCATGTCCACCAGTAACTTAAGAGTGTGACTGTCTAGGAGCAGGGTCTTAGCAGAAGTGACTGCATGGAATCCAGGACAGGAGGAGGCAGGGAAGGATTCTGTCCTAGAGCTGTGGAGGGAGCAGAGCCCAGTGACCTTTTGACTCTGGAATTCCAGCCTCTAGAATGGTGAAGGGAAATATTCTGTTGTCTCAGGAGTCCCAGTGTGTGGAGATTTGTTACAAAAGCCCTTGGACACTTAGGACAGTCAGTGGAGGGTTGGAGAGAGGGGTCAGCCATCGGCCACAGTGTCCTGGGAAGCTCATGGTGCCCCTGTTGGTATAAATAAAGTAAGGGCTTTAAAATGGATTTGCCAGATGGAATGATGCTTCCTGTGCCTTCTGTATAGGACACGGAGGGGTTCCCACTATTGACTGAACACTTGTTGTTACTGGGTTGCTCTGAAGTTCATCAAAACCCTGTACTTTCAGGAGTTGAGCCATATGCTTCCCAAAAATCTGTTGTGTTTTTTCCCAAATCCTTTTCTGTCCGAGGTACTTAGAATCATACAGTATCATTATAATAAATATTTAATTAATAAATTATAAGTGTGGAAGGAGATTATTTCTTTGAAAAACAGCAAAGTCTTAGGGAAAGACTGGCACGTGATTAAAAAAAATCATAAAAATCAAGAAGGCTTCTGCAGTCAGATTGCTTTTCAAATGCCTTAATGGTTTGCTGTAAAAGAAACTGAAACCACCAATTGTAAAGGAGGCATTCTGAGTGCTTTATACAAAAGGAACTTAGAGGGAATGTAGGCAATTGCTGCCTGATTATATATCAGAGATGGTCACGTAAGTGTATGCTTGCATTTTTTACATTTAAATAAAATATTGTAGACAGATATTTTTAAAATATCTCCCTGAACTGATTTCTTTCATACTTAGTTTTTCCCATTGCATCGGATAAGGGAGTTTCTGCATTGGTAAATGATGTGGATGAGGATGTTAACAAGTGCTCCTCTAAGGCTGATGAGAGCTTTCTCGCCGTGACAGTTGAGCATGAGTGGACAACTTCCTTTCCACCTGGCAAGTGACTGCTTAGCTTTGAGACCTGAGATTTGGGTTCCTGGAGCTCTGCATTCCTAGGTGGGACTCACGCTGCCATGTGGACCATGTCACAAATGGTATCTGATTTCTTGGCCTGGGGATCTGTGTAACTCAAGGTCATAAGGCTGTTACTGGCAGAGCCAGAACCAGAAACATGTTCTTTGTTTACTGTCTCCCATGTTCTTTACCATGTGTCTCACCAAGTCCAAGGGAATTTCATGCCCTCCTCTGTGTTTATTTCTTTTTCTCTTCTTCTTCTCATCTTTCCCCTCCTCTTATTTCTTCTTGAGAATATAGGTCTCAAGTCCTAATCCCTAGCTTACACATGATCTTTCAGAACTCATCCATTTGCAGGCTGGAACAGTCTGTAGGTCTAGCTTTAGCATATTTGGCTTTCCAATTATAGACTGTTTGGATAAATGTTAGTATTTGTTCAAGCCCTCTAAATATAAGTCAATAGATTATTGGAGATGTGGCCTAGAAATAGGAAATGGGCCAACTGGTAGGAGAATTTAATCTGAGTTTGAAATGTTTTCCTGGATAGTCTATTAATGAAGAATTACAATATGATTAATCAGTCGGAAAATAGTATTCAAAAGAATATCATATACCAGGTGCAGCACCAAATGCTGGCATGTGATAACGTGAACAAAGAAGACTTCCTGAGATTTTGCGGATTTTATATTGGGATCTCTTTCTTCTGAAATCAAAAGCAAGATGGCCAGGGATGGCAGTTATGAGTCTTAAACCTCTGTTGAAATAGTCATTTATCTGTTTATTTTTTAACATTTATGAAAATACAGTATACATACCAAGAAATGTGTGTAAGTGTTCAGATAAATGAGGGTGTTTTTTTACCAAACCCAATTAAGAACAAAGCATTCCTAGTACCCCAAGAGTCCTCATTATCACCTCCCATTTCTTATTTTTTAACTCTGTTGGAATATTTAGTACAGCCAGTGTTAAAGTTTAGGCCTCAAGATTTAAACATGGCGGCCAGCACTGCGGCTCAGTAGGCTAATTCTCTGCCTGCGGCGCTGGTACTCTGGGTTCTAGTCCTGGTTGGGGCGCTGGATTCTGTCCTGGTTGCTCTTCTTCCAGTCCAGCTCTCTGCTGTGGCTTGGGAGGGCAGTGGAGGATGGCCCAAGTGCTTGGGCCCCTGTACCCGCATGGGAGACTGGGAGGAAGCACCTGGCTCCTGGCTTCGGATCTGCGCAGCGCGCCGGCTGTAGTGGCCACTTGGGGGGTGAACCAGCGGAAGGAAGACCTTTCTCTCTCTCTCTCACTGTCTAACTCTGCCTGTCAAAAAAAAAAAAAAAAGATTTAAGCATGCACCTTCCATTTCTGAAACCACCAGTTAACTCCTCACGATGGTATGAGGTGGCCGGGCATACTGTTCTCTTTGTTAGTGTGGTGTGTTGTGTGGAACTCAGCGCAGAGAAGAAGGTGCTGTTCCCAGTCTTAGTTCTGCCAGGAAGAAGCTCTGTGACCTTGAGCAACTCACAGGGGTGCTTGAATATCCTGTGCTCCTTGGCACTGTTTGAGCGAGGTGCTGTCCATGATCTCTTCCCGTTGTAAAATTCGCATTTATTGTAGAATTTCAAGGCTGTTTGAAGGACCCAGAGCTTCCTTTATAGACTTTCTGAACTACTTCATTACCCTCACCACACAGCATGATATGCGAAAGTATAGTTTTTGTGACAGAGACATTACGGGCTCCCATCTGCCTTCTCTCACCCCATTAGTGCTTCTATTGAACGTAGGACGCAAGAGGAGGCCTCTTTCTGCTTGCTCATTTGAGGAATGGCTGGAGGAGTCAGCAATGTTTAGCCTAGAAAACATGGCCAGAGGAGAGAGAAAAGTCAGTGCGGAGTGGCTGAAGGCGTGCTATCAAACACAGGCACTCCCAATACAAAGAAGAGTGTGTCGTGATTTTTGTCTTTAAGAAGCTCTGCTTGGAGGTGAAGACAGACATGCAAAAAACTGTGATGATTCCAAATGCTGAGGCAGGGAGGACTGGGCATGAGATGAACCTGGCAGAGAGACGCTACCAGCGCAGGGGAGAGTAGTCTTCTGTGTTTGCCCACAGAGCAGAACAGTAATATATGGATAAAAATTACAAGGTCAGATTTTTGCTCAATGTCAGGAATGATATCCTAATATTTGGATGCACTGTTAGCACTCTTGGCAAGGAGGGGGACTCTGTTTTGCATTAATCACAAAGGTGCTGGGCACATCCCGTGGGATCTGCACCCTGTGGGAGTTTGGATTAGGTGATCTCCAGCTCGCCTGTGGCCACTCAGACTTGGCGAGACACCGTTCTGCCCATGCAACAGCTTTCCTTCTCCCTACAGAGCAGAAACACCATTGTCAAATGAAGACCATCACACGCACACAACAGAAAAATGAAGAGGTTCCAGTGCTCTTACTGTTGATGGACAGAATGTAGGACCCTGCATCAGGAAGATGGATGCAGGAAAAAGCCCAAAGAAACCTTGTCCTTAGCAAGCCGCAGACTCCACAGTTCTGAAACAGGGGAGGCTGGGACACAGCTTGTAGAGGAGGCGGCTGTGATGGCATTTACTCCAGCGTGCTAAGCTAAGATTTCCTTTGAGGCTATTGCGTTGGGGCTGCAAGACTCACTGGTAGAATTCACAAAATACACATGTGGTCACTGAGGATTATGCTGCCATCGCTGGACGCACGCTGGCTGTGATTGTAGCAGGGCTTGCCAAGCACACACTGACCCTCTGAGTCACATCGGTTCCCATGGAGATTAACACCATCAACAGTGGGGACAACAGTCCAGAAATGGGATTGTTGTTAGGCAGGGAAGAGAAAAATGGCAGTATGATTCTCCAGAAACACAGCAATTGGAATGAAAAAGGAGCCCGGGGTGGCGTGGCTCGGGAGAGAAAATGGCTCGTAATGGCACAGCAACCTGCTACTGCAGCTCCTCTGCAAATGGCTGGGGAAAAGTGTGCTTCCTGGCATTCAGACTTCAATCTACTTCTGTTTATTGGGCTATTTCCAGCACGTTTGCTTCTCTTCCCAGGTAGCTTATCTCCTCAAAGGAATGTGGCCCAGGTGACCTTGCCATGGACCACGTGGGCCTGACGCTGGACCTCAAGGCTGTTGGAACTCGGGGTGAGAAGTACACAGAATCCGGGGATACATCTTGGTAGATTTTAATTTTCTTTCTGGATAAAGAGTCTTTTACTTCTGTGCAAAGAAAACCATGATTTCTGGGCCACAAATGATATGGTCATTTCACATATTTTAACAGGAGAGTTGGGTTTCTTTGTTTTAAGGCTTTTTTTCAAAATTAAAAGAAGTTTTTTATTTTTATTTATTTGAAAGGCAGACACACACACAGAGCGAGAGCGAGAGTGAGAGAGAGAGAGAGAGAGAGAGGGCTTCTATCTACTAATTCAGTACCCAGATGCTGGAAGCAGTCACTAAGGCTGGTGCAGGCTGAAGTCAGGAGTTTGCAGCTCCATCTGGGTCTCCCACATGGGTGGCAGGGACCCGAGTACTTGGACCATCACCTGCTGCCTCCAGGATGTGCATTAGCAGGAAGCTGGAGTTGGAGGTGGAGTTGAGACTTGAACCCGGTGCTTCTACACTTCTACATCGAAGCATCTCAAGCAGTGTCGTATGTGCTGCACCAAGTGCCCCCGGGCAGTTGGGTTTCTGAGTTCACTCTGTTCCCTTTGGAAGTCATCTCAGGTGTGTGTGCTGGGCTGATCTCCCTTGCACCCTTGTCTTTTGCATCCGGGTCTGCCTGCATCGCCTATTCAGGCTGCAACAGTCTTGTGCCTGAGCTTGGCTTCCTGGGACTGCAGCCCCTCTCCCACAAAGAGAGGAGGAAAGGTCTGGGGATTTATGTTCTCCAAGCTCAAGCCTTATGAAGCCTGCCCAGCCCAGCAAGTCAGGGTATCTAAGGTGAGCTGTGCTTTCCCCCATCCCTTTTGTATCAGCAGTTGTGGAAAATGCCTGTTAGTTGCTGAATGATCAAACAGATGTAAGAAGAATGACTGGTTCCTAGCAAAATCAGATTAAATTGCATCAAAAGGAACAGAGCTGAGATGACAACATGTCATCCTGGAAAAGAAAGGAGTAATGGTTTTCAAAGCAGTGACAAAGCACTTTTGGAGAAAATTAGAGTTAATAAGATATCTGGAGATGGAAAACATTCCATCATTCTTCCAAATGTTAGTTGCTGATGACTGTTCATCTATTGTGAGATGTGAATTGGCACAGGGGAAAATGCACTGGGCTGTGCAGGGCCACAGTCTCAGCTATACCCAGTCTCTCCAGCTCACTGGGCCTCAGTGTCCTCATCTGTGAAATGGGGACTGCTACTCACACAGTGCTGACATGAGGTGCACCCTCAATAGCCAGTGAAATGCAGAGGTGGTGTTGAGGATGACCACACTGATGACAGTGACGATAATGATGATGTGATGGTGGTATAATGACCAGAATATCAGTCAGGCGTTTCCAGGGACGCTGAACTGATAGGATATAGAAGAATGTGTAAATATTCTCTATACAGGAATACCTTTGTGTGTGTATGTGTGTGCATGGGTGTATATAAGGGTGCTTTGAAAAGTTCATGGAAACATGGAACTAGAAGATACTGTGCACTTTCCACGAACTTTGTGAATACCTTTGTGTATGTGAGTGTGTATATGTGTGTGTGACTGAGCATGTAGAGCGATATTTACTGTAAGGAATTGGATGGTGAAGTTATGAAGGCTGAAATGTCCTCAGGTCGACAGGTGGCAGGCTAAGACCTGAGAAAGCTGCTCCTTCAGCTCAGGTCTGATGGAGGGAAGACGTAGGTCCACCGAGAGGCAGCTGGGCAGGGGGAGCTCCCGCTTCCTCGAGCAAGGGCCAGCCTTTTTGTTCCACTCAGTGATTCAGCAGATGGGTGAAGCCCATCGTGCTGGTCTACCAGTTCCAATGTTGCTCTCACCAGAAGCACCTTCCAGACATACCCTGAAGAATGTTTCATCAAGTATCTGGGCTCTTCCTGGCCTGGTCCAATTGCTACCAAGTTAACCATCATGGTCATGGTCTTCAGCAAGACTCTTGGCCCTTGGTTCCAACTTGTGTGATTCTCAGAAGGGTGTCTCATTGTAAAACGGATTTTCAGAAACGTTCTTTCTGTAGAGGCCTTGCCTTATCGGCAGCTCTGGGCGATCCACGCCTGTGCTTGGGGGAGCCTCTGGGAAGCCTCGTGTCCCCAGCCTCTTCCTTAGTGACATCCAATCTCCTGAGCTGCCTTTTGTACGTTAGAGAAGGGGCTTGGCAGGGTACCCAAGAGCTCAAGACCATGGTTCTGTTCCTGCTGTGCCCCTGGCAGCTGTGTGATTTTGGGCACGTGATGAACTCTTCCTGCTTCCTTACCAGTGCGTGGGGTGTGAACAGAGCCTGTCCCCTAGAGTTGATGTGAGAATGTTGTATGTGCGTACAGGAAAAGCAAGCAGATCTGTGTCTACCTGGCACACACAATCCACCCAGTCACTCTCATTTATTATCCCGTATCTTAGTGGGAAATGAGATTCACAGTGGTGTCACAGTTCAGTCCTTTGCATTTATAAATTAATCTGCTGTGCCACTTACCCGGCAAACCTAAAGGTTAGTGGTTTTGTAGTTGTCAGCTTAGCTTTGGGTTATGTTCTTAAGACTTCCTTGAAAACAGCAGGTGTGTGTGCACGTATGTTTGTGTGTGCACATGGGTGTGTGCAAGCCTCTGCTGGCGAGCACTGAGGTCGAGGGCCGGCCCACGAGATGGCGCAGTGCTCCTGCCGTCCCTCTGCCCAGCTGCTGAGGGAGGAGGGCGCTCTGGTCAGCATCCAGAGTCCCCTCCTGTCTCCCTGCAGAGAGCACAGAGCTCACACCCTGCCTTTCGCCAAGCACACACTGCTGGTTCTGCCTGAGATTTGCTGGGAGCCACACAAAAGCTCCAAACACTTGGGCTTTTGATTTTTTCTTGGCTTTTCTATTCTAGTTGAAATCTGACCTTTTAAGGACACAGTTCAGTATGGGAGGAAGGAAGGCAGGAGAAAGAACATCGAGGCAGATGTTGTCTCTTGCCTCCTTGGAGAGATGCCCTTGCTGAAACAGACAGACAGACAAGCAAACAGACACTGGGAGATGGAGGGTGGGTGGCGTGGGCTTGGCACAAAGTACCAAGGAGGGAATTCTGTCTGCAGGAACCCCAGCCCCGATCAGCTTCTCTGTCTGCGTCTGCTCCCCAGGTGGCCAGTGGTGGTGCCTCCTCCTCACCGCTCTTCCTTGTTTCTTCCCTGCTCTCTCGTCAGAGCCTCATTGTCAGCCCCTAGGGACGCCCCTGATTTACTGAAACACATCTGGTTAAAGAATCTGGTCTCCTAGCAGATTATTGTGCAGAAATAGTAGCCTGACAAAGCAGCTCATTTAAATTTTATTCAAAGTACTGATGATTGAGGGCGGAGACTTACTGTACAAAGACTCTTATCTATTAACTCTTCTAATGGGCCATAATATTCCTTGTTTTTTTTTTTTTGCTAGAAATTTGTGTTGTAGGCAAATACTTTGTAAAACGAATGAACTTAAAAAACAATGAACTTAGAGCAATCTAAGTGTACGTGCGTGCACTCACACATATAAACATGGTTTTTCTCTCTTCCTCATGTCCCACAAAAGCCCCACTCACAGACTGTGAGGGTCTTCACAGACTGTGTCGTCTTCCCAGGATGGAGGCACACTAACATGGCACACGTGGAAACCAAACTGCCAGGCTCAGCTTTCTGGGGAGGGCTGATCTTGTCTCCTGCCTTGCAGAAAGACCTCACTGGCACCACCCTCCTCCTCCTATGCTGTCCCGAGTCTGTGCCCCAAACATGCCAGCAGCTTCCTAAATCTCTTCGTTCCAAGCCTGGGGTGTGGCCTTCTTTTTTCTGTGACCTTGACTTTGGAGTCAGCTGTGTGGTCTTGCTCATGACCCAGCTTGGAGGTGAACACTGTTTCATCGACTTACCCGTCCTCACAGTGGAGACTCTGTCTCTGCAGAAGCTGCGCACGCCCCTGACATGTAGAGATGGCAGATCTGTCATTTTGCAGACTGTTTTGAAGTCAAAGGCTGGCTACTGTGGTCTTCTGGCAGCAGACGAGAGAGACTTCCATTGCTCCCGGCCACACTTGCAACCCCCTTGCCCATGCTCCCGAGACTGTCAGGATGAACTCTTAGAAACAATCAGGTGATTTCACTCCTCTGCTTAAAGCTCTGTGTAGAGTCTCTCTCCTCTGTTCCTAGCATCTGTGACACCAGCAGATGTCATCTGACACTCACTTCTCTGTCTTCACACCTTGTCCATATCTTCACACCTAGGATGCAGGCTCTAAGAGCAGGTGCTGGAGCTGGCAGGTGTTGGTGCAGTGGCTAATCCCACTGCATCGCAAATGAGCACTGGTTCAAGTCCCAGCTGCTCCACTGCTGGTCCAGTTCCCTGCTAATGCACCTGGAAAAGCAGCAGAAGATGGCCCAAAGTGTTTGGGCCCCTGCACCCACGTAGGAGACCTGGATGGAGTTCCTGGCTCCTGATTTTGGCCTGAAGCACAGGCTGTTGTCATTTGGGGAGTGAATCAGTGGATGGAAGATCTCTCTCTCTCTCTCTCTCTCTTTCTCTCTCTCTCTCTCTCTCTCCCCCTTTCCCTCTCTCTCTCTCTCCTTCCCTCCCTTCCTCTCTGAAACCCTGCCTTTCAAATAAATCTTTTTTTTTTAAAGAGCAGGTGCTTTGTTGACCCCGTTCTCCACTGTATCCCTGGGAATGAACACTGGGTACACGCAGGTTGCAGGCAGCAGTCAGAGGGAGGGATCTTCCCAAAGTTCATAGGGGATATATGTTATGAAAATGCTATGCATGAATTTCAAAATTTTGTTTGCAACAAAATAATCCTATTTTAATTCAATTTTCCACAAATTTTTAAAGTCCCCTTGGAACTGTGGAATAAATACTGTTCCTTGAGCTTCTTGCTACCTTTTATGACCTAGAGCCCCCAAAGTTCAAATTCAAGAATCTTACAATGTGATGATGATAGGAAAAAATGGCTACCTATGGAACCTCTACTGTTTGCTGGACATTTCTTGTTTCTTTTTTAAAAAGATTTATTTTATTTATTTGAAAGACAGAGTTATACAGAGAGGTAGAGAGAGAGAGAGAGAGAGAGAGAGAGAGAGGTCTTCCATCTGCTGGTTCACTCCCCAGATGGCTGAAGCTTTGCCGATCCAAAGCCAAGAACCAGGAGCTTCTTCTGGGTCTCCCATGTAGGTGCAGGGCCCAAGCACTTGGGCCATCCTCCACTGCCCTCCTGGGCCACAGCAGAGAGCTGGACTGGAAGAGGAGCAACCAGGAGAGAATACGGTGCCCCAACTGGGACTAGAACCCGGGGTGTCAGCACTACAGGCAGAGGATTAGCCAAGTGAGCTGCGGTGCCAGCTGGCTTTCTTGTTTGAAAGATTTTATTTGAAAGTCAGAGTTATAGAGAAAGAGGAAAGGGGGAGAGAGAGAGAGAGAGAGAGAGAGAGAGAAAGAGAGAGAGAGAAAGAATGAGAATGAGAATGAGTATCTTTCATCCTCTGGTTCACTCCCCAGATGGCTGCAATGGCCAGGGTTAGGCCAGGCAGGAGCCAGGAGCCAGGAGCCAGGAGCCAGGAACTTCAACTGAGTCTTCCATATGGGTGCAGTGGCCCAAGCACTTGGGCCACCTTCTGCTGCTTTCCCAGGTGCATTAGCAGGAAGCTGAAGAAGTGGAGCAGTCGGGACTCAAACAGCACCTACATGGGATGCTGGCATCACAGGCAGCAGCTTTATCTGCTACACCATCGTGCTGGCCCCCAGCCTACAGTTTCAAATGTGCCCTGGCTTATAGCAGGTTCTGGGCAGGGTCCTCTGTCCCCCTGCCTTCCTGTGTTCTCCTGGAAACACAGACCGCCAGCAAGCATGCTGCCTCTCTAGCAGGTGCTTTGTAGGAGGAACATTAATCGGTGGAATATTGTGTTAAGAACATTAAAATCAAAATGCACACTGGAATAATCCATAATAATATGAATGCAGGATGCTTGTGCCAGGGGCTGTTCTGAGGTTTCTTTAATATGCATAAAGTGTTTAATCCTGTTAGGTGTGTTCTTTTACTGTTTCCATTTTATAAACGAGGAGTGGAGATGCCAAAAGCCTGGGGAAATTTTCCAAGATCACACAGCAAGTGGCGGAGCTGGGATTCACACCCAGGCAGAGCCGTGTGCTTCCCCTCTGAGTGCTGCTTCTCCGGCTCTGGTGTATTGGGGTAACAAAGCAAATGTTGACTGAGGAGAGGCACCTACCAGAAAGGCTGCATTGCTCAACTTTAGAGCTCCGCTCACCATAGTCCAGGTGAGTGTAGTGCACAACTTGGACAGCTGTCCACAGCCACCCTGGGTATTCTAAGATGTGCTCCTTTCCTTGGAACAAGGCTGTCCATGGAAGTGCCATTCAGAGAGTGAATAACATAGAGTGAGGGGAGATTAATTTTGAGTCTTTTATCTATCTAAAGAGCACAAAAGAAGGGGATAAAGTGTAGGGAAAGCGTTTCAGATTCATGGATTTTTCCTTTATAGGCACTGGTGGGAGACTGGTCTCTAAGAGTTTAGTGCCTGGAAACATTGCTGCTTTGGGCGACAGGTGTTGTTTTTCGGAGAGGGGCTCTCCTCTAACAGCTTCAATGATCTTCTGGTTTCGGATGCATAGAAGCTCAGAAGAGCATGGGGGCTCCTATTTTTGCAATTGTGTGCATCTCTTTGTGAGCCGATTTTCCACCAGGCACCCTTTCTTGTATCTTTGATGGGGTTTCTCTGATCTGTTTGCATTTTAAATTTATTCATGCTGGTTGATTGCAATCCTTGGTAGTGGGGTAGAGTGAATGACTTAGGAGTTAGACCCCCTAAGAGGGGCACTGAGCAGGCCCCTGTGTAATCCTTGTTCACTGTACAGAGGGGCAGGTACAGCTAACTGTGCACCAGTCAATGTTTAATGCCAGTGTTCCTTGGCTATTTGAGAAAGAAGGTGGTTTTTGTGCTCTTTGTAGGAGGAGAGTAGTTCCAGTGGCTGACTGATTCTATGGTGTTAGCCTGTCTGTGAAGTCCATCACCTTGACACACATAGGATTACATTTGGTCTCCTGAGGGCCGGCTTGATTTTGATAAAGCCTTAGCCAAAAGGGAAAGTCCGCCGCTTTAACGGGGGCAGCCCTGGAAGTTTCTCGAAACCAGACAGCAGATAGTCCTATCTGAATAAAGATCAAGAGAACGGTCTAGTCTGTTCCCTTTCTGTGCCATGCAGTTCCACATTTAACATCTGCCCAGTGTGGGGCTGTTGATTTCCACTGAAGAGAGAAAAATGTGCAAAAATATTCTAAGAGATTTCCACCTTGCTTGACCAATCTTGACCACAACTTTCAAAGGTCATCATTTCCAATATGACGACCTGTAACATGGAGTCGGTAAAGCCTCGAGGAGGCAAAGGAACTTCTCACGCTCACAGAGAAGGTGGAGCAGGATCAGGAAGGCAGGGCCACACACTCACCACCCTCCTGCTAGCCTGCACTATGGCGCTTGCCTTTCTGATTGCTTGCTGAGGTCATTGACTAGGTACCCGATTGAAGTCACTAAGAAAGGGGGACATCACAGGACTTCCCGGGAGAAGAAATACGCCTGTCGTCCCACCTGGCGGTGCAGCCCGTGTACAGGGAGGCAGCAGATCTGTCTGGATCCGAACTGAAGGGTCTTTGACGTGGCTCGTGTGCGCTGTTGGGCGGTAGTGGTGTGCCTGGCGTGTTGTGATCAAAAGACAAAGTACCGGCGGCCCGCAGCTGCCATCAGTGCTGCCAGAGGACAGCCCTGGCAGACAAAGGAGATCATTAGCTGTTGCTGGTCACAGAGGAAACTGCCTTTGCTCTGTGCTACCAGCTTGTGACTGGTTTAGAACCCGTCAATCCAGAGAACAGAAAGGCTGTGACTTTTCTTTCTTTCTGATTCGGTGTTAATAATTCAGGAGTTTAGGGCACTGTATGTTTTAAAAGTCCACAGTGTGCAAAAAAAACATGCAGTTTTCTTTCTGAAGACGTAGCACAGGTACTGGCCCCTCTGAGGTCCCAGAAAGGTTGCCCCCTTTCATGGACCTTGGCTTTCCAGACACGTCCATGGACACAGCAGAAACTAGGGTGAGTGCATCCATGGTCCAGTGGAATCAGCTCTGTGAGTCACCCTGATGCTTTGGAGGTCCTGGTCCTCCTTTGCCACACGAGGTGAGAAAAACCTCTGTGTGTCATGGGGACAGGGACTAGATAAACAATGCAAGCAGTATGTTTACAGATATGCAAATAAGCATGCAAATTAGACTCCTGTCGGCTTCGTTTAGAATGTAATTTAAAATTAATTAAAAATTAAGAGGTAAATTAGAAACTAACATTCAACACCATATGGGAAAATATACATATTTATCAGAATGGTATATATGTGTGCTGCACGGGCAGGCACTTGTGATGTGTGGAACTCCTGCATTTTGAAATTGCACAAAATCAATGTGGGGATATTTTAAGACTCTACAAACTAAAATCCACTCCAACTTAAGGGCTGAATGAATGCGTTTCCTATGTGTGAGATTCTCTGTCGACTTAACAAGGAAAGGCCGTAAGTTGTACAATTGGAAAGCAAAATGACAAATCAGGTACAGTTTACCTTCCTATGCTATAAAATATTCAGGAAACTCATTTTTCTCAAATGGGGTCATTGAGCACATTCACACTGGCAGGCCTCGTGCACGTTGTTAATATGCGATCTATACTTGGAAAGTAATGATTTCCCTCCTGCAGCCACGGAGGAGTTCTGGGTGATTAATGAGTTAATGGCTGCATCCACACAAGGCCAAAACAAGTCATTGAAAAGTGAAAGATTCAATCACGCCACTGACTGTTTTGTCTACAAAACAACCAAACAACTTTAGTGATTGATTTTCTTTGCACTGAATTGATTGCTATTTTTTTGGCAACTTCATTGAATTAACCAAATTGTTCGATATGCCCAGAGTGCGGATTGACTTCTTGTGTGAGTGTTGTAAAACTGTCTTTTATTTAAGAAGATCTACCTGTTCATTTATGGGAAAGGCAGAGTGACAGAGAGAGAGAGAGGAGAGGGAGAGAGCGAGACAAGAGTGCTCTTCCATCTGCTGGTTCACTCCCCAAATGCACATAGAGGGCTGGGCCAGGCTGAAGCCAGGAGTCAGACTCCACCTGGGGCTCCCATGTGGGTGGCAGGAACTCAAGTACCTGAACATCATTTGCTGACTCCCAGGTGCATTAGCCGGAAGCTGGATTGAAAGTGGGGAAGCAGGAACTTTAAGTGGCTCTGTGATATGGGATGTAGGCAAACCAAGCCGTGACCTGTGCCACAATGCCCACCTCAAAACATTCTTTTTTTTTTAAAAAAATTATATTTAATTATAATTGAATAAAACATTTCTATACTGTACAGACCTTTCTACCATCCCTAAAAGTACATATAAGCAAAGATTCAGCATGTGATGCCTAGGTAAGGCAATTAGAATTATTCCATTATTTGGCTATGGTGGTTAAGCAATTGAATTTTATGAGGGTTTAGCTAGTTCTCTTAAAATAATGACAAGTCTGCTTTAACACAAACCAGGAGGAAAAGAAAGCTAGGCATCAGAAGCAATGGTGGCAGGCCTATTAATGGCTGATCTGTACAGTGATCTGCCCTCAAGGAGACCCAACAGGCCAGTCCACTGCAGTGGCTTTCAATGTGGTAAGCCTGGGCTTCAGCAGAAGTCAGCTTGTGAAGAGCCCTGGAAGCTCTGCCAAGAGTTGGATCACTGGAAATGGACCTGCCCTGGAGTCGAAGGATGCCCAGGTCAGAGCCATAGATCTTATTGGCTCTAAGCTGAAAAGCCCTTCACTCAGCCCAACTTCCAAAGTGACCACTGCAGCTGAGGGGATGGCCAAGTAGGGTCAGCAACATTGCAGGCAGAACTGTAAATTTCTTGTTAGAGATGCCCCCTGCCTTTACCTGGCCAGCTCTCCTCCCAGGCCAGCCAAGTAATGAAAGTCAACAGAGTGCCTTCCCCTAGGAGATTCATACCTCCCTTAGGATATACCCCATGTGAAGAGATAGATAGGTCTGGGCCTCTTAACTTACAAGACCTAAAGCCCACCAGATTATTATCAAGCCCCCTCTATCAGGTTCTGTTTGCCTCTCAATCAGAAAACTTAATTGTAGCTTAGACAGCACCTTTCTTAGCTCCTCTAATAATGACTCTGTCCTTTGTTCTAGACCCTGTCTAGTGCACTTGGGCCTCATTCCTTTGTAATCATAACCTCTACTCTACCACCAATGGCTCTACTCCCAACCTGTGTGTACTGATGGTCCTCTTCCCCACTTAATGCTGTATAATTGTTCAAACCTGGTAAATGCCACTCTTAGGATCATTGGTTACTATCCTCACTCTGTCTTTTATGACCTTGTCTAAATATGATCAGAGTCGGTGAACTTGGAAGGCTTCCATAGCCTTGGCAACTCATGACGGCAGCCTAGGGTGGTTACTGGCGCTATAAACTAGAGTGTCAATTTGTTGGGTCAACAACAGGAGTCACTGTGCACTTGCTCCTCATGTGGGATCTCTGTCCTTAATGTGCTGTACATTTTGATTTAATGCTATAACTAGTACTCAAACATATGTTTCACTTTGTGTTTCTATGTGGGTGCAAACTGTTGAAATCTTTATACTAAATTGATCTTCTATATATAAAGAGAATTGAAAATGAATCTTGATGTGAATGGAAGGGGAGAGGGAGCGGGAGAGGGGAGGGTTGTTGGTAGGAGGGAAGTTATGGGAGGGGGAAGCCATTGTAATCCATAAGCTGTACACTGGAAATTTATATTCATTAAATAAAAGTTAAAAAAATAAAATAATGACAAGTGATGCAAAGGATCTCTTTATTTCATTAAAATTTTAACAGATCTATAAAAATATACATATGTATAGCATGCCATATGATGCTTCAATACATATATACATTGTGTAATGGTCAGGTAAGGATAAACATTTATATCTCCTTGAACAATCTTTTTTTTCCAGGTTCCAGTGTGTATACACACACACACACACGGCAATATTATCAGTAGATACTCTACTGTGCACTAGAACATCAGAACTTCTTTCTCCCATTATTATGTTAGGATCCAGCCCTCCTGTTCCCTTGCTCTCCCCAGTGTGTTTTCTATACCACCATTCTAATCTCCACCTCTATGAGATCCACTTTATTAGACTCCACATGCCAAGGAGATCACACCATATTTGCCTTTCTGTGCCTGGTTTATTTCACTTAACGTAATGACCTCCAGTTCTGTCCAGATTGTCATTTAGGACCAATAGTATTCCATTGTGTGTGTGTCATGCTTTCATTATTCATCTATCTGTCGATGGACATTTAGGTTGGTTTCTCTGCTTGGCTATTGTGCATGTTGCTGCAATGCACGTGGGAGTGCAAATGCCTCTTTCACAGACTGATTTCATTTTTTTTTGGGGGGGGGGGAAATTCAGAGTCAAAGGGATCTGAAGTCAACCAGAATAAAATGATCCAGAGTAGGCATGTCAGAGAAAAAAATATTAGGAAAACCAGCAACAATGGTGACAGGAACAACAAATACCCAACAAAAATCCCACAAAGACTGAATGAAGTTTCAGAAGAAAATGAATCTAATGGGCAAATTAAGAAATCAGAAGCACACTCTTAGTGTTAGAATGGTCAAGGTCGAATCTTGTAAACAGGTGTTAGAAGTAAAAGAGATTCAAGATAAAAAATGTCTTTTTCTCTGACATACAGATATGCACACTGTCCTAATATAATTGAACACTCTGAATAAAAATGGTTGCTTGTATTCATTTATCTCTGTAACTTTGATTGCTTTATTTTAAAAAATCCTGGCAGACTTTGGCTAATGTGTTGAAAAATGTTATTCTTTGAAATGTTGGAGTGGAGAGCAGGTTAAAGCGCACCTGTTAAAGAGTCAATTAACATTTGGAAAGGAAAGCAAGCAAGCTATATTGTTGTAAGCTTTGCTTTTTATTCATCCTAATTTGAAGGTGCAGCAGGTGTGCAAAGAGGAAAGGAAAGTTCTCATTATTATTTGCCTCAATGGAATGCAAAGAATCATGTTTAAAAAGGATAGAAATTTATGGAAATAGTTTATCCAGCAGAGTAGTAACCCTTGGTGATCACTTCCTGCACCTCCTCTGAATTTGCACCTGAGTCTGCCAAGACTCAGAAGGGTGAGATGGGTCAAGGTCATGTGGTACATTGGTGCTAGGGGCAGAAATGATTCCAAATTTTCTGACCTTCAAGCCAGGGATCAATCCCTGTGTTGTGTCACAGATGAATAAGCAAGGTGGAATTTTGAACATTGAAAAGAAAAGTATGAATCCATCAAGAACTGCATTGGAATCTCTGGAGCTGCGGACCCTTTCTGGATTGCAGAGTTTAATTTCACAAGCTTCTGCGAAGTGCTGTTGAAATGGGCCTTCCAGGTTCCAGGAGAGTGAGTGGGCTCTGAAGGAGATCTTCCTGGCTCATCTGAGAAGGAGAGACAGAGGAAGACAGGGAAGGATGAAACAACCTTCCGAGTTTAGAACTCACACTGATGTTAGAGACAATCTCAAGATAGTATAAGAGGTGGCTTGTGGTGTAGACAGATAAGCCACCACCTGTGACACTGGCATCCAAATGGGCTCTGGGTCAAGTTGTGGCTGATCCACTTCTGATCCAGCTCCCTGCTAATGCACCTGGGAAAACAGCGGAAGATGTCCCAAGTACTTGGGCCCCTACCACCCATGTGGGTGACCAGGATGGAGTTCTTGGTTCCTGGCTTTGGCCTGGCCCAACCTCAGCTGTCATGACCCCTTGGGGAGTGAACCAGTGGGTAGAAGATGTCTGTCTCTCCCTCTGTCTCTGTCCGTAACTCTGTCTTTCAAATAAATCAAACAAATCTCTCTCTCTCTTTCTCTCTCTCTCTCTTCTCAAAAAGTAGTATAAGGGAATTTCTTTTTTTCCATTTGGATAAAAATTAATGTAGGAAATGAGATTTTTCAAGCTAGGACTGTCAGTGCTACAGTACGGATGGTAAAAGTGAAGGCAGAGAAGGGTCATGTCAGCTGGGCACATAGCCCAGACAAGGGGTGGTTGCAGTAGAATTTGTGTTAGAGAGGAGACCAAAGGTTAGATATGCATTCAGCTCAAATGCATTTTCCCAAATTGTCTGTGCAATCCTGATGCCTCTCACAGGAAAACCGAGTTTGTCACTAGGTACTGGAATTGTGCTGTGGCTTGGAACATTCATATTCAGTAGACACGACTCGGATATTTGCCAACCATAAGCCTCAATCAATGATGGATGAAACACAGCAGGAGTATACTTTTTCAAAGAAGAGCTGCTTTTCATCCAAGAATCAAACGTGGGCCACAGGCTCCTAGGGGTCTTGAAGACCTGGATTTCCACAGGGCCACAGTACAGTGGATATAAGCATAGGAGGAGGAATTGAACTAGCAGAGGTGTGGCAGCCATTCAGCTGAGCTTCCTGTGCCAAGGCCAAGTGAGAAGAGCTAGGGCAAAGGAGAGAGAGAGAGAGAAGGAGACAGAGAGAGAGAGGGAGAGAGGGAGAGAGAGAGATGAAGTGGACAGTGCTGTGTTTCCCCTCTTTTGCTTTTCTCTGGGAGTGGGCAGGTATACCAGGCCCCCAGGAAGGATAATTGGCTTTGTTCTGAGATTCTGGGAGGGGCTGACAGTTACCAGCATGAGGGGGCTCCAGCTGGTTGAGGAAGGCGTGTAGGGACCAGCTGGACTTGAGTTTGTCTTGGCTGTAAGCACCATGTTGTCCTCTGGCAGGTGACCTGGCAGAAATCCCAAATGCTATGGGATAAACAACCTCATCAAGATCACCTGCTGAGCACTTTGTGCTGGGCACTGATGCCTAGGCTGGCTCTTAGCTGGCCCTTGGAATGTTAGTGTTCCCTCCAAAAGTCAGTGTGTTCTGGTTAGCCATGAGGAGCCACCCTTGTCTAGCTTCCCATTTAGATCCTTTTCCTGCCACCTCAAGGTACTGGTACCAGGATCCTCGTGGCCTGCTTCTCTTGTGAACTGTCCACTTCTCTCTTTGGTCTGTTGGCCCCTTCTATCTTAGGCAGCTGGGTCTCCTATACTGGGCTTTTCCAAAATAAAGGAGGAAGGTGGCTAGAGAAGGAGATCTTGTTGAAGCTCTGAGAAACTCGGGTTTCCTGTTAAACAAGGATGCTGAGTCACAGCCCACAGTTCTGACGTGGCTTCTGCAGACGCCCGAGCCGCTTTACCCATGTGCCCCACTCCCCTCTGCACTCCCTGCCATCAGAGGCAGAGAAGTAGGTTGAGGGAAAGGCTGTTTGAAAGACGGAGCAATCTTACTCAGGAGAGACTGGGTTTTCCCTACAGCCGCTGTTTACGTTATTGGATCAAACTAAATTTAAACGAGGTTAGACATTTAGTTAATTTATTTTTCTCTTAACCAGCAGCTAGGAGTTCCAAGGAAGACAAGATTATAGACAAAATAAAGGCACTGCATTTTCTTTTTTAAAAAAGCTGTCTCAACATTTTCATATCCTATTGGTTTTCTAGGACATGTAAAAATTGTTTGTAAGAAATAATCTCAAAATTGCTGTGATGGATTAAGGATGATGAAACATGCCCTGGAATATGTATTGGGCACACACAGAGATCAACATGACTGGATATAGTTTATTTTTTATTTTTAGATTTTTTATTTATTTGACAGGTAAAGTTGCAGACAGTGAGAGAGAGAGAGAGAGAAAGGTCTTTGTTCCGCTGGTTCACCCCCGCCCCCAAATGGCCGCCATGGCTGGCGCTGCGCCGATTCGAAGCCAGGAGCCAGGCTCTTCCTCCTGGTCTCCCATGTGAGTGCAGGGGCCCAAGCACTTGGGCCATCCTCCACTGCCCTCCTGGGCCACAGCAGAGAGCTGGACTGGAAGAGGAGCAACTGGGACTAGAACCTGGTGCCCATATGGGATGCCGGCACCGCAGGCAGAGGATTAGCCAAGTGAGCTACCGTGCTGGGCCCTATAGTTTATTTTAAAAAGCAGCAAGGCAATTATTGTGTTGCTCAATAAGATTTAGTGTTTGGAGTGATTGAGTTTACTTTGCTCTTAGTTGGGAGTTTATGTTCACAGTCTTAATTTAAAAGTGAACATTTTCTCACCAGAAGTATAAATTGAGTCATTTTAAAAAAGGTATATTTTTTATTTATTTGAAGGGCAGAGGGAAGGAAAAAGTGACAGAGAGAAAGATCTTTCACCTGCTGGTTCATTCCCAAAATGGTTGCAATAACTGGGGCTGAGTCAGGCCAAAGCAAAGAACTCCATGCAGGTTTCCCATGTGGGTGGCAGGGGCCCAGGCAGTTGTGTCATCCTCCATTACTTTCCCATGCACCCTAGCAGGAGCCTAGATGAGAAGCAGAGCAGCTGAGACACTAATCTGAGCTCCGACATCCATGGGAGGCCAGTGAGGCAAGCTGTGGCTTAACCTGCTGTGCCACAATGCCATTACCAAGTTGAGTCATTTAGAAGATATTTTATTTGCAAATATGTGAGGGAATATTCTGGAAAGGAATGCTTTATGGAAAGTGACGGCCCACTTAAGTGATGTTGACAGTGCCTTCATTCTGTGTAGAGCACTTGAGAGATGTTGAGGTTTAGAGGGGCCTGAGTGGTAGAGGACTGGGTGAAAGACAATGAGAAAAATCCTGACTAGGGGGCATCAGGAGGGCTTCCTCAGGGAGGTTGCCTATGAATTGGGCTTTGAAGGAAGCCTATGACCTCTATAGGTGGAGATTTTTCATGGGAAGAGCACTGAGCTGAAGAAATGTGGATGAGGGCATGCAAATGAGTTGCTACTCAGTGGGTTTATATAGGTGTGCCTGTAGACTGATGCTGCTGGACTGTGCATGTGGGCTGGGGTTTGGGGACAGGTTGATAAGGGCTAGTTAGGGGCAGTGTTGGGAAGCAGGATTGGAGCTGAGGACTGATTTAAAGGCACCTTTGTCCTGGAAGGTGTAAAGAAGACCAGCACAGCCCACCTGGTCTGACTTTCTCTCAACTCAGAAAATGCTGGTTTTGCTCTGACTGAGGGCAAGATATAGACTTGGAGCTCTTGATTCTTTCACTGGGCACTGCTGTGGAGCGGTGGGATTCTCAGGTCTGTGCTGATGTGAGACAGTTTTGCTGGGTTCCGTTGGATCAAACTGACTGGCTCTTTCAGATGTCATCAATTCTGCCAAGGAGACATGTGGAGTCAACGCTTAAGAACCATGGACAGCAGCTGCTGGCCAGAGATCAAAAGAAACCTGAGGGATGGTGAAGGAGAAATGCAGTCGCTGTGGAGTTTTTCAATGCACAGCAGAAGCTCAAAATAACCACAACCTACATTGTGTATGAGGTTTCAGCAAAGCAACAACTCTTGTGGGCGTATTGCAGGATCTCTCCATAGGCTGGTCTTTTTCATTTGTTGTTTGCGTATACACTACATAAATTTAACTCTGACACGAATTCCTGTGGTAGTTTCCTTCAACATTGCCAGGTTGGCATATTCCCCCACTCCCATCACTCCTGGGAATATCAGAGTCAGAAGACAGATACTCTCATCATAAAGTTATATTAATACATTAAAATTATTTTATTTATTTTCCCCCAAGGAAACCTTTTATTTAGGGAATACAGACTTCCTGCATTTCATAAGTTCAACTTTAGGAATATAGAGATTCTTCCTGTCATACCCACTTTCCCACCCACCCACTCTCCCACCAGTCCTCCTCCTCCCTCTCCCATTCCCAGTCCCACTCTCCACTAAGATCCATTTTCAATTAACTTTATACACAGAAGACCAACTCTATACTAAGTGAAGAGTTCAACAATCTGCATAGTAAAAAACAAACAAAACAAAACAAAACCACCCTGTTCCTCAATAGTCCAGACAAGGGTTGTTTGAAGTCACTGCAACTTGAAGTTAATTTCACTTTTTTTTTTTAGAAACTTAATTAACTTTAATGAAGCACCCAAGAATGATACATCTTTTTGGAGCACTTAGACATAGTTATAATACAACCCTCTGAGGGCAGAGGTCCTGCATGGGAAGTTAGTACACAGTGACTCCTGTTGTTAATTTAACAGTTAACACTCTTATGTATGACATCAGTAACCATCCAAGGATCTTGAGCTGCCTAGGTTATAGAAGCCTTTTGAATACACAAACTCTGTCAGTATTTAGACAAGGCCATAAGCAAAGTGGAAGATCTCTCCTCCCTTCAGAGAAAAGTTTCTTCTTCTTTGACTACCACTTCTTTACACTGGGGAGTTACCCACAGAGATCCTTCATGTAGGACATTTTTTTTTTTTTGCCTCAGTGTCTTGGCTTTCAATGCCTGAAATGCTCTTGTGGGCTTTTCAGCCAAACCAGAATGCCTTAAGGGCTGATTCTGAGGTCAGAGTGCTATTTAAAGCAATTGTCATTCTATGAGTCTGCTGTGTGGGCTGCTTCCCATGTTGGAGCATCCTCTCCTTTTTAATTCTATCTGTTATTATTACCAGACCCTTAATCTTATCCATATGATCACTTTAACACCTAAGATGGTATTTTTACCACCCAGCTTAAAGGGCTTTAGGGTCCCATACTGTACCCTTAGAAGTAAGTCCGTAGGAATGCATGCAGAACATCTTTATACTTGCAAATTTCAAACACTTCATAATTACAACTTTAGGAACATGGTGATTCTTCCCACTGTGCCCACCCTCCCACCCATACTCCCAACCCCTCTTCTTCCTCCCTCTCTTATTTCCACTCTTATTTTTTACTGATATCTATTTCAATTGGCTTTATACACATATGTTTAACTCTATGTTAATTAAAGAGTTCAGCAAATAGTATATAAAAAACTTTCTCAACAAATCAAGACAAGGACTGTTAAAGTCATTGCTTCTCAAAGTGTCGATTACACTTCTACAGATTACCTTTTAGGTACTCTATTAGTTATCACAGGTCAGGGAGAACATGTGGCATTTGTCCCTTTGGGACTGGTTTATTTCACTAAGTATGATGTTTTACAGATTCATCCATTTTGTTACAATTGACTGGATTTAATTTTTTTTTACCATTGTGTAGTATTACATAGTGTACATATCCCATAATTTCTTTATCTAGTCTTCAGATGATGGGCATTTTGGTTGATTCCATGTCTTAGCTATTGTGAATTAAGCTGCAATAAATGTGGGGGTGCAGATAACTTTCATATGCTGATTTAATTTTCCTTGAGTAAATTCTCAGGATTGTGATGGATGGGTCATATGGTAGGTCTATATTCAGATTTCTGAGGTATCTCTATACTGTCTTCCATAATGGTTTTACCAGTTTCCATTCCCACCAATAGTGCATTAGCGTACCTTTCCCCCCACATCCTCACCAGCATTTGTCATTTATTGATTTCTGTATGAAAGCCATTCTAACTTGAAGGAGGTGGAAACTCACTGTGGTTTTGATTTGCATTTCCCTGATGGCTAGTGATCCTGAATATGTTTTCATGTGTCTGTTGGCCATTTGGATTTCCTTTTTTGAAAAATGTCCATTTAAGTTCTTTGCCCATTTCTTCACTGGGTTATTTGTTGTTGAGTTTCTTGATCTCTTTATATATTCTGGTTATTAATCCTTTATCAATTGAATAGTTTGCAAATAATCTCTTGTATTCTGTTGGTTGTCTCTTCATTTTCCTGAGTTTTTATTTTGCAGTACAGAAGCTTCTTAATTTGATGTAATCCCATTTGTGAATTTTGGCTTTGATTGCATATGCCTCTGGGGTCTTTTCCAAGAAGTCTTTGCCTATGCCAATGTCTTGCAAGGTTTCCCCAATGTCCTCTAATAATCTCATGGTATCAGGTCATAGATTTAGGTCTTTAATCCATTTTGAGTGGATTTTTGTATAAGCTATAAAGTAGGGGTCTTGCTTCATACTTTTGCATGTGGAAATCCATTTTTCCCAGTACCATTTGTTGAAGAGACTGTCCTTGCTCCAGGGATTGATTTTAGCTTCTTGGTCAAATATAAGTTGATTGTAGATGTTTGGATTTATTTCTGGCATTTCTCTTCTGTTCCATTAGTCTAGCCATCTGTTTTTGTACCAGTAACAGGCTGTTTTGATTATAACCTCCCTGTAGTAAATCTTGAGATCTGGTATTATGATGCCTCCAGCTTTGTTTTTGTTGTATAAGTTTACTTTAGCTATTCAAGGTCTCCTGTGTTTCCATATGAATTTCAACATCATTGTTTCTATATCTGAGAAGGATGTCTTTGGTACTTTGATTGGTATTGCATTGAGTCTATAAGTTGCTTTTGGAAGAATGGATATTTTGATGATATTGATTTTTCCAATCCATGAACATGGATGATTTTTCCTTTTTTTTGGTTTTTCTTCTATTTCTTTCTTAATGTTTTATAATTCTCATTGTAGAGATCTTTGATATCCTTGGTTAAATGTATTCCAAAATATTTGATTTTTTGTAGCTATTGTGAATGGAATTGATTTTAGAAGTTCTTTCTCAGTCATAGCATTGTCTGTGTAAACAAAGGCTGTTGATTTTTGTGTATTGATTTTATATTCTTCGACTTTACCAAACTCTTCTATGACTTCCAATAGTCTCTTAGTGTAGTCTTTTGGTTCCCCTATATATAGAATCATGTCATCTGCAAATAGAGATAGTTTGACTTCCTCCTTCTCAATTTGTATCCCTTTGATTTCTTTGTCTTGCCTAATGGCTCTGGCTAAAACTTCCAGGACTATATTGAATAACAATGGTGAGAGTGGGCATCCCTGTCTGGTACCAGATCTCAGTAGGAATGCTTCCAACTTTTCCCCATTCAATAGGATGCTGATCAAGTGTTTGTCATAGGTTGCCTTGATTGTGTTAAGGAATGTTCCTTCTATACCCAATTTGCTTAGAGTTTTCATCATGAAAGGGTGCTGTATTTTATCAAATGCTTTCTCTGCATCTGTTGAGAAAATCATATGGTTTTTGTTCTTCAGTTTATTAATGTGCCATAACACATTGATTGATTTGTGAATATTGAGCCATCCCTGATACCAGGGATGAATCCCACTTGGTCTGGGTGGATGATCCTTCTGATGTATTGTTGTATTTGATTGGCTAGAATTTTGTTGTAGATTTTTGCATCTCTGTTCACCAGGGAAATTGGTCTGTAGTTCTCTCTCTTAGTTGCATCTTTATTCGGGTTTAGGAATTAAGGTGATGCTGGCTTCATAGAAAGACTTTGGGAGGATTCCCTCCTTTTTAGTTGTTTTGAATAACTTGAGAAGAATTGGAGTTAGTTGTTCTTTAGATGTCTGTTAGAATTCAGCAGTGAAGCCATCCAGTCCTGGGCTTTCCTTTGTTGGGAGTGTCTTTATTACTGATTCAGTTTCTTTCCTTGTTATGGGTCTGTTTAGGTTTATATTAATTCATTTAATGAACATAAAACATTAATTCAGTGACTAGCACTAGCCAGAGGCTGTAGCATTTCCCCTTCGGCTACCCCACCATGTTGCTGATATTGTGAGTGCCTGCCAGCTAGTGTGTGTTTTCTCTCAAGCTGTGTTCCTGAAGATATAATTTACATGTAGTAAAAGCTTACTGTTAAGGATCATGGTTCTATGACAAACATATGTAGTTGTGCAGGCATCACAATAAGGACTGAGACTGTTCTATTGCCTGCCGCGGACCGGCTCTCGCGGAGTCTCAGACCGAGGGAGAACGAGGGAACGAAGAGCCAGGAGAGTCAGAAATCGGCGGGGAAATGACAGACAGACACACACACGTTATGTGTATGTTACTGCTGCGATTTATTGTAGTAAGGCTTGGGTTTATATAGTAAAGAACAATGCTGCAGGCAAATGTAAAACTTTTATCACAAAGGTTGACAAAATGAGTTAAAACAATGATGTCATATGAGTGGTTTTATGAGGAACATAGTGGGGACATTGTTTTTAGACAATTTACGGAGGATGAGAATTGACCTTTGACTCAGTTTCACATACTGAGGATGAGAATTGACCTTTGACTTAGTTTCACTTACTGAAGATGAGAATTGACCTTTGACTTAGTTTCACTTACTGAACTGTTTAGGGGAATAACTGTTTAAGGTTTTGCTTGCCCTCTAGGTACCTGGAGATAACCTCTGAGTAACCTTAACATTTTTCTGTTACTACAATGGGAACCTAATGATATGTTTTGACTTGCATTCCTGGCTTACGGGAAACTTCTTTTTCTTGATTTTTTAGTTTCTGAGAATTATGAGGGTAAGCAGTAAAGTGTAAACACAGCTGGTAGATAATGCATAATGAGATCATCAGCAGAGCAGAGACACGGTGTCCCCCAAAATTTAGCAAGGACAGTCTTAGGCTCCCCTACTGTGAGTCGAGGGTCGTTACAACCGTGGACTGCACAGGAATCGCCTGGGGCTCCGCTCCAACAAAGCACTGACCCCAAAACCCTGCAGCTTCAGACTCCCGACGTAGCAACATTTTGCCACGCGGGTATCACAGCTGTGGGCGTGGCAATTGCCCATATGGGGTTTATTTATTTATTTGTTTTTTCAATAGGCAGAGTTAGACAGTGAAAGAGAGAGCAGAGAAAAAGGTCTTCCTTCCATTGGTTCACCCAAAAATGGCCGCCATGGCCAGAGCTGTGCCGATCTGAAGCCAGGAGCCAGGTGCTTCCTCCTGGTCTCCCAAGTGGGTGCAGGGTCCAAGTACTTGGGCCATCCTCCACTGCCTTCCCCGGGCCACAGCAGAGAGCTGGACTGGAAGATGAGCAACGGGGACAGAATCTGGCACCCCAACCGGGACTAGAACCCAGGGTACTGGCGCTGCAGGCCCATATGGGTTTATAGTCAGTCCAGGTCTCATGAACCTGCTGTCCCTTAAGAGTCAGTCCCTACTTCCACCTCAGCCCCTGGCAGCCTCTGATCCTTGTCACCATGGATTTGCCTTTTCCCTCATGTCCCACATGTGAAGTCATACAGGCTGTGGCCCTGTGTGTGTGCTTTTCCTACTCAACACCATCTACATTCCACATCCTCCCCTGCCAAGGAACACTTGGGTTCTTTCCAGGGTCTGGTGATTGTGATGGAAATTTCTCTGAAAATCCATTTACAGATTTTTGTGTGGACACACGTTCACTTCTCTGGAGGACCTAGAAATGGAAGGACTAGTTCATAAGGGTAAGTGTATGTTTAATTTTTATTTAACTTGTATTCATTTTTTTTTGAAAGGGAAAGAGAGAGAGAGAGAAGGAAAGACACACACACACACACACAGATGGAGAGAGAAAAAGAGAGAGGGAATCCCAATAGCTGGGGCTGTGTCAGACTGAAGCCAGAATCCTGTAACTTAATCTGGGTCTCTCACATCGGTGGCAGTAACCCAACTACTTGAGTGATCACCTGCTGCCTTCCAGGTGCACATTAGCAGGAAGCTGTACTGGAAGTGGATGTGGGATTTGAATCCAGGCCCTCTGACATGGGATGTGAACATCCCAAGCCCCTCACCCATGTGTCAGATTTCAAACTTGTTTTGAAAGTGGAGGCACTATTAATTTTCAATATTTAAAATATGGAAGTGCAGTGGCCTCTCATAGATTTAATTTCTGATTCCCTAATGAGCATTGTTGGGTGTACCTTCCATGTGTTTATTTGCCATTTGTACTTTTTTTTGGAGAGGCATCTGTGATATTGGGAAAAGAACAGGTATATGGATCAGCAGACTTGGAGAGACCTCAGGAGCAGTCCCCACACATAGGCCATTCCACTAAAAGGATAATCTTTTCCACAAGTGGTGCTGGTACAGTTGGGTGTTTATACATGCTACCTGCTCCTCCTCCCAACACCAGAGAACGCAGAGTTGAAGCTGGCCACACACACACAAGTTAGCTAGCATGGTTGACAGACCTTGATATAACACCTAAAACCATATGAATGCCAGGAGAGGATGTGAGAACATCTTGGTGGTGGTGAGTTACACAAAGTACCCTGGGATAGGACACAAAAAGCACAGACTATAAAAGAGAAAAATGGTGAAATTCATGAACTTAGAAACTTCTGCCCTTTAAAAGACACTGTTATGAAAACAAGAGGATAAACTACAGCCTGGAAAATACATTTTCCAAGTAGCTACCTGTGAAGGACTCACGTCTCCAACACAAGTGTGCTTCCCGGAGTGTGTGCAAAAGCAGAACTAGAAAGGTAAGTTTAGTTGGCGGCAAAACAATGAGAAACCTTTGCAGAGTTGCTCCACAATACACATTTTCATGAGCGTTTTAAAGTATTCCTCCTACATGGAGCACTCTCACAGCTGGGTAAGAGGGGAGCAGCTGTGAGCCAGTGGGAAACAGGCAGCCTTCATTTCTGGCTCCCTTCAGTGGTGGTGCTGGTGATCTGGAGCCCAGTGCTACTGTCCCACCCTACTCTAGTCCCTGGGATCTGCGGACCACCTGCATCCTAACTGCTCACCTGTGCTGTGGAGCTCACCTGCCTTCGCCACACACTCCCCATCCCCTCCATGCCCTTTTCTGTGTCAATCTTCAATCCCTGGTTGTGGCTCTAACAGCTTCCTGTCATGCTACATCACGTGGATCTTTCTTCTACAGGGAAATGCTCAGCACAGCCAGGGAGACTCGGGGTGGGCGGGGCTTCGGCTCTGGAGACCGAAGACTCTTCCAGGACACCCTTTGGTTTGATTAGCTTTGGAGCTGAGGGGGCGGGGCTGGGCCCGCGCCTCCACTGTTCTGTGTTTCACAGGAGTGTGTTCTGAGGCTTCCAAGAGGAGGACAAGGAGAACAAGCCAGGAACCCCTGATGCCAGTGCAGCTCTGCGTGGCACCACTCCCAGGGTGCAGGCTCTGTTCCTTGGAATGCACCTTCCTCTTGTGAGCAGGTGTGAGTGGGGAGGCAAAGGGAGACCAACGCCGAGCCCTGGACAAGCTTCCAGTGCAGAGCCAGGCCCCATCAGAATCTTCCGATGGAGGCCTTGAACCTGTTCTGCCTGCTGCCCGTCTTCGCCCAGGGGCAGAACAGCAGGTTTTACACAACTGGCAGAGCTGACTGCTAGGGATCATTCACCCAGTTGCTCAGAATCACTGTTTCTGCCTCAATCTTTCCTTTATCTTTTTAAAATTTATTAGATGCCAGCTGTGGTGTAGTGGGTTAAGCCTCCGCCTGCCACACTGGCATCTGATATGGGCACCAGTTGAGATCCTGGCTGCTCCACTTCAGATCCAGCTCCCTGCTAATGTGCGTTGGGAATGCTGCAGAGGGTGGTCCAAGCCCTTGGGCCCCTATACCCATGTGGGAGACTCAGAGGAAGTTCTTGGCTCTTAGCTTCAGCCTGGCCCAGTCCCAGCCATTGAGGCTGTTTAGGGAGTGAACCAGTAGATGAATAGCTCTCTTTCTCTCTCCCTCTCTCTCTCTGTAACTCTGATTTTCAAATAAATAAAAAATAAATCTTTAAAAAAATTGTGGTAGGGAGTGGCTAGAGGGAAGTGTGTGTGTGTGTGTGTGTGTGTGACAGAGAAAGAGAGAGGAGAGAATTTTCTGTTGGTTCAATCCTCAAATGCTTGAACAACTGGGGCTTGGCCTCAATCCGAGACGACCCTGTGGGTGACGGGGACCCAGCTATGGGTCCTGCTGCATCTCAGGATGTACATTAGCAGGAAGCTGGCGTCAGGAGCCCGAGCAGGAGTTGAACCACGAGCTTGGATAGGGGATGACTGGGCTCTTAACCACTGGGCCAGATGGCTGCCCAGGGGCTGGCTGGCACTGTGACTCTTGCCCCCAACAACTCGGTGGAACCAAAGCCAAGCAAAAAGAGCTTGGGATTGACTGAGCCATATCGTGGTCTGGCTGATTCAAACCAAGGAGCTTTGCTTTTTGACAAGCGGACTCTTCACGTGTGAGAGGCAGGCTCTGTGTGCTGTGCAGGCAAGGACAGAGTCCGGGTCATGAGTCAGTGTCTCGTGGGCATGTCCTCCGAGAGGGCGTGTCCCCATCCTTCAGTGGCCTCACCACTCAGCCTGCTGTCCCGGCTTTCTGTGCTACACCGAACTGTGATTGCTTGTGGTACGGGCTTTCCAGTAAGAGCTATGCGTGAGCAACGCTTTCATCCAAGAGCTTCATTGTGATGGCTATGGGGGATTGATCCTTGAGCTGCACAACAGCGATTCTAAACTCCTCTAGCTAAGAATCATTTTTTAAAAAATCCAAACTTTCCTTCGATCTTCTGCAAACCAGTTGCCTCTCTCGTATCTTCTAATTAAGAAAATAGAAAAAAAAAAAGGTTTCTTGGTGTCAGGACGTTGGTAAATGATTTAAAAATCTTATCAGCCTTTAAGAATGCATCAAAGATGCTGGCGAGTGTGTTAGGGCTGTAGCCCACTTTGCCTTCACTCCAAGGACCTTCCAAGGGGGAGAGACCACAGGGAGAACGGGTAGATTCCCATGTTTTTCTTATTTTAGTTTATTCTTTCCTTGGATCCATTTATTTCTTCTGCAGCCCTTACATTGCTGACCGACAGGGCAAAGTAAAGGCTGTGGATCACACCGAGTGGACTGGAGGGAATCCCAGGCATCCTTTAGCCCGGGCACCTCATTTTACGGATGAAGAAACTAGGGCCAGTAGCAGGGAGGGGCTTGGCTTCCTGCAGGGAGCCGGTCTTGTGATGACGCCAGGGGTGTTCCCGGGCCCCAGGACTGGCACCTGCACCTGCCTCTCAGGGACAGCTGCACATCTCCTACACTGCACTTATGTGTATCAGGCGAATGCTTGTATCAGTGCTCGGACTCTCGTTCAGGCTCAGTTTGGAATCGTATTTTTAAAAAGGCTTTGTTTTTTGTGAGACAATGGCTGGGTTGCCGGCACAAAGAAGGTTCAGTCCTGGCTGGTGGTTTCCTTCCCCAGTGTGCCAGCAGGTGCCTGGGAGAACACTGGGCACGGTCAAGACCTCAGGTGTGTCCACCTGAACGCAGGTGGGGCTGATTCCCCATCAGCAAGTGTCTGTCCCTGGAGCTTGGCTCGCTGCCTTCCCAAGCGGCAGTTGCTATTCCCAGAGTGTCCTCTGGAGGGCAGCCTTGGCTTTCCTGTGTTTTGCAGGTGCTGGACCGAGCCGTGCCAGCAGTACCTGGATAGAAAGGGCCTTTTTGTCACCTAAGTGCAAATGTCATTTTAGCACTTCGCTGCCCACAACACCCTTCCTGGCCTTTATAGGAAATGACAGATTCCTGTGTTCTTTGTCTCCAACACATGCTTCCGAGAGGCATGGTCAGTTATTACGCTTTAAAAGGTTGGAGAGAAAAATGCAGAGACCGCGGGCCAAATACCAGGGAGCACAGAGAACACAAATGAGGTGATGGTGTCACCCAGGTCTGGTGGAACGTGGAGGGAAGAAAGGATTGGCTTTGTGTGCCGTTGCCATTAACAAGCTTTCCCTGCCATTTCTCTTCCATGGGTCAGAGGGACATTGCAACAAGATCGGTACGTGCTCGGCCAGACTGGCACCCTGGCTTCCACTTTTCCCACTTCCCCTCACTCCCAGCTCACGTCCTCCCCTGGCCCTGCCCTGCTTCCACCCTGGCTGTGTGCTCTGAGCACTTGGATCTCTTTGTCAGTTCCTTGAGCTGTTCTTGGCGTGGATGCAGCAACCAAGGGGGGCAGCTCCAGGCACCCAAGTTATGACCAGCAGCAGGTGCCAGGGGAGCAGGACACCTTCAGGCAGGGAGGTCATCAGCCCGGTTTTACTGCCTGCTCCAACGCTGCCTTCTTGCAGCTCTGACAAGTGGCTCCATCCTTCCTGGCTCTTTGAGACAATGAACTTTGCTTTTTAATTACAGTGATGGCTGCTCGCAGCCAGCCGAGCCCACAGTGACCAGAGATAAGGGAACATTCTTCACTAGCTGGTTCTTGTTGGCATTTACCTGTGGTCTCGGCACACCGGATTCCCAGCTAGCTAGCTGCCCCTAGGGAATACTGTTCTGAAACCCTGATGAGGCATGTCCCAAACCCTGCATGTCCTACATGTTGTAGACATAGTACCTTATCCAGGTCTCACGCCAACACGCACTGAGGCAGGTGTCCCCATTTGCATCTCAGGAAACAGACGATTCCACACCTTGCTCATGGCCACATAACTAGGGACAGACAGAGCTGGCTGCACTCCCTGCCTCCTAACATCTACCTACATCTACCTGATTTGCAGAGACAGGAGTGAGCTCACTTTCTATGAAGAATACACGAGAGTGCCGTGCTGCCTCAGTTTCTCCAGGGTGGAGTCTCTGTGACAGACGACAGTATCACTGGCCTCTCTTTTAGCAGGTCCACCCCAACTTGCCATCGGGTATGCCAGGATCACTACATGGGCTGTGTCATTAGCTCGTCATTGGAAATGGAAGTGCCCCCTTCTCTGTCCCTGGGGACTGCTGCAATATCACATAAAGGCCTTCATTTGTCCTTTTACGTCTCCTCATTAAACCAACACTGACAGCTCGGCTCTGGGTAGATGGAGAGGCATGGGACACAGCCTTGCCACGTGCGGGGTCTGCAGGGGAGAGGGCAGGGTCTGTCCTCTTTTTGCAGAGCCACCCCTGGGGAGGCAGACATGGGATCCCTCTGCAGAGTGTTCCTGAACAGAACTGTAAGCCCTGGAGTGGAGAAACGACCTACTCTGCCGAGAGAGCTGTCGTGGGCCCTGCCCCACTATACCTGGCTGTGAACTCTCACGGAGTGAGGCCGGAGGATGAGACCTTCTGTAGGGCCCGGGGAGATGCAGCTTCATGTCAGCGGTGTTGCTGGTCGCTAGCTTCTCAGCAGCCGCCAGCATCTCTGGGGCACATTACTGCTACACCCGAGTGGCACTCGGCCGGTCTTGCGCATGCAGATCCGCTCCCGGCTTGGAATTCTGGCATTTTGAGGACTGCGCACGGCATTGTCCCATCATGGCTCACACGTGCCACCAAGAAGGAGGAGAGGGAAGATGGCATCAGTGGATTCGAACACGGAGGTGGAGGGGAAGGGGGCAGGGAGGAGAAAGAAGCCATGAGAGGGAAAATGCTGTGGGAACTGTGACTGTGAGGCTGCCCCTGTTGCCACACCCTGGCCTCCTGTGCTACCATCCACAGCAAGCCCTGAAGGGTTAATTATTATTATCCCCACTCCACAGAGGAGCAAACTGAGGCCCAGAGTGGCCAAGCCATTGCTCCAAAGGCACGAAGGAAGCCAGAGCTAAGATTTAAACCTGGCAGCCCAGGTCCAGCACCATGCACACCACACAGCCTCTGCAGGTAAGGGCAGCTCCACCAGCTGCCCATCACGACAGCCGCCGGGCTGTAGAAGCACAGGTGAGCAGGAGGGCCTGACTGAGAGCTCAGGAGAAAGCCCTGGGTGCCGCGGCAGGGTCAGCTTCTGGGCTGTGTAGCAGCGGCTCTTCTTTCAAGGCTCAGCCAAGGACCTCAGAGGATCAACCGTGCAGGTCTGCAGGCAGCCAGCGCGTCAGTAGGGGGCGCTCTGTCATTTCCTGCCAGAGGTGGGCACTGGGCAAGAGGCCTCATGCAAAAATCCCGCCAGGAATCCGTGTCTAGGCAGGAAGAGGGATTTAGAAAAGAAGCCCTCACAGCTCACAGAGCTCTCCAGTGCAGCTGGACCCGGGAGAGGCTACTCCTGGGACACCAGGGACCCGCCCCCGAGGAGGTGGGGGCAATGTGCTCCCTCCCAATGACGCCGGGAACTCATCCTGGGATTCCTGTGCACCCCCAGGATAAAGCTGGGATTGCTCCTGTGCCAGCCTGCAGCCAGTCCTGCATTCCGAGGCAAGCGGCCATGTCCGCCTCACCTTAACATTGCCTGTGTGCTGGAGTCTGTGTGATAGCAGGGACTCTGAAGTGCCTGGTACCTAAGCCGAGGATGAAGGGATGTGTTGCTTGGTTACTTCAAGTGAAACGTCAAGTACAAGACTGGTGGAGACGGTGCAGATAACCTGGCACTTTTCAGTAAACATTCTGCCCTGGGTCCTTAGCACAGCAGTAGGGGTGGAGGTCAGCCTAGGCACACGTGTGTGCGTGCACATCCACACACATGCATGTACAGGCGTTCACACCCACCCACATGCACATGCATTCCCTGTGCCTGCTCCTGTGCCACTTTGGGTCTGGGGGAGGCCGCGAGAGTGTGTCAGTCACGCCAGGTGATTGTGCTTTTGAGTGTTCTCCAATCAAGAAGGCTGCCATGCTTACAAACAGTTTGCATAAAGCCTGGTTCATTAAGACCCATAAATTAGCACTGTTTTAATCGATTCCCTAGAGGCAGTAAATAAAGTGACACGAGATGACATCAGAGGGAGAAGTGACACCAGGGAGGTGTTTCCCTGCTTCCCCTTCCTGTCTGCTCGCTGCCTGTCTGGAACCACTGAGGTCTGACAGCCACCGCTCCCCCACACCCCCACACACTCCCTGTCCAGGCTTTTGCCCAAGTCATTCCAGGAAAGCCCAACACCCTGAACGGGCTCCAGGGACTTGGAGTTTGGCCTCCTGAGCTGCCAGAGTGGGTTGTGCCTGCCCAAGGAGCAGGTATGATCAGACCCGCCAGCTCGGGGTAGCGACTTTGCTAATCATGGAAACAACTTTAATTGTGAAATCAAAGGCTCAATGCTTCCTTGAAGCCATTTCAGCCGGTGTGTCGGTGACGTGGCCCCTGGCCTTTAACAGACTACTTGGCCACGGTGAGGAAGCTGGTGTTTGCTGAGGCACATCCCAGGCCAGGCTGTGCTCTGGGGGTCCGCGCGTGAGGTCCTCCCCGAACCCCATGGCCTCACATCAATCACCTTAGTCTAGCAGAAAGGCGAGGATGGTGCTCGGGCTCACAGGGCTTGCAAGCAGTGGAGCTGACGTCGAGAGCCCTGTGTGTGTCCCCTCTGCAGAATTATGGTGGCATCCTAACGTCTGTGACTTGGTCCCCGGAGAACCAGGCGGCGGCCAGCACCGCTCCTTCCATAGCCCCTCTCCCAGCACGCAAGCATAATTCAGCGTTCTTGTAGATTTGTGTGTTCCCTCTCAGCAGCATTTGCATTTCAAGGAAGCCCTGACTGTGGAATAAAAATATTTGCCCCATATTTTTATGTTTTGCTTATGCTCCCTCCCCCAGTGCCTCGAACTGTGCACATTGCAGAGGCTTGAGACATTTGTTATCGAACGAAAGAAAGCCACGTCCGTCTCCCTGGCTAGGTTGGGAGGAATCTTTTAGATGGAGGAATTAAAATTTCAGTGTGTTGCTCCCAGGAACTGTTAGTAAAATGGTGCCTTCTTATCTGTGGTGCCATCTATGCTCCCAAAGCCATCTTAGGCTCGGCCCCCCACCCCCCATTGCCACCTTGCACAGTAAGCTTTGGTCCTAAGCCCCATGGCCCAACCACCCTAATGGGATTCGCTGCTCCTGGTTCCCTGCCTGACCCCTGGCAAAGGTCTGCTTCCAGCACACCTGCTCTCTCTCCTGATCTCTTACTCTCTCGTCCTCTCCCCTGGCCTGCCGGGCTTCCCTCACCCGACAGCAAATCTTCCGGTGTTTGGTGTGTTTTGTGGCAGCCTTACAGGAACCCCTTAAATCACCCGCCTAAGGCAGCGACTCACTTCACTTGGCAAGAAAACTGAACTTGTGTGCGGATAGAAACCCCAGGGCTAAGTCCAAGACACAGGTGTCCCAAGCCCCGAGGAGTAGCTGAATGACAAAAGGGAATAAGAGCACTGAGAGGATGGAGGGAGGGAGATGGGGAAAGGCTGCAGGACCCTGGGGGAGCTGGAGCCTGTGGGTCCCTACTGGTCCAACCAGACCCTGCTATGCCGAGACCCAGGTGGGAGGCCGAGCTTTCCAGGCAGTTGCGGGACGTGGTCAGTAGAGGGCAATAGCGGGCCACAGAGGCCCAGCCTCGCTGCGGTGTCTGGGTGCAGCTGCTCCGTGGGGGAACAGGTGAAGCCTGGAGCCAGAGGGGCCAGCCCCGTGGCTGGCTGGCTGGGAGGAGGTCTGCGGGAGCAGCGGAAGCCAATGGTGGCGCTGGAAGGCACTGGGCTCGATGCGAGAAGAGCCTTGCTCCCCGCTCCTCCCACCCCCTCAGATGGAGGTGACTTGGGCAGGGTGTGGACAAAACCACCTGGTTGGATACGGGAGAGAGCGCTAGGGGCGCCATGCTGAGTTTCCTGCGTCGTGCTGACCGTGCCATGCGTGTCCCTAAGCATCGGGGAGGGTGTTGGGGTGTCCACGGGGGTCTGGGGTGGCGGCAGGCAGAAGGCGGCTGAGCACCGCAGTCACCTTCCTCCTGCATCCCAGCGCATCTCCGCCTGTCCAGACCGTGGCTGACCGCTTCCATGATCCGGTGCCCTGAGGTTCAGACTCACCGGAGCCAGGGCACCAGCGCTGCTCGCAGTTAGCAGCTCCAGGCCGGAGCAGGGAGGACGCAGCGTGCCCCAGGCTCACCCTTACTGTCACGAAGGCAGGATCATATTCCCTTGCATGTGTGTAGGCTCACCCTTTCTTTATCCATCATCTGTCCGTGGGCGTTTGTTAACAGGGTCCGATCTCACACTAGCATGCTTAACATGAATCAAAACAAACCGCCACCAGAGGTGGACATTGAGCCCAGCGGTCCTGTGCCCACCCTGTCTCCCCCGTGCTCCACCAAATAGTTCGCAGGACATTCTTTGAGCCGCGCTTCTAGTGCAAAATGTTCATGATTGATGATCTGTCTTCCCCGAGACTCAAGACACTGTTTAAACCTTGATAATTACAGATAGTCATACTTCCTGCTTCAAATAGCTCTCGACGTCTCTGATGGTTTCTGTCGGGTTCCTGACTACTTTGGCAGAGTGAACTTTTCTTGTGGACAAAGTTTCATGTATTTCTTTCTCCAGAGAGCTCCCAGGAATCAGGAGACCTGAGTGTTTTAAGGAGAGCACCCCAGATATGCAAACCCTGGCATCCCCAGTCCTCGTATTGGAAGGTACAAGCATAGCAGGTAGGAACACACCTGGCTGATTGCCATTCTGGTTAGCCAATGTCCTTACAGACTTTCATTGATCTGAGAGCCTTTGGGTGGCTCATCCCATATCTGTTTTTCATCACTTAAATATCAGAGGCCGACCACTTTATAAAGAACGGTGGTTTATTTTGGCTCACGGGAATGGAGGTGCAAAGTCCAGTGGCCACGTCTGGTGACGATTTCCTTGCTGGCTGAGTCCGAGGCGAGGAGGGCATCACGGACAAGAGGCAGAGCACAGGCATGTGTTCATGTCTCTCCTCTCACTCACCAGGTTTCACTCAGGGGTTCTCCACCCTCATGATGTGATCAAATCCTACTCACAACTCAAAGACTCCATTCCTGACACCATAATCGGATAAAGTTTCTTCCCTTTTCTACATCCCAGTGGGAGCTACATTTCAGTGAAGAGTTGGGGGGGGGGATGCCCCAATCATATGAAAACTGTAGACATCCCTCCTGCTGATGGCTAAGAGTAGGCTGAGGATATGTGAGGTAGAAGCAATAGACTTTTATGTAGAAGGGGAAGGGGTTTGAGAAAGAGAAAAAATAATGGGTGGGAGAGAAGTAGAAGAGGGTGGAAAGTCAGAAAATGGAGCAGGAGAAGACGATGGACGATGAGAGAAGGGGAACGGGGAATGGACACGATGTGTCTCACAAGACATTTCAGTGCCATGGACCACTTCCAATAACCCAGTACCCTGTGGTCTCAGTGTCTGACACCAACTCTCCTTGTGACCATCCCTCATGGTTCATTCTGACTTCTCTTTTCTTTTCAGTCTTGGAGTCTTGCTTTTAATTTTGTTATCTACCTGATGCCTGAACTGAAGGCCCTGATACATAATTAAGGTAGTCAGAGTAGCTCTAGGAACCCAGTTAATTACTACTTGTCATTTTTCAGCATTAGCAGCTCTTAGCAAATAATCATACTGAGCTTTACAGATCACTTTTTGGAGGGCACTCACTTGTCTGATTCGTCCTCATGCCTTCTTGGTCAGCTAGGTAAAATACACACCCATATTCCAGCACGGAGTATGGACACCCAAGGAGTAACCCTGGGATGAGGAGGCTGGCCATTTGTCTGAGAGGTACAGCTGCTCGTTCGTGCACGCTTACATTATTGGCAGCTGTGTAGCCCGCCCTCTCTTGCCTCTCGACCTTTACCTATGCCTTTGCTTTAGCTTAACACACCCTCTGTTTCCACCTTGCCCAGCTTAAATACTATCTCTTTTGCGGTGCTAAGATGTTGTCTCAACTTTCCAAGAGTGACTTCTCCCTCCTGAAAACTTGCCCTTTATCGTCAAGTTAATCTGTTAGTTGCTTGTGCACTTGTCTTAGTGTCTTTGTGGTAGGCAGCTGCTACTATGACCTTATCTCCCAGTATTCCCACCTTTGTTTAAACCCTTCTCATTGAACATGGGCTGGGTTTACTCATTTTCTTCTTCTTTTTTTTCTTTTTCTTTTTTTCTTTTTTGACAGGCAGAGTGGACAGTGAGAGAGAGAGAGACAGAGAGAAAGGTCTTCCTTTGCCGTTGGTTCACCCTCCAATGGCCACCGCGCTGATGCAAAGGCAGGAGCCAGGTGCTTCTCCTGGTCTCCCATGGGGTGCAGGGCCCAAGCACTTGGGCCATCCTCCACTGCACTCCCTGGCCACAGCAGAGAGCTGACCTGGAAGAGGGGTAACCGGGACAGAATCCGGCGCCCCAACCAGGACTAGAACCCGGTGTGCCGGCGCCGCAAGGCGAAGGATTAGCCTGTTGAGCCACGGCGCTGGCCTCATTTTCTTCTAATGAGTAGGCTGTGGCAAGTGTGATGGATGCCAGTTCTGACACTAGCTAATACAAAGATGGCTTCTGATGAGCACTCTCTCAGATTGTTTGCTCTGGAGGAAGCAATTGTCATGCAGGGTGGGCCACATGGCAAGGGATCATGTCCTTGTGAGTGATCTTGGAAATGATTGCCCCCACTTGAACTCTTGGATGAGACTTCAGGCCTGGCTGACGGCTTGACCACATGCTCATGAGAGACCTAGAGCCAGAGACACCCAGCTAAGCTGTATCCGGATCCCCATATCAAAGAAAGGGTGGTTGCCAGGGCTTGAACATATCCCCAAGGTTCATGTGTTGGAAACTCAGTTCCCAGTGCAACACCACTGAGGGATGGACCCTGTAAGAGGGGTTTAGGCTGTTATTGTTGGAAAGGGTTTGTTACCATGGGAGTGAGTTTTCATAAAAAGATGAGTTTGGTCCTCTTTGCTTTTCTCTTTGCCCTTCTGCCTTCTTCCATGGGATGATGTAGTGAGAAGGCCCTCACCATTATAGCCCCTTGATTTTGGATTTCCCAGCTTTCAGAACCCAAACCAAGTGCATTTCTGGTCATTGTCAATGACCAGACTATAGTGTTCTGTTATATCATCTCAGAGCAGAGCAAGATGGGGATATGATAAATACTGGCTGTTTATGGCACTGGATGTGGAACAATTTGTTGTACATGGATACATCATCAGTCTGGTCCTCCTAGGCTATAAATTACCTGCAGGCTGGGCTCCTTTCTTCATCTTCCATCACACCATCAAGCAGGATGTTTTGCATGAGTGGGAGGAAGAAGTGTTCCCCTTGCACCTGTAGCACCAATGAGGAGGATTGGAATTAAACACAATTTACTGGACTTCATATCAGTCTTCCCCGATAGCAGAGGAAGGGCTGGTCCCGGTTACTCTTGTGACTCCTGTAGGGGAAGCGGGGCCTAGAAGAACCCAGCATGTAACCTCAGGGGAAGACCATTGCTTCCCTTGGCTTGTGCTTGTCTCTCAGGTGGACGGGTGCAGACACCAGCTGTAGCTCTCTCTGATAGGGTGGATGAAGCAAAATGGGAGCCACAGTCTTTGCCTTCACCCCTGGCACTAGTTCTCTCATGTCCCCTCTTCTCTCCCCACCTGTGTTTGCAAGCAGGCTCCTCGGTGAACCTGAGACAGCTGAGGACCCAGGATTTAGTCCAAACAAGAAGCTACCAAGAGGTCCCCCTCTTGCCAGAGAGATGATGCTGTTTCCCACGTGTCCCAGCCCAGTTTGTGCTGCTGTATCAGAATAACACAGACTGGGTCATTTACAGACAATGGTGGTCAATTTCTCTTGGTTCTGGAAGCTGGGAGGTTCAGGATTAAAGTGCCAGCAGGGTTGGTGTCTGGCACGGGCCTGGTCTCTGCTTCCAAGATGGCACCACGAATGCCGCTGCATCCTCCCAAGGAAGCAGTATCACCCTTCTGGGGAGAAAGAATCACTCCCATGAGCCCTGCTAGTAGCCAGAGCCCTCTTGCTTTAAACACGTCCCGTTAGACCCCACCTCCCAACCCTGTTGCACCTGGGATTAAGTTTCAACTTGAGTTCGGAGGAGATAGAAACATTAAACATGTTTAAACCATAGCACCGAGAGGCAGAATAGGATCACCGTCCTGTCCTGTTGGAGAGAGGAGTTGTCCGAGAGCTGGAGCAGGTTGAGAGGTGGTGGACATCCCTGTGTTAAAGCCTGTTTGCAGAAGTCAGAGCCTGCACACCCTCTTCCTAGGGGCACAGAGCAAAGGCAAAGCTAAGTGAAAGGTACAACCACTGTTTCTCTCAGACCATCTTGTTCTTTTGAGAGTTATTCAACCATCCTGTAAGGATTCCACTACGTCGGATGATTTGGGCAGGTTTAGTGACACCTACTCAGAGAGGTGTGGCCACTGTAAGACTTTGCAGTCATCTTGCAAGAGATTGGATGAGCAAGATTGAAGGACAGACTGCATCTACCTTCGCTCCCTTTTCTCCTTCTACCCTCCCATCCCCACCTCAACTCTTGGGTGTGCTACGAGAAGTCCTGTTACATGACTGCTCAAGTTCCTTATTTTATCATAGACTAGTGGATAATGAACAGCTGTTGACTGGACTCTTTGGTGTTAGCCTACAGGGGACGTTGGAGTGGGCAGTAGTCCCAAATATCCCAAGGCACAAGGGGCAGGGTCATTGAATCCCCCAATTTCTCTCTCTAGTTCTGTGTTTCGCAAAGTGAGAGTTATCACATTATAGGAATGTGCATCTGTAGAGTGAGTCAATAATTTTTAAAAATATTTAAATGCTTTACAGATTTTTTGGCTTTGAGCTTGAGTATACGGGGCCGTGTCAAACAGAGGTAGGTGAATTTATGTTCAGAAGCTAACCCTACAAATATGATGAAAACCCTTACTTTATTTTGCTCTGTGAGCTTGCTATCACTGCTGTAGCTAAAGTTATCATGTAAGGAAAAGAGATGTTCTATTTGTCCAATATGTTCTCATTTGTTTCCTGCCAATGTTTTGCAATATTGTGAACATATTTGGGGTGTGTTTGTGTGTGTGTGTTTTAATTAAATCTGGCTTTGTCAGGCTAACAAGTCTCTCGTTATTGGCAAATATGGTAACACTAATGTAATGTGCTACTTACTTGATCACAGAAAGCTGAAGGGTAAGATATTTTGCAAGGGGAAAGACTCCCTTTTTATTTTTTGGTCCCTTATGAAGATCTTATTGAACAATATCTTAAAATTGATCATGTCAAGGAGAAGTTTAGAAAAACTCAAAAAAGAAAGAAAACGACGCAAAGAAAGCTTTACAACAAACTTCTTTAGCCTCAACAAACACAGATGGAAAGAACAATCCACAAGAATTATCTTCATTATTCCACAGCAAGCAGTCAAGGCTTATACCTCTTCAGGGTAATGAGCAAAACTTTGAACTTTGCATTGTACACTGCCAGGCGTCAGTACTTAAGGCTCAGGCAAACAATGTTGTACAATTGCTTTAGGGAGTTGCTAGGATAATACCCCAGCTTGTATTTCTGAGTAGACTTGATCCTGCCTTCCCAGACTGCATTTCCCAAAGCAGAGGCCAGGAAAGCATAAAACTAGATTAAAATGGGGATCCTTAGGGGGAGCACATCAAAATTCTCACCATGCCTTCCTCCCTCCCCTTTTTGGAAAACAGAGGGTGGACATTCAGGGAGGGGCTGTGCCAAGTTAAGATAGTGGTATTTACTGGAGGTCTGTACAAGCCCCTTGGAGCTCATATTCAGAATATGCCAATATTCAGGCAGAATCTATATGCAACTCCTCTAAACATTGAGAAGAGTTGACCACAGAGCAATGTACCTCAGAGGAAACTTCATAGCTTTGGAGTCAAGTGAACTTGGGTTTGTATTTCAGCCCCGTAACTTATATAGAACGTTATTCAGCTTCCAGTCTCCATTTTCCCACCTGCAAAGTGGGTGACCTAACAGAGATGGATGTATCATGCTTCATAAATCAATGTCTGGTGAGGAGTAGATGCTCAGTGAGCAGGACGCTGATAAGGATATATGGTCACTCTAATCAAACAGGGTCATTTCAATGAATGGTTGAATCCACGCTTTTAAAGCTAATTAGAAGTTTTAAAATCTGATGGAAAATCAGGTTGGGTATGTGTGGGTATGCAGTTTTAATTACCAAACTATTCAGGCCAATCATTTGCCATGAAGGTCTGTAATGCTCATCAAATACTTGCTTTCCTGCTTGGATTTCTCACATATTGACTCAAGGCAGCAATGCAACTCTAATCTTTGAAGTCCTTAGCTAACTTCAGAGGCATCTGATTCTCCTAACCTTAGAACATTGGAAGAATTCGAGTGTATAAATTAAACTGAGTCAAGCTCATGTCTATTTCATCTTAGGATTTTCTCCCAAAATGTAGAGATATCATAGGGTTAGGATAGATCCTGTGTCTCTGCAGTGGTCTGTTCTGTTCTTTTTTTTCCTGGAAACTCAGCCAGACTATGTTTCCCAGCCCCTCTGTGATCAGGTGGCACCATGTGACTGATTCCCAGCCAGCGGGTTGTGAGTGAGGATATCACATTCTACCTCCACCTTCCCTTCTGGCTCACTGGGTCTCTCCAGGTTCACTTTTTCTTTGCAATCTTGAATGCAGATGAGTCCAGGGACATGTAAGAAGCCGATGTTGAAAGTAGCAGAGCCTCCACCACTTTTGTTCACCTGGTCTCTGAATAACCACATAGCAGAGGCCAGCTTAGTAAGGTACTCATTGCTCAGGACCAAGAAGTGAGCAGAAATAGAGCTTTTGTATACTTGGGACTTATTGGTCACACCAGTTAGCTTATCCTACAATACATACTTTTTTGACAGGGATACTGTTAAGTTTTAGACATCCAAATACTACACAGTTGTCAGGAACAGGATGTCTTCTGGGTTCTGTGAAGGAATTGAGATCAAGGCTCTTTAACACAACTCGAAAAAGCTCATTTTCTCAGCTGGCCATATCCATGGATGTTGAAGCTTCTTTTCAAGCCTATTGAGATGGTTTCTCCTTCTTCCTTGTTTGGAAATGAACAAATTACTCCAAGAGCAATAATTTCCATGGTGGTTGCTCCTGTTTTTCAGGATGAAATTAAGAACAGTGATGGAGATCAGAGCAAAACTGATGGCTGAGGGTGAAAGAGACAGAGAGAAAGAGTACAAGGAGGGGTCCACTTAGCCTTGAGAGGGGTCAAGGTAGCAGGAGCAGAAGGTATGTTGTCCAGGACGGGGCTTTGGCATGTCAGGTGTGTGACACTGGAAAATCACTAAGATTCTCTGGACCCACTTTTTTGATCATGAAAGGGACCTAGCTGGATTGATGTCTAAGATGCTCTAATCCTGAATATCTGATTCCAAGTTGTAAGAGTTAGAATTGAATGTGTTGATAGCTCTTCATGGATCACATAAGAAACGTCGGAATTTCCCAGGCTCCCTCCCCTGCGTAGACACTGCGTGGCTCCTTGTACACATGCTACATGCACAACAGCATTTTCCAGGACTTGGCGGTGATGCTCAGAGCCACATGAGCAGAGCTTCTGGGGTAGCTACTTTCAGTTTTAATTGAAATGAAGCAAAGTAGCAGCTGTTTGGTATTAGAAGGAATTTTAAGCTGCATTCCAGTTCCACCAAGGGAAGGAGCAAAGCAAAGGCAACACCGTTTTAAGCCAGTCAATCTAAAGCACAGGAGGCTGCCTGCATTGCCTCTGCAAGTGGCCACCCCCTGGCGCAGGCTCTTATTTTCCTTCGAAAGCGGGATTGGCAATGAGTTAGCATAGGTAGAAGATGTGTGGGCTTTGGAAACACTAGCTTCTTAGCTCATCTTCGGTGCCCTTGCCATAATTCAGAGTTCTTTGTCTGAGCTTGTTTTCCATTAGTGGGAGAGAGAGAGAGACCATAACAGGTGGAGGTACAAGTGCATCTTGTTTTCCCACAGCAGCAAAACTGAACTTCACAGTGAAGTTTGCACCTAAAGGCATTCGGGCTTGAATGACCGAGTCCTGCAAGCCTAACAAACACCGCGAAGAGGAGCGTGCTGGGTGCTGTGTGCAGCCTCTGATCCTGACTGGCCGCTGTGGCCAGGGCTGTCCGTGGAGGTATTTACAGCTGCCCCATGCCGATTTGCTTTTAGAAGTCCAGTAATGTCCTCCACTCAGATGCTCCTGTTTATCCTGATTCTGAGGCTCCTTGTGCTGCTCTACCCTGTTCTGTGTGTGTGTGTGTGTGTTCCCTAGCTCATTCAGCTGTTTGCTGACACTTCTTCAGTCAGACATCTTAATGGGCGCTGGAGATCCAGGGCCAAACAGAATAAATTTATTCCTCGCCCTTCCCGACTGGTGGAGAAAACAGACACCAAAGCCAAGTATTTACAAGTGTAATGAGTGAAAGGTTTGAGAAGCAAGTGGAAGTGAGCTGAGCCTTGATGGATGAGTGGGAACTGGGCAGGATAGAGGATGGGGGAGGCATGGGAGTGTGGGGATGGCTTCAGCAGAAGAATTTACGCTGAATGGGTTTGGCAGACTTGTATGTGGTCATTTCAGGGGCTTTGGTGCTCAGGTGTCCTTGGAGTGTGAGCAGAAGTCCGGGGAATGGGAGACACGGGGCTAGAGGAACCAGGAGTCTGAGCCCAGAGGCTTTGTGGGGTAGTTTTTGGGGTTTAAACAGGTAAGTCAGGTGCCCTGATTGTCTCTTAGAGGGGTCAGCAGGGTGGGGAAATGAAGCATGGAAAGGGAGCAGCACTTTTCATGATTCTCCCTGTGGAAGACCTGCCCGTGAGCCCCTCCCCTCTGTGGACCCTCCTGAGTCCCACTCTCAGAACGCCCTCTTGTGAAACTATGCTACTGTCTGCCCTGCCATCCCAGTGGAGTACGGCCAACTTGTTACTCTGTCTGGTGTTTTTCTCCATGAACTGCCTTTCCCCTACACATCTCCAGAAGGAGAGGGAAATGTCTATATGTTTTTTTTTTTTTTTTTTTGACAGGCAGAGTGGACAGTGAGAGAGAGAGACAGAGAGAAAGGTCTTCCTTTTTGCCGTTGGTTCACCCTCCAATGGCCGCTGCGGCCGGCGCACCGCGCTGATCCAAAGGCAGGAGCCAGGTGCTTCCTCCTGGTCTCCCATGGGGTGCAGGGCCCAAGCACTTGGGCCATCCTCCACTGCACTCCCTGGCCACAGCAGAGAGCTGGCCTGGAAGAGGGGCAACCGGGACAGAATCCGGCGCCCCAACCAGGACTAGAACCCGGTGTGCCGGCGCCACAAGGCAGAGGATTAGCCTGTTGAGCCACGGCGCCGGCCCTATATGTCTTTAAATCTTTAGCATCTTGGGACAGCGCCTTGAACAAATCATTGAGTCTCACAAGGAACCTCAGAGATCATGAGGTCCTTTGCATTTGATGGATGAAGAGCTTGGGTGGAGAAACGAGTGCCTGCTTGCTTCTCTCTGCTGCTGGTTTGTTATCCTTCCAGGGGATTATTTTGTGTGCCGATTATTGTTATCTACCCAGAGGATTATTTGTGTGCCGAAGATGATGAATTAGAGATCTAAGACTTTGTTAGAGGAACATCCTCCTGTTATTATTGCAGTTGAATGGGTGACGCGGTTCTCTGAGGATTAAGGAATGAGTCTTGTTTATTAATACCCATTTTTGTGAATAACAAAAGGCCGAGTTAGTGTACTTTGTCTTCCTCCCATGAGAAACCCCAGTAAATTCTACAAAATGTTTGAGCTTGAAGATGAAGTTATGTATGCAGTATAATAACAGCAGCTAACTGAATCATGTCTCCCTCCCTTTCCATCCCTTCCTTCTCTCTCTCTTTCTTCTGTGAAGACAGATCATAAATGGATCAAGCTCTCAGTTGGAGAATAAAATACGGAATATATTCTTCCTAAGCCATGAGCGGCCCCATATCACCTTATGTCTTTACTGATCACTCCTATTCTCCCACAAATAAATTTTGGGTCTCTCCCAGTGCCCTCAAAATGTGGGACAAAGGATGCAGGCTGTGCAGAATGCAAATTATCTGCCCAACCAGGACATACAGGAATTTGAGATGACAATTTCTTTACCAAGATCTTAAGGCTTAAAACCTTTGCAACCTCATTACATGCTGATGCCACAAATGTCCTGTGAAAAACTGGAATCAATGAGTGGAAGCTAGTGACCTGCACCAGTTCCTGCTCAAATCCAGGCAGTTGTCATAGGGAATGTGTATGGCTTCTGCCAGGTTGTCTGATTTTCCAGAGTTATAAAAAATCAGGATTTTTATGTAAAATATAGCAAATGTGAAATAATGGCTATGGCTTAAGAATTAAAAACTCCATGCAGGCAAGCACATACATAAACAAAACACTGTAGACTGGTCTGAAATATTGTTAGTTTACAATTTCTGCCCACAAACCTTCCAGAAACTTCAAGTTTCATGATAAAGATTAGTCAATCTACTAACAATGATTTGGGGCTGTTTTGTGTGCATGCTAAATATTATTCAGGATACTTAAGGGAACTGACAGAAATTAAAGACATGCTTTAGCCCAGGATAAACTTTCAGTCTGGCTGGGTAGCATGAAAACATAGAACATAGAAAAACATAACTAACAATTTAAGTCTCTGTGTAACTGAAAACAGACAACCTGTAAATTAGATGAGGCCATAGATCCCACCCTTCAAGGCTAAACTTGCATGAGTCATAACATTTTCTGCAAAACTCCTATATTTCTCAACATATTCACTTAGTTCACTACAGTGTAACTAAGAATTTGCTTGATCCTTTCAAAATTCAAAACCTTGAGGTCATGACTGACACAATTTGTATTTGTACCTCTGACATTTAGCATAATAGTGATAGTTGAAAATTAAATGTTTGTTGAATGAATCAATGTTAAATGAGAGCCTATGGGAGTAATTGATCATTACAAACGATTCATTAAAAGGGGAATAAATAGTGCCAGATGGTAAGGGAATGTGACATTTCTGGTTGGATTCTGATGTCTCTGAGTAGGATTTCTATATGTGGACAGCCTTATGGGGGGCATTTTGGGTGGGGAACAGTATTAATGAAGTTATGATGAGATTAAATAGATTGCTTTGGAACTTAGCATTCCATTTTATCATAACTTTATTTAATGTGGTTCTGACATGGTATAAACATTGCAGCTCATTACTGAACTGTACAGCTCATAATTGCAGTGTTGTATGTCCACACATTTCTGATTGTTCCCAATTTGGTCCATTCGCACATTTGGTAGCAAGCCTGTAACCTCCAGGGAGGTGAGGCTGTGAGAGGGGTCATGCCCATTGTAACAGCAACTTTTTCCTTCACCCACTGATTGATTGGAAAATGAATACTGAATGAAGGGAAATGTTTTATTTGCTAGGGGTAATTTTGAATTACTCATATTACTCTCTGTAGTGCTGATAGGGAATAATTCTTAGGGCTGATGTAGGAAATCACTAAGTTTTAGGGATCAGACTTTATTCTTTAAGCATTTTTTTCTATGTCATGGTTATTGGCTGTGCTCAAGATGTCCCTGTGGTGAAATCCTTCCCTGGGAATGGTGCCTCTTCTACACAACATGTCCAACAAGGAATTGGGTTAAGAAAACTGGGATTGAGCTTGCTAGTATTTTTTGGGTACTGTGGGGCCAGGTACATCTTGTTCATGAAATTCTGTCCTTGAGATTTTCTTTGCCTCTTCTCTGACTGCAGAACCTTGTTCCAGAAACTTCTTGAAAAAGGGGGCCAGTGCAGTGGCTCACTTGGTTAATCCTCCACCTGCAGCCCCAGCATCCCGTATGGGCACCAGTTCTAGTCCTGGTTGCTCCTCTTCCAGTCCAGCTCTCTGCTGTGGCTCAGGAAGGCAGTGGAGGATGGCCCAAGTGCTTGGGCCCTGCACCCGCATGGGAGACTGGAAGGAGGGACCTGGCTCCTGGCTTCAGATTATAGTAGCTCCGGCCATGGCAGCCATTTGGGGGCTGAACCAACAGAAGGAGGACCTCTCTCTCTCTCTCTCTCTAATAAATAATAAAAAAATTAAAAAAAGAAATTCTCTATAAAGCAGAAACAAAGATACAAGTAACAGACCAGATCATGGTTTATTGTAGGCTATTTTTTAGTGATTATGATAAGAGTATTTTAAGAACCTTAAAAAAAATAAGTTCCTCAGTGAGTTTAAGGGCTTATTTTATAAACTGTAACTTTATATATATTCATGTATATAGCAAGTGATCAATCATTCTGCCAAACATCTTGTACTAAATGTGCTAAGGAACTAGTGAATCAAATATTTTGAAAGTATAGACATATGTAACATTGATTTTCAATGTTTGGACCACATCAACGATCTACTCAAGGAAAATAATTTTATACTGATGGATTTCCATATGCCTTATTAATAGTTGACAGGCAAAACAGTTGTTACATTTGTTGCTGATCTATTCCCTTTTACTCTCTGTATCCTCAGTTCACTGAGTCCTTAGTGACAATATTAGTAGTAAAAGAATTGTAATACTCATTATCTGTTGAGCATTGGCAACATTTTGCTTTTGCTTAATTGGGTTTTCCCTTCAGGTAGTGAAAACATTTCTGAGGCTGTTCAGGAAATAGATTGTTGATACCAATGCAATGCCACATGGGAAAAAAACAACCCAACAGCAAGAAGAAACCACAGAGAAGGAGGCGATAAGGGGATAAGGGTGATGAGGAAGTGAGTCATAGTGCAGAAAATACTAGAAGGGAATGGAGCATAGGGAGCTGGATTCTGATTAAATTCTCTGTGTCTTTGTCTCTGAACCAGGGATAACAACATCTGTCTCTCACAGAAATGTGAACAATTAAGTGGATATAAATATTTGGAAAGCCCACAGCACAGCTTAACCCAAGATAATTTAATTCTCTTTATCTTCAACTTTTTATCTCTTTGTTTCTCTCTCTCTTCTTCTTTTTTTTTTTTTGCTGACCATTTCTTCCTAAAATTAAAAAATATATATATCATACTTACATCTGTGGGAATGCATGCATTTGCTGTTTCTAATGGTGTATGCTTTTAAGAGAGTAATTGTGTTAACTCTGTATATTAACATGAATAGGTGGTGTGTACTATCGGACATTCAAGTCTTCATATTTCTGGGACAGGAAGAGACAGAAATAATGTTGGAGGGGTGCTTCCTGGGTGCCAGGCACTGTGCACAACTAATGTAAGTCTTATGGTCACTGTGTAAAATGTCAGTATCCTCATTTTTAAAAAATAATAGACTCTGTGCTTGCTTTGGCAGCACATATACTAAAAAAATAGACTCATGTTTATTTATTTAACATACTTATTTGAGAGTGAGAGAATGAGAAAAAGAGTGGGAGAGAGAGCGAGAGAGCGAGCGAGTGAGAGAGAGAGAGAGATCTCCCATCTTCTGGGTCACTCCCCAAACGCCTGAAGTGACTGAGAGTAGGCTGGATGAAGCCAGGAGCCAGAAACTTGCTCTGAGTCTCCCCATGGGTGGCCGGGACCCGACTATTTGAGCCATCAAGGCTGCCTCTCAGGATGCACATTGACAGGAAGCTGGAGTCAGAAACAGAGCTGGGACTCAAACCGAGGTACTCCGATGTGGGGTGTGGGTGTCCCAAGCAGTGGCTTAACCTCTTGGCCAAACGCCCACCCCTGCGTGCCTGTTGTATAGATGGGAACTGAGGGAAAGGCTGTTAACCTGCCTGACATCACACAGGTGGTGAATAGCATCAATAGTTATTGGGACCATGTTGGCTGTTACTATCCAGTCACACCCTCTGCATCTTTCCACTTTCCCTAACAGGTGAGAGGAGTGCCTCCAGGTCATCTGGTGGAACAGGGGGTGATTTGAAAAAAAAAAAAAAAAAAAAAAAAAAAAAAAAAAAAAAAAAACCAATAATTCTGTTAGGCCCCTTTCTGGGTGAGACCCTTGTCCTAGCTTCCCTGTGAGACTCGGAGCGCTGCTTTCCAGCCCTGGGAGGCACAGCAGTGGCTCTCCCAGGGAGCCCTGAACACATCGAATAAATATGTCACAATGCTACCTCCTTCTCGTGGGCTTCCAGGGTCCTATGGATGTTTTCTGCACAATGATTACCAATGCAAGCTCATTCAGAACTGACTCTCTTTAGAGTCTATCTTAGAACAGCAGTAGAAGAATTAAAAACAGGGAAGAGTGTTTGCATATCTATTGTTTTAAGGCAAAAGAAGCCTCTTACAGCTTGGCAGGAGAGAGAGGAAGTGATCTCAGGCCTCCGTGCTGCTGTGGACTGGCTCAAGTGTCAAAGACACCCATCTGTCAAGAAAATGTGTAGGCTATGGATCAGGCCCAGAGCCTCTGCCACCAGAGAGCCCGCTGGGGACCGAAGATGCCAGTCCAATGCAAGCTTGCTGGCTGACAGAGCACCATGTCCCTGAACAGGGACTTCTATCCATTTTCCAGTGGCAAACAGGGCATTCATTACAGCAGATCAAAGGGCACAAGAAAACGGCCTTGATCTTCACAATGACAGATGCGACACAGGTGTGACACACATCGGAAACTCTTCAAATTCTTTCACTTAGGACTTTGACACATTTATGCTAATTTCCCCCATTTTTATTTATTTAATTTTATATTTGAGATAACATATTTTAAATTTACATGATAGTCAAAGACTTAATGCTCCACTAAATAAGGAGTTCACTGAGTAAAGAGGACAAAGGATTATGGTTCAACAGGAATATAGGCAAGGGCTATAAGCAGTAGTCACCCCTCACCTCAACCGCTAAGGTCTAATAAGGAGGATATTTGGACAGATGAGTGACAGCTCCACCTTCCATGGCCCTCCTCCTTATTTTTCCTCCCTGGCCAAAGCTGGAAACTCTTGCTAATGTCCCACTTATAGAGAGAGACACCTGGTGATAAATATACAACTGTTAGGTGACTTACATGCTTTTGTTTGATGCTGGGTGTTGGGAGAATGCCTGGACTCTAATGACACCGACTTCCAGGAGCTCCCACCTCGGACATTCGCCGTGGCATCCCATGCCCAGTGCTCATGGAACAATGACAGGGGCGTGGGCAGAGCTTCTGGAGACAAGCATCTTCCCTATGCATGGAGGCAGCCCTTTGAAGATGCATTCTTAGCCCCTCTGCTGTGTGGGAAAGCAGACACAACTGTTTTCACTCTTTATTTTGGGTATGTGTTGTCATGGTGACAGAGGTGCATGGCCAAGAGGAGCCAAGTGTGAGAGTTTCATCTCTGTGCAACTTTGTCAGAAAGCACCCTGGAGACCTTGCCTTGTTCATGCCCCTGTAGCTAGCAGGCATCGGAGGGGCAGTAAGGCAGTGAGGCAGTCGTTGGCAAGCCTGGCTCCTCATTGGCAAGCCACGTGGATGCCTGTGCCTCCTGGGGCTGGTGTCACGTGGATGCCTGTGACTCCTGGGGCTGGTGCCACGTGGATGCCTGTGCCTCCTGGGGCTGGTGCCACGTGGATGCCTGTGCCTCCTGGGGCTGGTGCCACGTGGATGCCTGTGCCTCCTGGGGCTGGTGTAGTCTCCAGAGCTTGGGGACACAGATACGGCAGCCACTAGGTATTGGTTGCGTAGAACAGCTAATGATACATTAAGCTCCTTCCAGCTATTTTCTCCAATATTCTGGACTTGTATCATGATTCCCGTTATCATCCTGTCTCCAGTTTTCCACTTGCTTTTTCTGACTTGCTGTGGGAGGCGTCATGAGGATCATTTGAGAGATGCACGTCCAGAGAGTGCCCTCTCTCTGAACCACTCCCTCCACCTGTTCTCTCCCCTTCCCCTTAGTTAACTCTTCCTGGTGCTCTGGGTCCCATTCCACATGCCATTTCTCCAGGAGCTGTCTTTGACACCTCCTATACCCTACACTGTATTTTTCCTTCAGAAAACTTATAGTTATTAATTGTAAACACAGCCTCTCCCTCAGAAATTCAGGCTCCAAGGGGGCAGAAAATTCCTGTTTTGTAGCCACTTTCAACCTAGAGGGCCTTCTTTTGAGACAGAAAACATGAAAAGAATATTAATATTTTTTCTAAATTTAAAAATATTTGACTGATAAAGATTAATTAACACATCCATCATCACCCTATGCTGGACCTTAGATGTTGAGAACTTGTTCATCTTTTAACTGAAAGTCTGCATCCTTCAACCAATGCCTTCCCTTACTCCCTGGTAGCCACCAGTCTCCTCTGTGTGTTTCTATAACTTCTTTGAATTCTACACAAAAGGGAGATCATATATCAGTTGTCTTTCTTGTCTGGCTTATTTCACTTAGCACAATGTCTTATATGTCTTCTCTATTTATTTGGCAGGATTTTCTTTCTTTTTTTTTAATGGTTTTTTCTGCTAAATAATATCCCATTGTGATACATCAATACCTGTATGTAAATCTATCTCACACATGCAATTTGTTCCTATGTCTTGGCTATGGTGAATAATGTTGCAATGAACATGTGTGTGTAGATATCTCGTTGAGAAACTGATTTCATTTCCCTTGGTTAGGATTGAAAATCATATGGTAATTCTATTTTTAATTTCTTGAGAAGCCTCCATACTGTTTTCTGTAATGACTGCATGAATTTAATAGCCTTATTGAAGAGTTCACACTTGCTAATATGTGGGCAAAGGATTCCATAGGCATATGTAAAGAAAATTTTGAGAAAAAAAAACACAAATAGGAAAGCTATTTGAACTTTCTAAGTTTACCTATTCAGGATGTGAGGACGATCTGGCTGCGACATCTGTCACCCCATTGATCGCCAGGGTTGATTCGGCTAATCTGGCTGGCTAGGCGGGTGTCCCCTTCCTCCCTCACCGCTCCATGTGCGTCCCTCCCGAAGCTGCGCGCTCGGTCGAAGAGGACGACCTTCCCCGCTAGAGGAGGACTGGCCTTTGGTCAAGGGTATACGAGTAGCTGCGCTCCCCTGCTAGAACCTCCAAACAAGCTCTCAAGTTTACCTATTCAATCTAGTGTACAGGGAAATACAAATGATAAGACTCTTGTGAAACTGGAAAAGAATTTGATATATGATGAATGGTAAACCACTCTAAAAATCATAAAAGCTTTGACAACCTGTATGTACAGAGAATTTCAACATTGTATTTTTGTTTTCAATTTGGTGAAAAACTAGAAGTTACTTAAAATGTACCAACAGTGAAATAAAGTATTTTTTAACCTATGTGCCCAATATTATACAACTCTGAAAAGGCAAGATACTTAATTGTAAGTAATATACATGCATATATATATATATGTATATATATATATATATATATAAAGTTGGCAGTATTTATTGTAACAATATTCCCTAACTCACTGCCTGGATTTCCAGGTGACAGGTTTGGTGGATAAAACCTAAAGATTATACAATAGGGATGTGGCTAAGTTAATTTTTGATCCTCAGTGAGATTGAATGTTATATAGTCAATGAAAAAAGCCAATGTGCCAGCTTGGAAAAAAATTCCAAAATATATCGTTAAAATAAACCAAAGTGACTTACTACATAATAGATACAATGTAACCTAATTTTATTAAGACAAAGCAAGCTATCTACGAGTAGCTCAACCGTAGGGCTGTATGCGAATCCATGGAGTAAGTGTGAGGACAGTGCAGCCTGAGATGTTGGCTGTTCTGACTTCTGGGGCCAGCAGTGTGGGCAGGGGGACCTTTGGTTATGAGGGAGAGACAATGCTAGCGATTTCCATTTCTTACTCTCTGGGCAGTTTTAATTTTCTTAAGCCAGCAGCTTAAAATAAGGTATTTCTTGTAGGCATGAAAGTAACCTATGAATGGAAGTGCAAACAAAAATAAGTAAAAACAAATAATAAAAACCAGTACTGTTTTTTCTATGTCATGAAAGTAAGGGTTTTTTCTTTTTTCCTATTTATTGTTTTTTTTCCCTTACAACCTCTGTGATAAGATTAGACTCCTTCCAAGTTGAAATCTCTGAAAGTGCTCGTCAGATCCAGCTTCCCCTGGGATGACGGCTTGTAACCGCAGCGTATGCCATATGGTGGGAAGAAGATTGGCAGAAATCCTTGGCTGTCCTAGTTGGAATCCTAAAAATCCTTTCAACCTGGAGCATTCAGCTTACAAGCGCACATTGTCTCAAGCTGCCCAACTCCTCCCTACTGTTTTGGGTGGGGAAGGAGAGCTTGGGGTAGGGCGGTTGTCATCCGGGAAACAAGAGGGATTTTCAATTCTCAAAAGGTTGGGGATCACCGCTTGAAGAGCTAAGCATCTAAGATAGATGACATATGACACGGACAGTTCTATAAGAAAAGACAAGCAGGCAACTGTGCGAGCACTGAAAAAATGAAGTATTTACATTATGCATGAATAATATATCCGTGCCTGTCTCTTGGGTGAACTTGTCAAGCTATCTTTCTCCTGCCTGCTTTGGTGTTTATTTCAAACCATTTCCACCCTGGAAAAATCTGTCTGTGTTGGTTGAAACCTCTGGAAATGGCTGGCTGTGTCCTACCCTTTCCTTCCATCCAGTGTGTGGAGGGCTTCCTTCCCCCATAATTTTTACTCTCTGATTTGTTAGTTTAATTTAAGCGAGACGCTGACTTGCTAAGGATGGTTCCATCTACTTAATGTTCTTTGTGTCGTTGCCACCACATTCTGGCATTCGATAATGGTTAAATAATTTACCGCCACGACAGGAAATATTTTCCGAGGCTTCACACATAAGCAGACTTGAAAATCCTCCCCAGTAACACTCAGATGAATGCACTCCTAGTCATATTATTTTCAAAGCAACAAGAACAAGGGCTAAAAACAAAATAGTATAGGAGCAAAATACTCAAGAACAGTATTATTTATGGGTCACGAGACTAGGGTGAGTCTTGCCTCTCATTTCCCTTCAAATTACTACCATATGGTTAGATTCCTTTTTAGTTTGAAAACTCAGGGAGACAAGACCCAGAAATAAAACAATGATAGGTTGTTTTATTTAAAAATAAGAGTTGCAGCCTGGATCAACCCCCGAGTCTTTCTTCAGGTCCCTGTTTTGTGTTGTGGAGGTCGCCTTAGATCCGTGGTCAGCATTTATCTTTTTTTATTTTTTTATTTTAGCATTTGTCTTTTCAGGCCAGTATTTCTCACACTATGCAGAAATGCTGGCAAGCCTTTTAAATCACTCATCATAAAGAAAGAACAATATTATAGTTGAAAATTAGCCTAACAAAGGAGAATGCAACCTTTTATAAAAGATAAATAGGAAGAGTGTGAAGAAGCCAAATTAGCCAAAGAGCTGTGTAATGAGCGCTCCACAAATAGGCTTGTCACCAGAAGTCTAGGAGAGAGGATTGCTTTTAAGAGTAAAATCAGAAGAGTTAAAGCAAGAAGCAAGGTGCTACCTGCAAGGCCTTCAAAAGGAGAGAGGTTTCCCAAGGATCTCTCTCCATGCCTCCTGTGAGCTTGTGCCCACAACAGGCACAGTGAAAAGGTCTGGCGCCATTTTTCTTCATGGATGTGATGATGTCAATGAAAAGTGGATGGCTAACCGGGGGATTTGGGTGCTTGCTGGAGACCCAGCCCCAGTTCTGAGTCTGAGCTGTTGCCCTGGGCCAGGGCAGTGCTGCTCCTTTCAAAACCCATATCTCCCTCCAGGGTGAGTGGAGCATCTTGTCTGTTCCTGATATAGAGTTTGCCTCTTTCCTTCTTGCTAACATGCTTAGCACCAAAAAAAAAAAAAAAAAAAAAAAAGAAAGAAAAAGAAAAAAAAAAGGGGCAAGTTGGCAAGTTTCATATTTGGAATTTCAGCCTTTGCCATTGTTTCGCACTTTCCTCCAGGGCAAGCATTTCCTATCTTAGCCTTGGGTGCCTAGGTTTCATCCTTTTTCTCCCTTTTTACACAACGTGTTCATACCTAAGAATATGACGCATGCACTACCCCCAAAGTCAGTGGCTGAGAAGGCTTGGATTGTGACCCAGCTTTCTGGTGTGTGTGTATCTGGCCTGGAAGCAAGGCAGGCAATGAGCATCTAATGGTGGAATTTTAGCAGCTCTTTTTTTTTTTTTAAGATTTATTTTATTTGAAAGGCAGAGTTTAGGGAGGCAGAGGCGGGGGGGGGGGGTGTCTTCCATCCACTGGTTCACTCCCCAGATGGCTGCAATGGCTGGAGCTACACCTATCCAAAGCCAGGAACCAGGAGCATCTTTCAGGTCTCCTACATGGGTGCAGGAACCCAATGACTTGGGCCATCTTCTAGTGCTTTCTCAAGCCACAGCAGAGAGCTGGATTGGAAGTGGAGCAGCTGGGACTTGAACTGGTGCCCATATGGGATGCCGGCACTGCAGGCAGCGGCTTTATCCACTAAGCCACAGCGCTGGCCCCTTAGCTCTTCACCAGTTCTATGCAATTATTTGTCCCAGATCACTGTTGTTAACATTTCCCCATGCTGGAAAACAGTATGGAGGTGTCTTAAAAAACTACAAATGGAACCACTATATGATCCAGCAATCCTACTATTGGGTCTGTACCTAAAAACACCAACTCATTGTATCAAAGGGATACCTGCTCCACTGTGTTCAAAGTGGCACTGTTCACAATAGCCAACACATGGAATCGACCAAGATGTCCATCAGCTGATGGATGGGTAAAGCAATTGGGGTATAGATATATAACAGAATATTATTCAGCTATGAAAAAGAATGAAACCCTGTCATTTGCAGCAAAGTGGATGAAACTGGAGGACACTGTGTCAAGTGAAGTAAGCCAGACATCTCCCTTGTTATGTGGCAACTAAAATTAAAAAGCAAAAACAGAAACAGCTCAATCTTATTACAGAGTGTTGATTGCTGGAAGCTGGGAGGGATGGAGGGATACATGCTTTTTGGATGCAGGGATCTGGGTGTGGCTCATTAATTATGACAAATATAGCATATGAGATGTTAATGGGGAAATGGGGAGGAGGCATATGGCAACTCTTTGTATTACTGCCTCACAAGTTTTGCTTTGTAAATCCAAAACTATTCTGAGATGAAACAGTAAAAAAATATTTGCACATTTGTAAATGATGTTTTTAGAATAAACTAAAAAACTAAACTAAAAAAAGGGCCAGCATAGTGGCTTGGGAAGGAAAGCCGCAGCCTGCGAAGCCTGCCTCCCACATGGGTGCCAGTTAGTGTCCCAGCTGCTCTGCTTTGGATCCAGCTCCCTGTGAATGAGCCTGGGAAAGCAGCAGAGGATGGTCCAAGGCCTTGGGCCCCTGCACCCATGTGGGAGACCCTGATGAAGCTCCTGGCTTCAGCCTGGCTCAGCCCCGGCTATTGCAGCCATTTGGAGGAGTGAACCAGCAGATGGAAGATCTGTCTGTCTGTCTGTCTTTTCTTCTCTCTAACTCTGATTTTCAAAATAAATAATTCTTTAAAACAATAAGATAATTAAAAAAATTTTAACTGATACATAAGGTTTCAATACATATTTTAAAGATACTATTTAGCAACATGAATTTATCAAGTTGTTTCCTACTAGTGATTTTATGGGTTGACGTAATTTTATTCCAAACCAAAGAAAATGAAGATGTGCAGTGTTCTGCTGGGTAGAAGTACAGTTTCTGTGAAGATTTTCTTTGGCTCTTTGGCTCTGCATCTTTCTCCGCTGACTCTTGGTTCCTTGGAGACCGTGAGCAGACGTGTCTTGTTCCCTGGATTTCGTAGCTGGGTCAGTAAGTATCAGCAGGAGGGAGATTTCCGGGAAAGGAAGTAAGTGGTGGATGCCTTTTTGCTTCCTTGGAATCTATCCCTGTATTTTTTTTAAAAAAAGATTTATTTGTTAATTTGTTTGAAAGAGAGAGTTACACAGAGAGAAGAGAGGCAGAGAGAGAGAGAGAGAGAGAGGTCTTCCATCTGATGGTTCACTACCCAATTGGCTGCAATGGCTGGAGCTGCACCAATCTGAAGCCAGGAGCCAGGGGCCAGGAGCTTTCTCCAGGTCTCCCACGCAGGTGCAAGGGCCCAAGGAGTTGGGCCATCTTCTACTGCTTTCCAAGGCCATAGCAGAGAGCTGGATGGGAAGAGGAGCAGCTGGGAATAGAACTGGTGCCCATATGGGATGCCTGCGCTTCAGGCTAGGACGTTAACCTGCTGTGCCACAGCGCTGGCCCCCTATCCCTGTATTTTTAAGGTCTGGTATGGTGGTATGACAAGAAAAAACACACGTCTCGAGTGAAGATGCTCCCCAGCCTCTTCCCGTTATAACTCACATGCATACTGTCGCTAAGTCCTTGACGTCCTTCCTCAGAAGCATGCCCTCCCTGCCTCTGACTGCTCCTTACCACACCCATGGTCTCCCTAGCAGCTCAGGACAGCCTGGCGCTCACCTGGAACACCATGGAAGCCTACAAGTTACTCTCTCTCTCTTATCTGTAATCCATCCCTGTCCCTCCATTCTTCACAGAGTGATAGACTCCAAGAGTATTTCATGCCACATCCCTCCTCACTTAAACTGCCCTCACCGCCATGACTCCCCAAGTCAATGAAGATAAAAGCCTCACTCTTTCCAAGACCTCAGAGACCCTGGGAGATCTGTCCCCAAATTTATTCACTCATGGCATTTTCTGTTCTTCTTTCCCCTTAAACTTGGGATTCCAGCAACAGTATTTTGTTTGTTTTTGCCTTGAATCTGAAATAGGACATATTATTTCTACCCCAGGACCTTTGTTGCTGCTGTCTGCTCTGGCTGGCTTATGCTTCCTTCCGGGGGTGGGGTACTTTTTTTTTGTCAAGGGCCTTTGGCTGTTTTTAAAAAAAGGTTTGATTTATTTATTTGAGAAGTAGAGCTATAGACAGACAGAGGGACAGAAAGGGAGAGAGGTCATCCATCTTCTGGTTTACTCCCCAAATGGCTGCAACAGTTGGTACCAGGCTGATCCAAAGCCAGGAGCCAGGAGCTTCTTCCAGGTTTCCCAAATGGGTGCAGAGGCCCAAGCCCTTGGGCCATCTTCCAGTGCTTTCCCAGGCCATAGGCAGAGAGCTGGATAGGAAGAGGAGCAGCTGGGATAGGAACCCATGCCCATGTGGGATACAGGTACTGCAGGTGGAGGCTTAGCCTACTATGCCACAGTGCTGGCACCATTTGGATATTTATAATCTCACTTGTGGGCCATGCAAAATTATCAACTTAACAATTAGCCTGCTGTAGATTTACTGAGTTTCGAGTCTCACTTGCGGTTGCCTGGGCAGGGACAGACCAGATGATTCTGTGGGCCTTATATGGCCTGTGGGCAGGACGGTCCCCACCCTTGCAAGGTCTCCATGCATCTGCTTCCTTAGAGCTTGTGTTTCAGTGCAATGTCCCCCGTGCAGAGAGATTTCCCATGTCCCAGCCTTCCCCTCCTCTCCTGATTGCTCCATTTCATCGTCCACTTCCTTTGTCAGAGCAGGATCCTTGTCTGGGATGGTCTCATCCTTGTGTCTGTGGTTGTGCCCTTATGTGTCTCTTCCCACTACACCTGCTTCAAGAGAGCAGCTACCTTGACTTCCTTGATTATTGTTGCAATCCAGGAGCCCAGAAGAAATCCTGCCACCCAGGAGGTGCTCAGTCGGTCTTTGTTGAATATTTGAAGACAAACACTAGAAAGCATCTCAGCTTCATTTTCATATCTCAAAGTTTTGGAACAAGTCATGAGCTATCAGTTATAAGCACATAGCAAAACACAGAGCAATGTCTACAAGCAAGACATTTTGCCAGGATTATTTGTCAAAATGAAACAAGAGGGTTTTGTTTTGGATGGTCTGTCAGTGAGCATGTGTGAGTCGGGCTGGTTGGATAGAGGCGACCATCAAACGGCAACATAAACATCAGTCACATTGGAGGTGTTAGTGTGTTTTGTTTTTTCTATTAAAACAGCCCTATTTTTAAATGACTTGAAGCTCTGTTACAATGACTCATCAACTTGAAAAATGTGTTTCTTCAGGGTGGGAGGAGAGTTTTAAATTCATAATTCATTTGTTGCAATGCTCATTTATTAAAGCACAGGCATACTCGTATAGTCTTTCCTTTTTCTGACGTTATGGTGCTTTCCTCTTCTTTTATCCTGATTTGTGCACGCACGTGTATATGTATAAATAGGAAATTATGAAACACAGTTTATGTTAGCAGGAAGAGTGTTTTTAATAGGCTCGTGGGCAGAGTGGAGCATGCCTTCCTGTATTTCACTGTAATTTGCCTTGCAGTTTGAAAGTGTGGAGAGAGCAGGAATGCAAAGAACGTGTGCATTTTTTTCCCCTTTTTATTTACGGCTCCAAAGAAGGACTTCATCAAGTTCATGTTTGCAAATCTGACTTGAATGGAGCAGCGAATAAGCACACAGAGATCTCTGAATTAATTGAATTATTCAGTTTCATACTAACCCAAGGAAAAAACAGGCTCCCTGCAGAGTGGAGCGTATAATCCACACATCCATCTCTGCGTCCTACCCTTTACACTAGGCTTCTATTAAGCCACTGCAGACATTAAGCCACTGTGCACACCACCAAATTAAACAAAGAGGCCATTTTTACAGAAAGGGATGAGAGGCACAGCAAAACATTTTTTAAAATAAAAAATGACTTTTCCTCAAAGCCCAGAACGGTAGCAGAAGGCTTGAAGAACATAAACATAACCAATCTGTCTATTCCAGGGGATAAAGGATATGTTTCTTAAACATAAAAGAACAAAATTTTCTAAGTAGCAAGTGAGTTGGAAGCATTTGCATAATGGAGTCTATTTACATAAATGATGTTGCTTATAGCACTCGTCTGATACAACTTGGCAAAGGTGGAAGGCAGAGTGGAAGTGCAGAGAGAGGAAGGGGGAATGTGTCATTTCAGGACTCCCCTTAGCATCTCTTGGCTTTTCTCTGCTCGTGGGAGTCTGTGTTTCTTTAGAGGTTGACACGTGTGTTTGCTTCATGCTGGATAACCCTGAGTGTCAGACAGAATCCAGTGTGGTCACTCTTGCACTCTTTGCACCCCTTCCTCTGTTGTGTTCTTTTCTATGGAGGTAAAACTGAGTGCATCTGTCAACTACTGGAGCATGTTATCTCCTGTATGTTGAGATCTGACAGCCACTGGCTGTGAATTTTCTCACCATAACAACCGAGTGAAAATGCCAGCGATGACTCTTTCTGCTAAGCGCCAGATTTTCCCTTTCTCATATGCACCATTTCCCTTTGGCTGAACAGAAACTTTCTCCATTTCACCTACTTCCAAAGCAAAGGTGCGGGCGGGGTGCCCCTTTATCAAGATCTGAAGTTCAAGAGTGGCATTCTGGGCTTGTCGATATCTGGATGTAGAGAATGTATCAGTCTACAAGGGCGATTCTCTGATTTGTGTAACTTTTTGCCCCAGCTCTCCTGAGCCAGTGAGGCAGGGGGTAGTTGCTGGAGGGGTTAACTGCTCACCCTCTGTCCTTCCTAGTTTAAGGCCTTTGATTGGATGAGAGCCTGGAGAATAGGGCTTTTCTTCTACTTCTAGACTCTGGAGTTTCATAGACATTGATTTACAACAAGATTGGTCTTTTCAGGATATGAGCCCGTGAGCATGCTTATGGGATGTATTAGAGGAGTGTATCTTGACTGCAGCTGACAGCAAACCCGACTAAGAGTGCTTAAAACTACTAAGAATTCAGTTTTATAAGAGCAAAAGGCTTCCGGTTGTATAGTTTCTTTGTCTTGACTTAGCTGCTCCGTGATGCCTTGAGAAGCCCACCTTTTCTTTGTCTGTGTCTCCAATTCCGACATATTAACAGGGCTGGCTGTATCCAGGTTCATGGCTGCCTGGCTGCACGACAGCTGCCGTGGCTCCATGCATGGAGACTGTGTGATGCAGGAAGAAGGGGAAATGGGGAAAATGGGCCAGGCCAAGAGCATCTGCCTTCTTTCAATAGGAAAGGAACAATTCGTTCCCTCTCTCATTCTCCTCTGTCCCCTTCAGCTGCTTTTCCCCAAGAGTGGTTTCTTTCTCTCTTCTGTTCCGTTACATAGAATTGTGCCCAACGGCCACTTTTTATCTGCCCATGGGGATGAAAAAGTGAGTATTTAGGGTTTATACATGTCCAAAAGATGCAGTCAAGGGAAAATGTACAAAGGGACCAAAAATACAAGTGGGCCATGGTAACTAAGGAATCATAGCATCTCAGGCAGGTGAACACTATTCTGCCTCCAAAGTCAAAAGCTGAGGTTCTTCTGGGTATGGCAGGGCCAGGTCTGACTTCTTCCTGGCTCCTACTTGCTTCTTAGTAACAATGTGCTTGCCTCTATTCATTCTGTTTCTATTTTAGAAAATTATTTATGTATTTTCATTGCATTTGAAAGGGAAAGCAATATCTTCCATATGCTGGTCACTCCCCAAATGCTGAAAACAGTCAAGGCAAGGCCAGGCCAAGGACCAGAGCATAGAACTCCATCTGAGTCTCCCACAGGTTGGCAGAGATCCAGTACTTGGGCTGTAATCTGTAAATGCCATGTTAGCAGGAAGCTGGATTGGGGTGGAATAGGCAGGACTTGAACCTAGGTACTTCAGTATGGGATGTGGTGTTCCAAGTGGCAGGTGAAGCCACTATGACAAATGCCTGCCCCTTGTGCTGCTTCTTCCTCGGGAGGACGGTTGATGTTCTTGGTGGGTTACTTTCTTCAGGAATCTGCAATGTGACATTTTGACAAAAGGGAAAGAGGTTGAAGATTTGAGTAGAAAAAAGAAAATATTGCATTCAGCATTTAGACAATTTTGGTGTCACAATTTTGGAGTCAGTTTGAAATCAGAGGAAGAACATTTGTCTATCTGCAAATTGCTTTAAGTTATTGCCTTAACAGAATTCTCTATCATTTTTCTCTTCCAACCTCCAAAACACATGTGCAAAACATTAGGGTAGAAACTCTTAAAGACACATTTATTCTCTTACCATGAAGAATGCATAGTGAGGGAGCCCCTGCATCTGAACTGTCACACAGGTCAAAAGCAAACCCTATGTCATATTGCATCATTCTCAGTTAAAGTGTTCTCAACGTGTGTTGCAAAAACAAAGCAATGCATCTTGTAGAGAAAAGACAAATGCTTCTCGCTCCTTCTTGGCATGGAGGAGATGGCTGCCACATCAAGGTAGCTGGCAGGGCTCCCAGAGACAGGGTTTGGGCCATGGGTTGGCCAGAGGAGCGGTGGCCATCTCATTATCATTGTCCTGTGGTTGCCGAACACACTAACTGACACGCAGAATCAAAGTGGAGAGGATTACAGTCAGAGAAGTAACATGAATGGTAGTTCTGTTTCCAGTCCTTGAGGGTTTTGCTAAGACAATCATCTCAATTTAGTAAACCTGTTTCCAGCTGCATTAACACTGACTCCACACACCTTCCCCCCTACTCCAGGAAGGGAGTTGAATCATCTTCTTAAACTGGAGATGGTGGGTGATTTGTTGTAAGTATGATTCAAGGGCCAGATGAATTAGTCACTGTCACTGGTCAGGGGAGGAAGAAAATATATTCAAAAGCGTCACTGTATTATGCCAGCCAGGAGGAAAAAAATGAAGCTTAAATCTAGAGAAACAAAATAGTTTCTTAGCCCTTTTTGAAGCGAAGGCGCAGCAGACATGCACCTTAGGGAACGTTCATGCAGAAACATCAGAGAAGTGAGAAATTCACTCATCAGGATGTTTGTCAATAGGAAGTCAATTTGGGCTCCATTGGTGCTTGTGTTTATTATGCTAGTGCCCCCTCTCTACTTCTCTCCTTTTCAATCCTCCTTTTTATTAGGTAGACTGATTGTTTGGGGACATGGGAACTCACTCAGCATTGTAGTGACCAAATGACAGAGTGGAGCCAACAATACACAGTGATTTATGTCCCTGCGGGTCAGATCTGGACTTGGCGACCCGTTTCTGCTCACACGAAGACTCTACCAGCAGCCTGAACTGAGTCCTGCCTTGGTTTCTGAGCCTCCCGTGTGACAGTGCCCTTGAATCATATGGGGGTGCTAAAGAAGGGTTTCGTGATGCTCTGAGCTGTGTTCCCATGGCCCACACACATGTGTATATGACTTTTTAAAAGACTTATTTATTTGAAAGCCAGAGTGACAGCGAGGAGGACACACACACACACACACAGAGCAGGATCTTTTGCCCACTGGTTTACTCCCCAAATGCCCATAACAGCTGGGTCTGCGCCAGCCAGAAACCAGGAGCCAGGAATTCCATCTGGGTCTCCCACATGGGTGGCAGGGACTCAAGCACTTGGGCCATCTTCTGCTGCCTCCCCAGGTGCATTAGCAGGGAGCTGGATTGGAAGCAGAGTAGCTGGGACTCAAACCAGTGCTCAGATATGGAATGCAGGTGTTGGATGTGGCGGCTTAACCTGCTGTGCCCCAGTGCTGGCCCCAGTATATGTGTTTGTGAGTCAACATGTATAACTTACTTCTTGAACAAAAAAGGGAAACTTAAAAGTGAGAGTGTATAGGACTGCAGGAAAATGAGCAAAGGAAAGTCAAATCGGAGTGAAGGAAACACAGAGGCAGAAAAATTAAGTCTCAGAAAATTAGTGCACACAATGGGGGCCCGCAGTGGAAATCACTCACTTGAGGAGGCTGCAGCTCTGGCTCTGAGCTTTCTAGCGACCAGAACAGACAGAGAAACTTCTGATTCCTATTCCCTTCTCGTGGAAGCAAAGCAGTTGCTGAAGAGTAGCCAGACGCTCTGTCCCATGGTGAAACCCAAAATAAATTCTCCCGATAATCCGTTACATTTCATTTCACAGATGTTCAATGTTCAAAAATGTGTTAGTAGTATGTAAAGTGTGGCAGGGTGGTTGTAGCTAGAATGACAAAACACAAGCCCTCACACCCTGGCGTATCCCTACACAGTGAAGTCTACATCACTTCAAGGAGAGTTCTTAGAAAGATTGCATGGCACAAAAGCAGTCTGGGGATTTTATTTCCAGAGATTTAGGATGAGTCATGGAGCTAAAGTAAGTCAGTAAAAAAACACTAAGAGAGAGAGAGAACACAGGGGCCAGCATTGTGGTGCAACAGGTTATGCTACGGCTTATGGCATTGACATCCCTTGTCTGAGCACTGGTTTGAGTCCTGGCTGCTCCACTTCTGATCCAGCTCATTGCTAATGCACCTGGGAAGGCAGCAGATGTTGGCCCAAGTGCTTGGGCCCCTGCCACTCATATGGGAGTCCCAGATGGATCCTGGCTCCTGGTGATAGCCTGGCCTATTCCTGGATGTTGCAGGCATTTGGGGAGTGAACCAGTGGATGGAAGATTTATCTGTCTCTCCCTTTATATCTGTCACTCTGCCTTTCAAATAAATATTTAAAAAGAGGGAGAGAAAGAGAGAACACACACACGCACACACACAAACACACAAAAGAGAATCAAGCAATCTGATTGTATCTACATCTCCAAACGATGGTCAGACACTACCACAGAGTTGCCACTGTGAGGTGGTCATTCAAGTCTGAGGCCAAGAGGTCCCTGCTCCTGGGCAGATGGCCACTCTCTGGGACAGGTGGTGGCTGGTCCCCATTGCTGCAATAGGTCTCTCTACACCTAGGGTTCAACCTTGTCTAGTGATTCAGCCCAGAGAGGGCCCCCAAGTTATTCTGCCACTGAAAATGCCTCCCAGGATTCCAGTGAACTGCCAAGGACTGCCATTCTTTTGCAATTTATACCTCTTCTCTTTGTTGGAGGAATGGAATGATCTTTCAAGAGTTTCCAACGTTTAGTGGAGAGTTTGGATCTCAACATGTTTAGCATCACCACAACCTGAAATATAAGTCAAACCTATCACTAAATAACTCAGAGTTGAGTGTTCTAAAGCCTTAAAGACAACAACCAAACCTTTTAATTATTTGGTAGAATATGACACAGGGAGATCCGTGAAATGGGTAAATACAAAAACTTTAAAAATGACTAGAATTTCACCTCAAAGCAGGCCAAGTTACACAGACATTTAGACTCAGAAATGTCAAAGGGAAAAAGAACAAGAAATGCTTCAGGTCCTGACTGCTAGATATTAAGCAATCAACCAGTAAATAAAATAATTAAACAGAAAAGCAATTACAGGAGACACATATCTTAACTCTGCACCCAAACAGTGGCAAAGCCAAATATTTCAGGACAAATTAAGGAAAGAATGAAAAGAAAAAGCAACATTATGTGACCAGTGGACCGTTGACTTTCTATGTTATCTATTTTACTGCCGAAAGAATAAACACAAACAAACCTGTTGGAGTCTTTGGAGACTTGGCTACCTAACAGATAGGATATTCTCTTTATGGATGTGAGGTAACCATGCATGCCTTGTAAAAATGGTAGGGAAATGTGTAAGGCCTGCTATTGAGGAGAGGAGATAAAATGGCAAAATGATGAAATGAACCAGCTATTACAAGAGGTCCATTTCTGGCTCAGAGGCATTTTTCTCTCCATTTCTTTTCTAAAATTGGCCCCTTTCTCCCACTTTCTCTTGATTTCATGCATCAGAGTGAGAGATCAATAGATATTGCTTTACAGAACATTTCTTTTTTGTGTGAGTGCAAAGCAAGGGGGATGAGGGAATTGGACCAATTGGGGTCAAACCAGGGCAGTGCTGGGTAGGGTAGGGTGATTTGGTGCTTTAAAATAAGTTGTTCCAAGGGCATTTCTAAGGTTAGTTACAGGGACGTTACCCTAAGCAAGTAATTTTGGGGGCAGGGTTTTCTTATGTGGTTAATCCAAAATGGGTTGCTGTTGCTTGGTGAACCACTAAAATTTAGGAATCAAGTTTTTTCAGCTCACACGTTTATGAAAAGATAAAATATGCATTGGAGGGTAGGATATTATGGATTGATGTAGAACACTGTCTTATGTTTTAGCGTGTCTTCCCTGAGTGTGCTCATTATGGACTTGAGGTTTCAGGAAGAAGGGTCACTTGCTAACCTCCAAGAATGGGAGGGGAGTTGGGGTTGTTATAGGGTTTGATGGAAATAAGTTAGGCAGAATCCAACCATGCTGCAAGGGCTCATGGGACCTCATAGGAAAAATCAGAACTCAGATAGTGGAAGGTTTGGAGGCTGTTTCCTGGGAAGTGGAGCCACTTCCTAACAAACAAGCAAACAGAAAATCACACATAACCAAATCCTAAACCAGGCTGTCAACCTCTGATAGCTTGATATACTTGAGTTCTTCCCTATGATAGTTTATAATAAAAATTGAGCTAGTAGCCTTCACTGTTTTTAAGAGCAATTTGTATATGATCTAAGCAAACAGATGACAAGTGCAAGTACAGTTACCTAAGAAGGAGCACGTTCATTCAGCAATGCATCTTTGCTTGCATGTCTGCTGTGGGTCACACACGGTTGTTTATCCTGGACACGCAGTCTGAGCTCCTGGGAGGACCTGTGTACTGGTGAATAAATCACAGAAAGCAACTCTTATTAATGCATGGCTCTTAAACTCTCTCGCAATGGCAATTTTCAGGCGTTTAACTTCTTACGTGTCTGTTTTGAAGGTGAAGTTGCTTGAAGGGTGGGTTCTTTATCTACTTTGCTTTTCTTCTGCTCCCAATGTATCATTATATGGCAAGCATTGTCACTGAATGTCCTGCACAAAGCACCATGGGTGGCTTCAAGGTATCATGTGTCTCCTTTTATTCTTTGTGATACTGCTTTAAATCGTGAACATTCTTGTAATGGGCTTTGTTCTTTTTTTTCTAACCTGAAAAGAAAATTTTGATATACAAGGTTACTTCAAAAGTTCATGGAATGTGGAATTAAAAGATGAGTTTATTTTGGTGCAAAGTTTTGCAGAATTGATGCAAATGAGGGATCCTCAAAAATTTCTTGAAAACTAAGCATGAATTTCATTTTCTTGTGTCCAAATAAGCTCCTCTTCTACTCCAAATAAGCTCCTCTTCTACTTCCATTTTTCTTTCTTTCTTTTTTAACTTTTATTTAATGAATATAAATTTCCAAAGTACAGCTTATGGATTACAATGGCTCCCCCCAACACACACAACTTCCCTCACACCCGCAACCCTCCCCTTTCCCGCTCCCTCTCCCCTTCCATTCACATCAAGATTCATTTTCAATTCTCTTTATATACAGAAGATCAGTTTAGCACATATCAAGCAAATATTTCAACAGTTTGCCCCCACATAGCAACACAAAGTGAAAAAACACTGTTGGAGTACTAGTTATAGCATTAACTAACAGTGTACAGCACATTAAAGACAGAGATCCCACATGATATATTTTTTAAAAAATTAATTGATTTTCTATGCAATTTCCAATTTAACACCAGGTTTTTTTTTTCATTTTCAATTATCTTTATATACAGAAGATCAATTCAGTATATACTAAGTAAAGATTTCATCAGTTTGCACCCACACAGAAACACAAAGTGTGAAAATACTGTTTTAGTACTAGTTATAGCATCACTTCACATTGGACAACACATAAAGGACAGATCCCACATGAGATGTAAGTACACAGTGACTCCTGTTGTTGACTTAACAATTTGACACTCTTGTTTATGGCATCAGTAATCTCCCTAGGCTCTAGTCATGAATTGCCAAGGCTATGGAAGCCTTTAGGGTTCCCCGACTTTGATCTTATTCCGATAGGGTCATAGTCAAAGTGGAAGTTCTCTCCTCCCTTCAGAGAAATGTACCTCCTTCTTTGATGGCCCCATTCTTTCCATTGGGATCTCACTCGCTGAGATCTTTCATTTAGGCTTTTTTTTTTTTTGCCAGAGTGTCTTGGCTTTCCATGCCTACAATACTCTCATGGGCTCTTCAGCCAGATCCGAATGCCTTAAGGGCTGATTCTGAGGCCAGAGTGCTATTTAGGATATCTGCCATCCTATGAGTCTGCTGTGTATCCCACTTCCCATGTTGGATCGTTCTCTCACTTTTTGATTCTATCAGTTAGTATTAGCAGACACTAGTCTTGCTTGTGTGATCCCTCTGACTCTTAGACCTATCAGAGTCATCAATTGTGAACTGAAATGGATCACTTGGACTAGTGAGATGGCATTGGTACACGCTACCTTGATGGGATTGCATTGGAATCCCCTGGCACGTTTCCAACTCCACCATCCGGGGCAAGTCTGATTGAGCATGTCCCAAATTGTACATCTCCTTCCTCTCTTTTTCCCCACTCTTATATTTAACAGGGATCACTTTTCAGTTAAAATTTAAACACCTAAGAATAATTGTGTGTTAATTACAGAGTTCAACCACTAGTACTAGAACAATAACAACAACAACAAAATACTAAAAAGCATAAAGTATTACATTGTACATCAACAATCAGGACAAGAGCTGATCAGGTCATTGTTTCTTATAGTGTCCATTTCACTTCAACAGGTTTCCCCTTTGGTGCTCAGTTAGTTGTCACTGATCAGGGAAAACAAATGATATTTGTCTCTTTGGGACTGGCTTAATTCACTCAGCATGATGTTTTCCAGATTCCTCCATCTTGTTGCAAATGACTGGGTTTCATTGTTTTTTACTGCTGTATAGTATTCTATAGAGTACATGTCCCATAATTTCTTTATCCAGTCTACTGTTGACGGGCTACTTCCATTTTTCTAAGAACTTTTAAAGATTAATTCTTTTTCTATTTGAGAGGCAGAGAGAGGGAGAGAGATAAAGACAGACAGACACAGAGAGAGCTTATATCTGCTGGTTCACTCCCAAATGCCTGGAAGGGTTGTTGTTGTCTTGGGGCTGAGGCTGAAGCTGGGAGCTGGAAACTCAATCCAGGTCTCCCACATGCATGGCAGGAACCTAGCTGTTGAGCCTCCTGGGATCTGCACTTTCAGGCTGCTGGAGTCAGGAGCCAGAGCTGGGAATTGCTTAGTTATTCCAATGTGGGATATGGGCACCTGATTGCTAGGCTAAACACCCATCCCCCTCCATGAACTTTTGGAAATCTGCTGAACTCTTATGGCATTAACTTAACATTTTAGTTTTGAAAGGGCAAGGTATTGGTGTTGGAGTTGTTACTTTTTTCAATCACAGAAATAGATGAGACGGGTTGTACTCCCTGCCCTTGTAGGTGCAGGTCAGTCAAAGCAGTATAAAGTTTGTTTTCTAAGCCACTTGCTATGGACAATTTGTTTAACTTGACTATTCACTAAACTGAGGATCATGCACTTGGTCATCAGCATTTATGAGTATTTGAAAGGTTAGTGCTGGGTGAGGTGGAAGGCAAGGTATCTAGAACTTTCTGTAGGTTTCTATATGCTGGATACTGAGGGAATAAAGATGAATGTGACAAATTTCAAAAGAAGAGCTTTGACTATATTTTTGGCATCAAATAGTCTGAAGAACTAATAAGTGGCCAAGAGTTTGCCTTTCTAGTCTTACTATATTATTAGAGGTTCTTCCCAGTGAGGTATGTGAATTTGTGGGATACAGACTGTGGGATGGATATCGGGGTGTGAAGAAGGAAGAGAGCTATATAATGGTTAAACAATGAATTCCATATGTAACAGCCATTCTCTTCTACCAGCTCTCACTCTTTTTTGAAAAAGGAACCAAACTTAATGTTATGCTAAGTGCAATGAGCCTGCCACAGAAAGACAAAGATCACATGTTTTCTCTTGTTTGTGGAAGCTAGCATAGAATATAAAAATCGTGTAGATGTCTTATCATTTGGTTTATAGTTCCAAATAATGCTTCACTGAATCATACCATGTAAATGCCAATACATCTTTCTTTCCTCATGTTATGATCATTGTTATGAATCCCTCACTTGGTGATATTAATATCTCTGCAAGAAAATAGACAATAAAAAAGAAACCAAATTCCCCAAATGAAACAAAACAATGGAACATTTGAAGCCTCTATGATTTTCAGAAATCCCACATGTGCATGAAACTCAACTGAAAGCTAAGGAGGAAAAAAATATTGGGCAACGGAATTATCTTTACAGGTTAATGAGACTGCCCGAAAGTCACTGAGAAAGTACTTTGAAGAGGGGAATTATTTAACATAATGGCATTTCTTTTCATGCAAACCAAATGAATTCCTGAAAGTAAGTTAGAAGGCACTCACCTTTCCCTCTTTTACATGCTTTCAAACTAAATTGTGTTAGATCTAGAAAAACTCCACATACCACCCCCCTCTGTCGCCTATCTACAGGAGCTGTGGGTGAAGAGAAGTATAAGAATGATGACACCAACCAAGATAGTTAGAAAGTCTATCCATATCCAGGACCAAGCATAAGGTCTGCACTGTCAGTAATTAGCATTCATACTGGGAAAGAAATTACATATTAATATACTGTGTGTTCCGTTATTAGGTGGCTCATTTTTTAACAGTGACATGCCTGTGGACAGAAATGCAATCCTTCAGAGAGATTTAAAAGGTTGGGACTACATGCAATTCACCACATTAATCATGCCTCAGATCAAACAAACGCCCATTGTGGGCTTTTTGTATTCATCAGGAGTTCGGCAGCAGTGACACATTCTGTTCCAAAACTGTGAAAAAATAAAATCTGAACTAAGAAATAGGGGGAAAAAAAGGAAAGATCTTAGAGAAAGAAAAGGTTGTTTTCCTTATTTATTTTTGAAATCCATCTTTAATTTCTATAATTGAGGTAAAGATTCAGACTAATCTTGGAGCCATTCTTCTGGCTGATGCAAACAGTTTGTTGTTGTTAATTAGTATAGGAGATAGAATTAAGCAAAATATGTAACCACATTGGAAAATAATTTTAAGGATTTACTGCTATTTAATCAACATTGGAAGGACATTTTTATGCCAGTTCAACTTCTGTGTGTTGTATAGTGCCTGGTAATAGGAGAGAGCCTTTGTTTCTGGTTATATAACACATGCGGATAGAAGCATGCAGTGTGCTAAGAGTGTACAAGGCTAATCATCTTTAAATGCTGTGATGCATTTTCAGGGAATTAGGACGTATGAGGGCACAGAACTCCTTACAGTTTATCCTTTAAAAGATAGCGACATTGGAAGTAGATTTTAAAGTTCTATGCATGAATCCACATTGTGGTATTGTTTAAAATAACATGATGTGAAGCATGAATTGCATTCATACATGAAAATGAAATCTGAATGCATTTTGCTAATGGAAGGCAAAAGTCAATTGTCATTTAGGTCACTGTGTGACGGTAGGAAATCATTTTAATGAAGCCAGCCCTGTTCAAAACAGTTTGGATCTCAGCATATTAAAGAATATGAGTTCCCAAACAGGATTTCACTGGAGGCAAATACTATCAAGCGAGCAACTCAAGTGTACAGTAAAAGCTCCCACTAGCAAAAGGTTGAATAAGCTTGAATCAACAAAATAGATGGTTTTAAGTATTTTATTCTCCATATTTTTGATGACTTTAAAAGTGGTACCCAGCTGCCTACACTGTGTGAACGTTGGGAGCAGACTTGTGCTCATTGCAACCCTTGCAGTAGTTAAAGGCTGGGCTCCATTTAATGAAAACTATGCCCAACGATAGACAATGGAGAGCATAGAATCTTCACCGAAGCAAACAAGGACTGAAGTGTATTAATGCTGCGGTTACCCAGCAAGTTTTCCCTCCTTTTCTCCCTAAACAGAATCCCTTCGTCAATTCTCTATTCTGCTTTCTTTTTCCTTCTTTCGTTCAAAACTAGCAAACAGACTATTAAGAAATGAAATCCCCAGCAAGCCTCCCAGTTAAAGGTGCTCTTTGTGGAAGATTTAATGGTAATCGGGACTGCGGGTTCCTGCATTTCCAGTCTGTTTTCAAAAGACAGCCAATTTTGGCAAGAAGCTAAGAAAGTACAGTGTTTAGTTTAATCTGCATTTATTCAAGGCCATGCTGTATGCCCTTGGGCAATCAGAGTCTTGGAATGTGTGCCAAGTGTCATGTCGTTGAGCCTCCGCTGCCACCGTCTTCTCCAGGCTGTGGGGGAAGATGACGGCCCCAGGGAAATCAAGTCAAGTTCATTCAGCATTCAGTCTCAGGCTATTGGTTAGGGAGACAGTGGGAACTCTGGATGCAAGACTCCTCGCCTCTCATCTCTTCCCATCTCTTCACTTGGTAAAGAGGGGCAGTGTGGTGATGGTGACTAAAAGGTGAAAATAAAGAGGAAAAAATGTCAATAATAGGCCTGTGTTTTAAAACTTGGTGATTTTTTTCTTTTTTTTTTTTACATGAATTTTTAGATACACTTGTTTTGCTCATGAGTAGGGAAGAAAATGTAGTCTGCAAAATATTGCTGGGAACCTTACCCTGAGTCCTTCTGTTGTAGTTTGGAGTTAAAAGTACCCAAGTTAGTAGATCTTAAGTAAAACAAATATCAGAAAAACAGACTATTTTACAAGGTGATATAGTGAAATAACTTAGATGTCACCTAGTGAGTTGATAACAGGAAGAGCTGTCTGACCTTGACAGATTGCTTGAATTTTTTTAAGTCTTAGTTTTCTCTTCTGTAAAATAGAAGTAGTAAAATGAGTGACTTTAACAAAAAGATTTATTTATTTATTTGGGAGGCGGAGTTATAGCAAGAGGGAGAGAATGAGAGAGATTTTCCATCCACTGGCCCACTCCCAAAACAGCTGCAACAGCCCAACACAGGTCAGGCAGAAGGCAGGAGCCTGGAACTCCATCGGGGTATCCCACCTGGGTTGCATGGACCCAAGTGCTTGGACCATCATCCACTGCCTTCTCAGGCACATTAGCAGGGAGATGGATCAGAAGCAGAGCAGCCAAAACTCAAACTGGCACTTTGATATGGGATTCCAGAATCATGGGTGGTGGCTGAATTTGCTGGACCACAACATAGGTCTAATTAATGGCTTTTAATTGGATGAAGTACAATGGTGTAGCGAAAGAGCTTAGCATATGGCCTTGGACAAATTAAATGCTGGTCATTTCTGTGTTAAGGTATTATAATAAAATTCCAATTGGTTACATTTTTGACTTTTCACCTAGGTATTTTGTTGATTTGAGTCATTAATTTGCAAAAACAACAAACAAACAAAACCCCTGAAAACATTTTTTTTTCCTTCTGTCTTTCTTTGTAGAAGGATGTTTCCTGTTGCCCAGGAATTTGTATTAGGAATCATAGATGAAAATAACGTATATCAGGTATTCCACATTAAGGAAAATTGTTACATTTGGGGCAAGACTAACATTTCCAGGGCTTCATAAGGAGTACAGAAGCATCACTGGCCACCATCCAGCCACATGGTTGAGAGCTCATATTCCAAGGCTGGGAAGAGTGGCCAGCCTGGAGCAGTATTTACACTGTAGGAGCAGGGTGGGGTGCTGCTCTCTCCCAAAGCCAAACGGGGAAATCTTCAAGAGGAATACTTGCGGGGTTTGGGTCCCTGCAGAAAGGAACTCTAAAGAGTTTTCATAGACTCTTCTGAGGTGTGGCAGATAGGAGAATCAGAGTGAAAATACCCAGGGTTTTGAAGCAAAGCCATGCCCTAGATTTGGTGGGGCAATGATACTCTAGTTCCCCATGTACCAAGTCAGTAACGTGGGACACATCTGAACTTAAACTCCTGGATCGCTATTGAAGGCAGTCCAGCGGCTAGTGAGGGTAGACTGCACCACAGGTGTAGGGTGCCAAGGTCAGGTGGAAGAGTCCAGGCCAAGCGCTGGGTCCTGGTCCCTGTCCCTCATGCTGGGGAAGTGAGGCAGCCCTGCCTGACTCATTGAGAATGCAAACATGTGTCCCACCGTGAGCCACCATTTGTATGCTGACCACATCGAGGGCTTGATTCAGGAGAGCAGGGAGACCAAGAACTAACCGCAGAGAATTAATATAATTCATCCTTTCTTGTTGGCCCCTAGCCATGCGGGAGATCAGACTTAGGACCAGGGTGGGAAGGAATGTAGAAGCTTCCATGTTTCCTCCTATGTTCCAGGGCATGCTGGAGTTACAGAAGCAAGAGAGCAGCTGACATTTCCCTCCTCACATCAGGAGCTTTGTGTCAGTGCCTGGTTTGTATGAGGGAAGGCCAAGAACCGCAGGGTTTTAACTGGACTGTGTTCTTTATCTTAACACACAGTCAGTACCCAGAACAGATTGCTCTCTGCTGCTAGGGTTGTCCCTTCTGCTTCAGAGTTGTACTGACCCTCCAACTCTCTGCCAGGGACTTTGTTGTCCCATCATCCCACAGTGAGTCATGTTGGTGTGCTGTATGGATGGTGAGATGCTGTAGATGGTGAATACTTGGCATTACACAACTGCTGGAGGATGGGAAAGGTATTTTTTGGTAAGATTTTTTTTTATTTATTTGAAAGTCAGAGCTAGAATGAGTGAGAGAGAGAGAGAGAGAGAGAGAGAGAGAGAGAGAGAGAGAAAGATATCTTCCATCCGTTGGTTAACCCCCCAGATGACTGCCAACAGCCAATGCTGGGCCAGGCCAAAGCCAGGAACCAGGAGCTTCCTTCAGGTCTCCCACGTGGGTGGCAGAGTCCCAAGCACTTGGACCATCTTCTACTGCTCTTCCCAGGCCATTAACAGGGAGCTGGATTGGAAGTGGAGCAGCTGGGACTTGAACTGACACCCATATGGGATGCTGGCATCGTAGGTAGTGGTTTTGCCCACTATGCCACAACACTGGCCTCAGAAGCATCTTTTACAGTACAGGAGTCTACAGTTTCAGTGAAATTTCTGAAGCTCTAGTGATCTGGAAATTGGAAATATCTTCAAATTGGACAAACAAGTTGCTAGACTTTTTCGTCCCAATCAATAAGGAAGAGGCAAAGGGCTTCTTTGCATTTTGGAATCAATATGTGGTGTACGTAACTCATCAAGAAACGCTACCAGTTTTGTTGTGGTATCTGGAGCAAGAGACACTTCCTTGGTTGGTTTTGGCAGCAGAACGAGTAATTCTTTCAACTCTTGCTGAGTGGTGGGTCCAATTAGTAGTGGTCAAAGTGTCTGAAACAAATTGAGATGTACCTAGGAGCTTGTGGCAGATAGGAGAATCAGAGTGAAAATACCCAGGGTTTTGAAGCAAAGCCATGCACCTTTCAGTAATTTTGCCTTTGAAAACCAGATCTTGGGGCTGGTGTTGTGGCATAGAAGGTTAAGCTACTGCCCACAATGCTGGCATCCATTATGAGTGCCAGTTTGTGTCCCAACTTCTCTGCTTTTGCTCCAGCTCCCTGTAATGACCTGGGAAAGCCGGAGAGGATGGCTTGAATATTTGGGTCCCTGCCACTCATGTGGAAGACCGATAAAGCTCCTGGCTTTGGCTTGGCCCAGCCCTGGTCTTTGCAACCATCTTGGGGAAAGAACCCAGAGATGGAGGATTTTGAGCTTTCTCTGTCTCTCCCTCTCTCTGTAACTCTTGAGTTTCAAATAAATAAATAAATCTTAAAAAAAAGAAAACTAGATCTTGACTTGTTAAAGGACCCAGAAAAAGATTAATGTCTGCACCAAGACATGAAGTGGCCAGGTCACGCAAGCTGCTCAGTGTGAATGATGAATTATCTGAGACACAAGCCATTACTTTGGGATATCTGGCAATGTTCTTTCATTAATTGAAATGAGAAATCCGACACTGAGCTTGGGCTGGTAGGAAAGGCAGGTTAAAAGGCATGATCATGTGGGTTACACATCCAGTGTTATTTTGAATTCCTCAGTCCCTTTTCTCCCTCAGTCCATACTTATAGCATTACTGTGGGCTCCATTTGATCCCTGATTTAGAAGGAAAATGTTTGTTTCCATTGTATGGATGACTGCATGCCATATGCTGGCTCTTGTTATGGGCCCTCCTGTGAGAATACTATCTTATGCAGTGGTGGCATGAAAGACCATGGAGGTGGGAAACTTCTCAGGGCCCAGAGTTTGAGTAATGTACACTCTTCTCTAATTTGTCTGCAAGAGAAGATGGCCTGCTGCTAGGCTGTCTCTGTATTCACAGGCAGTAGCAAGTCATTTGGCTAGATGGGCAGAGATTTGGACACAGTGAGGTTAGAGAACCGGTGACAAGGAGGTTTGAAGAGGTATGTGGAGGTATCTCCTGGACTGGTCCATAATATCCTCTGTGTCTATGTATATCTATGTACATATATCCTCTTATCCCATGTGAACACTGATCCAGAGGGCCCACCCCCAAGAGAAGGTTCTTAACAACCAGAACAAGATGATTTTCCCTATGTCTGTCAGCAGCCTTCTTTCCTAGCCTCTCTGATGTATGTTCCTAATAGTGGTTTGAGAAACATCACTGTGAATGCTGAGAGTGGTGGCTATACATGACATCCAGACAGTTGATTGCCCCTCTCCAGGGCTGATGTGACTGCTATTGCCAAGAGTGTCACAGTTCAATTCCAGGTCCCTGAGAAGATGTTATGTCTTCAGTGTCCCTTCTCTCATTAAGAGGATGTGATGTGTCTCTTTGGAATGGATACATATTGGAGATTTATAGGTTTTTCTTCCTATGCTGACATGCTCTTCCAACATCCATATACTTAATACTTTGTACAGCATCATCGTGATCAAAATTGCTTCTCAGGGATGGTGCTGTGGCTTAAACAGTTAAGCCTCTACTTGCAGTACCAACACCCCTGATGGCCGGTTTGAATCCCAGATGCACTAGTTCTTATCCAGCTTCCTGCTAATGTGCCTGGGAGAGTAGCTGAGGACGGCACAAGTAGTTGAGCTCCTGAACCCACGTGGAAGATCTGGAAGAGTCTCCTGGCTCCTGGCTTCAGCCTGGCACATCTCTGGCTGTTGCAACTGGTTGGGAAGTGAAGCAGCAGATGGAAGATATCTCACTCTTTTTCTGTCTGTCTCTGTCTTTCTCTGGCCCCTTCTCTCTCCGTATCTCTGCCTTTCAAATCAATCAATCAATTAATCTTTACAAAATTGCTTCTCACTGGGAACTCCATCTGGTTAAAGAAACATGCCTTGCCCTTTTCATTAAGTAATTGTTAACAGAGAACAACCAAGTGTGTAGGCTAATGTCAGTGATGCTTGCTAGTCCTAGTATCTTCCCTGGTCATCCAGAGCCAGGAAATAGCCTACTGGAGACTTAGTTGCAGCACTGTCAAGGAGAGAACATCTTTTTTTTTTTTAATTTTTATTTTTTTTTTTTATTTTTGACAGGCAGAGTGGACAGTGAGAGGAGAGAACATCTTAAGCTTAAGGTACTGTTATGTAGATTGTGTTTTGTGAACTGAATCATGAAGTTATTTCTTCAGTAGCCACAATACCCAGATCTGGATATGAGGAGTCAATGAGGGAGGGATGTTCCTCTCTACTATGCTTGTTAATCAGTTTATAAAATGTTTACCAATTCTCCCTGTGGCTCTAGATTTTGTTGGTTTGGATATTTACTACCCAAGCCGGAATCTTTCTACTTGCATTATTGCTATGGTTCCAATAGTTTGGAAGCTTAGACATTTTGAGCTCCTTGTGTCCCTGGAGAAGAGATGGAAAAGGGGCATAGAATTCCATACCCAGGACTCCCTCTAGCAAGCGAGACAGGGAGGAGAGGGCCCCTACCAGTCTGAATGCACACTGGGCTCTCAGTTTGTTTCCCCAGGTGCCCGCCTGGTCTGGCAGGTGTACTCTCTTCATTACTTCTTTTCATTAAACTTGGCTAGCATGCTTCCTGCATAAACAATGCATACTGTTTGTCATACCACTGATCCTGATTCTCAAGGTTTAAGTTCAGTAGCTGCCACACAGTAGAGATAAAGGAGAATGGAGATGCTGTGGTCTGAACATGTCCTTCCAAATCCATACGTTGGACACTGAATCCCCAGTGCAACAGTGTTGGGAGGTGTCTAAGTTCTGACACCTGATTAGTGCTGCCATAAGAGCTCTTAGCAGAGAGAGTTTGGCTTTATTTTCCTACTTTCGGCTATGTGAGCAGGGCACAGAGTTCCTCCCTTCTGGGGGATATAAAGCTCGGGCCACAGCTTGGAAGTGGAGAGCAGCCCTGACGAGACATACATCTGCCAGCACCTTGGTCTGGACCTTCCAGCCTCCAGAACTGTGAGGAATACATTTCTGGGCACAGCATTGCAACGCAGACGAGATAGGAGGGAGCCTGGAATTTTCCCTGTGGTGCCTCCCGTGCTTGTTGTGTTAGGTCTGTCAGTGATGAATCCCAACGGTCTGAACTGCTGGTTCAGGGCAAAGCAATGCTGGAGTGGAAGTGGGAAAAGAAGCAGAAAGTACAGACTGACCTTGGACAGAGTGTGGAGACATCCATCCCATCTCCCTTGCTGTGAGCAGGATGCAACACATAGCTGTAGGTATCGTGCATAGTGTTATTGTTCCCCAATACTTGCTAGTTCTCTCTGGGGAGAGAAAGTGTATATTTTCTACTCCCCACCAACTTGAGACTTAATTACCTTGTCTTGGGCCAGCGAAAGTGAGCAGAGGTGATGTGAATCACTACTGGCAGGAACGTAAGGCAATGAGAAATTCTGAGTTCTCGTCTCCTTTTGCTGTGTGACCAGCAATATTCCAGTTAGAGGCTGCTCCATCAATGCAGGCTTCAAAGCACAGACTATGTGGAGAGATTTGTGGTTACCCAAAATAAATACGTGAGCCTGAGAATAAATCATTGTGGGAAGCCACTGAGGTTCGGGATTGTTGGTTTCTGTAGGGTAATCTAGTCCATCCTGACTTACACACTTTGTTTTACTAACCCTAACAAATTTTCCTGTTGTTTCCACTCTTCCCCTTCAACCTTTTACAGTCAGTGTGTTGGCAGTGGGTTGGCTTCACAACCAAACCCATGGGTTCTAGAATTATCCAGTCAGTCCACCTGCACTGAGATAAGAACAGGACATTGCCCAGATACTGGACTTGATTCTGGTTACAGTAGCTGATGATGGAAGTATGGATAGCTCCTGAATTTTTTTTTTTGATTATTTGTGTTTCTTTGGTAATAGAATAGTGGCAATGAGTCAGAGGAGAAAGGTTTAGGGGGTATAGAATATAAGTATGAGAACAAGAATAATATATTTGGTGTTGGAAAACCAGAAAGGTGCATTGTGGCAGATTTTACCAATTTTTTCTTTTTTTTTTAAAGATCTATTTATTTACTCGAAAGTCAGAGTTACATAGAGAGGGGAGAGGTGCAGAGAGAGAGAGAGAGAGAGGTCTTCCATCCACTGGTTCACTCCCCAATTGGCTACAGTGGCTGGAGCTGCACCAATCCAAAGCCAGGAGCCTGGAGCCAGGAGCTTCTTTTGGGTTTCCCACATAGATGCAGGGGCTTGGGCCATCTTCCACTGCCTTCCCAGGCCATAGCAGAGAGCTGGATCAGAAGTGGAGCAGCCAGGACATCCCTATGGGATGCCGGCACTGAAGGCGGCAGCTTTACCTGCTACGCCACAGCACCAGCTCCCATTACTTATTTATTTTTTTCCAGCTGTCTGTTTCTTGACCCACTTTATGTGCTTGTGATCCATGAGTATAGTTGAGAGGCAGAACGATCTGCCTACGAAAAAACCTGATGATTCCACATGCTGGCTGGCCAGGCCTCCCTCAATCCTAGGGCATAATCTTATGACCTTGTCTTTACCTGTTAGATTCAAGGTGCCAGGCTTTGTGTTGGTTGGTTGGTTTTTTCTTTCTTGAAGTGAGGATTTAAAGAGCCATGTCTGGAACTCAGGCTTTTGTGGTAACAAAACCACATGGCCCTTTAAATGGGTCACTCACAAGTAGGAGTTCAGTGGCTTTGTGATTCTGGGCCAAATCACTTCACCTGTCAGAACCTCAGTCAGCCCCTTGTGTACAAACTGAAGACTATGGTGGAGGCCTTGTGGGGAACTGAAGGTTCGGTTCACAGCCGGTGCTGTGGCATAGCCGGTAAAGCTGCCGCCTTCAGTGCCGGCATCCCATAGGGATGTCCTGGCTGCTCCACTTATGATCCAGCTCTCTGCTATGGCCTGGGAAGGCAGTGGGAGATTTCCCAAGCCCCTATATCCATGTGGGAAACCCAGAGGAAGCTCCTGGCTCTGGGCTCCTGGCTTCGGATTGGCACACACATATTGCATCCCATGAGACCCCGTGGAAAGCGGTGGAGCAAAGAGCAAGTAGTTGGGGGATAAGTCCTACAGAGGAACAGAGACTGTGGGGAGCTCTCATTGGCAGCGATGGTGGCAGCCCACAGTGGAGTTCCCAGGGCTCCAGGTGGTGCAGCCAGTCCCCACCTCCAGTGTCTACATCAGCCCCTGTGGTGGCTGTCATGCCATGATGTGACACTCCAGTGTGGTTCTTCAGCCTCCCAACGATTTCTTGAATTTTCCAATAGTCTCTTAATAAATTCCTTGTCTGCTCTGTCCACCAAGTCTGGTTGGTATTTCTGGGAACTAGGGACCCTTGCTATTTTAATAGGCCTGGCTTCATTCCTGGGAGTTAAAAAAAAAAATAGATGAATTTTCAAAATCAGATGAATCTGTATCATTTACCAGCCTGGGGAATTCCTTCAAATCTCTTGAACTCTTTGAGCTTCCAGCTTCCTTATTTTTAAATAGAGATAATAACACTTACTATATAGGACAATCTTCAAGATGAACTAAAATAACATGTATTAAAAGCACCTGTCATTGCAACTCACCTCTTATCAGTGCACAGAACAGGTTAATTTCCTCCCCGAAAGCTAGTGTGTGTATCTTTGTCTGTTTCATGAAGAATTAGGCTACTAAATATTACACAGAGAACTATTGGGATGAGCCAGATAACCCGAGGGAGGGAAATGCCTTTGAGAGGACATGGAAAATAATTGGAAAAGGGAATTTCTCTAGCCCTAGGCCTCTCTTAACCAAGTAGAAGGGCTGGGGATAACATAGAAGGAAGCATATTCTATCTTCTATTGGCTTTCGCCTGCATTCAGTGGTAATTGAGTCCACATTATTTGTAATTTTCTGCTTTATTTGTATCAAGCCCATTAGGCAACTTCATCATTAGTATCATCCTCACCAGTGTTATCATGCAGTTACAGCCACCACCAGCCACTTAATGGAAAAACTCACTTTGAATCATGTGGGTGTTTCCTCTCTCTCTTCCCTGTTTCTATCTTTCATCTTGCTGAGTTTCCTCTTGTCCACACCCCCGCCACAAACACATGCAGTTAAACATGTCGTACTTGTATATGCTGAGCTCGCCTACTCATGATAAAAAGATCCAGCTACTAAGTGTGGTCAGGATAATGACTCAGTCAATCCATGTTAACTCACTTACTTTCAATCTTAGAAGTATTTTATTTCTGTGTTCTTGGGTCTCTACAAGCATGAGGTTAGAGCAGTGGATTTGAGATTTCAACATGCATCAATATCATCAAGGTGAACACTAAACATGCGGATTCCATGGCCCACTCCAGTGAGGTGAATGTTACTATAGCTTCATTTCTCAGTACGGAAACTGAGGCACAGAGGTGTTGCATGACGTGACCCCAGCCGTGGGGGTAGCTGGCACCCGAGTGCAGGTATGTCTTTCCTGTACTCCATCACATTTAGATGAATGCAGAGAGCCCTCTGCCTCTGGACAAGAAAGAGGTCAAGCTTGCTTTTATAGCTTCTACTTAGTCTGGTGATCCGAGAATGATATTGTTGTTGGCTGTTTGATATTAAATTGGTTTGTGCCCATTTTTAATAGGGAGCAACTATCTACTTTCTTTCTTTTTTTAGAGGTTTATTTATTTATTGGAAAGGCAGAATTACAGGAGGCAGCAAGGGTGGGAAGAAGAGAGAGAGAGAGAGAGAGAGAGAGAGGAGAAGGAGAGCTTCTAACCCCTGGTTTATTACCACCCATATGGCTGCAATGGGCAAGGTGGCCCAGGTCAAAGCCAGGAGCCAGGAGCTTCTTCCAGGTCTCCCATGTGGGTGCAGGGGCCCAAGCACTTGGCCCATCTTCTGCTGCTTTCCCAGATGCATTAGCAGGGAGGGGGACTGGAAGAAGAGCAGCTGGGACTTGAAACAGCACCTGTGATATGGGATGCCAGTACAACAATCTACTTTCTAACATTCAGTGTCTTCTCTCTGTGTATCTTTTCCCACTAGGATGACAATAGCTATCAAGAAACAGTACACTAAAGTCAGCAGTTGGAAGAGCAACCACTGAAAAATGGCTGCCTTATTTATCCAGATCAGTCAAACCTTTCTGTCGATTTAGGATTTAGGATTGAGAAATAGACCCTTTGGGATTGTTAGAGGATTATAATTTTGGGAAACTAATCCGCTATAAGAATGTGTTTACAGTGCTTGGATTTTCTTAAAAATCTTCCTCTAGAGAAAAGCCATGCCTCTTCTGCTTCCTTCCCTGTCCCTGGCTTCCATGTGTTTTATTACCATTTGTCAAATGCATCCTGTATTCCGGTAATTTATGTGGGATATCTTGTGCAATCCTTATAGTGATCTTCAAAGTGACTCTCACTCTTCCCATTCTAGAGATGAGCAGAAAGAGAAGTCTGCTTCTTGAATATACTGATAATCACCAGAGCTAAGTTATTATCTGACTGCAGCTCCATCTCACCCTAACACCTCTGCCCTTAACGTCCAACACTGTCTATTTAACAAAGTCATAAGTTTTTATGTTCTCAGGACAAGCTGGTAATAAGTTCCCCAGAAATAACAGCAATCACAAAAGACTAAACAAACAGATTTTATGTTCTGGAGCGTGGTGTGGCATTGCTCAAGGAGTAGAGAGTTAAACTTCAGTGAAACGAGAAGCTTGGGACCTATTTATGACTCCGTAACTGTTCTCATGTCAATGACAAAATGGCAGCGGAGCCCCACGCAGGTAGGTGACAGGAGCCCCCGCGCAGCTCTCTGTTTGTGCAGCCTTTATTAAATGGAGCCATTGGCTGCCACCTGTGGTTTTGTCGTTGCGCCTCCCACTGAGCACACATTTGATCTTTCGATTAATTAGGTGCACCTTGGCTAGAAGCCCATGATCAAGCATCCATATTTCAAAGCTTAAACGAGGTTCCTCCTAAGTTGAAAGCAGAGTGGTTCAAAGTGTGGCATAAATCCTCGTGTCATCTTCAGGGAAAATGAGTGACAGTAGCAATGTTAATTTATTGATAGAATGAAAAACACGATGAGAAAATGATGCACTTTAATGTTTACTTCTAATTTGTATTTTTATGACAAGTTTTTTTTTTTGCATTGGAAAAAAGTGGCAGTGATCTTTCTGAGGAGGTCTTTAATTGGAGCAGATTAATTCCATCCTTTCAACATTAAGAAGACAAGAAAATTGGACCCCCAAAGATACTGTCTAAAAACCCTTCTTTCAGAGATGGAGATATGGGATTTATCTTTTTTCTTAAATTGATTCAATATTTGATGGGACAAGAAACATTTCCCTATCTAATTGCTATGCTATCCAAGAGCAGTGTCACTGAGCTCTTTTTAAAGAGATTCCAACTGTCTGAGTTGCTGTTTTATTCTCCTTCCTTTGACTTCCTTCCAAACATGTGTCTTTCATCTCTGCGGTGAGCAGCTAATAACCAGCCAAGATGGTCTCTCCCATCGGCCCCCCTCTCTCCGTGCTAAGGTAATCTCAGTTTGATGTGTTTCCTTTCTCTGCAGTGGCTAGAGTACTACCAGCAGGTGAGGCACCAACAAACCCATTTCCAATCCTCAGCCACATAATTAACAGCCGAGATGAATGGATAAGACAAGCATTCATTTGCACAGTGCGGTGGCATTCTTTGTGTGTTATCTGGGAGGGATGATCTGTGTTTTTATTTGGCTGCTCATTTGCTTACCTTAATAGAGTGTCCTGATAAATGTATGGTGGCAATCAGACATTTGCTCATGAGCTCTGTGGTATGGATTGTTCTTTGTGTAAGGAAGTCTGTGTGAGGCCATTAGATCCAATGGGAGTGAGTAGAAAAGATCCATGAGGAATATAATTGTCCTTTCTATGTCATCTCTTATACACTGTCTTTAATAAACCTTCTAGACTTGTTTCCCTTAGAACTTTTGTTATTATATTAGGAACAAAACGTACTAAGATAAATGTCGTCTTGTTATAATAAGTTAAAAAATTAAAAGCTTTTATAAAGAGAAAGCTACTAATTCTCTCCACTTCCATTTCCTTAAGTAGAAAGCCAATGCTAACTGCCAAGGATGTGTGTTTGTTTCCTGATTGTCATGGACACACACACATATACATGTGTGCTCATTTATAGGTGATAATAAAATATATCATGGATGTATATATATTTTTATATAAAAACTGTGATAATATATCCTACACTCTTTTACACATTGTTCTAGTATACTTAATGATATTTGTTCTTCTGTTTCTTCATTTAAAAATACATCCATTCAAAAGTGGTCATTGAGGGGTGGACATTTGGGCTAATGGTTAAGATGCCTGTTGTTGGGTTTGATGCCTACCTCTAGCTTCTGAATCTAGTTTCTAATGCTAATTCAGACCTGGCATGGGGGCAAGGATGATCGCTCAAGTAGTTGGGTCCCTGCCACCCATGTGGGAAACCTGGATTGAGTTTTTAGCTCCTGGTTTCGGTCTCAGTCCAGCTCCTGACATTTTGGGCATTTGGGGAGCTAGTGGGTGGCTGTTCTCTCTGTCCATCTCTCTGCTTCTAAAATAGTAAAATATATAAATACAAATTCTTTAAAAAAGTATTCATTGGCTATCTCTATGAGCCACGCAGTGTTCTGGGCACTAGGAATGCAATGGCAAACAGATGGATAACTTCCTGCCTTTGCCAAGCTTACATGTTAGTGAATCACAGATGTCCCTCAGGTCAGTAACCACAAAGCAAAATCCCTTGAAAATTGTCTCCAGGACCTTGCAAGTTTGCCTTCCTGCTGAGAGACATTCATGAGTTTTCCATGTTTATGACTGTTGTTGTCACCAATGCTAACATTAAACATCCTCATCTAGATTTTATCATCCACCAGGACGTTTTTTTCATCAATAGGATAGATTTTTCAAAACTGGGATTTCTAGGGTGAATAAACACATACTTTCAGTTTTAATAAACATTGCAGATGACTTTCCCAAAGACTGTTGTATCCTTACGTGCTGTGCTTCCACTCTCTGCACATACACCAGGAGTGCTGGGGAGCTCTTGCTTCCTGCCCTCCTGAACTAAAGTCCTCTTTTGTAATCCACAGATCGCCATTTGTGAAAGTGGCGTGTGCTATTTGAAATATAGTTTAGTTTTCATAATATCTAGTGAGGGGGAGCATTTTTTTCTTTTTCTATTTTTTTAGAAAGCATTTATTTAATAAATATAAATTTCATAGGTACAGACTTTGGAATATAGTGGCTCTTTTCCCCCATGCCCGCCCTTCCACCCCCACTCCCATCCCACCTCCTACTCCTTCTTCCATCCCATTCTTCATTAAGATTCATTTTTAATTATCTTTGTATACAGAAGACCCACTCTATACTAAGTAAAGATTTCAACAGTTTGCACCCACACACACAAAGGATAAAGTACTGTTTGAAGACAAGTTTTACTGTTAATTCTCATAGTACAACTCATTAAAGACAGAAGTCTACATGGGGAGGTGTGCACAGTGACTCCTGTTGATTTAACAATTAACACTCTTATTTATGATGTCAGTGATTACCCAAGGCTCTTGTCATGAACTGCCAAGGCTATGGAAGCCTTTTGAATCCACAAAATCCATTGGTATTTAGACAGGGCCATAGGCAAATTGGAAGTTCTCTCCACCCTTCAGAGAAAAGTACATCCTTCTTTGATGGCCATTTCTTTACACAGGGATCTCACAGAGATCTTTTGTGTAGGTCATTTTTTTTTTTTTTGCCATAGTATCTTGGCTTTCCATGCCTGAATGTTCTCGTGGGCTTTTTAGCTAGATCTGAATGCCTTAAGGGTTGATTCTGAGGCCAGAGTGTTGTCATTCTATGAGTCTGCTGTGTGGTCTGCTTCCTATGTTGGATCGTTCTTTCCTTTTTAATTCTACCTATTATTATTACCAGACACTTGGTCTTATTTATGTGATCTCTTTGACACTTATTCCTGTCTTTATGATAAGTTGTACAATTAAAATGATCACTTTAATTAGTAAGATGGCATTCGTACCACCCAACTTAATGGGATTTGGAGTCCCATGGGAAGCTTCTAGCTTTCCCCTTAGGGGTAAGTCCATGAGAACGTGTGCTGAACTGTACATCTCCAGAGAGAGCATTTTTTCATGCTTTTTAATCATTTGCATATCCTCTAGACTCTTTTGTTGGATTTTTTCTCTCTCAGTGTCTTTTTTCATTGTTTATTTGTATATCAGAGATTCTAGCCCTGAATTTTTTCTATGTGTTACAAATATTCATCATTTATCTTTTTCATTTTTTACTATATTTTTCACATAAAATTTTCAAGTCTTTATCTAGTTGAATGTGTTTAATTTTCCACCCCAGATTTTCTGTCTCAATTGAGAAGTTATTCCTTACCCCAGCATTATTCAAATATTATCCTAAAGTTGCTTCCAGCTTTTAAAAATGACTTTTACTTTCAGCTATGGACTGTGTTGAGATCTGAAGTACCTGGTGGGTTGTGGGTTTCAGCTTCACTTTCTTTTGGATTGGGGCTAATACACCAATGGAACCATGATATATCTTCCCATAATGCCCCCAAACATAATTGTACTTTACTATATTGATTCCCAGGCATGTCTAGATAAAGCTTTGCTTCTTCCATCACATTTCTAGATTTCTCCAAGTTGGTCAGTGCAATCAAAAGAGTCCATAAATGCAATGGAGGAGCCATTGAGAATTTTTCATTAATGAATGATCACTGAAATAGTATTCCACTAGGACTAATAAGTGATGATACAAGTTCCATTACCTCACTTTCCTCTGATGGTACAAATGTAAAAATCTAAATTTCCTGTAGTTTGCTTCAAACATAGTAACATATACTTGCATTTTTTCATATCATAATGACATATTACTTTGTAATCAAATTAGTTTTATCTAATGACATTAGAAAGGTTACAATTTATGTATTTCTAACATGCATTGTGATTGATTAAAAATTGACATTCACTTTTTTCAAGTGAATTTTACACCATAAAAACCATGTGGCACTAGATACTAGAAAGAGCAAAAAGGCAGACAGACCCCTTGCAAGGCAAATACGGGTAGCTCCACATCTCAAAAACAGTTCAGCTTAGTATTTTCAAATTCTGTGCTGTGGAATACTAGATCCATAGGATAGAAATTAATTTTATATACAAAAGCAGTTTTATGTCAACAATTTTGGCAAGTGTTAGATTGAACACCCTGTTTGGATGGCAGGAGGTCGCTGAGATATTTTATCCCACTCCTGTGCACTATACCTCTCCAGTAGGCACATTCCAGTGTGCAATGTTTCCCAAGCTTATATGATGCTACCTTTTTCCCAGGGTGCGTTTACAGAGCTCATGTTTTGTAGATCGCAGTTTGGGGATACTGCTTAAACATATTCAGATTGGTCATCATCAACTGGCATCTTCCCCCAAAGAAGCAAATGTAAATATCGAAAAAATGAAAACAACACAATTATCTGAATTGGATTAGTTTTGCCTTGCATATTGGAAAAGTCATTGGTGAAAAAATTTCACTGTACTACTGGCTTTTGCATGATTTTTCAATTGAAAATTTTCTGTTTCCTTGTGCTATATCATTGTACTCATTCTGTGTTTATAGCTGTATCAAACAGCCTTTTTGATGAAGGTTTTGACTTGTTGAAAACCTTCTAAAACCCCAAAAGAAATAAATCCCACCCCTTTTAATGTTGTACTCCCTCTGTTCCCCAGGGGGATCGCTCTCAACATATTATGAGCATTGAGTAGTTGTGGGAGCAGTTGCTGAAGTTTTATATTTTGCTACTTGAAACCCATTTGTGCTGTAGTAAGGAAAAACGCTGTAAGAATCTATACATACAGGACTGGTTTTGCTTCTTTGTTCTCTTAAATCAATATTATAATCAATTTTGTTATCTTTTGAACTTTCTTCAACCCAATTCTATCCTACTGGCTGTCACCTGGTTAAAAACCAGTGCTTTCCCAGTGGAAAAATGCACTGGTTCAGCAACTCACCACTTGTTAACTTTTTCTTTACAGAGATGGTGACATGAATGCTTAACTAATTAACTGGCCTCTCCTCTCTGTCTTCTATTGTGGCAGCAACAATTTCACAAGGAGGAGACAGGCTGACTCTTGGTTTTCCCATCTAAAATACTGTTTAAGGATGTTTTCCTATTTATTATGAGAATAAGTGTGGAGGCCTATTATTCCAGTAAGCAGTTTCTGTTTTTTCTGTCTCCCTCACTTTCTCCCTCCTTCTTTCCCATTCTTCTTCCTTTTTTCCTTAACTCCATTATCCACTGACGGAAGATTGACTTGGCAACTCCTAGAGAAAGCTCGGAGAAGGAAAGAGTGTACAGTTAGGTTAGGTAGGTTGTGCAGATACATGAATTTGGCACAATTTCTTACCCTTCATTTCATTTTATAAGAAAGCAATTGACATTGGTAGAAACATTATTTCATATCCTTTCTCAATAGATTTATGTGAAAACAAGACGATTCCTCACTGTTTTCTATTTTCATGATACAGAGAAGCAAATGTGTCAGCTTGACTGGAAACATTGTTATCAGCAAGAATCCCATTTGCTGGTTCTTAACTCCCTTAGTTTTTGTTATCTATGGATAGTGTGTACATGTTAGGCTACTTTCCTTCTTTATTTTAGTTGCCTTATTTTAATTGGTTCCTGGAAGAAATCTTTCAAACACAATTTGCTCTATTATTTTTCTCTCCTCCACTGAAGGTGTGGTGGCTTATAGATTTGATAACACCCATGAACAAAAGAAATTTCTTACATTAATGTTAAGAATTCATAGCAAGCAGTCAGGCAACACAGGCTTTTATTTCTGGCTCTCCTTTGTACTTAGTCACTGACAATAATCGGTTTGGTCTATACAACTCATATGAACATGTGCGGTGTTGAATATAAAGAAAGCACTTAAAGTATAAGAATTATACTGATATACTAATATAAACCCTATGAATTATGTAATCCCATGGATTATCCAGGAAATCATTTTATTTGTTTGTTACATATTCATTCAAATAGGTTCAGCACCGTGAATGTGCTAAGCCTAATTTTACGTGCCATGGATCAAATGCCTCACCATATACTGTCTTATAAGGCAGTACACAAGGGCACTTCATAAAGTTGGTGGAAACGTGTGTTTTGAAAAAGCTATACATGGAGTTCAAAGTGTTTTTAACACCAAAATGAAAGTTCTCTGTTAATTCTGCTTTTTCACATTTTGAAATACCCCCATGTATCATCAGAATTTGCTGAACCATGAACTTCTAAGTGAAAGATGTTCCCGGATCTAATTTAGTGAATTCACCTACATTTTCATAGTTTCTTACTTACCTAAGTTCATTAGTTTATTTTTCTTGGAGGAGGGGTTGAATAATTTAAACAGTGGGCTCAATATCCAGATAAGGTATGGATTTCTGTGACTTTCTAGTCTCTGTCTTAGTGTTACAGTGATGTCAGCTTTATTTTTTTTTATTGAATCCTACTGCTTTTCCTCTTAGTATCTCAGCATGATCCTTTTGTGTTTTAGACTCACCCTTTTATTTTCCTTGACAGACTTTCATACCTCTGGCTCAGAATAGCTTGTTATTGCCTTTATTTTCTTTCATTCACAAATTATACATTTGATCTCTGTTTAGCTTTTGTTTTCGGTGAAGAATATTATTCCTACTCGATTTCAAGTGTTTCCTACAGGAAACAATTGAACGTTATTTTCCTTTTCTTATTAAGATGCATGATATGAGTACCTCTGGGACATGTGGAGATCACTATCCTATGTCCCTCTGTGCGTCTGTGGCTCCTGCGCAGCGTGGGTCTGAGCTACTGAATTGCTCAGTGAGTCCTTACACTTGTCTCCAGAAAGTAACACAAGTGAAATGTCATAGTAGGAGATACCAGACTTTGTCACCACCCACCAATACAAGCAGACAGATCTCGACAAATGAAAACAGCTCTGTGAGTCCTCAAGAATCCAGTTACGAAACTGGGCAAAAAAGTGGAAAATGGCTGCAGATAAAGGGATCCTGGGGAGATGGGCACAGCTCAGTTGTTTGGAGCTGGCTAGGCCATGAGAAGAAGAATGGGAATTGGAGTCGCAGCCATGTGATGGTGCTGCTGAGGTTGCCTGAAGCCTCTATCTCCCAGGCATTGCGCATGCTCTAGAGCCTGGAGTTCCCCGACTGCTCCACAAATGTGTGCACCTCGCAGGCTGTTACTAAGCCTGCAATGGCAGCAGCCCTGGTGCCACAGTACCTTTATATATGTCCATGCTTCACTTCTCAACTCTGTGATGTTGCACGTCAGAAATCAATGCCGCTGTTGCTGCATGCATGCCTTTCAGAAAGACATGGTTCCAAGAGGAGCTCCCTTGGCCAACACTTGTCCCTGGTAGAAGAAGAGATCAGAATCCTATAAGCCTCACAAGTCAAGGTCTGGACAATCCTCACTGCCACTGTGGACAAACACAGCCCTGGACACCTCTGCTGAAGGAATAACCTGGAGAAGCTACGATTACATTCGCACTGGGATCAGAATCACAGCATCCCCTACCCATCCAATGCCGTCAGTCTCTCCTAAATGTGAAGACTTTGTGTACCAAAACTGGTCTCTAAAGTTTGGAAGAAGTGACTGCCCATAAAATGTGCAGACATTAACGTAAAGGAACATGAGACCACAAAGGGGCATGGTAACTTAATCCAGTTGTGGTGTTTGGGAGGATAGGAGGCATGCCCTTGGAAAGCAGTTCTTAGGGGGAGGGCTGGTCGTAAAAAGCCAAGTTGGTCCCAGTCTTTCTCTGTGCTTGCTGGCTTGCTGTGTGATTCTCCCACTGCAATTGCTTCACCACGGCTACTCATTGCCACTATCAGAGGCCAAACAATGGGGCTGCCTGCTCTTGGGCTTGACTCTTCAAAATGATGAGCTAAATAAACCTCTTTTCTTTATTAAGTCAGTTACCCTAGGTATTTCATTATAGTGATAAAAGCTGACAAATGAGAGAGAATCAGCATCAGAGTTGATCTCCTAGGAGAAACAATCTCTGAACTTAGAGACAGGTCCTTTGAACATACCCAATCAGAGAGAAAAAAGAATGAAATGGAAAAAAAAAAAAGAAAGTCTACTGGGATTATCTGACATTAGCGTTCACATTACAAGAATCTCGAAAGGAGACGAAAGATAAGGGCAGTCTTAAGCAAATGGTGCTTGGAAACTTCCCAAATGTGGGGAGAGATATGAACCACGGGGTACATGAAGCTCAGTATCCAACCTGTTCCAATGTTGCTGTAGATTCGTTTCTGGGAGGAGCAGCGTGGTGGGGGCAAGAGGCATGGAGTCACCACACAGACCCGGGAGTTGGGTGAAAGCAAGCCTGAGGCAAGCAGCCTGTAGACTCGTTTATTTCAGTTGCTACAGCAGCTTATATAGCCAAGGCAGCCAATCTGGTCAAGGGGCAGTCTATGCCCTAACCAATCACAGCCTGTTGCCAGGCAGTTTCTGAAGCCATCCAATCACAGCCTGTTGCCAGGCAGGCTCCATTGTCATGTGGTTTCTGAAATCATTCAATCACAGCCTGTTGCCAGGCAGTTTCTGTTGCCAGCGGCCATCTTGGCATGGCCTTCTCATTCCACCACATTCCAACTCCAGTAAGTTTTCACCATGACATACTATAATCATATGGGTAAAATTAAAAGATGAGAGAATTTTAATTTTTTTTTTGAGAATTTTAATTTTGAAAGTAGTTTTCAAGCCCTTTATTTTTAAAACATTTTAGTTTTGAACAGATTCAGTATGGTTTGTAGATGCAATTCTAAGAACTTAATGGTGTTTCTCTACTCCCTGCACCTTTCTTTTCCTTTTCTTTTTTCAGTTTTTGAGATAACATGTTTTACATTTACATTACAGTAAAAGGCTTAATATGTCACCAAAAAATAACCTCAATATGTAAAAACCAAGAAGACCCTAGTTTAGTGGGAATATAGACAACAGTTATAGATAATAATTAAATGGGGAAATAACCACTTCACACATATACAGTTAAGTATTCACATATCATTAAAACTACAGTAGTATAATACCATTAGTTTGACAAAGGTATAAAACAATTTCACAAAACTATATTTGCAATAATACTGATATACACACAGGCATTTCTCCCTCCCTCCCTCTCCCTCCATTCTTTCTTTCCTTCCTTTCCTCCTTCTCTCTCTCTCTTTCTGTCTCTCTCTTCCTTTCTAATTGTAGCTCCCACACATAAGGGAGAACATGCAGTATTTGTCTTTCTAGGTCTGGCTTATTTCATTCAACCTGATGTCCTCCAGTTGCTGTTTTGTGGCAGATGGTAGAATTTCATTCTTTTTTATAAATAGGAAATATTCCATATACCATATTTTCTTTATCCATTCTTCTGATGATGATATACCTTGGTTGATTCCAAATTTTGTATTGTGAACAGTGCTGCTATATGCATGTCGGTACTGGTATCTCTTTAATAAAACATATTTATGTCTTTTGGGTATATACCCAGTAGTGGGATTGCTGGATCATATGATGTCTATTTTTAGTTTTTAAAGAAATTTCCATACTGTTTTCCACAGTGGCTGTACTAATTAACGTTCCCACAAATAGCATGTAAGAGTTCCCCTTTCTCCACATCCTTTCCAGTATTTGTTACTCTCTGTGCTCTGAGTGTTAGCCATTCTGACATTGTGATAGCTCACTGTGGCTTTAATTTGCATTTTCCTGGTGGGTAGTGATGTTAAGCATTTTTTTCCATATATTTGTTGGCCATTTGTATTTTTTCTGACATGTCTATTGAGGTCCTTTGCCCATTTCTTAACTGGATTGGTTGTTTTTTGGTTGTGTTTTGTGGGTTGCTGAAATATTTAAGGTATTAATCCTTTGTCAGGCAGCTTGAAACCATTTTTTCCACATTCCATTGAATGTTTCTTTATTATATTGATGATTTCCTTTGCTGTGCAAAAACTTGAGTTTGATGTAGTCCCATTTGTTTAGTTTTGTTTTTGTTGCCTGTACTTTGGTGGTCTTGTCCAAGAAGTCATCCCTACATCAATGTCTTGGACTGTTTTCTCTACATTTTCTTCCAGCAACTTCATAGTCTCAAGTCTTTCATTGATCTTGAGTTGATTTTTGTATGTGGTGAGATGTACAGATCTAATCTCATTCTTTGCCAGAATTATTTGTTGAAGAGACTATCTTTACTGCACTGTTTGGTCTGAGCACTTTTGTCAAAAAAGTCAGTTAGCTGTATTCATGTGGATCAATTTTTGGATTCTCTATTCTGTTCCACTGACTTAAGTATTGTGTTTTTTTTTTTTTTTTTTTTTTTTTTTTTAAGATTTACTTATTTGAAAGACAGAGAGAGAGAGAGAGAGAGAGAGAGAGAGAAGATATCTTCCCTCCACTGGTTCACACAATGTACAATGAATGGTTGCAATGGCTGGGGGTGCGTGAGGCCAAAGTCAGGAGTCAGAAGCTTCTTCTGGATTTCTCATATGGGTACAGGAGCCCAAGCACTTGGGCCGTATTCTGCTGCTTTCTCAGGCCACCAGCAGAGAGCTGGATTGGAAGTGGATCAGCCTGGTCTTGAACTGGTGCCCATGTGGGATGCTGGCATTGCAGGTGGTGGCCTTAATCACTATGCCACAATGCTAGCCCCTGTGTGTTGGTTTTTATGACAATACCAAGCTGTTTTAATTATTAGAGTTTTGTAGTGTGCTTTGAAATCAGGTATTGTGATGTCTCCAGCTTGGTTTTTCTTGCTCAGGATTGCTTTGGTTATTATTTTGTGATTCCTTATGAGTTTTAGAATTGTTTTCTAACTCTATAAAGAATTTTGATGGAGATTGTTTTGAATCTGTAGGTTGATTTAGATAATATGGTTATTTTAAGGATATTTATTGTTCTGATTCACAAACAAGGAGTATCTTTCCTTTTTTGTGTGCTTGATGATTTCTTTGTAGAGATCTTGTAGTGATTTCTTTGTGATTTTCTTTGTAGAGACCTTTCACTTCTTTGGCTTAATTTATTCCTAAATATTTGACATTTTTGGTGGCTATTGTGAATGGGATTTCTTTCTTGATTTCTCTTTCAGTGAGTTCATTATTAGCACATCAAAAGTTACTTTTGTTTGTGTGTTTATTTTGTAACCTGTAACTTTAGTCAATTTGTTCATCAGTTCTAACAGCTTTCGGTGGAGTGGTTAGGTTTTTCCATGTACAACATCATGTCATCGGCAAGCATGGGTGATTTGGCTTCCTCTTTTCTAGTTTTATGCCCTGTTTTTCTTTCTCCTCTCTAGTTGCTCTTGCTAAAATTTCCAGTACTATATTGAATAAGAGTGGTAAAAGTGGACATCCTAGTCTTGTTCCAGATCTGAGGTGAAATGTTTTTAGCTTTTCCCCATTCAGTGTGATACTAGCTGTTGGTTTGTTGGATATAACCTTTATAATTTTGAGGAATGTTCTTTCTATACCTAACTTGTGGAGGGTTTTTATGATGAATTTGTGGAGGGTTTTTATTATGAATTTTTTTTATCAAATGCTATCTCGACTTCTATCGAAAAAACCACATGGTTTTTGTTCTTCTTTCTATTGAAGTAATTTATGATGTTTACTGATTTGCAAATGTTAAACTACCCTTGCATATTTGGGATGAATCCCACTTGATCGTGGTATATGATCTTTTTGATGTGGTTTTGGATTCTTTGCTAGTATTTTGTTGAGAATCTTGGCATGTATGTTCATTAAGGATATAGGTCTGTAGTTTTCTTTCTGTGTCATATCTTTGGTTTTGGTATCAAAGCAATGATGGCCTCATAACGAGAGTTTGGCAGAGTTCCATCCTGTTCAATATTTTGTGATAATTTGAAAAATATTTGAGTTACTTCCTCTTTGAATGTTTCATAGAATTCAATAGTAACACCATCAGGATCCAGGCTCTTCCTTGATGAAAGACTTTTAATTACTGCTTCAATCTCATTGTTTGTTATGGGTCTGTTTAGATTATCTGTACATTCTTGATTTAATCTTGTTAGGTTTTATGTATCCAGAATCTATCAATTTCTTTGAGCTTTTCCAGTTTACTAGCATATATTTCTTCATAGTCTCTTATGATCCTTTGTATTTCCATGGTGTTGGTTGTAATATCCTCTTTTTCATCTCTAATTTTATTTATTTAAGTTTTCTTCCCCCTTTTTGTCTTTGGTAGTCTGACTACAGACCTATCTATTCTATCTTCTCAAAAATCAACTTTTTGCTTTGTTGATCTTTTGTATCTTTTTAAAAAAGTTTTGATTTCATTTATTTTGGCTCTTATCCTTATTATTTCTTGCCTCCTGCTGATTTGGGGTTTTGTTTGTTCTTATTTTTCTAAGTCTTTGTGATGCATCATTACATCTTGAATTTGAGATATTTCTTTTTTTAGTGAGAGTACTTAATGCTATGAACTTTCCTTTCTTTAGAATTTTCTCATTTAACTTTAGGCCAGCGCCGTGGCTTAATAGGCTAATCCTCCGCCTTGCGGCGCTGGCACACCAGGTTCTAGTCCCGGTTGGGGTGCCGGATTCTGTCCCTGTTGCCCCTCTTCCAGGCCAGCTCTCTGCTATGGCCCAGGAAGGCAGTGGAGGATGGCCCAAGTCCTTGGGCCCTGCACCCGCATGGGAGACCAGGAGAAGCACCTGGCTCCTGGCTTCGGACCAGTGTGATGCGCTGGCCACAGCGGCCATTGGAGGGTGAACCAATGGCAAAAGGAAGACCTTCCTCTCTGTCTCTCTCTCTCTCACTATCCACTCTGTCTGTCAAAAAAAAATTAAAATAAAATAAAATAAAATAAAGAATTCTCTCATTTACCTTTTGACAGTTTAACTGTGATATGTCTAGAAGACCTTTACTGGTTGAGGCTTCTCGGGTTCCTTGATCTTCTTTTTTCTGGATGTCTATGTCTCTTCCAAGACCTGGGGAATTTTGAACTATTATTTTATTTAGCAAGCTTTTTTCCTTTTCTTCTCCTTCAGGAATATCTACGATACAAATATTTGGTCATTTAGTGGTATCCCATATTTTGTGTAGACTTTCTTCATTCCTTTTAATTCTTTTCTCTTTGTTTCTATCTGATTGGGTTATTTCAAAAGTCTTGTCCGCTAGGTCAGAAATTCTTTCCTCCATGTTGGTCTATTCTGCTGTGAAAGCTCTTAGTTGTATTTTTTATTTCACTCTTTGAGGATTTCTTTTTTTTTTTATTAAACTTTTATTTAATGAATATAAATTTCCAAAGTATAGCTTATGGGTTACAATGGCTTCCCCCCTCCCATAACTTCCCTCCCGCCTGCAACCCTCCCCTTTCCCGTTCCCTTTCCCCTTCCATTCATGTAAAGATTCATTTTCAATTCTCTTTGTATACAGAAGATCAGTTTAGTATATATTAGGTAAAGATTTCAACATTTTGCCCATATAGCAACATCAAGTGAAAAAACTACCATTGGATTACTAATTATAGCATTAAATAGCAATGTACAGCACATTAAAGACAGAGATCCTACATAATTTTTTTTTCAAATTAATTAATTTTCTATGCCATTTCCATTTTAACACCAGGTTGTTTTTTTTTTTTTTCATTTCCAATTCTCTTTATATACAGAAGATCACTTCAGTATATAATTAGCAAAGACCTCATCAGTCTGCGCCCACACAGAAACGCAAAGTATAAAAATACTGTTTCAGTACCAGTCATAGCATCACTTGGCTTTAGACGACACATTAGGGACAGATCCCACATGGGGTGTAAGTACACAGTGACTCCTGTTGCTGACTTAACAATTTGACACTCCTGTTCATGGCGTCAGTAATCTCCCTAGGCTCTAGTCATGAGTTGCCAGGGCTATGGAAGCCTTTAGAGTTCGCTGACTTTGATCTTATTCCGATAGGGTCATAGTCAAAGTGGAGGTTCTCTCCTCCCTTCGGAGAAGGGTACCTCCTTCTTTGATGGCCCCGTTCTTTCCACTGGGATCTCACTCACAGAGATCATTCATTTAGGTCTTTTTTTTTTTTTTCCATGATATCTTGGCTTTCCATGCCTGCTATACTCTCATGGGCTCTTCAGCCAGATCTGAATGCCTTGAGGGCTGATTCTGAGGCCAGAGTGTTGTTTAGGACATCTGCCATCCTATGAGTCTGCTGTGTATCCCACTTCCCATGTTGGATCTTTCTCTCTCTTTTTGATTCTATCAGTTAGTATTAGCAGATACTTGTCTTGTTTGTGTGATCTCTTTGACTCTTAGACCTATCAGAGCTATCAATTGTGAGCTGAAATTGATCACTTGGACTAGTGCGATGGCATTGGTACATGCCATCTTGATGGAATTGTGTTGGAATCCCCTGCACATTTCTAACTCCACCATTTGCGGCCAGTCCGATTGAGCATGTTCCAAATTGTTCATCTCCTCCCTCTCTTTTTCCACTCTTAGATTTAACAGGGATCACTTTTCAGTTAAAATTTAAACACCTAAGAATAATTGTGTGTTAATTACTGAGTTCAACCAATAGTACTAGAACAACAACAACAACAACAAATACTAAAAAGGATAAAGTATTACATTGTACATCTCCTTAATAATATTTTCACTCATGTCACTCGCTGATTTCTTCATTTCTTTAATCTGTCTGTATTCTGTTGCATCTCCTTAAGTTTCCTTACAATCATTATTTTGAATTCTGTATCTGTCATTGCATAGGTTTCCTTCAGTTCAGGGTCTAGTTCTGGAAGATTATTGTGTTGTTTTGGAGGCGCCATACTCCCTTCCTTCTTTATGTCTCCTGTATCCCTATGTTGATGCCTTTCCATCTGTTGTAGTTGTCGTCCTTTATGGAGTAGATTTTATTGGAAGTTTATGGTTTAGCTGGAATGCAGGTTTCTCTAGAAAGGACTTGGCCTGTTACTTTGGCTTTGATTCTAGATGTGCCCAGGAGTGTACTCTCTGAGTATGTCTTTTGTCTTGATCAATGTCAGTTGTGTCTCTACATGACACAGTGTTCTAGTCTGCTGCATTTCATTGTGATAGAAATGTGGCTTTGAGATGAATATGGTTTTCCTAGGGTGTATATCTTTGGTCTACAGAGAGTTTGGTGTCAGTTTCTCTGGTTACTGTGATAGCCAGGACATTGTTCTTGCTGCTTAGAGAGACAAGGATGTCTGTCCCATTGTCATACTTGCAAGCCTGGATATGCCAAAGTTTGTGATATTAATTGCTGTAGCTCTAGGAATGTGTGATGTGGATGATCCCTTCTTCAGGTCCTGTTAGGAAAGTCCAACTGTTGCTGTGCATTATAACACCAACAGGTCTTGTCCTAGAATTAAGAGATGTGAAATGAATACTGCTCCAGTCCTAACAGTGATTATTATAGTCCTGGTGTTGCAGGGGACAGTGGGGTCATTACCAGATCTCCCAGGGTGGGAGAAGAATTTTAATGGGCTGCTTCTGGTGTTAGCCCCTAGAAATTAAGATGATTCGCCCTCACTCACTTTGAATGGATGAGCACAGCTCCGGAGTTAATGCCCCCAAACTCCCACAGTTGCAGGATGCAGGGGATCTGTCCTTCACTCCACACATTGCCCTCACTCTGATACTGATGCTGGTATGTATGGAACAGAGGTACACTGCTGACTTTTCACTGCCGAGTGTGGTGCCACTTGTTCAGACCCTGCCTGGCACTTGTTCAGACCCCAGTCAGCTCCCTAGGCTGAAGTAGAAGTCGCTGGCTGACTGTGGGATTCCCTCTCAGCTAAAACTGCAAGCAGTGAGGCACATGGCAATTTCTCCTAACTAAGGTGGTAAAATGGTGGCTTGCATTTGGCAGTTGTTTTTGCATTTGGCTGGCTTTCGTGGTGTCTCTTTTTTCTTCTCCTGTCCCACAAAGTCTGTGTTGTTTGTTCACTTCTTCACTGAAAATTTCTGTCAGTCAGACCTTTGAAATGTGGTCCTTCCTTTGTTCTCTTCATATCCCACAGTGGCTTAAGTTAGTGTGGCTACACCCTATTTAGCCATCTTGGGTCTTGAGCATCTTTAAAGTAAAAAGAGAAGTGATTCCTTCCAAGCAAGAGAACCCTTGTGAGGCAATGTGTGGATTTTTTTTAAGCAGAGAATTTATGAAGAGAGGGTTGGATGATATATTCAGAGTACTCAAAGAAAGAAATTTGATAGTGAATAATATTTTACCTAGAAAAGCTGTCCTTCAGAAACTGAGAAGATTTAAAGACTTTCCAAGACAAACAAAAGCTGAAGAAGTAGATCACTACCAGATATGTCTAAGAAAAATAAATGTTAAAGGAAGCTCTTCAAGATGAAATGACATGCCACTAACTGCTAACAAAAAAATGAAACGTAAGTCTCACTAGTGTAAATACAGTAAAATTCAGAACATTCCAACACTAGAATGGTGGTGTGTAGTTATAATTTTAGCATAGTGATTAAAAGGCAGAAATATTAAGATTAACTCTAGCTACAATAATTGGTTAATGGATATCCAATAAACATATGTAAATTATGACATCAAAAACATAAAATATGGGAGCATGTATGTAGAAGCATGAAAATTTAGTGTGTGAATGAAATTTTCAATTAACTTAACTTTTAAAATTATAATAGATTTTTTGTAAGCCTAATAGTAATGACAGAACAAAAACTTGTAGTACGTAGACAAAGAAAGAGAAAGGAATTAACATATATAACCAATGAAAGTTATTAGATCACAAAGGAAAATAGCAAGAAACGAAGAAAGAGGCACAGCATATACAAAATAATAAAAAAATTTTAAGAAAATGATTATATTACATCCTTACCTACAATAATTACTTTGAATAGAGATGTATTAAATTATTCAATAAACATAGAGAAAAATGGATAAATAATAAAATACATAAATAAATAGATAAATGGGTAAATAAATAAAACCCAATATGCTGTATGAACCAAAAAGAGGTGCTCTTGACTATGAGGACACACATCTGCTAAGAGCGAAGTGATGGAAGAAGATATTCCATGAAAATGGAAACGAAGGAGAGCAGAGGTAGCTATAGTTCCACAAGACAAACTGTACTTTAAGTCAAAAATTATAAAAAAGAGTTAAAGAAGATCATATTATCATGATAAAGGAGTCAATTCAAAGAGGATTAAAAATTAAAAATACATAGGCACCTAAATATATAGAGCAAATGTTAATAGCTCTGCAGACAGCTACAAATCAATGCCTTTTTAAAAATTTGACAGGCAGTTAGACAATGAGAGAGAGAGACAGAGAGAAAGGTCTCCCTTCCGTTGGTTCACCTCCCAAATGGCCGCCACAAATCAATTCTTTTCAATCTTTGTTTTTACCAATGGATAGATCTTCTAGATGAAAATCAATAAGGAGACTTGACATTGAACTACATTTTAGACAAAATGGACCTAATAGACATGTATTATGGTCCATCGAATAGCAGCAGAATATGTTTTTCTCATATAGACCAGAAAATTCTCAGGGACAGATCATACGTGAAGCCACAAAACAAATCTATTTTTCCCCTTGATTGGACAACAGGACATAGTACACCAAGAATTTTATAAATTGAGTAATATGTTCAGATACCATCAAATTCACATTGAATTCAACTGAATTTATAGGCTAACCCATTCTTCTATTATTGTTTCTTTCCCTCTGATGCAAAGCTACTATGTCTGCACCAGCTCCCTTCTATGTCCCAGAATTTGCTCTGCTTTATAAAAAGAATAAAATGTCTCCATTTTCTCATATAAAAACATTTTGTAATACAAATGAATAGCTGTATCCAAACTTATAGAAGATATTTATAAAATTTTTATCTTTTCTTAAAACCTTTTTAATTGACATATAAAATTTATACATATTTATGAGGTATCATGTGATTTAAAAATATTTATTGATTTTTCTGATAGAGTTACAAAAGAGAGAGAGCAAGAGATTGATCTTCCATCATTGATTCACTCCTAAGATGGCTGCAATGGCTGGGGCTGGGCCAGGCTGAAGCCAAGAGCCAAAAGCTACATCCAGCCTGCTACAAGCATAGTAGGGGTTCAAGTACTTGGACCATTTTCCACTGCTTTTCCCAGTCTATTAGCAAGGAGCTAGATTGGAAGTAGAGCAGCAGGCACACCCATATGGGTTGCTAGTGTTGCAGGTGTGGCTTTACTTGTGCCACAATGCTGGATCCCCATGTGTTGTTTTGATACAGGTATACTTTGGGTAATTTGTAAATCTGGATAAACATATCTATCTCCTCAAACATTTATCATTTATTTGTAGTGAAAACATTCACAATAGTTTCTATTGTTTTTTTTTTTTTGAAATATACAATACATTATTACTATCTACACGTTACTGTGCAAAAGAGCACTGGAACTTACTTCTCCTATCTAACTGTAACTTAATTTTAATACCCTTTGATCATGCTATGAAACTATAAGTTAGTACCTGTTGATCAAAGCAGTTTAAGAAAATGGAGATTATATCAATTATCTTTTCTGACCCACAAAGACAGGAAAGTATAAATCAATAATGACTATACAACTGGAAAATTTACATATACATATATATGAAAATTAAACAACATATTCCTGAACAACCAATGGAGTAAAGAAGAAAAGGAAATTAAAAAAAAATCTTGGAATAAATTCACATGGAAACACAACATACGAAAACTTATGTTCAAATAAATAACGTGACTTTATAACTCTAGGAACTCGAAAAAGAACAAACCAAGCTCCACATTAATAGAAGGAAAAAAATAATAAAGAGCAAAAATAAGAAAAGTACACTTGAAAGGTAGTTCAAAAATATAAACAAAGCTGAGTTGATTTTTAAAAATGATAAACTTTAGAAGTCTTTGACTAACATAAGATTCAAAGAATATAAAAATGAAAGAGGAGATATTACACTTGATACCACAAATATACTGGTTTTCAAAAAGTTAATGGAAAGTATGCATTATGAAAAATTTATGCATGGGTTTAAAATTCTTTTTACACCAAAATAAAATTATTTGCTAATTTTACTTTTCCATGAACTTTAGAAAGTACCCTTGTGTAAAAGATCTATTGTTTCCAGTTATTTGATAAAAAATTGGATTGCCAAAAGAAATACATTCTCAGAAACAGAAAAACCTACTGAAACTGAATCACAAGGAATTAAAACATCTGAACAGAGCAAACATGAGCAAGGAGATTGAATCTGTAATGGAAAGTTTCCCACCAACGAATTACCTAAAACTTGATGACTTCAGTGGTGAATTCTGTCAAACATTTAAGAGAGGATTAAAAGTAATTCTTCTCAAAGCCTTTCGGAAATGTCCTTTGGAATGAGTGCTTCCAAATTAACTTTATGAAGCTAGCACTACCTTCACACCAAAGCCAGGCAAAGACACTACACGAGATTATATACCTAATGAACAAAGATGAAAAATATTATGCTTAGTGAAATAAGCTAGACTCCAAAGTCAGATATCTTATATTTTCTTTGATTTGTGGTAGCTAATATGCAGAGTGCAAAAAACGTATATGAGTGAAATTGACATCTTGAGATTTGATTAATGTTTATAGCCTTTGTGTACACTCCTGTGGAACAGTGGTCTTTCTACTTTTTACTTCTTTATTTGGTACAGGATTAAATCTGTGACTCTAAAGTAAGTTGAAAGTATGTTATCACAAAAATTAAAAGGCCAAAAAAAAATACAAAGGAAAAAAAGGAGGAATGAGGGATGAAGGTGGGAAGTATCATTATGAGTTTAACATTGTGTGTGTGAAATGCATGAGATCTGTTCTACTCATATAAATGAAAATAGTAGCAAAATAATTAAAAGACTAACATACCATAGTAATATAGCATTTATCCTGAGGAATCAAGAATTGTTCAATGTATAAAAATCCATAAGCATAATACATCATATTAACAGACTGAAGGAAAAATCATATTGTCTCAATATATGCAGAAGAAGCATTTTACCAAATTCAGCATCCTTTCATAAAAAAAGTATTTGCTGATCATACATCCAATAAGGAATAAAGGGACTCATAAAACTCATGAACGTAAAGCCAAATAATTCAATTAAAACAATGGGCAAAGCATTTGAATAGACGCTTTTTACAAACAAGATGTATGAATGGCTGAGGTGCAGAAAAAATTACCCAATATCACTGATCTCCAGGGAATTGTACATGAAAACTGCAGTGAAATATCATCTCACACTTGTCAGGATGGTTATTATCAACAAGTGTTGGTGAGATCATCAAGAAAAGAGATTTCCTTTTTTTTTTTTAAATAATTTATTTGAGAAGTAGAGTTACAGACAGAGAGAAAGTTCTTCCATCTGCTGGTTCCCTCCCTAAATGGCCACAATGGCTGGAACTGAGCCGATCTGAAGCCAGGAGCCAGGCGCTTCTTCCAGGACTTTCATGTGAGTTTAGGGGCCCAAGTACTTGGGCCATCAGCAGGGAACTGGATCAGAAGTGGAGCAGACTTGAACCAGCTCCTATGTGGGATACCGGCACTGCAGGCAGAGGCTTAGCCTACTATGTCACAGCGCAGCTCCGAGAAAAGAGAATTCTCATAACATTATTGGTTAGAGTGCAGATTGGTTCAGCTACTATGGAAAACAGTACCATGGTTTTTCAAAAAGTTAAAAATAAAGCTACTGTGTTACCTAGTGATACTTCTTCTAAGGATTGATCCAAAGAAAATGAAACAATTATGTCTTTTTTTTTTAAAGGTATTGTTTATTTTATTTGAAAAGCAGTTTCAGGGAAAGGGACACACACACACACACACACAGATCTTGAAGAGTCATCTTCACTCCTGTGTTTATTGCAGCATTATTCACAATAGCCAAGACATGACAACATCTTAAGTGTCCATCTATGGCTAAATGGCTGGAGAGAATGGGTAAATATCCAATGTAATATTATTCAGCTTGAATAAAAGGGAGTGCTGCTATTTTCAACAACCTGAATGAACCTCAGAGACACTATACTAACTGAAATGAGCCAGATACAGAAAGAGAGGTACTGCATGATGTCACTCATATCTGGAATCTACACAAAATCTAACTCGTAGAAACTGAGAGTAGAAAGATGGTTACTAGTAGCAGGAGAATTGAGGGAAATGGGAAGATGCTGACCAAGGATACAAATTTGAAGTTATAAGATGAATGAATTCTGAAGCCCTGATATACAGCGTGATGATAGTAGATAATAATGCATTACATCCTTAATATTTGCTGAGAGTAGGTATTAAATATTCTCGTGACATAAAGTAACTATGTGAGTTGATGATATGTTAGTTTTTTGTGATAATCACTTTACAATGACATACGCATAAAACATAACATTTTATATCATGAATATTCAATTTCTACTTACCAAGTATGCTTTAAAAAAGCTGAAAAATATATGATAAAATATTAGTTAAGTGATTGTGTAACTAAATAAAGTCCATGTAAGCTTCATTTCTGTTTGTATGTATGATTGTTTGTGTGTGCACATGCACACACTTTTGTGTGGCTTGGAAGCACCATTAACCAATATAATCTTTCCTAAAGGTCATGAAGCAAATATAAATTAAATACATCCATCATGGCCTTTTGTATTTGAACATGCTCCTTGGAGACATTTAGAAGAATGTCTGTGAATAATTGAAAATTACTGCTTTAGGAAATGTACTCATTTAAGAGTCTCCTAGAATTATTTCACCCTCTATTCCCAACAATCATTGGTTTTGATGGTGTCTTCCATTAGAATTGACGCAATTATCCATAGCTTGCTAACTGTGTTTGTGAAGAAGTCACTACACTCATTGATAAAATGAAAACCTCAAGTTGTAAGATTTACAAAGGGAATGAAACTTCTTTATGGGAAGAGCAATTGAATGTTATCATTATCTCTTCAGTTATTAGCAATTGTAGGTTGCAGATGACAGAAATCCAGATGACATTAAATTAAGAAAAGAGATTGTTTACTAAATTAACTTGATATAAGTCTTAGAAGAATCAATGGGATTGAAGAACAACTAAGGTTTGGAAGGCAGGAGCTTGGGAAACTGCTTCAGGGAGTTTATGAGGTTAGATATCAGTTTAGCTGTTTCCATACTAAAGCTTAAGCAATACAGAAGACTCATTTATCTCAGATGTAAAAGCATGCATGAGTAGGCAGTTTATGGGAAAGAGGCCACCTGATCTATGTCATCCAAAGCCCGAGTTTCCCCCATCTGGTTGCTACACCACATCTAAATGTTTGAAACTTTATTCTAGGTTTGCTTCCTGTCAGATTGGGCTAATATTTTGTTGAGGATTTTTACACTTATGTTCATCAGAGATATTGGTCTATAGTTCTCTTTCTCTGTTGCATCTTTTCCAGGTTTTGGTATTAAGGTGATGCAGGCTTCATAGAAGGAGTTTGGGAGGGTTCTCTCCTTTTCAATTGTTTTGAATAGATTGGAAATTAGTTCTTTAAATGTCTGGTATAATCAGCATAGAAGCTGTCCAGTCCTGTTTTTTTTTTTTTTTTCGTTCAAGTGTCTTTAATATTGATTTTATTTCTGTGTTGGTTATTGGTCTGTTTAGATGTTCTGTATCTCCATGACGTAATTTTGGTAGGTTGTATCTTTCTAGGAATCTATCCATTTCTTCTAGGTTTCCTAGTATGTTGGCACACAGCTCTTTGTATAATTTCTGATGATTCTATTTATTTCTGTGGTATCTGTTGTTACATTTCCTTTTTCATCACTGATTTTATTGATTTTGGTCTTTTCTTTCTTTTTTTGGTTACTTGTGCCAATGGTATATCAATTTTGTTTATTTTTTCAAAAAACCAACTTTTCATTTCACTGATTTTCTGTATTTTTTTTATTTCAATTTTTTTCTTGCTAATTTTAATTATTTTTTTCTTCCTATTAACTTTTGGTTTGGTTTGTTGTTGATACTCTAGGTCCTGGAGATGCATTTATAGCCTATTTAGTGTTGCCTTTCCACTTTCTTTATGTAGGCAGTGATTGCTGTGAACTTGCCTCTTAACACTGCTTTTGCTATATCCCATATATCCCATATTTTTTTTTTTTTGGACAGGCAGAGTAGACAGTGAGAGAGAGAGAGAGAGACAGAGAGAAAGGTCTTCCTTTTTCCATTGGTTCACCCCCCAATGCCTGCTGCGGCCATCGCGCTGCGGCTGGCACACTGCGCTAATTCAAAGCCAGGAGCCAGGTGCTTCTCCTGGTCTCCCATGGGGTGCAGGGCCCAAGCACTTGGCCCATCCTCCACTGCACTCCCTGGCCACAGCAGAGAGTTGGCCTGGAAGAGGGGCAACCGGGACAGAATCTGGCGCCCCGACTGGGACTAGAACCCAGTGTGCCACCACTGCAGTCGGAGGACTAGCCTATTGAGCTGCGGTGCTGGCCCCCATATATATATATATATTTTAAGATTTATTTATGTAGGGGCAAACTGTTGAAATCTTTACTTAATATATACTAAACTGATCTTCTGTATATAAAGAGAATTGAAAATGAATCTTGATGTGAATGGAAGGGGAGAGGGAGCGGGAAAGGGGAGGGTTGCGGGTGGGAGGGAAGTTATGGGGGGGGGAGCCATTGTAATCCATAAGCTGTACTTTGGAAATTTATATTCACTAAATAAAAGTTTAAAAAAAGATTTATTTATTTATTTATTTGAAAGTCAGTTACACAGAGAGAGGAGAGGCAGAGAGAGAGAGAGAGAGAGAGATCTTCTATCCATTGGTTCACTCCCCAATTGGCTGCATTGGCTGGAGCTGCGCCGATCCAAAGCCAGGAGCCAGGAGCTTCTTCCAGGTCTCCCATGTGGGTGCAGGAGCCCAAGGACTTGGGTCGTCTTCTACTGCTTTCCTAGGCCATAGCAGAGAGCTGGATTGGAAGTGGAGCAGCAGGTTCTTGAACCGGTTCCCATATGGGATGCCGGCACTTCAGGCCAGGGCGTTAACCCACTGCTCCACAGTGCCAGCCCCATATCCCATATGTTTTGATATGATGTATTGTCATCTTCATTTATTTATAGAATTTTTTTTTTGATTTCTCTTTTGATTTCTCCAACAGGTAGACTTGACTCTTGTTGACTTATGTCCTTAACATAAGTCTCAGGGAAACCATGGCTAGAGAGGTGGATTATAGGTAACGCTAACACTCATTTATTTAACACATACTTATTCATCCCCTTTGTCCCAGGTGATGTTCTAGACAAGGGCTACAAAAAAGCCTCTTTAGAACACAAACTCATTTATGTGCATTTTGTCTGTAAGTGCTTTTGGGCACAATGGCAGAGTTGTAGTGGAAATATCAATTCACAAGGCCTGAAATGTTTATTATCTGGCCTTTTATAACAAACACTTGCAGATTTTTATTCTAGATGTTGGGGAAACAGTAATCATGATTTGCAAAGTCTTCATCCTTAAGAAGAAATTGTAGATGGGGTTTACCTCTGAGATCCAGTTTTCTCTCTTGGTGCTTCCTGTCTCTTACTAAGGTGTCTGTCTAATGGAGCAAATGATCTGCCTATTCCTTTGTCTACAAGAGTTTTCAAGTTTCTTTGGTATAGCCCTATAGGACACAGCAAGTCACACAAGAAAGATCATGCTATTGACACCCTAGTTCAATGTCCTTATGAACTTACAGCAGAGATTTCACAATCATCAAGGTCAACTTATCGTTGGTTGATGTCTTACAGTTGGCTCCTAGCCTTTCTTGGGCCATGGAAAATTCAAGCTATAATTTTGTCATGTTCTCTGTTCATATGACTGTTTTCTCACTTCTGACTAGTTTCCATGTTTGTACTATTTTGAAAACATGTGTTCCTTATGACTTTTTTTTTTCTCATTTAAATATCTTCCTGCTGTTCATTTGGTCCTTCACTTTTTCTTAAAGCCTTATGGAGATGAATTCTTTCAGTTAGATTGAGGTTACTCATTTCAGGTCTCACTCAATCTGCAAAGTAAGGCAACACATTAATTTAACACTCAAATGCCTCTGCAGCAGAATGACATCCTGCCAACATCTGATTGTAAGTGTAGGATCAGAGCCTTCCTGCAGCACAGCCGTTGGAGCTCAGACCTCGTCTGCCTGGAAATATGCTGCCACCAGTAGGTGGATAATTAATATAATGGGAAGTAATGAAGTAGGGGTGAAGGTACACAAGCTTCATGGCAGAAGAAATTTATGGGAAGGAGAACTTCATAATGAGAACAAACAGTGCGTTAGTAAATTTATCAAAGGGTCAGAATTGGAAATCTATTGAATAGAGTATGTACTCATTGACTTCATCTTCAGCCCAATCAAGACAAAGAGGCTTGTTGGGGCCTCATTTAGTTTATTAGTTGTGAGCCTGTTGTTTCTGACTTCACATCTGTCTAGAGCATGTGAGTGCTTCCCTCCCTCCCTCCTTCCCTCCCTCCTTCCCTCCTTCCTTCCTTCCTTCCTTCCTTCCTTCCTCTCTCTCTCTCTCCCTCCCTCCCCCCTCCCTCCCTTCCTCCCTCCTTCCCACCCTCTCTCTCTCTCTTTCTTTCTTCTTCCTTCCTTTCTCTCTCCTTTCTTTCTTTTTTTCTTTTTTTTTTCTTCACACCTACCCACCCACCCACCTCCCTCCCTTCTTCTCTCTTGTTCCATTTGTTCCATAAATAATCATGGAGTGCTTACTGTCTCATGGGGTTCTGAGTAAAATATCTGGACTGCAACTGGACAATAAAGACAGTCCTAGCCTTATGTAAGAGAGATAAAGTAAAAGGAAATTACCTGAGGAGAATGATTGTGGAGACATACGGGGAGGAAGCCTCAGTCAGGAATTGATTCCCCCCCCCCCCCCAATAAAATGCATCAGTGATGTTATAATCACTTTTTTATTGATGCAAATTTTATTAATTCATTTTTCCCTATAAATACCCATGAGCTCACTAAATGACTCACTAAATAATTAAAGCATGAAATACCTGTAAAATGATCACTTTATAGTATAATCATGGCCTAGCATCATTAGACTGGTGATTTGATGTTACTAACTTACCATTTAATGCTATGTCACCCTGGTTAGTTTATGTTATTGTGGTCAGTAAACTTGCATTTTTTAATATATATATTATATATTAATATATATATATATTTATTAGGCTCTCTCTCTCTCTTTTTTTTTTGACAGGCAGAGTGGACAGTGAGAGAGAGAGACAGAGAGAAAGGTCTTCCTTTGCCGTTGGTTCACCCTCCAATGGCCACCGCGGCCGGCGCACTGCGCTGATCTGAAGCCAGGAGCCAGGTGCCTATCCTGGTCTCCCATGAGGTGCAGGGCCCAAGCACTTGGGCCATCCTCCACTGCACTCCCTGGCCACAGCAGAGAGTTGGCCTGGAAGAGGGGCAGCCAGGACAGAACCGGCGCCCCAACCGGGACTAGAACCCGGTGTGCCGGCACCGCAAGGCGGAGGATTAGCCTAGTGAGCCGCGGCACCGGCTATTAGGCTCTCTTAAGATACTCCTTTTTGGTAATCATGTTTGAGGGGTACTCCTCATACTCCCATGCATGGCCACTAGAGGGGTGGCAGGCTGGTGAAGGGCTTATGCAGTGTGGGCAGGTTTCTAGAAATTATTAATCCTGACTACTTATTCCCAAGCAGGGGTGATGATGGTTAAAAGCCATAGCAATAATGATAGTACCAAGTGGTAACTCTGCCATAGTTCTATGTCATAAGGCTTTACATGGTCTAACTTACTGTCACAACATTGTATCATTAGCTCCATGGGACAGGTGAGTTTACCGAACCCCACAGCTGGTAAGTGACTGAACTGAGGACTTCTGATGTGGATTCTGGGGTACTTAGTTGTCAACACTGTGATTTCCTGTTTTTCATCACCACACAACATGGAATAGTTTTATGGTGTTAAGAAAGGAGGGAAGTCCTAGAAACCAGGTTACTTGAGTCCTAATGCCTGCTCTCCACTAATAAGCCCTTTGCCTTGGTTTACATCACTAAATTGGGAGATTCTGTCATATTCATATTTCACAAAGCGTATTCCTAGATAAGTTCTATAATGAAGAGCTTATGGTTAAATAAAGCTTAGGAAATGCTGCAAAAAATATCTTGGAAAATGTTCTCAAAATGTCCTGCTGTGAAGACACCTATCATGATCCAGCTCTTTCTAAACTTTTGACCAAGGGATATCCCTTTGGGTGAAGAATGGAAGATACAACATATTTTAACACCCTATATGAATAGTAGTTTATGAAACTACTTTCAGAAACTTGGAACCTTGTAATCTTTAATGTCTCTTTCTGCCTCAAAATTCCTATGGTTATAAGTATTAATTAGATTTGCCAGTCTGTTTGTATTGACCTCCAACATCAGTATCAAAATGACTGAGGGTTTGACAAACACACATAATGTGTAATGCTGTGGGTGGTAAGTATACTTTACATTCTTCACAAATAAACACAGGCTGGTAGTATTCAATTTATACTCCAAGGTCCTTCCAACTGGTTTTCTGGCATATATTACTTAAGTTTCCCATCAAGCTATAGTGGAACCTACCTAAAGCATAGCTTATTAGAAGGTTTAATGACCATAATTTCCTGTTGGAGTTAACTGAATTATAGTTTTATTTGCAAATGGGTATACATTGTAACAACAGTGAAGTCTTGGTGTTAATAATAGAAAGTAGTGTTCACGTTTGATTCACCATTGGTGAGGTTTTCTGCAAAGATCAGGCTCTGGTACAGTCATTTTCTTACTTTTATTCTAGCTGTTTCAAATACTAGTTTAAAGTCAAAGCTAACATGTGTGAACTTACTGTTCTCTGTGTATTTGTGAAAACACATACAGGGAGGGCTTTCCCAACTTCATTTATGCAGCCACAGCTCAAAGCAGTAAAAAGCACACAGAATTGATTTTAAAGCAATTACATTACATTGAGGCCCTATAGAATGCGGGAGTCAAGGGGCTTGAGGACCATTTCCAATTTCCACCTACAATCGAGAAGCCAGAAATTGGAGCTGGCAGAGTAGTTCTTCATGAGAATTTAACAGGGTGAAATTGAACTTATGCAACTTATTATCCTCAAGTTTTAGCCACAATCAAGAAATAAGAAATTAGACTTGCTAAGTGAAATGATGTCTTCCCGCAAAATTGAACAAATGGGCAATTTGATGAAGTGCCACTGTAATAGGACAGGTGAGCGAAGACCTTCATAAATCAGGTGCTCTGCAGTATGAATGAATTGCACTGGAAAAAATAACAGGGAGAAAAATCTTGTGCAGAAACACTGAACGGGGCCCTTCCCTCTGAAAAGAATTGTTAACGGTTCTAGTCGGCATTGAAAAGAGACTTAATAGGATAAGTTGGCCTCCTTTATGGAATTTGCAGCTGGTGCACTCTCCTGGCTTTCCATCAGAAGTGTCACTGCTCCCGGCTTAAATTGAAATTCTTGACAGACATGTCACCCAATGTCTGCCCCCTCTTTGTTAAAGACAAAGTCCAGGTCCTTAGCTGACCCAGTGGCCTCGTCCCTTTCAGGAAGAGCTTTTCATTCATTGCAGATCTGACTTGGGGTGGACAGGAACTGTCCCACGAAGGGCTAGTATATTCCACTGGTCTGAGAAATATTAGTCACTTATTACTGTCACTTATTAGTGTCATCTGAGAGAGGGAAGGAGCAGAACCATCTCACAAACCCCATTCTTCAAGAGATTTGCTAGCACACTGTGCCAATAGTGGGAGTTTCAGCGCTCTCTACTTATGTGATCTCAGGTCAATTACTGTGCTTCTCTTAGCTTCAGTTTTCACATCTACAAAATGGAAATATGCCCTTGGCAGGGACGTCGTCAGGGCCTAAAGGGGCAGCATATACGAAGCACTGGGCATATTGTTTCACTTGGAAATACTGAGTGTGACTTTGAGTGGATGCAGACATTCGAATGCATTTCATCACGCTTGTTCGTTCAGGGAAGATTATCCAGCTGGCTCATCAGCAGAGCTTTTGTGGGCCCTAGGGGAAAAATTATCAAATTGTGTCCTTAAAGTTAAAGCCAATGCAATTGTTGAAATTGAAGCAGCAGCAATTCTTCTCATGGTTATAATGTTATACGGCACCTAGGTTCTTAAATATACCTTTTGGTTTCTGGATTCTTATGGTTTAAGAACACCAGGAAGAGGAAGAAGAATCAGCATGAGGTTGATGGTTGAGTGACAACTGTAATTTTCTATCAAACAGAATCTTTGCTAATATAAAGGCTACTTTCTGGTTATGCAAAGTTTAATGATAGATGGGCAGAGTGGTGTTTTCCATCCATCAAAGAACAAGTACAGTTGCAGAATTTAGCGTGTTGAGTTATTCTTTCCAAAATCAACCACCCAAGGACCAAGGAATACAATTTAAAGAAGAATTTCTACGCATTCATTTTCAAGCGCACAAAACAGCTTGTATAGCTAAACTGGGTAGCAGTGGTGTAATTTGGTAATGTCTCTATTTGTTGAAGAAATGCCGAATATTTGCAGGAATGGCAAGAAGCAAAACATAGTCCTCATCTGTATGCAACATAGTCATAACATGAAATTATGAGCTCAGAGATATGATTTCTAAAAAGATTGAATTAACATTGTGAAAATTAGAGCCCCTCATTTGCATAAATCTGGGGACTGCCACTGCATGACAAAGCTAGTGGTTAAGTTGGCTGTGGCAGAACAGGAGGCTGGGCAATGTTCCACAGCTCTTGCTCACTGTTGGAAGTCACCAGTGGGAGGCTGCTTGTTGCTCAAGGGCCTGGGAATCAGTACAGTTAAATATCACTCCCAACTCAAAACTCACCTGAAATAAAAAGAGGCACCCTAGGAATGCTAATTGAAAAGTGAGGAGAACATTCTGACATGAAGCTATTTGTGGTTTAATTCCCCTGGGAGAGAAGAGGGTAATCATCTGGTCCATACAAGTCTTATAACCTTTTCAACTAATTGTGGTTTTCCCCATGCGACCTTTGATTTCTTGGGATTTCAAGAAGAACACAACTTGGAGGGAATGAGAGTTTCTACTTGGAAGCCAGGAAGATGCTGACATGTGCCTGGGGTCATGTGATCAGTTCATATCCAGAAGGTTTTAGTTGGAAAAGCAATCATTGACATGCACAGAGCTGGCAAATTGCTCTGTGCTCTCTAATATGGTACACTCAGGACTAAGACCTTCCCTGTGTTAGGGTTCTTTTGTTTCTGAAGTAGTTAACTGTGAATGGTGCAGGAGTGGAGGAGCAGTCATGGTATGGGATATAGAAGGTAAAATGGCAGTCAAAGTACCAAATTGTGAGGATGTCGAAAAAGGAAATGTGCACACCACGAATAGAGGCACATAAGGGTGTTCTCCACATTTGAAAGATACACTCTGTAGGGCTGGGTTGCATTGTCCAGAAGAGATAGCATATGTCAGTGCACAGCAAGAATGGTGCTTGGTGTAGGTGTATTAGATTTCTATAAAGAGATAAAATCTACCTACCTACCTATCTATCCATCCATCCACCCATCCACCCATCCATCCAAGTATATATAGATGCTGCTTAGGTAGATGCAGGTATATGACAGAAACTTTGCTATAGGAATTGGCCCATGTGACCATGGAGGACAAGAATTTGCATATAGTGACACCTGAAAGGCAGATTAACCAGAAAAAGATAGTTTCTGAGTCCATGTCCCAAACTTCCAGCACCAGGACCCCAATGTCTGACGGCAGGAGGAGATGCAGGTTTCAACTCAAGAAGACAGAGAACCAACTTGCCCTTCCTCCTCCTATTGCAGCACCCCCAAACCTCACCTACTCACCTAACACTGAGGGAGCAAATCACTGACACTGGGATGGTGGAGGAAAGTAGGTATATATTGCAACATTAATGCTTAATTCCTGGCCTCCCTGATGAATTAGCAGTAAGGAATCATTTTTTTTAAAAGATTCATTTATTTGGAAGTCAGAGTTACACAGAGAGGAGAGGCAGAGAGAGGTTTTCATCCACGGGTTCACTCCCCAATTGGCTGCAATGGCCAGAGCTGCACCGATCTGAAGCCAGGATCCAGGAGCTTTCTCTGGGTCTCCCAGGAGGGTGCAAGGGCCCAAGGGCTTGGGCCACATTCTACTGCTTTCCCAGGCCATAGCAGAGAGCTGGATAGGAAGTGGAGCAGCCGGGACTCGAACTGGCGCCCATATGGGATGCTGGCACTGCAGACGGTGGCTTTACCCACTATGCCACAGCACCAGCCCCGTAAGGAATCTTACAGATGGAAATTGTGTGTGCAGGCCTGTAGTTGTTGTGGGGTATTTGTTGCCTTCCTATGATTGGTCAGTGATGGAAGTCAGCGTGATCTTCTGGGGATGTGGTGGTGGAGCTCTGGTCTGTCTTGGGTCTCCATGTAGTCAATTTTTTGTTTTGTGGGGGCCTGGGGATCCTGTTTAAAAAATCCTTCATGATAATGTCTCAAATCAGGCTTCTATCTGCGGAGGAAACAAAGGAACTCACGAGCCTTGTGATTTGGGGCCCTGTGTGTCTGGATGGAGCTCGTGCACCATTTCCTCATTTCACTGAGTTAGTCTTGAATAAGAGGTTGCTTCTAAACCACCAAAGCAGGGAGAAGAAGCTTGAAGTTAGGGAAGGAGACTGAGAGACCATGGCCTGGGTATGTGTGCACCAAAGGCACCATATAGGGACTCAGTTGCACTCCTTTGTGTTCTAAGCAGGAGGGTTCTCAGTGGATTCAATGATGCCCATCCACTGAGATGAGGGAGTTCTTTACCAGCTCTGTTGATCTGAATGCTACTCTCTTCTACATACAGCCTTGCAGACACAGAAAGTGTTTTATCAGCTCTCTGGGAATCCCCTAGTCCAGTCAAGTTGACACCAAAGATTACCCATGATAGGGGTGACACATGAAAAGCCAGAGAGGTTAATTCAAATGGGAAAAAAGGCCACTGATAGCGAAAGCCCTGAGGCTGCAAGTGGGTCTGTTTCCCACCTGCAAAGATAAGGTTTCCTGCTTTCACTTCAGGGATAACAGCACTGTGGAAGTAGACATGGGATTATCTGTTTACTATTCAGAGACCTGGCACAATCCATGCAACATTCCTAAAAACAAAAGGCAAAGATTGAAGTTGTGAATGACAATGTAGTACAGTGGGTTAAGCCATTGCCTACGACCCTACCATCCTGTATGAATGCCAGCTCAAGTCCCGGCTTCTCCACTTCTGATCCAGCTCCCTGCTGTTGTGCCTAGGAAGACAGCAAAAGATAGCCCAAATACGTGGGCTACTGCACCCTCAGAGGAGACCCAGATGAAGCTCCAGGCTTCTGACTTTGGCCTGGCCCAGTCCTGGGCATTGTGGCCATTTAGGGAGTGAACCAGAGGATGGAAGATCTCTCTCTCTCTCTTTCTCTTTCTCTCTCTTGCTCTCTCCATCCCTCTCTCTGTAACTGTGCCTTTGAAATAGTTTTTTTAATTGAAGTTAACAATTAGAGCAGGCAAAAATTTTTCCTTCTCTCATCAAAACAATGCCTCCATATTAAATTAACAATTAAAAAGACAAACACCAAAACAAAATAAAAAAATAGATTCTGGAACTCATACAGTGGAAGGGGGATTTGGCTGATCTGTTCACTACACTAGGGTACTTCAAAAAGTTCATGGAAAAATAGAATGAAATGATGTCTGTCTTGTGCACAATGATTTTGAAATTCATGACCTTTTTGAAGACTCCTCATAACCAGATAAAAGGCATTTCTGGATTCCAAATCCCTGAATAACTCATAGTTTCACATTTCCTAGAGCATTCAATTTGTAACAAGGACAATATCTACTGATAAGAGCCTAGAACACCATAGAAAAGAGTTAACTTTTAGCTGGAAGGAGGGACAACAGAAAAACTCTACAAAGGAGGGACTTTTAGAGCTGAATTATGGATTTGTTATTTCTAGGAGAGGTTCTAGAGTAACTGGGCACAATGTGTTGTGAACGTGTTCAGGGAAAATTGAGTAGAATGGCGTGGCTAGTAGAGAGGATGTGAGTAGGGGATGGGGCTAGTGATGTGGTTGGAAGGTGAGGTTGAGTTACATTTTGAGAGGTGCTTGCAAGGTAATCAGCTCATTAGAGTACTCAAAGGATTTTAATCAGAGCAGTGCTGTGATCAGTCTTTCAGAGGAAAGACTATGTCTGAGATGGTGCAACCTGGAGAGATGGCTATAGATTAAGAGGCTAATCTTATCCTAGATAAGAGAACAAGAAGTCAATGTGAAGTGGGAGGAGGGCATGGATTTGAACAATCACTTTATTGAGGTAATCAGTAAGACTTGGTTATGGATTTCATGTGGAAAATGAGTTAAAGGATTGAATCTAAAATGACCTTGAGGTTTTGTCTTGGAGGATTTGGTGGGTGAGCATCATATTAAGGAAGCAGGGAAATGGAGATTTAGGGAAATGCTGAGTTCAGTTTTGGATAGGAAGGATTTTTGGGGCATATGGTATGGTTAGGTGAAAATGTTCAGCAGGTGATTGGAAGGCAGATTTGGGGAGCAGAGATCAGGGATGGAGAAATAGACTTTGGTGTCACTTATATCATGGGCAGTTGAGACAGCGAACAGTAATGAAACTGCCCAGAAATAAGAGGTAGGGAGGAACAGAAGTGCCTTGGGGAGGAACCCTGAGGAATATCTGATATTTATTGGAAGGCTAAGGATGATAATCCAGGAAGGGAGATTTAGAAGAGGCCAGAGGAGCAACAAAAGAACCAGAATGAAGTGGCATTTTGGGGAATGTAGAAAAGAGTTTCAAGAAGGAGTGCTCAATAATATCAGATACTACAAAGAAATCATGTTGGAAAACTATTTTTTTTATTTTCTGAGTATGCTTAGTTACCCACAGGGCCATGGCTAGCTGAGAAAGCTTATGTCTGAAACAGAAAGAGCGTTTGGTGGACCAAAAATTACCTTTGTGAGCATCAAAGAGCCCAGCGCCGGCTTTCCAGTTGAAGGCAGAATTTAGAGCTTGTCAAGCAGGGTTTCTCCCGCCTTCTTGCCTGAACAGACTTGTGTGAGTATGCACCACAGAATCAGACTTGGCTGTGGCTAACCAGGGACAAGGGAATGAATGATTTTAGGTTGGCACAAGGGTCCAAGAGAAGGAGATGAAGGAATGGAGGTGATACTGAGTATTGATCTAAAATGATTGTCCTTGGGTCCAAGAAGTGTACGGAGTGCTGTGAAGAGAAGAGGCCAGCCTACTTGAAGGAATGAGGTAGAGAATCAATAGGGATCCTGATGAAATCAAAGAGCAGGGTTTCTAAAGATTCTTGGGGGAAAGAATTGATTACACGATCAATGGGAATGGATTCTGGAGCTGAAGTAAAGATTTGATGTGGAGGATGTCAGGGCATGATGAGACCAAGGTGTTGGGGCTTTATCAAAATGTACATCAGAATCACTCAGAATGACAGTTAGCAGTCAACTAGAAAGACAACCATGATCCTTAAAGAGTATAGGAGAGGAATGGAATGGAGGTCACTAATGAAAATGAGGTTGGAACTGAGTAGTATCAGCTGATGTCATGGACTTCAGGTGGCTTAAGCAGAAAAAAAAGATTTTTTTCTGCATGAATGAGTTCAATTTATAATTTAACAATTCTTCGGCTAACTAAAAATTCTTAATCTGATTGTTCTATTTGGCTGTAGTGACTAAAACCCAATAGACCAAAGAAAGCCAATATCAGAAGAAACCATGAATTTAAAATGACAACCATAAAAGTGAGTGGTCTTAAGAGAAATTTAAATTTTGTATCACTTTAAAAAAAAATCTATGCAGGTGCACACTTTTGTTTTATTTACCCAGAAACCTTTTATTTTATTGTATTCCTTAGTATACAAACATGCATGTATATATTTCATAAATAGAACTTTAGGAACATATTGCACATGCACTCCCACCCTTCTTCCTCTTCCCTTTTCTATTACCATTCTTATTTTTTTACTAAGATATATTTTCAATTAACTTTATACACATAATATTAACTCTATGCTAAGTATGAAAAAGAAAAAAAAAACTGTCCCTCAAAAGTCAAGTATGTATGTTCAAAGTCATTGCATCTCAAAGTGTCAATTTCATTTCTACAGGTTACCTTTTAGGATGTGCACACTTTTCAATAGCACCCCCTGAAGTGGTGAAACCGTGAGTCAGAATCCTATACTCTTCTCTTCAGAGGGTATTTCAGCACAATGAGACATCTTGGCCCCGGAGTACCAACTGTAAGAAAATCTGGGATAATCCTATTGCTTAGCACTGGGAAGATTGGATATTTTTTTTTTAACTTTTATTTAATGAATATAAATTTCCAGTGTACAGCTTATGGATTACAATGGCTTCCCCCTCCCATAACTTCCCTCCCACCCGCAACCCTCCCCTCTCCCCCTCCCTCTCCCCTTCCATTCACATCAAGATTCATTTTCAATTCTCTTTACATACAGAAGATAAATTTAGTATAAAGATTTCAACAGTTTGCACCCACATAGAAACACAAAGTGAAACATACTGTTTGAGTACTAGTTATAGCATTAAATCACAATGTACAGCACATTAAGGACAGAGATCCCACATGAGGAGCAAGTGCACAGTGGCTCCTGTTGTTGACCCAACAAATTGACACTCTAGTTTATGGTGCCAGTAACTATCCTAGGCTGTCGTCATGAGTTGCCAAGGCTATGGAAGCCTTCCAGTTTCGCCGACTCTGATCATATTTAGACAAGGTCATAAAAGACAGAGTGAGGATAGTAACCAATGATCCTAAGAGTGGCATTTACCAGGTTTGAACAATTATACAGCATTAAGTGGGGAAGAGGACCATCAGTACACACAGGTTGGGAGTAGAACCATTGGTGGTAGAGTAGAGGAATGAGGCCCAAGTACGCTAGACAGGGTCTAGAACAAAGGACAGAGTCATTATTAGAGGAGCTAAGAAAGGTGCTGTCTAAGCTACAATTAAGTTTTCTGATTGAGAGGCAAATAGAACCTGACAGAAGGGGCTTGATAATAATCTGGTGGGCTTTAGACCTTGTAAGTTAAGAGGCCCAGACCTACCTATCGAAGATTGGATATTTTATCAGTAGTAGGATCTAACTCATTGATTCAATGTTTGAAATTTTTGAATACTGGTTTTCAAGTCTACCTTGACGAGGATCTTTTTATTTGGGAAAACTGAAAGCCTTGATATGACTTTGTCTTCTGAGAAGGCACAAACACAAGCCATGTATTGATATGAGAGGAAAGAAAGAATTTAATCATATTTTTCTAAGCAAATGAAATATTATTTGAAATCTTTTCTCTGCTTGTAAGTTCTTAAAAGTTAATGATGCCAATGATAAAACAGCTCAGTGGTACAACTAGTAAAAGTGGTTCTGATGCAAAACTTAATGTGGTTCTCCATTGTTGTATACCACTGTCTGCAGGAACAACAGCAAAACCCTTCATCCTCAGAGTGGAGAAGATAGATGGATTTGACTCTTTAAGGTTTAGTTCATGGTTGGATCTTGGGAGCCAGCACTTTGAAGAGGAAGGGGCTAAAGGGATAAGGAAGAAGTAGATGGAACAATGGAGTCTGTCTTGGAGCCAAGCCTCTTTCAAAGCTAAGTTGATAAGAGAGGGTGCTAACAGTCACTGTCAGCTGCATTGCCTTCATCCTGTTTGCCTTGATTTACTAAGCCAAAGAACAGACTAGAGGCAGCTTTGTTTTTTTCAAATCACCTATTATTTTTTTGCAGAACTATTTAACGTAACAAAAGATTTTCTCATACCAATAGTCAAATCTAGCTGAACCAAACCTTCTTACTCATGTGTGTGCTGCACATTTGCATAATTCCTTGGGGGTTGAGGCAGTTTGAAGTTGAGGTACCACCTGCCTTGTAAGTATGGTTGCTTTGGCCAATACAATGGAGATCTCATGTAAGAGGCTCTTTTCAGGGTGGTTTTCAATGCCTCTTTCCCTCTGCTTGACTTCCAAGCATTTGGAGGGTGGAGGGACAACCATGAAAATCCAAGGTTCTTATTTTATTTTATTTTATTTTATTTATTTTATTTTATTCCTAGATGTGGTCAGTGTGCATGCTGGCTCCTATATCATCACTCATCTTGCTGTATATTTTCCACACATGTAAATTAGAAAACTCTAAGATCCTGTGTCTTAGAATTACAACTTTCTCTCTCTCTCTCTCTCCCCCCACCTCCACACAGTCTCATATACCACAGCCTCTGAAGGGCAAGGAGGCATTGTTCTTTCCCATGGCCTGGCTGAGGAGGAAGTTGTCTTTAGGACTGACTTTCCTTGCCCTACAGGAGGGACTCAGAGGTTTCAGAAGTGTGCAAGACATTTTCCAGGAGTACCTCATCTCATTTTCTTCTGCTTGTCCTTCCTACTCAACCTGGATATCTAGATACATGTTTTACTGTTTTTGATATTAACTTAGTACATGAGAGCAATTATTTATCAGGCCAAGAGTATCTGATTCGTTTTAGTTTTTTTGCTATTACCTACTAAGTGCTTGGTACCAATATGTGTTGATAGTAATTTTTCTGAATTAAATTTAGTCCTCTACCTAAACCATTGAGAAAATGGAGCTGAAACAGATGATGACGATGATGATGATGGCAATGATGATGATGATAAACTGTTGAATGGGTGCTGTCCCAAATGCCTTACATTTTGCTTATTTTTTTGAACCTCACAACAATCTCATAAATTAGGTTTCTGTCTTCTCTATTCTACAGGTGAGGAACTTAAGGCTTACTGCCTTGCCCTAATAAGTAATAGAGCTGATCTGTTCCAAAGTTTGAGCTCTATGCTGTACTGACTCTGAAGAGGTAGAAAGGCTGGCTGCTTGGAGAAGATGGATGATCAACTTCATACTCTTTGTTCTCACAATTAGTTTTGTTCATTCATTCACCCTTTCTCCTACACCTAAGTTTCATCATTCACCATGTACTCCATGGTGAATGGGAGGTCCATCCCATCTCAACTGAACAAACTTCCCTTAACCTCATACACTTCTGTGATCCCATGGGTCCCACTCAAAAACCAGACTCAGTGTTTCCAGACAGCATGTTCTTCTGAGCTGAGACTCAAGAGAAATGTGTCTCACCAGCTTTTACACACAGATACTATGTGGGTAGCAAGTAACTGCTTCAAGGACATGCTGCCAATGATAATATTGTAGGACTGTTCTAACAGGTCCCTTAATGTGGTCTGAAGTTCTAAAGACAAAATGTTGTTCATTAAAAGCAATTTCAAGGTGGGATGAAAACAATGAGTTCTGATTTTTAACTCCCTGATGGTCACTTGAACTGAATGCCTAGTTCTTGAGTAAACTTTCTGGACGTGCAATATTCTCCTGAATGCTGGCAACCTCTACCATTTTGTCATTTTTTTTCCATATATAAGCCAAAGCAGGCCCTTAAGTGTCTCGTTTAAGCTAGAGATCAACCTGGGAGATTCTATCAGCTTTGTGGCATCCTCTGTGCCATGGGTGTGTAGAAAAGTATTAGACAAAAATGATTCACAAATAGAACTTTTAGTTTCCTGCTAACTCCCCAATTAAAATAGTAACTACAATTTCCTCCCATTAGTTTCTTCTCTATTCTAACACAACATCAAGCCCAGGTCAGTCTGTATGCCCACAGGAAAAAGCAATGGGGGTGGAAATTATCAGAGATATTACCTGTTACTGGGACCTTCAGAGGCTTAAAAAGCAAAATTAATTCTTCCCATTAATGAGAAGGATAGAGGTAGCTCATGTGGCAGCCAACAGAGGGATATATGAAGGCAAAAAAAGAAGAAATTGCTAGAGAAAGACCCAGATAATTTTAGTTTGAATATACAGTTTATTTTCCTTTTTAATGAAATAAGGAGTTGGTATGGTTTGGATATCAATCTTCTGATTTATTGGTCTAGGAGCTTATGATTATAGTCTTACTTATTCTTAGGTAAGTGACTGGGAGGAGTCGTCTATGAAAATTGTCTGGAAAGGTTCATTAAACTCCATTTTGCTTGCTGACATGAAGAAAGCAAAATACATCTTTCCCTTGCAATGATTTCCTCAACGGAAAGCTGATGGAATAGGAATAATCACAAGATATCATGCCAAGTGTGATACGCATGGTGGATTGGAGTGTATCTGGTGGTTCCTTCCCCTGAGCCTAGGGGGAAACTTAAATTAATAACATGTGGAAGAACATTGTGTGGCAATGGAAAACTTCACGGAGTTTGTTTAGCTATAAGGCATATAGGAAGCAGCTGAATGTCAACCAACAGCTGTTACATGCCAACTCAATGTCAACCTAAGTACAATTATGAATTAATAAATGTGTAGGGAGGAATAAACCCTGGATTTAGAAAACTTAGGTTTTAGTCTTAATCCTACTACTAATTTTGTGGGGTTGGAAAACTCATTTAGCTTCCTTGGGGCTGAGTTTCTTCATCTGTGAGATAAATGTTGAAATAGATCATTTGAAAGGGTCCTTCTCAACCTAAAAATTTCGTGTTTTCCACAGACAAAAAGATTGCAATAGTTTCTACTAGTTAAACAGTTTATACTTCGATATAAAACATAAAAAAACATAAAATAACCAAATTAGCCCCAAAAAGCAAAATTAGTTAAATTACATGTAGTATAAATTTGCTTTAATGAGTTGGAAACCAATCTCATATTACCCAGCTAGAAACTCTGCCACCCATATGTTCATAAAAACACGGATTGTTTTATTGTCTTCTGTGGCAGTGCCAATCATCGTTAGCACTAATTAATGAAATTCCAGGGCTGTGTTTGCCAGGAGGTCCGTGCACTGGGTGAAGGCAACTACAACGGCAAAGTTTCCATCATTTATATCGCTGTGACAATATTGGCTCAAGATTCAGCAACAGTAATTCCAGCTCCCGGTCCCTGTGAGGACAAATGCAGATTGATTTATGTGCCGAGCCTCTCCAGCATATTGTCAACACCGAGATGGCTGCCAGAGCTCATCCCACAAAGTGCTGACACTTTCTGGGAACCCACTTGCCTTTGCACATAGTCTCTCCCGTCGCTTACATTTGCGCACATTGTTGTTGTTTTTTTAAAAGTTTATTTTAAGGCCCAAGGCATGGATTATTGATATTAAAATCCATCTAGTGTTATTAACCAAGTATATGCCAGTACAAAATCTTCTGGAGTCAAGTAATGTTCAGGAAGCATGTTGGGTTACCCTCAAGAGAGTTTAAACTTAGGTAATTTTTTTTAAAGGAATCTGTTTCTCTTTCAATTGACTCCTACCCAGCCCTCCTTTCATCAGTCAGTACATCTCTGCAGTCAGGACCAATCCTACCCTAACCCCATCACCATGGCCGTGAAGTTTGGGTCTCTTGGACTCTGTGGATACTCGATGATTTCAGTAATATTCACAGACAGTAATGGACACAGATTTAAGACAAATATATCTCTGGAGAAGGAGAGCCAAATATCCCAACTGATCTTAAAGCAAAATGTAGGCACATCAGCCTAACGATGAAACATCTTTGTTATGGATGTGATCAGATAAATTGAGTAGACCCTTTAAGCATTATTTTTGGCAAATCAAAGGTTGTATTGCAGATTTCTAGCATATTTTTTTTTCCTAGAATTATACAACATTTCAATGATGCCTCAAATTGATAATTGATATAGACTATGAACTCAATATGATCAGTTTTATGTCCTAGGTTTCCAAGGGAAACATTTTTGAAAAATTGACATGTAATTTAGGTAAATGGCAATCCTGTAAGAACTTGGTGGAGTTTTAAAACCTCACTCTCATTGGTGAAGAAACAGAAAATTTCTCATCCCTGGAAGGATCACTCCTCCCTTCTTCCATCAGCAGCCCCATGCTTACCTCTATAGGAAGATAACAGAAATCATTATTTTTAAAATGAAAATGAACATTTCTATTTTTTTTCCAGTATGAGTTTTGTTATTGAACAATTGCTTTCTTAAAAAATCCTCTTTCGGATTGTTCCTTTGAAGGGTGGGTAGAAATGGCTGCTGAGCGTTGCCAGACTTGTTATCCATAGTTACTTCTGCATGCATGTCCAGGGCTGAATCTTTCTTGGTCTTATTTGGTTATTAATAGAGAGGTAGAAGGTCATTTACAGGGTTTATGGAGCATTGGATACATATGAAAGGATAGAATAAGCTTACATCTGTCTCTCTTGGAGATTTTCTCATTCATTTACAGTACATTTTTACTGATCAGCCTCTGGAGAGGGACTGAATTGCGAAATTTTCCTTTTTATTCTTTAATTTATTAGTTCAATGTATTTGAAAGGCAGACAGAGAAATGTCTCTCTTTCATCTGCTGGTTCATTCCCAAATGCCTGCAGTGGCTGAGACTGGGACAGGCTGAAGCCGGGAGTTGGGAACTCAATCCAAGTCTCCCATGTGGATGACAGGGACCCAACTACTGGAGCCATCACCTGCTACCTACAAGAGTCTGCATTGACAGGAAGCTGGAATTCTGCTTGGGCTCAAACCGAGGTACTCTGATATGGGATGCACAAGCAGCGCCTAACTACTATGCCAAATGCTAACCCCTAGATCTTCTTTGTGTTTGCAGTCAGCAACATCAAGCTTTTCCAGTCCATTGGGATGCAGAGGAGAGGAGAAGTGAGAGAAGGGTTACATTCAGGGACCTTTGTGGAGGTGGCTCAAGCATCTCTTTGGGGTTTTATCACAGAAGGAGTTTCCTTGGTAACAGGGGCAGCAGGTGTATAGAGACCAGAGCCAAGGCCTATTGATTCTCAAGTCTGACTTTGCTCCATTCTCAGGGCAGAGCTCCTGGCTCTCTGCATTAAATCTTAGGCAGATTCAGACCCTGGTTGCCCCTACATATCATCAACAACCTAGACCATATTAACATTGAACATTTATATTCCACTTCTGTAGTTTACAAACACATCTCCCTGTTTGAGCTCATAATTTATTATAACAGCCTTGTAAAATAAGTACTGAAAGCCTGTTACCCCCTTTCCCCATTTCTATAGTGAGATTTAAGGAGATAAAAGATCTTCCCCAAAGAATATGTTTTTCTTAAATAGTTTGTTTCCTTACAAGCTGTCTCCACAGTTAGAATCCCATATGATTTCTGATTTTATTAGAGACTCTGAAGTTCATATTAGTTGTAACCATATATTCTAGAAATAAAGGAAGCATACAAGATAGTACCTATGGTCCTTTTTCAGCTGATGTTCTACTAAAGCATGCACAAAATGAGATTTAGTAGGACAGTCCAAGCCAAGACAGGTTCTTGACACCCATTCTTCATATGATTAGTCTTGAATTACTTCAGTCTGTGATTTCAGGAATAACTTTTACATGCAGATATTATTTTAGCTTAGTTCTTACAGCACCCCAGGCTAAAAGAAGCTTTTAAACCATGGGCTTTTCAAATTGGTTGCTGCGAGGATTTAAGACTGTCAGGAGCCTGAATTAAGACAGCATTGGCTATGGTGGGTGACTGATAAATATTGATTGAATGCTAGAATGGTTCTCAGTATGGGGCATTGCTATTTATTATTATTCTATAGCAAGAAAAAGAGCTTTGTTGATTTTATGATAGCCTTAACAGGGCAATAGAATTTATAGAAGCACAGTTTTACTGCAATATTATGGATATGATCAGTTACTGCAGCCCTTCCGATGTGTTCTGAAATTCTTGGAATGAACAAAGACCTTTGTTAACTGTAGAAATTGAAGATCTCTATTTTCTTTGTTATCAGATTGGCATTATTAATAGATTATTGAAAAGTTTTGCCAAGTGGGCATTTTGCCTAGTAGTTATGACATTAGTTAAGATGCCCACATCTCATATTGGAGCACCTGGGTTTGGATCTTGGTTCCTGTTCCTGGTTTCAGCTTCCTGCTACTGCAGCAGGTGGTGACTCAAGTTATTGGGTCCCTACCCCCTTCCTAGGAGACCTGAACTGAGATCCTGGCTTCAGGCTTGGCTTCTGAGCCAATATATGGGAGCTAGCTTTCTTCGTCCGCTTCTCTGTCTCTAAAACAAATTAAAAGAAAAGAAATACTGCATTTTCTAAAACTATTTTGAATCCTTTGAAAAATAAAAAAAAGCAAAGAAATAATGGAAATTGTTACTTAAATTTCTTTTGCCTTCTCCGTTTTATAAAAATGTCACAGTTGATTCTCTCTCTCAGCCACTGGTGTTAAGAACTGTAGATGGCAATCCAACCACAAAAATGATGGGGTTTACTAAATTTAGTAGTGGATTTGCTTTTGCTAGCGGCACAACATTATGTTGCTGTAGGAGGGCAGCATATCAGGAGAAGAAATCATAAAAACAAAAGTAAATTTCAAAGAAATGGAAAACAAGATAATTTTTGTAGCCTTTTCTTTAGAAGTTACACTACATGTAAGTTTACAAAATGCAATTTTGGACTCATGAGTTAATCAAGAAATACTGTGAAGGCATTTCAAACTATGGATAGTAGAAAATCTCTGTTACCATGGAAACAAGATACCATACATGAGAACAGGCCACATCATATAGAAGATTTAATTACAATGAGATGATAAATGAATAAAGGCAATTTTTAGCCTATTTGTAGCTAAAGTCCATTAGACATCCAGTTTCCAAGGAAACCCAGTTCTAAAAACAGTAATAAGAAAAATTATGGAATAAGATAAACTGCATTTGGAAAAGATTTTGAAAGGATAAGAGCAGTCCCATCAGTTAAGAGGAGTATTTTTTAATTTTAGAAGAATTACATTGGGTTGAACTTAAATGTCTCTAAAATCATGAGTTATACATAACAACAGTAACATATGCAATTTCTGCATGGAATAATGAGATACTCTTGTGATTGAAAAGTGTTCAAGAATCTAATTTTTAGTCTACAATTGGAATGACATATTTAGACGTGTTTTTATTTTGAAGGGAGGCTTTCTATGCTTTAAGACATCAAAGCATGGCCGGGAAACACAGCATGGTGGTGTCAGTGGATCATTTTGATTCCAAATGTTGTTTCCTATTACCAAATTTGCTGCTGATTTATACATGTATGTTTGGGCTGAGCCAACAAGAAAGAGACCATCTGGAGAGCTCTTTTGATGTAAGAAAGTGAGTACAAAATATTCACAACCTACCATAGTCCCATTGAGGAATGGATTTAAGACTAGGGAGCCCAATGCGTCCTTAGAAGCATTGCATACTCCCAATTTGAGGCCACCAAGGAGAAGCAAATGATCTCCACTAGAGCACGATGAGTATGACAAACATCTGGTGGGCTGGGCTTCAGGGCTACTACAGCAGTGTGCCGTCCTCTGACCAGAGAGGTGAGTTTGGGCATTCCATGGTGGTGCATCTACTCTAAACAGCTACAGTAGCAGATTCTGTTGATGTGAACCCATAAAACATAACAGTTCGAAAGCTGTAGGCTCTGAGATGAGATCAACATGGATTTGAATCCCAGCTCTACCCTTTACTAGCTGTAACGACTTGAACCAATGACTCAAACTCTGACCTCAGTTGCTTAGGAATAGGATCTACAGCTGGTTTGTGAGTATTAATGCCACTATATCTAAATCAGCTCTCTCAACCTTAGTACTATTGCTATCTGGGCCTGATAATTCATTCTTGTGAGGCTGTTCTGTGCATTGTAGGGTATTCCTCTGCATCCCTGGCTTCTATCCAGCACTCCCACTGTCTCTCACAGTGGCAACAATTGTAGCTGTCTCCAGGCAGGGATAACTGTCTTGTGGAGGTAGGGAAGCATTGATGTGAAGTGACATGCTAAGAGCAGATGAGATATAAGTGGTAACTGCACATTACAAGTTGTTGTTGTGTGGAGGAAGTACATAGCATTGTTATTAAATCTAGGCTTAGCTACTTAATTTCTCGGATGGTTCATGCCTTCATTGAAAATTTCTCAGGAAATGTCTTTTCAAATGTTGACTCTGTTCTGGTCTCTTGGTTTTCTTCCTTTAGTATGTCATTTAAATGCCTGTTGGGATTTCTTTTTCCTTATCTTCTTGTATCTTTCTGTCTGTAAACTCATATTCTATGTCCTGATTGATACTTGCTGACTTCTTTTCTACTTAAGAATTCTCTCCTGAGGGAAAATCTTTTTAGTTCTTTCTTTAAAAAATTCAGTGACTATAATTTTCATTTAAAAGTTTTCTATGTGTTTTCCACATCTATCATCCCTAATAATTTTTCTTTTCTTTGTGGCTGTGTTTTATTTTCCCTCCAGTGGTTATTATCAAATAATAACTGTATCATTTCAAAGTGTCTCTCAGATTGTCTTCTTACTGATGGTTCCTCAGCCTCTGCTGACTACTCATGGCAAAGTACTCTTCCGGGAGCTTTATAATTTTGTATCAACTCATTTCTGATGATACTATTTATTGTTGGGGTTTCACATTTTCTTTGATCTATTGATAATTGCAGGGTTACCTCTGGGGTAGACCTATCTGTTCACTCTTTCTGGGCATGTTTTTATGGTATGTTTCTAGCTTAGACTCTCCATGCAGGTAATGAAAGAATTTGGATCTCTCACAGTTGAAATGGAAGCTGGGGAATCTTATTTCTTCGGGTAGGTTATTTCCATTTGAGATGCAGGGCAGCTAGCTCATTTTCATGTTTACTCTTATGAGTAGAGTCTTGTCAAGGGAATTTCCTGAGCTGAGAAACCTGAATTTCAGCTTTCTGTTTGAGTATGAATATTTCAGGCACCAACAGTAACGTTGGTACCTTCTGACTACAATACCCTGTAACAACTATCCATTCCCTTTCCATTTCTGGCACTAACTGAATGACATTTCTTGCTTTGAATCTTTACTATTCATTTTAAATTAAAAAAAAGCTTTGATTTTGGTTTTTGAGTTTTGGATAAAGGATATAAAGTTTCAGTTAAACAAGAAGGAGTTCAAAAGATTTAATGTATATCATGATGACTGTAGTTAACAATATCTTACATACTGTGGAGAGTAGATTTTAAATTTTCTCATCTCAACAAATAAGTGAATTGTTACAAATATTAATTAGTTTGATTTATCCATATATATTTTATACATGTTTCTCAAAACATCATATTAAATACTATAAACATATACAATTTTTGTCAACTAAAAACAAGTATTAAAATTGCATTTCCCCCCAAAATCTAGTGCTTCTATTTTTTTGTAGTAGGACAAACGTTGGTTTCCTGTGTTAGCTCAGCCTATGATCTTAACTAAGAGTTCTCATTTAATCCTTCTAAACTTCAATTTCCTTGCCTTCCATACTGGGGTAAGAAGACGTCTATAAAATGGGTTGTTGTGAGGAGTAAATGAGATAATGACCCTAAAACCCCTATTCACTGGACACATAGTTGTTGCTCAGTACTTACTTCCTGCTAGGTTTCAGATACTCAGAAATATATCACTCTCTCTCTCTCTCTCTCTCTCTTTTTTTTTTTTTTTTGACAGGCAGAGTGGACAGTGAGAGAGAGAGACAGAGAAAAAGGTCTTCCTTTGCCGTTGGTTCACCCTCCAATGGCCACCGCGGCCGGCGCGCTGCGGCCGGCGCATCTTGCTGATCCGAAGCCAGGAGCCAGGTTCTTCTCCTGGTCTCCCATGGGGTGCAGGGCCCAAGCACTTGGGCCATCCTCCACTGCACTCCCTGGCCACAGCAGAGAGCTGGCCTGGAAGGGGGGCAACCGGGACAGAATCCGGTGCCTCGACTGGGACTAGAACCCGGTGTGCCGGCGCCGCAAGGCAGAGGATTAGCCTATAGAGCTGCGGCGCCGGCAGAAATATATCACTCTCATTCATGGTTATGCCCACGGTTGTGAATCCTCTCCTCGGATCCATTCATGATTGGGGATCATACCAAGAATTGAGAAGTTCTAGCAAATAGACCTGGAACTATTCAAATATTTTCACAATCTACAAATCACAATTGTTTTGGGAATCATTGCCTTTTGTACATTCAGGGAGTCAGCGGTTCTTAATCAGAGGTAATTTTGCCTCCAAGGGGCATTTGGCAATATCTTTGAGCTGTTGTTGATAGCACGAAGCTACTGGCATCTGCTGGGTAGGAGCAAATATGCAAGACAACTTCCCGCCAAAAAGAATTACTTGACCCCAAATTTCCATGGTGTTCATGTTTGGAAAGCCTGCATTAGGTTATTAAGCCTCTTCATTTTTCAGTTTATTTACTTATATTTTAAAGATTTATTTTTTATTTATTTGAAAGGAAGAGTTACAGAGAGAGAGAGGGAAACAGAAAGGGAGTATAGAGAGACAGAGAAAGAGAGAGGGAGAGAGGGATAGCGAGAGAGAGAGAATTTTCTACTTGCTGTTTCACTCCCGAAATGGCTGCAATGACCGTGGCTGGGCCATGCCAAATCCAGAAGCCAGGAGCCTCTTCTGGTTCTCCCACATGGGTGCAGGGACCCAAGCACTTGAGCCATCTTCTGCTGCTTCCCCAGGCACATTAGCAGGGAGCTGGATTGGAAGTAGAGCAGCTGTGTCTTGAACTGGCATCCATATGGGATGCTGGCATTGCAGGTGGTGGCTTAACCCACTATGCTGCACGCTGGCCCCTCAATTTATTTTTAAGCTCTTTGTCTCAAAAACATATGGTGGATAGTAGGCTTTTGTTGGTGAGCTGGCGATCAGGACATGAATCTAACTCAGGGTGAACTGTTAATATAACTGAGGACTGCTATGGCAGTAAAGGGTGAAGAACAATTTCCAGATTCACTTATCCACATGGCAAGTAACAAATGGGAAAATATTAAGAAAATCAACACAATGATGATATCAATAATGCAACAGTAACTCACACAGAAAACACCTACAAATACACATAAATACACAGCTAAGTACACACAGGGAAGCGAGTTTTGTGTATGGGAGATGTTTTGAAATAGAGTGTGAAACTAAATAAAGATGTGTAGGCAGCATCTAACATTGATACTGTGAAAGTTTCTGAATTTTTTTTATGAATATAAAGTTGAAATCCTCCAGAAATCTATACCTCTTCCCTAACTCTTGAAAGCCTTCTTTTTCTTTAGTTTTTTTTCATCCACTGTCTTTTATTTTATTTTTTATCTCTCTGCCTCTTTCCTTCTCTAGATATCTTTGGGGGCAAGACCCTTGTCTTATTTGTCTTTGTGTTCACACTGTTATGCATAGAGCTTGTTGCTTAGAGGGAACTCAACAAAGGTTGAATTGAAGAATGGATAGGTGAGTGGATAACACCCATTCCTGGATTTGCCAGGATTTTTAGTGATATTTCAGGATACAAGCCCTCACTAAGCTAGGCATTGTGGACTTCAGTGAATAACTGCAAAGAGGAAGGGAAGGATGCCATGCAAGAATTGTGCAGGGCTAGAAAACAATGTGAGTGAGTTTCCTTGACATACAGCCATCCAGAATGAAATTTGTGCAAAGTCTGAAGAAGTTCCTGTTGTCTCAGAATCAGATAAACATCACTAGTCTCTGTAAATAGCAATGGCAGCCCCAAAGCCAAGAACACACTTTGCTTATGTGTGTATTGGTAGTATCTGGGGTTTATGACCGTATAAGCTAACCCACTAGGTTTTTCTCGGGCAGAGACTAGCACAGCATCCAGCATATGATATTGCTGTAAAATAGCTGTATTCAAATAACAACACCAAATCTCAAATGAACAAGTCATTTATTTCTACTATTGGTTTGTCACCTTTAGGAAAAACTATAACATCAACCTAGATTAGAAAAAGACACATCCTAGGGGACATCCTTTTTATCTGCTAGAATAATTTTCACCTTTCTCAATGATTTCCGTGCTCCTGTGGATGACAACCATGCAGTGTGTTCTCCCTTCAGATAATGACCCATTTTCAACTGGAAAATTTTTTTTTTCATCTTTTAGAGAAGGAAACTGAGTCTTCAAAGGATGAAGCCAGTGACCAGTGTTTCACAGCTGGAACGTGATGGAGCAGAGAGACTCACGGCCAAGTCTTTCGGGCTCTGTCTTGGCATCGCCTTCTCAAAGCCAGTGTAGATTGAATTTCCAGTCCTTTGATGAACTTCTCCATGTACAGCCTTTGCATTTTCTGTTCATAGTTTTTCACCATAAAATATATTTCTATGTATAAAAGTTTCCATTTTGAGTTAGAAATATTTAGAAATTTCTTCAGGCCACACAACTCTACACAAAACATGACAGTGTGGAAGAAAGCAGTATCTTTTTTTTTTAAACTTTTATTTAGCAAATACAAATTTCCAAAGTACAGCTTATGGATTAAAATGGCTTTTTCCCCCCATAACTTCCCTCCCACCCACAACCCTCTCATCTTCCACTCCCTCTCCCATTCCATTCACATCAAGATTCATTTTCAATTCTCTTTATATACAGAAGATCAATTTAGTATATATTAAGTAAAGATTTCAACAGTTTGCACCCACACAGAGCATAAAGTGTAAAATACTGTTTGAGTACTAGTTATAGCATTAATTCACACTGAGCAACACATTAAGGATAGAGATCCTACATGAGGAGTAAGTGCACAGTGACTCCTGTTATTGACTTAACAAATTGACACTCTTGTTTATGGCGTCAGTAATCACTCGAGGCTCTAGTCATGAGTTGCCAAGGCTATGCAAGACTTAAAGGAATGATTTTAATCCTTTCACAAATGCTTGAACTAATATAAAGAAACTTGATTTGATAATCAACCTAATGCACTTCCTTAAATCTTAAAATTTTTTTAAAATTTTGAGTGAAACGTGGATATATTCCTATATACAATTCAAAGTGCAGAGAAAAAGGAAGGCCGCCTGCAGGCTTGTCCCATCTTCCCGTCTGCAGCCATCTGAGCAGATCATTGAGCTGGGTTCCTCAGCGGGAGACACAGCCGCCCTCGCTCTGTGCTGCCCGTGGTGTTTCCCAGGCTGTCCCACCTCTCTGCTTCCTGGAAGGTGGTGGGAGGAGGAGAGAAGACATTGCCTGTTTCATCTGTTTCTTTCCTGTTCCTGTCAATATGAGTCTCACCGGTGGGAATTCGCCTCAGCTTCCAGCTTCTTTTCACAAGCCTAGAGCCCACCTCAGGGCCTCTGCGGAAGTGCTGGGAGGGCTCCTGTGTGCGTCTTCTCACATTCTTCCCAGGGGCCTCCTGTGTCTAGACTCTGTCACCTCTCTTCCCCTCCACCACCTCCCCAGACTCCCACGAGCTGCCACTGCTCTTTCCCGGAGTCCTTGGCTTGCCTCTGGTCGCAATGTCATGCTATTTCCTGTTTCCTGACCGCACCCTGACTGATAGACTACCACCATCCAATTCATCTATATCCTGAACGATGTTTGGTTTTCTATTTTATTCTCAATTGAATACTTGTGGCTTCTATCAGCGAATATTTACCTGGGAAAAGAACGTGGAAAGTTCTACTGCGGACGAGAGGACACCACTGCGTGTGACAGGTGCAGGGAGTTCCAAGGTCACAGTCTGGCTTCAGCTTCCCTGAGTTTACAGGGACCCCTTCTGGGAGGTAGGTGGGCAAGAGCCCTAGTCATTGGCAATGTTGAGTTGAACACTAGGTTGTCAGTAGTGTGGTATTGAGACAGGACCTGATTGCTTTTAGCAGGAATGTGATAACGCTTGTGTGCTGGTTCACTCTCGAGATGACTGCAATGCCCAGTGCTGGGCCAGGCCGAAGCCAGGAGCCAGGAGCTGAGAACTTCATACAGGTCACCCGTGTGGGTGGCAGGGCCCTAAACCCTTGGGCCATCTTCTGCTGCTTTTCAAGGCCACTAGCAGTGGAGCTGCGGGACACAGACCAGTGCCAGTACGGGATGCTGATGTCTCAGGTGACATCACATCACAACACCAACCCCTGTTCTGCATCTTCTGATCCCAAGTTCACCTTACCCAGACTCCGTGTCTCTGCCAAAGCACAACTTCCTTGAGAGTGCCAGGAGTGTCCTTAGCTGACCCAGGCAGAAGGGAAAGGAGAAGAGGGAGGGAGCTTCACCAGCACAGGGACAATCCAGCCGTCTTGGGAGTGACAGCTCAGGACTTTGCAAGGTTAAGTTGTCTGTACCTTCTTACCCTCCTCCAACCTGGGCTGGGGGCTGGTGCAGCTGTCTTCCTGGGGTCTTCATTTGCCATTATCCTGGGTTCTCTGCTTCTCTCTTGCATTGGGTCTTCTGTTTCCTAGGTCCATGACTTGTTTTCCTTGGATCATTCCCTCTGGCTAGCGGGCATTCTTGCTAGTGTCCTGAAGTAAATAGTTTTCAGACTGTGGATATCTAAAAATGTTCTCCTCTCACACTTGATTGGCAGCACACTTAGGTATAGAACCATAGATGGGAAGTAATGTCCCTTCATAACTGTGAGGACATTTTCTCACTCCCTTTCACTTTGCACTGTTGCTGTGAAATGGCTGAAGGCATTCGGTTCCTACCCTGTTGAAAGGAGCCAGATTTCCTTCTCAGAAAGCCTGTAGAATCTTATCCTTTTCTCTCATCTTCTGCAATTTCACCAAATATGCCTCAGTGGAAATCTATTTGAGGATTTCAGTTTGGAGATTGGATCAAGATTGTCCTATCTTGATCTTTGATTTCCTAATATTTTCTGTCCTATTTTATACTTTTTTCTATGCTTCTTTTTTTAAAGATTTATTAATTTATATGAAAAGCAGAGTTACAGAGAGGCAGAGGCGGGGGAGGGGGAGGGAGAGGGGGAGAGAGGGAAAGAGAGAGAGAGAGAGAGAGAGAGAGAATGAATCTTCCATCTGCTGGTTCACTCCCCAAATGGTCACAATGGCCAGAGTTGTGCTGATCCAAAGGCAGGCGCCAGGAGCTTCTTCCAGTCTCCCACACGGTGCAGGGGCCCAAGGACTTGGGCCATCTTCTACTGCTTTCCTAGGCCATAGCAGAGAGATGGATCAGAAGTGGGGCAGCCGGGACTTGAACTGGCATCCATTTGAGACGCTGGCACTGCAGGCAGCGGCTTTGCTTGCTGTGCTACAGTGCCGGCCCCTTTCCTGCACTTCTGAGAGATTTTCTCTGCCTTCTGAGTGGTTCTTCCTTTTCCGTCTCTGCCCGTGGCTACGTCTGAGGAGGGCAGTACGATACGCTATGTTGGCTGCCGTGCAGGTTCTCAGCCTCCTTCCTGCCTCCTGAAAGCTGAGGCCTGGAGTCCTGTGACATCTAGAACAGGCTCACTTGCTTTCAGTGGAGGGTGTGGCTTTCTCACCAGTTCAACTCTCCCAAACACTTGGTTGTCTTTTTATGTGTTTGACTTACCCTATATGACAAAAACTACACCCACCATTATTTTCAATTCCTCCCAGTTTTAATTATAGGTACTGGTGTATCAGGCTTGAGTGAGATCCTAGCCTTAAGGTGCGTTGTCTTTGAGTACTGGTTTCAGAGGTATAAAGCCATAGTGACTCCTGGTGTTTTTAAAATATATGAGCGTTCTTCTTTCTGCTTCTTACCTCCCATGCTCTAAAAATCTTGCATTTCTGAGTCTGTTAAGAATGAGGCTCAAAAACAACTTTTCTTTGAGATGCACTTGGGTGTTCTACAGACAAGTTAAACCCTACAGGTAAAAAATGAGTCTTTTCCTCCTCTCCTTCTTCCCCGTGCCTGCTCTTCTGTCTATACCTTTCACCTGTACTGCCGTCTACCCATGTGTCTAGGACTAGAGCTTAGGGATCACTCTTGGTTCCTTCGTTGACACAGTGTCATTGCTACCATCAGACTACTTGGGTCTTTTTCTAGAAAAAGGTTCTGTCTTGTTTATGCCACAGCAAGCTGTACATACTCTTCTCCTGGAGTACCTCCATGGTCTCCTCGTGGGGGACTCCTCCACATGACATGTTCACTCTCACAACCTTGTCAGTTATTCATTTAAATATGACTCTGACCTTGACCTTGCTTGCCACCTTCCAGACTTCCAAGTGCTTACACAGTGGAGTAGAAGCTCTTCAACGTGTCATTTGGAGCTGGTCTTGAACTGATTCTTACCTGTCCCTGTCTGCTTGAGCTGCTGTAACAAAGTATCCTACACTGCAGGATTGAGAACAGGACATGCATTTCTCACAGTTCTGGAGGCTGGAGGCCTGGAATCAAGGTGCCCACATGGCCAGGGTCAAGTGAGGGCCTTCTCGGTTTGTGGATGGCTGCTTCCATGGCAGAGAGAAAGCTCTGGTGTCTCTTCTCTGTATATGGGCTTTCATCTCTTAACAGAGGCTCAACCTCATCTAGACCTAATCACTCCAGAAACCTCCTGCCTCCTGCCACCACTACACTGAGGGCAGCTGAAGAATTCTGGTGGGTGGAGGGGCAAACAGTCCCTAACCCCCCTTCTTCAGCTTCATCTCCCCCACCTGCATGCCTTATCGTGCATTATTGGTTCTACTTAGGGACTTTGCAAGAGTGCCTTTGCCTCAGCATGCCACCTGCTGTTTTACATTTCTATACAATTGTTCTTATTTTCATAGCTGCCTTGAAGTTCTGTCCTGTCTTCCTTCATAGAACTTTCCTTACCTCATTTTCAGACCTTAGCTCAGTCATCATCATCTCTAGGAAGCCTGTGCCTGCTCTCAAACCTGGACCCATTTCTCTTTCCGTGTATCCTTTAATTAGTACCCCCGATCCTCCGCTAGTAGCCTGGGTCCATCTGTGGCTCAGCAAATATCCTATAATAGTGCCACGATCTGTGTGCATTGCTCCTCTCCTCTCCTCTCCGTGGTAAGCTCTTCAAGCACAGAGATGATGTCATTTATATTTTTATATTTAGGGACCAGAGCATGTCACACGCTCAGAAATATTTGTTACTGTGCTAACTAAATATATCATTTTACTCATGTTGTTAATCTATGTTAATTATTCCAAACTTCCTGAACATTTTGCTGATATCCATGTTTATAGTTTATTTTCATTTTCTGTGTTGAGAAACTTCACATCCACATTATAAATCCAGAACAGTTTTGACATCAGCACTCTTTGAATAGTTTCAGCCTCACGTGGTAGCATGCATGAGTTTCTGTGCTGGGACTGATGGTTCCCGTTTCAGACATTGAACGATTCTTCGTCAGCTTTAGCAGTCGGGCCCTGCCCTGGTGGATTCTCGTGTGTTGACCCTTGGCTCAGTGAGAAGAGCTGCAGATGGTGAAGGGTCAAAATAGCATGCCAAAAGGTGGCTGCTAATGTCAAGGCTAAACTGTGCAGCGTCGGGAGCACCTGTGTGCCCTCTCTCCTGCGGAGCTTGTGTTGGGAAGTGAAACCTTAGACGCTAGTATTTGTTAGAGTCAATCTCTGAAAACATGGAGGCAGGTGAGAGGTCATCTTCTGGCAAGCGTGAAAGGGAAGTGGATCACTTTATAAAGAAAGCAAAGTGTGGAAGTGCCTCGTCAGCTGAAAAGTGGGCATAATCGTTTACTCTTGACATCACTACAGTTGCTCTTTAGGGCTGGTTTGAAAGTCAGTTGCCTATCTCGGCTCAACTAAACTACTATGCTTGCCATTTAAAAAATATTTCACACATACATTTTTATTTGTAATGACAAATAGTAACTGTGTACAGGTTTTATGAGGCACAACATGCCATTTTAATATGTATTTTCACATACATATGTCATTATGTGTGCAGTGACCAGACCAAGGTAATTGTCACACCTGTCACCTCAGACAGTTATCGATTCTTTATACTGCAAACCTTCAAAATCCCTTCTACTAGCTGTCTCGAACTTTTCAATTACTTGTGTCGAGCATGGTTATCCTGCCGCGACATGGAACATTAGAAGGGATTCCTACTGAACCCCGTACTCACTAACCAGTCTCTCTATATCCCTTCCTCCGTAACTCCCTCCCCAGGCTCTGTGCACCACTGCTCTCCTCTTCACTTCCAGGGGATCAACTTTTAGATGTCCAGGTGAGAATATGCAATACTTGGCTTTCTGTATTTGACTTACTTCCCTTACAAAACATCCCCCAGCTCCAACCCTGTCGCTGCAGATGATAGAATTTCATTTTTGTGGCTGAATAATATTCCATTGTGTAGATGCTACTTTTTTTTTTTTTTTTTTTTTTTTTTTTTTTTTTTTTTACCCATTCACCTGTCCCTGGAAATCTGGCTTGATTCCTTTGCTCAGCTATTGTGAACAGCACAGTGAGAGACAACATGAGGTCCACTCTCTGCCTGGCCACTGACTTCAATTCCTTTATCTGTACACCTGGAAATGGGATTGCTGGGTCATATGGTCATCATATTCTAGTTTCCTTTTGAATTGCCCTACCATGTTCCATAATGACTGTACTCTCAACACCGTAGGAAAGATTCCCTTAGGTGGGGCATGTTGGCTGGCAGCTCTGGGTATGGTGCTGTGCACTGCGTGTGTGGGCCCAGGTGGGTGCAGGGTTCCTGGTAGTGGGATGGAACCTATCTGAGGGCTGCATGGGTGATTTCAGGGGACCCCTGGGTTCTGTCCTGTTCTGGGCGAGGATGCACCTGCATATGGCGCTGCCTATCTGCTTCTCAGGTTCTCAGTGAGGTGAGCTCTGGCCGCTCAACTGCTTCCTGAGAGTCCTTGGCTGCTTCCTGGGGGCCTTGGTGGGCTGAGCCACTCAGGGAAGGCTGCTGATCCGCATGCTGTGTTTGTGGGTGGGTGGACTTGCCAGCCCTCTGCTTCCTGGGTCTTTTGTGAGGTCAGGGTAAGCTGCTGGTATACATGCTGGGGTTGACAGTGGCTAGCAGAGGTCTGATTGCTTCTAGTGCAATGGGAGGGGGAGAAGGGCTGCTCAGTTGTTTGCTGCAGGCTAAGCCTCAGGTGTATCCCAGGTCTGTGGACGGGGTTGCCTGGGTCCTTTGCAGGGCTGGGCTGGTGGAGCCACTGGGGCTGTTTCCAGGGACCCCCCGGGTGTGGGGTTTCAGACCATCAAGTTCATGCAAGAGCCTGCATGTAGGGGGGCCTAGTGTGGGCTGGGATCTGTCTCTGGGGGCAATTCCAAGGTGTGGCCCCTAAACTTGGCCCTGGGCTTGGAAGGGCCACAAGGCATCCAGAGCTGCAAACGCTTCCAGGTGTCTGGCATGCGTGGGGACTTCCAGGGCCTCCTGCTTCTCCTACCCCTGCCTGGCAGAGTCCCTGTCGGTCTAGAGTTGGTCTCCAAGAGACCAGGCTGCAGAGCCTAGCCTGTGGCCTCAGACATGAGGCCATCGTGTGTCTCTGTGCCCTGCACCCTGTGCTGTTGCTACCACATCTCTGCTGTGCTCCATGCTCTGACAACGCCAGAGCCATTGCTGCTGTTTTTCCCTTGTTTTGTCCTCTGGCCTCACACTCCTGCTCAGCCTTCAGCTGATGCCTGCTGCCTCTGCCCTGTTGTCCTGACTCCAGCCCCGCACATCCCATCTATGCAGGTACTTCTTTTTTTCTGTTTAAAAGATAATTTCTCTTCTCTTAAAGAACCCCCTTTTATCAGACCTGGTCACCTGGCTATAAGTGTGACTGAGGACTGGTCAATTTAATTCTCTATTCTTCTAGTCAGAATAACTTTTGGGGGGAGAAATCAAGCATAGCCCATCATAATCCCAGAGAGAGAGAGAGAGAGAGAGAGAGAGAGAGAGAGAGAGAGAGAGAAGAAGAAGAAGAAGAAGAAGAAGGAGGAGGAGGAGGAGGAGGAGGAGGAGGAGGAGGAGGAGGAGGAGGAGGAGGAGGAGGAGGAGGAGGGGAGGGAGGGAGGGAGGAAGAGAGGGAGGGAGGGAGAGAGATATGTCGGAGAGAGATGTAAGCTCTTCAATGGGCGTTGAGATGGAGTGTTACAGACATTCAGTGGACTATTTGAACTGTTTTCAGCCAACTTTCTTGGCCACATTGGAGAAAGACATGAATAATATACAAAGAAAATCAAAGCTGAGAGGGAAGATGAGAGAGTATAATTTATTTCACTTGACCAGTCTTAATAAGAATCTAGAAACCCTGACCCTATCAGTTACATGCATTAATTCATACCCTCTTAGCTTAAATTGTTTCAATTTTTTCCTTCTCTTTAACATGCACGTATTATCACAAAGCACATGTCCAGGGTAGTTTGGCTACCAATTCCTGGTACTTCATTCTTTTTCTTGATGCTCTGTTTCTCTTCCAGGTTGCATGCTGGCTTGGAGGTTGTGTAAGTGTACTCTTACTTCTTCCACTTATTCGTTGGGTAATCTTTGGAAAATTATTTAAGTTTGGTAAAATGCAGGAATTAAATTTTAGGGATTTTATTAGGATTAAATGAATTAATACATGTAAAGTGGGATCTGATACCTGCTACTAGGTAATTATTAATATTGTGTTTTGGATTTTTACTTTACTTCTGGAGATGCTATTTCAACTCACCACACCTCTCTCCAAAACCCTTAATAAAGGCTCTCACTAGCTTTTCCCAAGCCTTGTGAATAGGGTAAGCATAGCAGCAAATAAATATTTATGGTTTAAAAATTACAAAACATGCCTGCAAGTAGTTACAGAAACTCACAGTGAAGGGAAGTTGCCTGTAAACTGGTTGTGTGCTTGTCATACTGGTGTTTCTGAGTTGGCTGTTCTCTGCCTGGTGCATCCTCAACCCAAAATTTTCCTCTGTAGCAAGAAATTTGAGAACTTTTTTTCAGTTAAAACAGACAGGGATGTATGTATTTGAATTGTTGAATGCATAGCAAAATTTATATAGTACCCACTTCAACTCTTTGTGTGTTAGGCGTATGGGCTCACATTAGTGGTAGGATATAAGTTACTATCCTTTCTCAATAAAGATACCTCTATAGAAACAAGACTAGATGGGGTTAATGTTCACAATGGCTTGAATTTACACACACAATGGCTTGAATATAATACTAGCTATCACTTTTTCAAGATTATGTATTTATTTATTTGAGAGGTAGAGTTACAGGCAGAGAGAAGGAAAGACAGAGAGAAAGGTCTTCTATCTGCTGGTTCACTCGCCAAATAGCCACAATGGCCTGAGCAGATCCAATCTGAAGCCAGGAGCCAGGAGCTTTTTCTGGGTCTCCCATGTGGGTGCAGGGGCTCAAGCACTTGGGCCATCTTCTACTGCTTTTCCAGACTGTAACAGAGAGCAGGATCAGAAGAGGAGCAGCTGGGCCATGAACAGGTGCCCATATGGGATGCTGGTGCCACAGGCAGAGGCTTAGCCTAGTATGACACAGTGCTGGTGCCCTAGCTATGGTTTTGAAATACTTATATGTCCAAAACGTTATTGTAAAATAACTTAACATTTCACAGAAAGACAATTTTACGAAAGAGGAATTGAGTCTTAAAAGTTTAAATAACTCGAATAAGATCTCACAACTATTTTGTTTTGAGACTTGGATTCAATTCCACATCATAAATTTCTGAATTACTCCTCACGTTGACAGGCCCAACCTATGAAAAATCATTCAGAATCAGTTCATTCAAGATGAGAATTTGATGACCCGTTGGAAAGAGCAGGTTGCATTTAGTACATTCAGCTTGAAGTCTTACAGGAGTGGCAGAGTAAAAGGAGGAAGAAAGAAAAGGAAAGGAGAAGACCGTGTGTGTGTGTGTGTGTGTATGATGTGCGGATGTATATAACACATACATATTCTATATTGCATATACACACACCCCTATATAAAGCATTGGATGTGAATTATAAACTACCCCCATATCTCAAAATATGGTTGTCATTGTATCTTCTCCCAGTTTAATTTTAAAACCAGTCAGCCCGGCCGCAGCGCGCTACCGCGGCGGCCATTGGAGGGTGAACCAACGGCAAAAGGAAGACCTTCCTCTCTGTCTCTCTCTCACTGTCCACTCTGCCTGTCAAAAAAAAAAAAAAAAAAAAAAAAAAAACCAGTCAGCTTCTGTTCCAGAAAAAAACACTTTGCATTCTGACCTCAAGCACACATGGGTGAGTATAACGAATACCAACATTTTGGTGGATAATTTGATGGATAATTTTGATGAACATGATCTACGAGGCTTACAATTCTTCAACTAAAATCGTTGGAGAAGGTCAAAGAGCCTGCTTACTGCACAGACTTTGCAACAGGACATTCACTTTTCTTTGAAGCTCATTGATAGGGTTATTTACCACCCTTACATTTTCCTTCTCTTCCTCTTTTGCAAAGGTTGACTTGGCAAGAAGTTTATTCGCTTTGCTGTGCTCTGATCCTTCGGTGCATATTCTCATTTGTTTCACAAGTGAACCATCTTGGCTACTTGGCTTAAATAGTTCACTCTTGAGTGCTATAGACAGCAAGACTCTGGCCTAACATGTTTTGTATTGATGCACTTGAACTTCATTGATCTTTATACACAAAGCCTAATGTAAACTTGTAAACATAAAAGCTCACCCGAGCTTCTCATCTTCATATTGATTCTATTCGTAGGTGCAGAGTGAAGCTGTTTCTATGTTTCTTGGAATGTATGTCATTCTCCCAAGATGCTGTGCAAAAAGGCTTTGATCAAATGAATTGCTGAAATGCTGTAGAATAGATCTGTCTCTGAGATCCAGGCACGAATTTATTATATTGAAGGCTCTAAAGTGTCTAGCAATTAAAATAAAAACTAATTTTGTTTATTTGGTAACTCCACAGTTTTCTAGACCTGTTTATACAAGTTTAAAAATATTGGGTTTTGGGCTGGCACTCTGCTGTAATGGGTTACACCTCCTCCTGTGGTGCTGGCATCCCATATGGATGCTGTTTTGTGTCCTGGCTGCTCCTCTTCCAATCCAGCTCTCTGCTATGGCCTGGGAAAGCAGTAGAAGATGGCCCAAGACTTTGGGCCCCTGCACCTGCATAGGAGACCTGGAAGAAGCTTCTGGCTCCTGGCTTTGGATGGGCCCAGCTCCCGCCGTTGTGGCCATTTGGGAGTGAACCAGCAGATGGAAGATGTTTCTCTCTGTCTCTCCCTCTCTCTATCTGCAACTCTACCTCTCAAATAAATAAATAAATCTTTAAGTAAATTGGGTTTTAACTTTTTGTGATATGATTATTTTTTTAAACAAAACACATGAGAAATACTTATCAGTATCCATTGGCTTTTAAGTCCAACTGGCCCTGGGTTAGAATTTTAGCTTATTTATTTGGGTAACATGCATATCCTTCATTAGCTGAACACTCTTTTTCTTGAGAATATATACCTCTCAGTGTTGTTAAATTACACATATTAATATGGAGGGGGGGAGCATTGTGGTGCATGGGTTGAGCCAGGCTTAGGATGCCCGCATCTCATATCAGAGTGCCTGTTTGAGTACTTTCTCCTCTGCTTCTGATCCAGCTTCCAGCCAATGCACCTGGGAAGGCAGTGAAGATGGGCCAGGTACTTGGGTCCCTGCCACCCATGTGGGATACCTGGCTAAAGTTCCAGGCTCTTGAATTTCAACTGGTCCATCCTCAGGGCATTTGGGAAGTGAACAGGTGGATAGAAAATCTCGCTCTATCTCTCTCTTTCTGTAACTCTGCTTTTCACCTAACTAAGCAAATCACTTTAAAAAAAATCCATTCATTTGGCTTAAGAAAGTGATTTGTTTTCTTGCATAAATTTTAGCATACCTACTTCTTAATCTTTGTTTTCTCTCCCATTCTTTAAGAAGCTCTCTTAAAATCTCACTTCCTTTATGGATTCTTTCTTTAAGAATTGATCTAGAAAGATGCTCTGAACCTAAAGTTATATGAAGTCAATATGCATTTTCCTTGGCTATATTATGAAATATCAAGCACACAGTGGATTCACCCTTTAAAAAATACTCAGCTTTAAACAGTGGCGATTAGTGATTGCTTTTTAGTGAAGAGGTCAAAGCTATACAGCTCCCAGGAAGGGCAGAATGTGATCCCTGGAGTGTTCTCCTGCCATTAAGTAGCCAAATGCTAAGATTATTGGAGAAAAGACAATTCTTTCCAGGCTCCCTGAGTCAATGGAGATGTGACAGATAATCTGGGTGGTTGAGTCTGAATGGGGGGAGGTGCTGTCATTAGAAAAAGTAAACAGTAGTTATGGCTATTTTACCTCTGGATACTGATTGTCACTGTCAGTTACCCTGCTTGTCTCCACTTGCTGACTTTGTTAGCCCTAAAGCCAAGCAGGCTATAAAAATAAAATTAGATGAACACTATTTTCATTTACGGAATTTTTGTTGTTCTGATGGTTTGGCTTCAAGAAGACATAATGGTTCACTCCCCAAATGACCACAGTGCCTGAGGCTGGGTCAGGCAGAAGACAGGATAGTGGAACTCCACCTGGGTGCCCCAGGTAGTTTCAGGGACCCAAGCACTTGGACCATCTCCTGCTGCCTTCTCAGGCACATTAGCAGGGAGTTGGAATGGAAATGGAGCAGCTGGCACTTGAGCTGTTGCTCCTATATGGGATGCTGGGATTGCAGGAGGCAGCTTAAGACCCACTTTGTCACAATGCTGGACCCACCTGGAAAAAGTTTTTATAAAAACAAATATATCCTGTTCATGGCACTGTTTAAGAGAGAATTCTGGGCCAGCGCTGCAGCTCAATAGGCTAATCCTCCGCCTAGTGGCACTGGCACACTGGGTTCTAGTCCCGGTCAGGGCGCCGGATTCTGTCCCGGTTGCCTCTCTTCCAGGTCAGCTCTCTGCTGTGGCCAGGGAGTGCAGTGGAGGATGGCCCAGGTCCTTGGGCCCTGCACCCGCATGGGAGACCAGGAGAAGCACCTGGCTCCTGACTTCAGATCAGCGCAGTACGCCAGCTGCAGCGGCCATTGAGGGGTGAACCAACGGCAAAGGAAGACTTTTCTCTCTCTCTATCTCTCTCTCTCTCTCACTGTCCATTCTGCCTGTGGGAAAAAAAAAAGAGAATATGGGGTGGCGTGAGCAGCCAGCATTGGCCCATGATGTCCTTGTGATGCTGGAAGGGAGTGAAGGCACAGAAGCAGAGCAGAATTGCTGCTAATGGGTCAGTAATACAGGTTCCAAGCATGATGTGTCAAGGAGCCTGTTGGGCTGTGTAGAGCAGTCTCCGGTGTTCACCTCACTTTGGTTGCCTGTATTGTCTTTTTAACTCTGGTTTTGTCTGTAGATCCTGACCCCATTTAGTAAAGACTTTAGTTCAAGATTGTCCAGTGGGCAGAAATCGATCTCACCCAGCAGACTTAGTTGTTTTTTTTTTTTTTTTTTTTTTGACAAGCTGAGTTAGACAGTGAGAGAGAGAGAGAGAGAGAGAGAGAGAGAGGTCTTCCTTCCGTTGGTTCACTCCCCAAATGGCCACTACGGCCGGCGCGCTGTGCTGATCGGAAGCCAGGAGACAGTTGCTTCCTCCTGTTCTCCCATGCAGGTGCAGGGCCCAAGCACTTGGGCCATCCTCCACTGCCTTCCCGGGCCACAGCAGAGAGCTGGACTGGAAGAGGAACAACTGGGACAGAACCAGCACCCCAACCGGGACTAGAACCCCGGGTGCCGGCGCCGCAGGTGGAGGACTAGCCTAGTGAGCCGTGGCGCCGGCCAAGACTTAGGTTTTTCAACTCTGATAGAACAGCACATTTATGAGACAAAGCAACTCTCCTTTACTGAATTCCATGCTGTTTCATAGCATGAATTTGGTGTGTGCCTATGCTATAAGAACTTCTATTTCCCAATAAGGTAGAAAGAAAGCAGTAAATAGTGTAAAAGAGGAATGCATACTATCTTTGTGTTTTCATATCCTTACATTATGTTGCCTGAACATTCACTTCGGATTGGATCAGTTAAATGAGTTCTCTTTAAAAAAGAGAGATGTCAGCAGTGTGAGGAGCTTGTGGCGATGGGTGGTGTCTGAGGTCTAAGAAGCCTACAATGTTGACTTGAAATTCAAGCAGATCTTAATTGGAGTGGAGACTCTACCCCTTACTGGCTGTGTCACCCTGGCCTTGGAGGTGCAATTTCCTCTGATTATATGAGAACACAATATAGCATAATGGCTGTAATGGACACTGTGCTTGCTTCTTCAGCATTTATTCTGCTCCCTGGGAGTAGGCCTGACATCACCCCGCTCTGCATGTATTGGCTGTATTTGACATGAAGCACTTGCAGTCCTTGCCATGGAGACTGATGCAAAGATGGGCTATGAGCAGCCCAAGCTGATCGTATAATATTGCATTGACTTCTGTGATTGGCATGTGCAGGTCATTTACAGAAGGTGCACATTGTCTCTTGCTCTGAATGGTGCTGTGTGAAGGTGGAAAGCCAGGGAATCTGTAGCAGACTTTGTCTGGAAGATGGTGGTCAGTAGATGAAGTTGGTACACAGAGGTGGCAAGAGTAAAGTGGATGACAGGAGATAAGGATCATACGTGACCATAACCCTCAAAGTTGCCCTATCTCTGGAAGTTCTAGTTACCTGGGCAGATTCCCTTTTGTTTAATCTGATTTGAGTAGGGTTTTCATTACTTGCAAAATCAGGAATTGTAAATAATAAGTGTACCATATCATATCTGACAAATATGTCAGGTGGTGACAAGGCATCTAGAGGGCAATTAAGAAAGCAGGAGATAGGCTATCCCAATGAGGATGATAAATAATTCCAACCAAAGTAGGGACAGAATGAACAAGAAAGTGATGTTTAAGAAAAGGAGGCAGGAAGCAAGCCATACGGCCAGCTAGTGAAGCAGTAAGAGCAGACGCAAAGGCCCTGAGGCATGGGGCAGAAAGGCCAGTGTGACCAGACGATGGAGAGCAGATGGAGAGTGGGAGACGAGGTCTGAAAGGGAGGGTGAAGTTGATGGACAGAAAGGGTCCTGGGGCCACTGGAAGGATTTTGGCTTTACTCTGAGTTAGAGGGAAAGCCACTGGAAAAGGATGTGACTATTGGTTTGAGTACTGGCTGGATGGGTATAATAGTAGCAGAAGCAGGAAGGGCAGAGACTAGAAAACACACTGGAGTCTGTTGCAGTATCCAGGAAAGAAGAGATGGCTTCTCAGGCTGAGGTGATGGAGAGGGATGGATGTGGTCAGAGTCTGGCTCTGGTTAGAAAGTGAAATCTAGATGCTTTAAAGAAAAAGTCCTCAAGGACTTCTTCCTCCCCCCTTTGGTTAAGAGTTTTCTCTTAAGAGTAAAAATAGGGATCCCTTTTCCTCCACCCCAAAGTCTCACTGACTCCAGCAGCTTCCTGCTGTGAGCTCGGTGCACAGAGCAGAGTGCTCAGCAGAGCTCCACCAGTGTCCAGGAGCACATTTTTACCCTGAGTGACATGAGACAGGGAGGAAAAAATGTGTGCTTTTTCTATGATCAAAACATTGCAAACACAAACACTTTCAGAGTATCCTTGGCTTTCCAAGGTCCTCTCTCTGGTTCTCTGTCAGTAGACATTTCTAAAAACAGGTCAGCCAGTTGCAACTGTATCAGGAGGCTTCATTTCATTGACCCCCACGTGCTGGTTAAAATGTTAAATAACATTCTTTGCTTTACTTCTCACAAGGTACTTGCTAGGTTTTGCATAGTTTTTTTGCACTTAGTAAGCACTTGTGAGGTATTGGATGCATTGAATTATGTGTCTAAGAGGCAGTGAGATGTCATGGAAATATGTGGCATCTAGTCTATGAGTCACTATTAATTTGTTATGGGACTTGACATGAATATGTCACCTCTTTGGGCTTCACTGTCGTCATCTGAAAAATTATGACAACGGAGGAGGAAATATCTGTGAGCTTTTCCAACTCTGGCATTTGGTGAGGAAAAAAATGGTCAAATTCATCACCTGTGTTCTATGTGGTCAGATAAGATTTTGAGCTTTAAGTTATGTTGTCTCCTTGTATATTTCCCACTTCTCTTTTTTCTCTTCAAGTTTGGTAAGAGAGGTTTGTTTCAAGGCTGAAGAGCAGAGGGTGTGAGGACTTGTGTGGACAAAGGCTGAGCAGGAATTAAGTGCCACCACGTGAGGCCCCACATCTTGATCCTTCCTAAATCAGACAGAATGTTTACCTTGCTTTATGGAAATGGAAGACAGGGAGAAGTCTCTGCAGTGATTCTATTTGCCCTTCTGCTACCAAACAGGAATGGAAACAAGTATTAATAGTGGAAAATAAAGTTCCAACTTGAAATAGTACATCCATTACATAAGAGGATACTTAAAAATGCAGAAGAATGGACTCAATGGATTATTTTGGCACAACAAATCCTGGAAATCCATGCACAGTCTTTTTACATTCTGCATTTCTATAAACTTTCTAAAGACCCTTTTCCATTATTCAAAAGATCCTTTTTAACTTTTTCTCTTCATTTCACAGGTTTGCAGAAAGAGGGAAATTTTGCTTCAGGATGGACCATACCTGAGTCTCACCCATGTCTGATTTAGATGATATTTAGATGAGACTTTAGATTTTAGTCTTTAGCACTGATGCTTGACTGAATCTATTCTTTTGGGGTTATTGGGATAGGATGGATGTGTTTTTTTATGTCATGGAGCATGAATTTTGGGGGACCTAGAGCAGCAGTCCAAGGACTGAATTGTATATTCCTCAAATTCACATCAAGTTCTAACTCCCAGTGTGATGTCTTTGATAGGGCCAGCAAGAGTGTAGTAAAGGTTACATGAGGTCATGAGTGTGGAGCCAAAATCTGCTGGGGTTGGTACCCTTATAAGAAGAGGAAGAGCCATAAGACTTTCCTCTTTGCTGCGTGAGAACAGTAAGACAGTTGTTGTGTATCAGGAAGAGTCCACCATGCTAGCATTTTGATATTGTACTGTTTGGTGTCCAGATCTGTGAGAACATAAATATAAAATTTAGGGCTGGTGTTTTGACGCAGCAGATAAAGCCACCAACAGTGATGCCAACATCCCGTATAGGTACTGGTTTGAGTCCTGGCTACTCTACTTCCAATCCAGCTCCCCACTAATATGCCTAGGCAAGCAGCAGAAGATGACCCAAGTCCATGGGAACATGTACTCATGTGGGAGATCCAGATGGAGTTCTAGGTTCCTGGCTTCATCTAGCCCAACCCCAGTCATTGGACAGATGGAAGATCTCTCTGTCTCTTTCTTTGTGACTGTGCCTTTCAAGTAAATAAATATAACTTTTAAAAGATATATAAAATTATGTCATTTCAACTATCCAGTTGGCGTATTTTGTTATGGCAATCTAAAGATAAAGTATCAATGTGGTGGCTAGGTGACAAAACAATCAATATAGACCGATCAATAGTGGACTTTGTTGACATCAGAATGTCCTTAGAGGTAAACTACAGCAGAGTGAATAATTTTACTACCAATTATTTCAAATAATTAACGATAAAACTCAGGCTCCAGCCAAATGTTCCAAAACGAATGGAATTGGAGCAGCAAGCTGCTAGAGGAGTTGATAATTGTATCTAATGGACTGTAAGCAAAATTGTAAGTGTTCAGTGCCCTTTTTTTTTTTTTTAAAATTCACCACCTCCCTCATATTAGACCCTAAAAGTTTCAGTTGAGGGATAAAGCAGGCTAGCACAGATGTGCTGATGGGGCCCGCGCTGATGGACAGTGGCAATCATGGGTGCTCACAGACTGATGCAGGGGCCCTGCCTACCCAGTTATAAAGCAAACACCAAAGAATACCCTTTGATAGTCCTTCCAGGACACAGAAATTTCTCCATTTATATTTGTACCTTCGACCCTTGCCTGCTGCACTGTTAGGCAGAAACCAAGAAAAATCTGTATTTTAAAGCAAGAGACTCACTTCCATTTATTGTCATCTCAGTTGCTTACCAGGTGGAAATGAATGGTTGTGACTAAGCCAACCACCGAATTTTGAAAAAGTACTTGTGTTTCGGTTGAAATATTGTAACAGTTGTTTGCTCTCTTTTAGGTAGCATATTAGAGAGGTCTTCAGAAAATTCATGGAAAAGGTACATTATGAAGAAATTATGCACAGATTTCAAACATTTTTAAGCCAGAATAAACATTCTTACGTTTTCCACTAACTTTTGGATGTATCTTTGTATATCTCTTTGGTCTAGTTTGTTTAGATTATATTAAAATTCTGCCTTTGTGCTGGCCACCACCTACAGCACTGATTCCATATGGGAACTGGTTCAAGTTCCAGATGCTCCACTTCAGATCTAGATCCCTGCTAACATGCCTGGGAAAGCAGTGCAAGATGGCCCGTGTGAGAGAACCAGATGGGGTTTCACCCTCCTGGCTTGAGTGTGGCCCAGATCCAGGCCATTGTAGCCATCTGAGGAGTGAACTGGGATGGAAGTTCTCTCTCTCTCTCTCTCTCTTTCTTGCTCTTGCTCTAATTCTGCCTTTCAGATAAGTAAATAGAATCTTAAAAAAGAAATTCTATCTTCCTGTCAACATAGCCAGGCTGCGACAATAAACTAACCTCATAGCCTGCTGGCTAATAATAGTAGCTAACCTGTTGTGGTTAACATTTAGCCTCATGGACAGGCATTTAGCCTAGTGGTTACCACACTGGTTAGGATACTCACTCAGGTCTCCACGTGTTTGATTCCTGGTTATGATCCTGACTTCACCTTCCTGCTAATGCTGACCATAGAGGGTAACAGATGTTGGTTAATTGGTTCCTGTCACCCACATGGAAGACCTGAATTGTGTTCCTGACTCCTGGCTTTGGCCCAGCCCTGGCTATTGCAAATATTTGGTGGTGGTGAACCGATGAATGGGAGCACACGCTCTCTTCTCTCTCTGTTTTTCTGCCTCTCAAATCCAGAAAAAAAAATCATCCTAGGATAATCCACAATGAATTAAAACTGCATGTAGAAAACTTAAGTAGCTTCTAGGTACTATTTTTTTTTCCTTTTGTCTTTATCCATCCAATAAGCAACGAGGAAGTCTCTCCTTGTGACTACTCATGCAATGGTCATCAGGTCCTTGTTAATTCTTGTCATCAGGGAACCCCGGTGAGAGGCAGGGTCTTCCCAAGTTTTCATTATTGATCCTTTCGCTGCCTCCTTCTGCTGATGTCACAGCCCAGTGCCTGTCACTGTGTAAACTGAAACCTCTAGGCAGCACTCTAGTGTTTTGCATGTACTCTCAGGGATGACTTCCATGGCCCTGGCTCTTTGAGTGACCTCTAAGCCCTGATCTTTTAAGGAGGTTGGGTAGCATGGTATTGGCTGCAATGATGAAGGTTACAAGAATGACAAATAACTGACCCTTTAATAAGATTTAAAACAGGTTTATTGAGCTGTGAGGTTGTCAGTGGTAATGAGATTTTATTCTCATTTTCTCACATCTTTTTAAATTTACAGCAGGATGCGAAAAAAAATTGTTTTTAAGGGTACCAAAAATATGATTCATGGCCTCTGCTCATGGATATCTTAAGCTCATTAGAAAATTATGAAGATGCATAACGCCCCAGATAAACTAAAGGCTCATAAAACATTTTGCTTAAGGTAAAATTGATTTCAAATGTGCTGGGGGAAGTGAATATTAGTTAGCCTTAGATTAATTTCCTTTAGTTGCAAGACTCCATTGTATGGGGGCAAGGTAGTTCTTTAAATTAAAGATGGCATAATTAAAAGTGCAATAAATTGAAGGGATTGCTTTATTTGATATAATTTCTATGCAGTCTGGACTCACTGTCTGATTCTGTTATGGCACTGTCAATGAGTAGTGATGACTAGGTGCTGGTTTTCAACGATATTATTCTTCACTGTAATCACCCTTTATTACAATACTTATCTGCAAGGGTACATCGATCAAAAAATGCCCATTAATTACACTGCTAATGGTCAGGAAGTGAGCAGATTATGCTAGAAGGAGTGGGGAATGAGCTGTGAGTACCCATGGGGACGGCCACTGCAATTGCAGCAGTGTGGCTGTAGGCAGGGCTGATTTGGTAGGCAAAGCTGCCAGCCCCAAGCCAGCAGGCAGCATGCATTATTGACCTTTCATTTGCTTGGAAAACTGTAGGAGCCTGAAACCTAATATTAACCAATAATACTCAGAGCCTCACCAGCATGGCAAGGCACAAGGAGGTTAGTATTCTGAGAATACACAGAGATGAAGATGTTTCCCAACGTTGCAGCTTGATTCTGCTTCAAGGTTTTGAACGTGTCTGTTTCTGTTCTGAAGAGAAATGAACTTTGAAATATGAGCCCACAGATCTTTACACTTGAATATAAAATGGGGCAAGGAATAATGATTTTTAGATAGTGAGCTTCCAAGTAGCTAGTAGGTTAATGGGTGCACTTATTTCATGTACTTACACATTGATTTTTTCTTCCTCTGATTCCCATATGCATTAGAATTAGTGTGATGCTTACTGATATGTGGATATGTCCTGTTCTAAAGGTCATGGAGCCTTAATCCAGTACTATTTAACCTTAGCCCCATTGATATTAAAATTATATTCCCTTTTTTTTTTATTTTTGACAGGCAGAGTGGACAGTGAGAGAGAGAGAGAGAGAAAGGTCTTCCTTTTGCCGTTGGTTCACCCTCCAATGGCCGCCGCGGTAGCGCGCTGCGGCCGGCGCACCACGCTGATCCGATGGCAGGAGCCAGGTGCTTATCCTGGTCTCCCATGGGGTGCAGGGCCCAAGGACTTGGGCCATCCTCCACTGCACTCCCTGGCCACAGCAGAGGGCTGGCCTGGAAGAGGGGCAACCGGGACAGGATCGGTGCCCCGACCGGGACTAGAACCCGGTGTGCCGGCACCGCAAGGTGGAGGATTAGCCTAGTGAGCCGCGGCGCCGGCCTATATTCCCTTTTTTTTTTAAAGAACTACACATAATGTTTAGAAAATGTGTACATTTTCAAATTCTGTCTTACACTTGTGGCTTGGGCTATGCTATTGGTATGACTTTTAAACGACATTGTGTTTGAAAGTAAGAGAGAAGGGAAGTGAGATGAATTTAATGGAGAAAGGTGGAGAACAATAAGTCATAATTAGAGAAAGAAAGAAGTGGGGTGCTTATAGATCATTCACTGGAGAGATCAGGGAATCTAAATGGATTCTCCTGCAGCCCAAGCGCTGAGGTGGTTTCTACTCCCCTTCCAGCTTAAGTACTAAGGTGGATGTGGGGACGTTTTTGGAATACTGTCAGTTAGAAGTAGCATCACAAAAGTGAAAGCACGAAGAAACAAATAGTGAGGTTTTTCACTGATTTCTTGATTGAAACTCTGGAAAAAGTACAAGTAATCATGCCATACATGTTAGGTGTGCTGTGTTTGTTTTGTTCCTCTCGTCTCTTTGTTTTAGACAAAAATCTCATTTTTCCTCATTATCTCTTATATTCTCTGCCAAACAACTTTTATTTTACTTCATTTGTCAGAATGTGCTGGTGTCCTGCTGTTTTTTTTTGGCATTGAGGAGACAACGTGGATGCCAACTGTAGAACAAATTAACATTCAGCGTACCTATTAGATGAAAATTAAAATACTATTACATTTCTTCTGAATTATTTTATTACAAAGATATATTTAATTAGGCATTTAAAAAGGAAGTGTTCCTTGAAATTTGGAAGTAATTTTATTATTTCCATAATTCTCTTGCCAAATTAATTAGATATTGTGGGCCAGATGTGTAGTTTAAAATTATCAGATTAATGCAAATGACATTTTCTGTGTAAAATTAAATAGGGGATTTCTAGAGATTTCTTAATTTAATCTGAAACGCAATTGTAAAAATAGTTCTCTCTACCAAAATTAAAGATGTTATTTAAAATTAATTCTAAAGCTAATGGACAAGCATTGCTTCAGATTAAATGCTAAAGGACAAAGATTAATGGTGAAAAATCTTTAATTAGTAGGAAGGAATTGAGTGGAAAATTATTAACTTGTCCCTTCATAAATCTTTAATACTAATTGATTAGTGCTTTATATTTAAAGATATAATCATCAGAGTGTAAATAAGCAGTGTAACCTTTCTTAATAGCAAGCTAAATATTCCACCAGACATTTGAAAGGCACATCTGCCTGGAATAGCTGGATTATTCTATTCCAGAGAAGTTGACGTATTTTATTAGGGAGACAAAAATTTCATGAATTTTGAGTCTTTCTCTTTCCTCCAGATCTCACACTATCTGTTTCAAGCATATTAAATTTTTATTTAAAACTATTATTTAGTTTTAAAAATGTGGTTTCTTTTAGGATCTCATTAGGTAGTCATTTTCAGATATCCTGAAGAATTTATTTTAATCTCTTAACAGCCATGTTTCACAGAACTTTCAATACTTGTTCATGCTCATGATAGTTAAAATGAGAACTTTTATTTTATTTTTTAAAAATGTTTTATTGTTTTTTGAAAGGCAGAGTGGCAGAGAGGGGAGAGAAACAGAGAAAATGATCTTCCATCATCAGGTTCACTCCCTGAATGGCTGCAATATCAGAATGGTTGAAGTCAGGAACTAGTAGCTTCCACTTGGTCTCCCACAAGGGTGCAGGGGCCCAAATGCTTGGATCATCTTCTGCTGATTTCCCAAGGCACATTAGCAGGGAGCTGGATCGGAAATAGAGCAGCCAGGTCTTGAACTGATGGTCCGATACAGGATGCTGGTGTCACAGGCAGCAGCTTATTCTGTTGCACCACAATATCAACTCCCAAATTGGTTTATTTTAAAAAAAGTAAGCTAGTAGCTTTATTAATAAATGTAACTGATAATTTTCCTTGTCTAAGCAAATAGTAAGGGCAAAATGAAAGCTCAAATATATTTTCATTAGCATGCAAGTGTTTGAGGAAAAATGTGTTTATGAAAATTTTTCTTGGGGTGAGCATTATTAAGAGAAGTACTTTGATACAATAATTCTGATAGCTGGTGACAGGCCAAGGGCAGGTACAGGCACAGTCAGGCATCATTTAATAATGGAGATGCATTCTGGGAAATGCATTGCTAGGTGATTTTGTTGTGTGAACATCAAAGTTTGCTAACACGCTGGGATGCTACAGTGCCACCAGGTGACATAATCTCATGAGACCACTGTCGGGAATGCAGCCCAGCTCTGAAGGGACCATGACGATGCAGTGCTTGACTGCATCTTTTGGGTCTGAGACAAGAATCATTTGTGTTGCTACCAGAGCAGAGGTGGGGAGGGAGGAGGTAATCAGCTGGGAATAAGTTAGAATCCTCTGTGCTGCATGACCTGTTGACCCTGTGATCTCCCACCTGTGCTTCATGCCAGTGCATTCCTTGTAGAAGCTTTAGAAGGTGCTGAGTTTTGAAACTCCTGTCGATACCCAGTGAGACAGAGATACTGGTAGGGCTTTCAGAACTAGCATCTCTCTTTTTTCTCATATTCTAAGGATACTAAATCCTTTCACCAGGGTTCCATCTCCACAGCCTGGTTTCTCCCAAAGGTCACATACCTAATACCTTCAGAGTGGGGGTTAGGGCTTCAGTACACTACTCTGGGGAGGGACACAACATTCAGTCCATAACAGGAACATTGCTTACAGGTGGAAAACAGCTAATGTCATCAGAATGGATGGAAGAAATAAATTTGACAATGTGAAATTCCTGGTGATACCTTTTTAGGAAAAAGGAAAATTTTAGAGATCATTTCCAATAAAAAAAAATGACCACCTCATAAGACCCAAAAATAGTACTGTCATTTCTTAGCTGATTTCCGAGGTGCTAAGCAGAATGGCACTTATAGGATCAGTGATTCCTGGGACGGAGTTCAGTCATGGTTGAAAGTGTCAGATTGTTTACAGCACTCGATGACATCAAATGTAGATTCAGCTGAGGACAGAATATCCTGAGAATAATTAATACAAAGTGCTACAATTGCTTCCTTCTCCTCTGTTGGCTGATGGGCAATGTTAAAGAAGTGTGATTACTTGAAGTGTAACTTCAGTTTTTTTTATTTTTATTTTTTCATTTGACAGATAGAGTTAGACAGTGAGAGAGAGAGAGAGAGAGAGAGAGAGAGAGAGAGAGAGAGAGAAAGGTCTTCCTTCCGTTGGTTCACTCCCCAAATAACCGCCACAGCTGGCACTACGCCGATCTGAAGCCAGGAACCAGGTGCATCCTCTCAGTCCCCCATGCGGGTGCAGGGCCCAAGTACTTGGGCCATCCTCTACTGCTCCCAGGCCACAGCAGAGAGCTGGACTGGAAGAGGAGCAACCGAGACTAGAACCCGGTGCCCATCTGGGATGCCGGCACCACAGGTGGAGGATTAACCAAGTGAGCCATGGCGCCAGCCCCACTTCAGTTTTTCCTCAACAGCGGATAGGATTACTATGGTCATAGTTTTCTAGCCCAGTGATCTCGAGTGGATTGAGGTTCCCCTAGGGGCTACACAACATACAGCGTTGGAGGAAGGACATAGAACTTTCATTAATGTGGACATGGAAGCCACAGGTTAGCTGTTCATTGAGGCCGTTTGTCCTGTTTTGGTGCCTAACCAGACTGCATTTCCTAAGCTCCGCTGTGAGGAGGAGCATCCATGTGATTAGCTCACAGAGTGACCTGAGTGATGCCTTCCTCCCTGTGCAGTCAGCAATGTTCTTTCTCCTTGTGCTGGCATGAAGACATGTGCAAAGAGACCTTGAAAACCACGTGTGGAAGACAGTGGGGCCCTTTATAAGGGATTCATCACAGATCCGGAATAATTTCTTTGGAATCTATGTGAGTAAGAAATAACTTTGTTACCCCTCCACTCTTCTCCCTTTCCATTCACTTTCCTTAGAAATCAGTGAAATAAGAAAAGAACATTCTTATCAAATCTGGCAGTGTGGATGTGGTCTCCATGAAGATCGTTGGGGGCTTAACTGGAGCAGTTCCTGTGGAATGATTGCAGGAAATCAACCTATATTGGTATTCACAATGAACAGGAGGCAAGGAAGTAGGAAACCGTATGAAGACAGCCCCTTCAGGAATTTGAACATGCAGGGGAGCAAAAGTCATATTTAAACCAATATATGGGGTCATGGAAATTTTAAAATCAAGTTATTTATTATAAATTATTTATTTTAAAAGATCTTGGCATACAAAGTGTATTTAGAAATAGTGGCAATACTTTTGGTGGAAGGAAAAGATTGATGATGCTGTGGATTGGTAGGGTGAGGGGGATGAAGGATAATAAAGGCTCTGAGAAGGAAAGGAGATTAGCCAGAAAGCACAATGGAATGGGTTGATCTTTTATAGGGAGAGGGCAATGCAACAGGAGAGGAAGTCAAGTTCAATTTCCTTTTAGGAGGAGGGATTTTCATCTGAAGTCTCTGATTTTCTAGTGCAGTAGAAATAGGTTCACTAGGAGGGAGTTAGAATGGAAGACAGAGAAGAAATTGTAGGAGAAAGGCATAGAACAGTGGGTGATCTCAAGGGCCGATACGATGAAGCCAGGCACAACAGTGCTCCGTTGTTCCCGGCATAGAACAGAGCTCTGCACACTCTCAGGAACAGGTTGCAGTCCCTGAAGCAGCTTACAGCACACACTCTGGAGACAGGACAGATTTTAAATTCTGGGTCCAGATTTTGCCTTTATATTCCTAGTTATGTGATTTTGGGCAAGCTATTTTTCTTCTTTGTCCATTCTCTTCTCTGTAAGATAATGTAATAAAAATTGAGTGAGTCAATGAATATAGAGTCCTCTACAGACATAAAGTCCTTAATAAATGGTTCCTGTTGCCATTATCCATGGATGTTTCCTCTCTAAAAGCCTTCATAAGTGAGAGGACTTTGCTTGTCTGGACCTTTGATCATTTCCTTCATCTGCCAGATATTTGCTTTGTTTTTAATTTAGATCATATTTGTGAGGTTTGGCACCCAAACCACATGCATTTTTCTTGAATCTCTTTATGTCTCCACGTCTTCATGCTCTGCAATTCCAGAGGACTGCTCTGCCTCGGGGGGATAAAGATGAATCCCATTTTTTTTTTTAATTAGTTAAGAAGGAATTTATGAAGAGCGAGGGATGAGCAGAAGCAAGATATCGATGGAAAGAGGAGGAAGTAGATTTCTAGGTTCATGGGTGGGGGCTTTGTGAGGAGAGATACAGAGATGAAAATGAGCAAATCACACATGGGAGATGGCGGGCGGATGTTGCTGGTGGGAGTGGAGAGGCTGCAGGGAGAGGTAATGAGAAACCGAGGTGGGATGGGATCCTGGGGGGTGTCATATTAGTGGAGAGCCCTGAGGGCCTGAGAAGCCTTGAGATGTGCATAATAAGTGACACTGAAGCTCGGGTGATGGCTGAGCAGAGAATTCACCTGAAGGAAAGGAAGCCGGAAGAAAGGCATTGCAGGGCCAGTGAATGCATGGCATCTGCTGAAAAGAGACCTGGGGACAGAGGGCTCTGCTGGGAGCCATCGTTGCCACTCAGACTTGAGCTGATGAGGACCCTGGCCTGGGCCGCCCTGGGAGCAGAGAGGAAAGGTTGACTGCACACCACAAGGTGCATGTTTGGAGGAGGTTGTGCGAACAAGAGTGGAAGAGCAATGGGAAACCATTCAAACCCAAGGCCTCAGAGGGCATGATTACCATAACCTGGTATTTAGAATTGAGGCTGGGTGTGCGCAATGGGAGAAGAGAACAGAAATGTTTACATCGGGTGGATGCCAGAAAGGCCAATGCATATGCCTGTGGAATGATGTTTGAATTCTGACATTGAAAAAACTAAAAGTGGGTCATGCACTTCTGCCTCATCAAAGGAAACGTAATAGCAAGAGGGAATATTCGGAACACTCCAGAAATTGCAGTCTCAGGAAATCTTGGACCCCATGGTGGTTTTGTTTGATTTGTATATGGATATACAACAGGGTGCTGAGCAGAGCGAGCAGGCTTTCCTTGGCTTCATGAGTCTACCTCTCAGTCTTCCATTTGCAGTGTCACCTTGAGCACAGGCATTTTATTTTACTTTTGAATTATATTTTTATATTTATTTGTGAGGGAGGGAGGGAGGGAGGGAGGGAGAGAGAGAGAGAGAGAGAGAAAGGTCTCACATCCACTGGTTCTCTCTTCAATTGCTCCTAACAGCCCTTGGCTGAGGCTGAAGCCAAGCCAGATCTCCCACATGGGTGGGACGGACCCAGCCACTTGAGCCATCACGGCTGCCTACATAGGGAGCTCCAATGTGGGAAGCCCATGTTTTACCTGGCATCTCAACTGCTTGGCCAAATGTCCACCCTGAGCACCAGCAGTGTAACACTAGGAAGACAAGGAAAGAGTTTGCCATAACACTTGGTGCTCAGTGAGACACCCCGGAGGTTCCAACAGCCTCTCTGGAGCTTAGGACCAAAGGTGATGCAGTATTGTCTTAGGAGCTGATATTTAGTGAGCACCTGTCTTAGGAGCCAGTGGATCATGGAGTGGCAGGGATCTAGAGTCTCTTACCACCGATGTGTGGCAAGCACTGGCTGAGCTGCTGCCCTTGGTATGGCCTTGACACACACCTTGAATTTCACTGGACAATGGCTGCCTTTAGGATCTATGCAGATAGTGTCGTCAGCATTGGAAGTGAAATCTCTTTCCGACAGAAAGTTCCTGTGAATATCTGGGTTTGAAATGCCTTTCTCTACTTGTGCGTAAGGAGCGGAAAGACAGCGCCCTTTCAAGTGTGATAGGTTACAGAATTACTGTTACCTTTAGCAGGTGTAAGGCACCTTTAACTGCGAAGTAAAGTGTAAACTAGCAGGGAAAACATATTTGATTTCCTCATTAAGATGGAGAGGTTTCAACAGTTGACATCAGCTGGAGCTTAGTGTTGTCTTGTGAACATTCTGTGCTTTTACCAGTGCTGACAGAACTTTTCGGAGATGAGGAATTCATGATGAATATAAGTTACAAGTCCCTGTCTTATAGAACATTGTCTTATTGAGTTCATATAGAATATACATGTACCGCATTTATATATGATTTATTAAACAGCATGCACTTTTTAAATAAAAATACTTATTTATTAATTTGAAAGCTGAATAACAAGAGAGAGAAAGACACACAAACACACACACACACACAGTGTGGCGGGGGAGGAAAGGAGGGAGGAAGAGAGAGAGAGATCTTCCATCTGCAGATTCACTCCCCAAATGGCTGCAACAGCTGCTACTGGTCCAGACGGAAGCCAAGAGCCAGGGACTCCATCCAGGTCTTCCAGTTGGTTGCAGGGGCCCAAGTACTTGAGCCATCCTCTGCTGCTTTCCCAGGCACGTGAGCAGGAAGCTGGCCTGGAAGTGGAATAGCGGGCACTGGTGCTCTGGGATGGGACACTGGCATCGCAGGTGGCCACAGCACTTGCAGAGCCAGACCCTGGCCTCAGCAGTATGCCCTTTACCTGTCTGACATATCACAGTCTCCTCTGTAATGTCTGCTTCTTTCCTAAGTTTAATGTCTAAGTTTACTCTACTTTAATATTTTTATACACATACTAATTTTCAGACAAAATATGGTAAATTGGTTAATTTACTCTATATTTTAAAACTGCTCTCATTTGACCTGAAAATTTAAATTATATGTGAATATTATACTGGCAGTCATGTGCTTGAGAGTTTGATCATGAATGAAATATTTTATTTTCTTTAGAAATTATTTTATATTTTCTAGCTTAATAAAATGGTATACATTTAGGCATAATGTGTGAATGAGATAGTTGACCTTTTTAATTTGAATTTGTAAAGAATGCTTCTTTAAGGAAATAAATTGCATAAAAAACGAATCCATGGTGTTGAAGAAAAACTAGCTTAAAAATGAATAAGTGGTTCCATTCATCTTGAAGGATTTTAAAAATAAAATGCCTAGCTTATGTGACCAGCTGGTGCAGGGCCTATGTGTTAGCAAAAGAAAACCCTCCTTTCAGACCACACCAAGTCCCCAGAAAGCACAGGCCTGCTTCTCTTTGCCCGTTCAGCAGCCACGTGGGCAGAAAAGTGTTTTTCAAATTGCATTCCACAGTGTTCTGAAGCATCTTTGAATGTGGGAGCTCTTTGAAATTAAGTGCGATTTTGACAGGCACACTTCTGTAAAGCAGGAGGAGAATTTCCAAAGCCATGAATTGGAAATAGGCCTCGCTCCTTCGTATCACCTGTGAGGGTTTTTACACCTGTGTAGAAAGGACACTGAGGCCATCTCCTCATCCAAGTGGACTGAGCCCTGCAGGGCAGCCTGGCCCCAGGGGCCACGGTGTTGGGGCTTCTGGCTGTGGCTGCCCCTCCGCAGAGCCAGCTCCGTTCCTCACTCTGGGAGGCTCCTGGAGACCCCAAACCTGCTCAGACCTGTAGGCTGCCTTCAAGTGCACTGGGCATCCCACTGGGCATCCACATGTTGTGGTGAGCTTTGCAGCATAGAGTTTATTTTCTCCTCCTTCCGGGAGTACCCAAAGTTAAGATCCTGGGCTGGACAGATCTCACATTCAGGAGATGGGAGTTAGTGGGATATGGGGAAGAGGATTTTCCAGTAGAGGTGAATTTTTGCAGGAAGGGGATTTTTTGCTCAAGAGGAGCGAAGGTTGAAATCCAGCCCCTACACAGTGCCTTGAATTCAGGTCTCTGGCCTCCCTCCTTGAAGCTTCCTCGCCCTGCTTTTTAGGATTGCAAATCTACCACTTGTTAAAATTTATTTGCTGGACTGGTGCAGCTGCCCCTCCAGGGTCCCTGATCACCCCATAAGCTTCTAATCTCCAGGCTCAGGAGGTCATTTGTTTCTCCAGTAGAGATCACCTTGATGTTGGGTCTTGTCTCAATGACCCACAGTAAACACCTCCTTTCTCCCAGCATCCTGATGTCAATGATTGGTTTCTGTGTGTAGGATGAGTAGACCTAGTTTGGGGGATTCTTGATTCTTTTCATGTTCCCCTTTGTGGTGCCACATTTGTCCCACATCTAATCAGAGTGATGGCACCATTGTTCAAGTACTCGCCCTACACACCTCCAACCAATTCCTATATCTGTGTGTGGAGCTGAGATTCGGTGTTACTGACCCACGGACCTTGCTTCTGAGTTATCCTCTTTAAGGCCATTCTTTGTTTTCAAATTTTAGAGCAGAGATGAAAACATTTTAGATTTGTTCATTGAAACTCAAAGTCTGCTTTTTTCTGCTAAAGACCAATTTCTTTGATTTTAAATATGTTTCAAAATCTGCTCACCTTGCCCAGATCCATCCAGAGCTGCTTTGTCACAGTTCCACTCAGCAGGGTAGAGCAAGGGGACCAATTCCTCTATCCACCGACTTCTGCATGTGGCAATTCTCTGGCTTCTGGAAAATCAAGCTCCACATCTGTTACTCCTCCCAGACTGACAGTGAAGGCTGGAAACGCACCTGTGAGGGATGACTGACCATTAATTCCCAGTCACCATGCCTAGTAATTCATCTTCACTCAGTATCTTCTCTCTCGCCAATCATCACTCCTCCAACAGAGCAGGGTGGGGGGGCATTCTTGAATAATCTGGGTTTGAAGCGTCTGAGGGAGCCAGCACTGCCTGCACACCTTCCTGTAGCGTAAGGAACTTAAAGGCAAGTGGTGGAAGAACATGTCTCGGAGACATCCCAGAAAGGGAGATTACTGTAACTGATGTTCCTAGAAGCCCTTAAAACCATTCGCATGGTCTTGGGAACTGGATGTTCCCTAGGGGGAGGTATTAAAAAACACTTGAGTTTTTGCCTTTTTTAGGTAAAAACTCAAAGAAGGAAAGAGCAAGTGTTCCCACCTTCTCAAATAGGACATTAAAAAATGTTATTTATTTGAAAGGCAGAGTTGAGGGGCGGGGGGTAGAGAATGAGATCTTCCATCTGTTGATTCACTTTCCAAATGGCCACAGCAGCCAGGGCCAGGCCTGGCCAGGTCAAAGCCAGGAGCCTGGGACTCCATCTGGGTTTTCTACCTGGATGGCAGGGACCCAAGTACGTAGACCATCATCTGCTGCTTTCCCAGGCACATTAACAGGGGCTGGATTGGAAGTGGAGCATCTGAGACTTGAGCCATCACTCATAGTGGGTGCAGGCATCTCAGGTAGCAGCTTAACATCCCCCTAGCCTCCAACCTCAAACCCCAGGCCCCTGTTTTAGGAATTTTAAAGTGGAACTAACTGAATGCCCAGCTCAAAAGAACTTGAAGGTTATTTATTAGCTCATAAAGATGAAAAGTCTGTGTGAGATTAGGTTTCTTTGGACAAAACTGGGCTTAAAGGATTTTCACCAGGGTGAGATTTTCTCTCTTGGGTCCTTTCATGGCGGTTCCCCTCTGTGGTGCCACATTTATCCTACATCTAATCAGAGTGATGGCACCATTGTTCAAGTACAAGCATGACTTGGACATGGCTGACTTCTCCCCACCTGCATGCTCACAACTGAGTCACTCCCTGTCTCTGGGGAAGGAGATGTGGCCAGGCAGGAGACAGAAGCCACTCCAGGAATGGAAGTGGACTGAGCTGCATAGGAGCTAAGCACTCTGAGAAAGAAGGAAACATGTCCCCATGTGAAGGTGGGAGAGTTGCAGCAGAGAGGGAGAAATGGATTCTGGGAAATCAGAGCAGCAGATGTTTCCTGTTCTTGTAGTGTTTTCTCCTGAGACTATATTTAGGGAAGAGACCTGATGTTTCAGAAGACCAGGCTACCTGAATAATGCAGTTCTATAATAAAGAGCAACTTGTGCTAACTTCTTCACATGAGGGCACTTCAAAAGGTTTTTAGAAGTTGATACAAAATGCTTTTGAAATCCATGCCTACGAGGGAATCTTCTCAAAGCTCATGAAAACGTGCATTATGAAAAAACTAAGCATGGATTTCAACTTTTCTTTGCACCAAATAAACTTATCTTTTATTTCCAGTTTCCATGAGCTTTTTGAAGTATCTTTATTTATAATTTATTTATTTTTTATTTCTTTAAAGATTTATTTTATTTATTTGAAAGACAGATTTACAGAAAGAGGTAGAGACAGAGAGGTCTTCCATCCAATGGTTCGCTCCCCAGATGGCTGCAATGGCTGGAGCTGTGCTGATCTGAAGCCAGGAACCAGGAGCTTCTTCTGGGTCTCCCACATGGGTGCAGGGGCCCAAGGATTTGGGCCATCTTCTATTGCTTTCCCAGGCCATAGCAGAGAGCTGGATTGGAAGAGGAGCAGCTGGGACTAGAACCAGAGCCCATATGGGATGCTGGTGCTTCAGGCTGGGACTTTAACTTGCTGTGCCACAGCACCGGCCCCTATTTGTAATTTAAAGATATTAATATGCTACACTGTACTGTTCAACTTTATATCAGCTTTACCGATGACAATGCAACTACCAAAATCATGTGTATCAGATACTTGGAACAGCTGCTGGAAATATGTTCTTATAACTCTTTTTACAAGTAACGTGAAAGGACCAACAGATCACGTAAGACTTGTGAAATACTTTGACCAGATGTGGTCTCACACTACAATTGCAAGATTTTGAGAAATGAAGAAAGGACAACTGAACGCACTGAAGGAAACAAAAGGAAACCTAATAGATACTGAAGTTATTCAATCTGTCATGTATCGATTTTGTCTCATCCCAAGAATCCTACTATTAAAAATCCTTCTCGGGTCTAAAGAATATTGTGACGTTATTTCTTAATACAAGACTATAGCCAGAAAAGGAAATCAGAGAATCTGCTGACATCCTATTCTTCAGATTTTACTACTTCAAATAAAAATCTGCAACTGTCAGTGTTTCATCTTTTTTAATTTTTTTTATTTCTCAGCTTTTCTGAGTATTGGATCAGCTTCTATCTCCCCTGTGAATAAGACCTGTTTTGTAAACAGTTGGCATAGCATTGTTGACAGCTCCGATGGGTCTAGGAGATTCAGAGTAAATAAAACACAAAAATCACTGGCAAAATCTACATGGAGAGGCCAGTGCCGTGGGTCACTTGGTTAACCCTCCTTCTGCGGTGCCGGCATCCCATATGGGCGCCGGGTTCTAGTCCCTTTATCCTCTTCCAGTCCAGCTCTCTGCTGTGGCCCAGGAAGGCAGTGGAGGATGGCCCAGGTGCTTGGGCCCCTGCACCCACATGGGAGACCAGGAGGAAGCACATGGCTCCTGGCTTCGGATCGGCTCAATGCGCTGGCCATGTGGCTATTTGGGGGGTGAACCAGTGGAAGGAAGACCTTTCTCTCTGTCTCTCTCTCTCACTGTCTAACTGCCTGTCAAATTAAAAAAAAATCTACATGGATCCATGAACTATATTTCATCGTAATGTTTTTGGATTAAATGTTACTCTTTGCTGTCTTTAAGTTGGATACACACACATACATATGTACTCTATAAAAGGGGGCTTCAAGGTGCATAGAAAAATGACCCCTCATAGTGCATTTGATGGAGGAACAGTAACATTTGAATCATCAGGAGGTGAATATAGTTTCTAAGCAATACTGCCAGGTATAGACTATTTGGATAGAAGTAAGCTACGTCAACCAGATGATCAATCTTATTTTTTGTCACCCCAGGAATCACTGTGCAGTGGAACTAAGCCGACCCAACTGGTCCATTACTTAGGTTTCAGTTAGGAACATCATGCCCTCTTCCATGAAATAATTTGGATTTGACAATTCTACCTTTCAAAGAACTATGTGTTAGATTTTTTTTTTTTTTGGTCAAGGATAATTTGGTCCAAATTAATATTGATGGAAGTGGAAGTCAAGGTGTCAAAATAGCACTGTGATACTGTAAGTACATAAGTACAACAAGAAGAGAGAGATTTCTGGGAAATACTCAAGTAGGTATTAGCATGTGGCTACTATTTGTCAAAGTGACAGAATAAATGCCATTTTCTGCAATTGAGAACATAACTAGGACAGCCTACTCTGTGTTCCCTCTTCCCCAGCTGACCAGAGAATACATAGGCTCCTTCATACTTCATTGTAGCACCAGCCTTTGGGGTACTTGCCAGCCTCCTCTGAGGTCGGTGAAACACACACGCCAGGCCAGAGTACAATTTCTACTCTTGAAGGATTTTTTAAAAAGTTGGGTAAGTAGGAAACACATAAGACGCAGACATTGCAGGGTCAGTGTTGAGGCACAGTGAGCTAAGCTGCTGCCTATGTTGCTGGCATCCCATACTAGGCACTGGTATGAGTGCTAGCTGCCCTGCTTCTGGTACAGCTCCCTGCTATTGTACCTGGGCAGTCAAGGGATGATAGCCAAGTTCTCAGATCCCTGCCATCCACAGGGGAGACCCAGATGGAGCTCTGGGCTTGGGCTGAGACCAGTCTTGAACATTGCAGCCCTTTCGGGAGAGAACCGGAAAATGGAAGATTTCTCTTTCTCCCCCTCTCTCTGCAACTTTCTTTTCAAATAAATAAATAAATCTGAAATAACAAAACATAAACACTCCTTGGGTGGGGCTGAAGCTCAGAAGTGTATGGTGCAAGGATTGGTACTGTGGCATAGTGGGTAAAGCCGCCGCCTGCAGTGCTGGCATAACATATGGACGCTGGTTCGTGTCCCAGCTGCTCCACTTCTGATCCAGCTCTCTGCTATGGCCTGGGAAAGCAGTAGAAGAGGGCCCAAGTGCTTGGGCCCCTGCTCCCATGTGAGAGACCAAGAAGAGGCTCCTGGCTCCTGGCTTTGATTCTGTCCAGTTCTGACTTTTGCGACCATTTTGTGAGTGAACCAGTGCTGAAAGATCTCTCTCGATCTCTCTCTCTCTCTCTCCCTCCCTCCCTCCCTCTCTCCCTCTCCCTCTCTCTCTCTCTCTCTCTCTCTCTCTCTCTCTGCCTCCGCCTCTCTGTAACTCTATGTCTTGAATAAAGAAATAAATATTTTTAAATAAACATTAAGTATGTTGTGTACCCTTGGGCACTGGTTTGGTTTGGTTCTGGACAGAGTACGTAAGACTGTGGTGAGAGAGAAACGGGAAGGGTGAGTGGGAAGCAGAGACGGGATGCTGGGCGGAGTGGGTTGAATTTCAGGAAAAAGGTGCCTAGGTGACTTCTGAGCAGGAATACAGTCTGCTCCGGGTTGTGCTTCCGGTGGTTTAAAGCTGAGGTCAGAAAGATGGAGAGCAGCATAAGGGGACTAACATCACTGAACTTCTGTGTGTCAGACACTGGAGAGCTGTTAAGTCATTTATCCATTTAGGAGAACAAAGTGGGGGCAGTTTATAAAGCATTGAGGGAACCAGAAGAGACAGGCAAGCTTCTAGATGAATGCCAAACACTTAGCTCCAAACTGAAAGTGGAGAATAAAGGAGAGGAAACAATCAAAGGTAATTCAGCATCTCTGAGCCTTGGTCATGATGCAAATGGCAATAATGGGACTCCGGAGGCACTGGCTTTAGGAAAGAAGCTTGGGTTCGGAAACATGAACACAATTAGGCAAATTGGCTCAGGCCAGCAGGCTGGGGTGCAGAGAGGCTGGGCTGAACATTCCTGACTCTCTCAGGTATTGTCTAAAGAGGATGCAGTCCTTGCCTCTGTGGTGTTTTGTCTCTTTAGGGACACTGGTAGGTATGGGAGAGACACTGGTTACGTTTCGCAGGTTAGTAAAACTATCTAAATCATCAAAAAATTTTTAACATTATGGAAAATGTGAATACACACATATGAAGTTACTTTAAACAGTCATGGAAATTGAATTAAAACAATGACTATTTTGGTGCAAAAAAGGAAGAGCTCAGATTTTATTTTTTTTGGCATTAAAATACAATTCTTTTCATTCCATTTTCCATGAACAATTTGAAATAGTTTTTGTACACACACACATACTGAATTGAGCAGTTCCAGAAGCTGGCTGTATCACAAATGGTTGTGGTTTCAGTTCAGATTTAAATATGTCAACACCCATATGTTTAGCACCTTTGTGTAACATATGGCTCACATGCGTTCTGCTTTTGTCCCCTAACACTTGGTTTGTGAGTAGTAAAATAAAGAAGCTAGGTGTTTGCTTCCTAGAAGCCTCATTGCCCTAGTTTGCTGACTTACAGTGCCTCTTCTTCAGAGTAGAAAATTCTTCAAAAGAACAAGCAGGTTCTGTAGGGGTCCAGGCCTTCCCCTTAAGTCCCTTATGGCATTAAATCGATGCTGTCCAAGCTCCCCTGCCACTCCTGCCCGGCTCAATCATTCTGTCAGCGTTGATTATTAATCTGCCGCCACGGTCATGTTTTCTAATTTGGAGAATTAGTAAGAATCTCTTGTGATGCTGTCTTTGGGATTTGCTTTATTGGTGTTCATAGATGCCGAGGAGGGTGATGGGAGCCACGGTGTCTGATAAATTTAACGTTTCCTGAGCTCTGAAGAAGTCGCCATCCTCCCTAAGGACGCAGCGTCCATGCAGAATCAGGAAGGAGGCTCAGTTACCTGTCGAAAACCAAGCGGCTACTTCATACTTCTCCTTTCACTCCTTCCCGACCCCCATTTATTTCCCTCCCTCCCTCCCTCCCTCCCTCCCTCCCTCCCTCCCTCCCTTCCTTCCTTCCTATTTATTTCTTTTAAAGTAAGAGTTACAGAGAGAAAATCACACACACACACACACACACACAATCTTGCATCCACTGGTTAACTCCCCAGATGGCTGCAACTGCCTGGGCAGAGCCAGGCTGAAACCAGGAGCCAGCGCTTCATCCGGGTCTGCTATACTGCTGTCAGGAGCCCAAGCACTTGGACCAGGTTCTGCTTCTTTTCCTGGCCATTAGCAGGGACCTGGATCAGAAGTGGAGTAGCTGGAACTCGAACCTGTGTCCATTTGGGATGCCAGCATCACAGGCGGAAGTTTTACCCACTACTCCACGATGATGTCCCCTCTTTTTTTTAACTCTTCATTTTTCTGTCCACTAAAGTGCTCATTTCAGCCAGGCTTAGGCAGGGAAAACATAGATCCTTTAATTCTTCCAAGTAAGAAGAATGCTATTGCAGGAAAACAGGGGCCTTCCCATTGCTGGGTGGGAGTCAGGGAGACCCTGCCCTTGGTGTCTACACCAAAGTGAGCAACTCCCAAGCATTTGCTGGAATCTCCCAAGCGCTCCCTCCCACCGGTGCCTTTGCAGCTGCCAGGGTAACACCTGCTCCTTCTTGGCTTGCCAACTCATGCAGATGCTTCTCACTGGCAGGTGCTACATCACAAGAATGTGGGGAGCAGACTCCTGGGTCCGTCCCCCGCAATGCAGAAAATAATGTAATCGGAGACGACACTGACATTGAGCTGATGGCACGCTGACACGTTTTCAGATCCTCTATCAAGCCAAAGATGAATGTGGTGATTTCTCCCTCAAGACGCTGACAGGCTGGGCAAGTTGATCATCTGTCAGTTTGCTAAGATGGTATATCTTGCTCAGCAGCTTCCCCAGGACATGTCCTCACTGAGAGACCGGTTCCAACAGGGGTCATTGATGTGAAGGATTGGTAATAGTGTGGCTCACCTCAGACCCCCAAATCCTCACAATCACCTACAGAGAAAGCTTGATGTGCAGCAGTTACCAAAAATATCAACACTGTCTCAAACGTGAGGAATTCAGGATAATGCCACCAAATTGTCAGGATGCTTTAAATTTTTTTTTTTTACTTATTGATTTGAGAGGTGGAGATACAGAAAGGGACAGAGAGAGAGAGAGGGAACTCCCATTCACTGATTTCTTCCTCAACGGCCCACAATGGCCAGGGTTGGGCCAGAGGCTATATCCAGGAGCCAGAAACCCAATGTGGGTCTCCCACATGGGTGGCAAGGGTTCAAGTACTTGAGCCATCAGTGCTGCCTCCCAGGGTGCACACTGGCAGGAAGCTGGAATTGGGAGTCAGATCTGGGAATTGAACCCAGGAACCTGGATAATCATGTCGTTGTCTTTAATTGTTCTCTCTACTGCTAGGCCTAATGCCCACCTGTCAAGGTGCTTTCTAAAATATCAATGTGATGATCATATGATTTGGAGATCAATCATTCTTGAATTGCAGCATCCCATTTGAGTAGGTAAAACCTCCCATTCATAAGTAGAGGGAGGTATTTGATGAGGGCAACGTTCTACAATTTCAGAGCAGCTCAGTTCATTTTAACACCATGTATCATCCCATGACAATTCATCCTTCAAATGGGATTCAGTGCTTGGCAATTAGTGCAAATTCAATGAGATTGATAAGTTTCCAATCTTAGTCCTGTCAAATATGAGGGACTTGTGATTTGCTGTGAGATGGACATCAGGTCCCATGAGAAATTAACTGTGTAAATTGATGCTAGTCATTCTGTGAGGTTATATATTGTCCCTTCCTGACTTAGTTTCTTGGACAAGTCTCCACTGAGACTAAAGAGAGAAAGTTCTATAGTGAAAAGTTACATTTAAATAATGTGATGTTGGGACTGGTGTGGTGATTCAGTAGGGTAAGCCACCGTCTGGTACACTGGGATCCCATATGAGTACTGCTTCCAGTCCAGGCTGCTCTACTTCCCATCCACTTCCCTGTAATGCACATAAAAAAGCAGCAGAACATTGCAGGTGTTTGGGCTACTGCCACTCTTGTGGGAAACATGGTTGAAGCTCTTGGCTCCTGGCTTCAGACTGGACCAGCCTCAGCCATTGTAGCCATTTTGGGGAATGAACAAGCAGATGAAAGATTCTCTCTCTCTCTCTTTCTCTCTCTCTCTCTGTGTGTGTGTGTGTGTGTCCCTCTCTGAGACTCTGCCTTTCAAATAAATGACAAAGCACACCTGTACACACGTATGCATGACACTCAATGGCTCCTGTCTTAGCTTGGCTGCCACAACAGAATTCCACAAATTGGGTGGCACACACAACAGACCTTCATTGTCTCATGGTTCTGCAGGCTGGAAAGTCCAGGATCCAAGTCCTAACAGACCATGGGGAGGCAGACTTGTAAGCAGCTGCCTTCTCATTATGTCCCACAATGCACAAGGCAAGGACAAGTCACAGAGCCAGACAGCAAGAGAGCCAGAGCAAGTAAGAGAGATGAGAATGAGAGAGAAACTCTTCCTCTGCTACTTGTGACACCACCAGATCTGGTGATCGTATTTAAACAAGGTTACTTAGAGACTCTAGCACCATATACAATCACATTGGGGGCTAGAGCTTCAACATGGGAATCTGAGGCTGGCACCACTTAGCACCCACAGCACCCATTGCCTATGTGCAGTATAACATCTGAACCTCAGCCCTTAGAGCACCCGCACATTGGCTCCTTGCTCCTGATTCTTGGTTGGTTTTGTCTTGCATCTCACACCTGATGCCTTTTTAAATGCTATTTGCCCAAGGTGAAACCCTATCCTGCTCCTCTCCGCTCTTATATTGACAGCTGAGTCCCACACCCAGCTGGTTTCCATTCCCTTGTTAGCACCCTGTGTCCTGCCAAGTGCTGTGTTCCCTGCATTGCTGGGGGACCCAGCACTTGCCTCCTCCTCCCCACTTATATTTTTCTTTTAACATTTCCAGCTGCTTGTAAGTTTTCTGCACAGGACTAAAAGCTCCTCAAAGGCAGAGAGTATTCTGCTATTCTTATAACATTTAGTATCTTTAAGGCCAACCCAAACGCTCTCACTAGCTGATAAATGAATGAGTGAACAAAGCCAAGGAGCAGGCGATTTCTACTCATGGAAATAAAATGAACAAACTGGAAGTAACTTTGCACTTATCCCCATCTAATTACTTTGTAACTACAAGAGTATTCTAACATTTTTATCATAATTCTACAAAAAAGATAGCAATTATAGATCTTTCATAATGTGTTACCCAGTGCCAAGGATTCTGCTGGGGCCCACTTAACAATCAGCGGTTACTTACAATAATGAACTAAGCTGGCCAATATATATATTTTCCTTCCAATTAATTCACTCCCCATGGTTTACCTTGCAAATCCAGCTGCTGGGAGAAGCTCTGATGGTTATGGGGTTAAAGAGGAACCAGTCATAATTTTTATTTAGTGTTTTCCATATAAATGCACCTCATTATCTGCTGTACCTCATTATAAATGATCTATTTTATGACCGCTTGGTTCTCCTTAGCAGTCCTGTTTTCATTCTGTTATGCTTGCTGTCTATAGTCGCCGCTTTCTGGCTGCATGACCTCAGCTCTCTGTGGCCAGCGGCCACTCCTGCTGCTGAGGTGCACTGCGTGACTTTGCTGTTGCCAAGCCCGCATTTCTAATAAATCCCTCATGTCCAGACAGGCGGCGGCGCAGGGCATGGCAGCTCGGTGCCATGCCTTCATATCACATCACTGGACTCTCATTAGATACTTGGGAGAGGGAAATTAGCAGCGCGGCTTCTTCAGGCACGGTAGCATTAATGAAGTTAGGAAATGACTCCCACAGACGTTTGACACTCAATCAATCCTGCTTAATTTAATTACACCCCTGAATGAAAGACAAAAGAGATGCACTGTAGTCCAACCCTTGCTTTTTATTTTCTCCTACGCTTTTTGCCCCTCTGACTTACTTAATCCTTGCTGAGAAATGTCAATGTAATTAACTTAAGTTGTAATTGTCAGAAAGTGGACTTTGTTATCACACCGTGCACCGTTTTCCGTGCCTTTTCCCTACCATACCTCAAGCATGTGAGAGCTCTGCTATGACAATGAAGGGTTGGAGTGGGGGACCACTGTGCTCCTGTCACCTTGAGAATTCATCCACTTCTTGTATCTCTGTAATTAAGGATATGGATGACACTGGCACTTACAACTTTGTGTCTGGAAGCTTTGTTCACTAAGATACTTTCAAGAGCTTATTCTTGAAATCAAACAGATTCTGTGGACTGTTTTCTTCATCACCATCAGAATAATAGGATACGTTCATAAAATGTCAAAGCTAAATTGACAGTCTATGGCGTGCTATTTGTTATGAAGCCCGTTCACTTATGTAACTTCCTTTAATCCTCACTTAACTGACTTGATTCTTCTTTTCTGTAATGTAAGGATAATAAAAGTTGTTACAGCCCTTTTAAGTAATTAAACACATTCATCGGACACCTATTATGTGTCAGACACTCTAGATGGGAGGTAGATTTGAGCATCTCAATCTTCCAGTCTCCTAGGAAACTCCAAGTGGCTTCCCTGTGCATCAGCACTACTCGAGGAAAGCCTACAATGCAGCCCTTTCTTCATAGTAGTAGCAATTTGCAACAGTGAGCCCTTGACCTATTTGGGGAGACTGGTTAAACCATGCATGGGCCATCCATTTCTCTAAATAAACAATTGTCACTACTTCATAAATGCCACCATTATCTTCCGAAATGGGCCAAAAGTCTAGATGGTGTATATTTTTTATCTGCAAGCTCTGAGCAGTGCAAAGACTTTGTAGAATGTTAAAGCAGGGATAAAAATGCTCAGATTTGCTTTTTATCAGGGCCCTGCAGCCTGTAGAATGGAAAATGGGTAGGCAGAGTCTTGGTTGACTATCTGCTGCTCTAATAGAGTGCCTGAGACTCGGTCATTAACAAGGAACAGGCATTTATTTGGCTCATGATTCCGGAGCCTTTATGCTGTGTCATCCCATGGCAGAAGGTGGATGGGCAGGAGAGGGTGAGAGTGAGAGAGCAAGAGAGCAAGCCCCAGGGAGCTGGGCTCTGGACAACTAACCTCCTCCCTGCGTCATGGGTGTAATACGCTCTGCAGGGCAGGGCAAGCGTGATCCAATGGTCTCTTCTGCTCTAACCTCTCAGCTGTTGCACTGGGGATTATGGAACAGGAACTTTGGGAAACTCAACCAGATCATAGCAGAGGAGGGTGATATTTGATATAAAAAGATGAAATTGATGGCAGAATGAATGTAGTGATTTGGATGAAGGTAATGACAGTGGGATAGATAGAAATGGTGATCAAGTAATATTTAGGAGAGGGAATCAAGGTAGGAGGGCAGTTTAAAAAGTTCATGGAAAAAGGAATTACAAGATAAATTCACTTTGAAGCAAAAATTATAAAAATGCTGAAATCTGTGCATATGAGGTGTCTTCAAAGAGTTTATGGAAAATGCATACTATGAAAATAACTATGCATGATTTAAAAATTTTTTGCACCAAGCTATAGTTTCATTTTTCCATGAACTTTTGAAGTGTCATATTTGGGAAGAGGCAGAAATTACAAGAAAAGGAATCCTCCAAAGATGTTGCTTTTAAGCAACTTGGTGTTTGTAGATCTTTCTATTTAAATAAACAATACAGGGGCTGGTGCCGTGTATTGGTTAATCCTCTGCCTGTGGTGCTGGCATCCCATATGGGCACCGGGTTCTAGTCCCGGTTGCTCCTCTTCCAGTCCAGCTCTCTGCTGTGGCCCAGGAGGGCAGTGGAGGATGGCCCAAGTACTTGGGCCCCTGCACCCGCATGGGAGACCAGGAAGAAGCACCTGGCTCCTGGCTTCGGATCGGCGCAGCGCCGGCCATAGCGGCCATTTGTGGGGTGAACCAATGAAAGAAAGAACTTTTTCGCTGTCTCTCTTTCACTATCTATAACTCTACCTATCAAAGAAAAAAAATATTAAGTAGACAATACAGAAAGAAGAGCAAGTTTATCAGGAAGATCTTGAGTGTGATATGTGAAGGTGGAATTATGAAGTAAGCAAGATTTCATGTTCTGGATTAACTGTAATGTTCCAGGTTGCTGTGGAGCCAGTGCTGTCATTGTACATCCTCATGACCTGACAAAGCTTAAAGAAAACATGCATCCATGAAGCAGCCAGAACTTCATCTTTCTTGGTACTCACCTTGGAAGTTGGGGACTGTGTTACCGGGTATGTACCTGACTTCTCATTGGCTCCCCTCACTTCGTTTTCCACTTCGAAAGTTTTCCACTTCGAAATGCAAGACAATGGATGAGAATTTTAACTTGAGTAATTGAGAATAACAATAGCAGAATAAAAGCTAAGTATAGAAAGAAACAAGCTATTTGGTGTTATTGGTCCTAATGACAGTTAATATTTAGGCACATTATCACACATAATTAATTGTCATAGTTACTGTTTTATCCATCCTGCAAAAGAAATTTCTTGTGATTTTCTGCTGTTGTTCATCGACATATATATGTATTGTAAATGTTCTGTATTCAATCAAGAAACATTGTAGATGAAGCACTCTGGTCCTCATGTGTTTGATTATTATTATATATTCTGGCCATTCCTAATCCTCCCATTTGTAGAAAATGTCTAATTTGAGAAGGCAAAATGTACAATCAAAGCTTGAAAAATGGTGATAATTACTTCTCTTGTGTAGGAGTAAAGCACCATCTACTCTGGATGAGTGAAGTCACACAGCAGCATCAGGGGACAACTCTCTTCTATTTATAAATCAAAACTGGTAGGTAAGTCTTTTGCACCTGCACTGAATATTAATAAATACAGCTTAGCGTGTGAACACTGGGCCATTATTTCTTTACGTTTTCTGGCACACACTAGAATACTGATTTTGGGGTGGGCACAAAGCACTTCTGACTCTGGGGACTGATAGAAAGATGGGAAATGATGGTGACTAAGTGGGTCATGGAGATTCCAGTCACTCCAGTTCCTCATCTTTGTAACTGCACCTTCTGCAGTTTCTTCTCGCCCTTCTGTGGTTTTTTCCAGATGACCCAGAGGCAGTGGCATATGAGGAGGGGGTGACATGATCAAGGGTTTGACAAATATTTGATGGGTTGGCTTTGTTCCTATTTGCCCTTGCTATGAGGGTGTGTCTTGGTTAGTCCGGTGGTGCCAGAGGAAGTAGAGGCAGGAAGACCAGAGTGAGATCACCCTTGACACACCCAGTCTGGGGCTGTCTCCCCTCTTCTGACCTTCAGCCCCTGAGTTTTGATGTGTCTGTGTGTGTGTGTGTGTTTTTGGACAGGCAGAGTGGACAGTGAGAGAGAGAGAGAGACAGAGAGAAAGGTCTTCCTTTGCCGTTGGTTCACCCCCCAATGGCCACTGCGGCCGGCGCGCTGCGGCCAGCACACCATGCTGATCCGAAGGCAGGAGCCAGGTGCTTCTCTTGGTCTCCCATGGGGTGCAGGGCCCAAGCATTTGGGCCATCCTCCACTGCACTCTGGGACCACAGCAGAGAGCTGGCCTGGAAGAGGGGCAACCGGGACAGAATCCGGCGCCCCGACTGGGACTAGAACCCCGTGTGCTGGAGCCGCAGGTGGAGGATTAGCCTATTGAGCTGCAGTGCCGGCCTGGTGTGGTTTATAATGCAGCAATGGTGTGACATTAGGTGGCTAATGTGGACAATGGCAGACTCCACAGAAATACCCTAATAATGATAGTAGGAAAATAAAACGAGAGAGAGGATGGAGGGAGGGAGGAAGAGGAGAGGGAGAGGGAGAGACATAGACACACAGAAGGGAGATTGTATAAACAGAAAATTCAGCACATTTGTTTTGAGTTTAAATGAAAACATGAAGGGGAGTCAAAGGCTTGGCACATGGGGGGTGGGAACATGAATGCAGCCAGAAAAAATGGTTCAAGAGGATTTGAAGCCAAGGAAAATAAATATCAGTTTGTGAATGTGCTGGACTTAAAAACAGTAGGAGTTACTGCAAGAGAACTCTACCCCTCACCCCTTCCTGCCAAGGTAGCCTTTCCTCCTTCTGTCCCCTTTTCCCTTCAGCCCTGAGATAGTCTTCTCTGGGGTCATTCTGCTCCCTTTGAGATATCTGGAGATGACTGGGGATTCTATATAGCTAGGAAAGAGGACTGAGACAAGTCAGACAGGATCTGTCTTTACAGGGAAACACTCAGGGTTCCAAGATGAGAAAAATGCCATTCTTGTCTTCATGGAACAGGAGGAACTAGCTGTGAGAGACACAGAGAGAAATAATCCTAGTCCCATGAAGGAAAAAAAAAAGTCCTGAAAAATTACAAATTGTTATGAAGGAGAAGAATCAGAGGCTTGGGGAAGGAATTTGACTTTGTCAAGTGGGCTAGCATTTTAACTGGTGCCTGACTGTTGAGCTACAATTTGCAAACAGCAAGTGCCAAGGCACTGCAGAGCAGTCATGAGCCATGCCAGACATTCAACAATTAGGTAGATGGCGATGATAAGGATTGCTTTTTTTTATGATTAGGATTTCAATGATTAGATTGATGTGTTAGGAAGGTGGTGAAGGTTCAGGTTGAGACAAGGGAGAGGAGAAACCAATAGGGGAGGAAGGGTTTGTCCTAAACTCTTGCTGATGGTACCAGTCACGTTGGCATTTTTCTCATAGATAACGGGCCTCATTTGAGATGACTGAAAGAAAACTATAAGCTGGAGAATGGAGTAGCAAGTGGAGCTTCCCCATGACTGAGCCGGCACTAGGAAGGGCTCTTGTTGCTGTTGGGAAACAAGCTGAGCCATCCCCTCTTCTTCACACTAGTAGATGGAGAAGCTCCCTCTGGTCTGCAGGTGGCAGCTCGCTGGAGGAGCAAGGATGTCACCCCCAGCATCACACTGAGAGAAGAGGGGACATGTTCATTTCCGCTAGCGTCAGCCCCCCACCCTTGTCACCTCCTTTCTTCTCTTAAGGAATCCCAGGAATTGGAGTTCTAGCCTCTTGCCTCTGTTGCCTTAGTTAACTCACTACTCATAGGGTTATCAGATCAACTTATTTAAGTGAACAGGCATTAGCCTGCTTTGTGCCTAAGGTAAGGTAGAGTTCATGGGCATGGCTGTTGACCTCCAGACTACCTACAGTCACATCTGTTTGACTACCAGCATGACTTTGGCATATGTGATTATCGACTCTCAGCCTCAGTTTCCTTATCTGTACTATTATACTATGGTATAATAATACCATGATTCCACAGGGGAATCATGGTATTATGTATAATATACCATGTATAATATACCATGTTGTGGGGATGAAATCAATGTTTGTATGCAAGACCAGTGCCTGGTAAATTATGAGCTCTCAATCACATTGCTAGCATAATATTTGTTCGTTAGGCAGTGGAGATAGATGGATACAAATGATCCCTGCTCCCAGTGAATGCGCAGCCTATAGAGGAGACAGAGAGTCAACACACAATCTCAATATTGTGATTAATACGATAGAAAGAGACGCGACTTGATTTGGAAGTGCAGAAGGGATGCCATATGTCTTCCACAAGGGTCTCTACCTCGTGCCCAGATCCCACAGCTGAGCTCTTGACTTCACAATGGATCTTTAGCAAGTCCATGAACAACATGGGTTATGAAAGCAACTATGTATGGATTTCACATTTTTTGCACCACAATGAACTTATCTTTTAATTCCCCTTCAAGAAACTTTTGAAGCCCTCGAGCATAAATCTGTGCTGTGGCTATCACTGATGGATGTTCCAAAGGAAACCCAGGCACTATCACTCATCCTGCTGCCAAAAGGAAAAGCCCAAATGTCACTGTGGTGTCTCCACCTCACTGTTGTCCAATCCATCACCAAGTCTGGCAGCTTCAGCCTCCTCAATATCCCCTGCAGCCAGCTGCGTCTCTCCATGTTCACTGCCATAAACTTTGTTCCTAACAACTTCATCTTCCCCTAGATTGTTGCAGTCATCCCCCATTGCTCTTCCTCCTTGCAGTACTGTGCCTTCTCCTTCGTGGTCCACTGCAGCCCGAGGAAGCTTCTAGACCACAGAGCTGACAGTGGTATTCCCAAATGAAAATTTAAGTGGCTTCCGCTTGCTTTAGTATACACGCCAAACTCTGTAGGCAGCAGGACGCTCCTTACCCGTGCAGTCTCTCAGCCTCACCTCCTGCGGTTACGGCCTGTTTGCAACAGATAGTACCCATGTTCAGAATAGCTGGGCAGTCCGTGGGAATAGCTATGTTCTGCCTCTCTCAACTCAGGACCCTGGCAATGTGCCTTCCAAGTCGTCTCTCTGGTTTGACAGAGGGTTAAGAGTGACTTCCTTGCTCAGGACCTGAACACCTGGGGGAAAATGGCACTGACTCACCTGTAGCATTTTCATTCCTAAAGAGCATACACGAGAGGGCCAGCGCCGTGGCTCACTTGGTTAATCCTCTGCCTGTGGCGCTGGCATCCCATATGGGTGCCGGGTTCTGGTCCCGGTTGCTCCTCTTCCAGTCCAGCTCTCTGCTGTGGCCTGGGAAGGCAGTGGAGGATGGCCCAAGTACTTGGGCCCCTGCACCCACATGGGAGACCAGGAGGAAGCACGTGGCTCCTGGCTTCGGATCGGCGCAGTGCCGGCTGTAGCGGTCATTTGCGGAGTGAACCAACAGGAGGAAGACCTTTCTCGCTGTCTCTCTTTCACTGTCTATAACTCTACCTGTCAAATAAATTAAAAAAAAGAAAAAAGAAAAAAAAAAGAGCATACGTGAGAGACCATTTTCCTGCTTAGGTTTTCTTCAGCATTTATTCAGCTCCTTTAGTATGCCTGTGTGGACCCAATCATGTTAGGTAGTAGCATTTGATCTTTACAATTGATCATGTATTTGAAAGCAACTATGGAACATATACAAAAGTAGGGAATTTCAGTTTGTAGAACTCTTGAGTTGTAGGAAAGGTATGAGGCATGTTTCCAATTTATATTTTTATTTTGAAAATGTTGTGTGAACAAATCCTAAAGCCACACTTTTAAGGGTGTGAGTAACATTGCAATCACTGTGTTCTCCCTGAGGGAGCAAAGGGTGCAAACGTTGGTCATTTCCTGTCAATGCACTCCTTGATGGTTTCGAACACAGTACACTTGGTTCCATTATCCAGGATGATGGCCGTGCCCAGAGTCATGGTTCTCCTTCCCATTGTGTCATTAGCCATCTTTATGACATGCACAAATGATTTCAACTGATTTCCCTTTTTTTTTGCTTATCTTTCAGAAGCTAGGATAATATTGGCTAATTTGGTTTTCTAAGTTTCAAAGTAAATATTTCTGAAAACAGACCTACTTTAGAGAGTATTTCAGCTTATTATTTATGAATTTTCATAAATTTTTAAAGAACAGTTATGTCAAGAAACTTGACCTTTAGTTTTTGGATTTAAGCCAACAGTCTGATTAAATTTATTAATAAGGACTTTTGAAAAAATAATATTAAATCACACTACTACTTCAAAATTTGATGAAGTGCTTAACTGAAAAAAAAAATAAAGCACCTGAAAATAAATGCTGAAACTCCTCTATGGGTCAGAAATCTAGTTAATGAGAGAGTCCTTTCTCTAAAGGACAGTTATCTTTAAGTAGCTTAGCTAAGTAATGATCATGGGAATAATACGCTAGCCTATGTGAAAGGAGTTAATTGCATTTTCTCACCTTCAATGGAGCAGACACATGTATCATAAAATCCACCACTGGACTTCTTCCAGTGTTTAAGGAAGCACCTTGGTTAAGAATTCTGTGTGACTTAATGTCTGGATATGACTGCTGATGGATAGTGTGATACCTGTATGGTCAGACCATCATTTGCAATAGATTCTGCTGCCACTCTTGTGCCATAATTACACGTTGGGTCTGTTAAAAAAACATCAGTGTTACCAAATTGTAGGAGGTCATAGAAGTTATGTGTTCGTCGGCATGTGTCCCAGCTGGCCGAGGGAAGATATGGTAGCACTGTCTAATGGTTCTGGGGATAGGGGTTACCTGGAACACAGAGAAGGGGGCACATGGAAACATAGATGAAAACTGCTGGGTGTGAAGGGAAGGAAAATGCCGGGGCTGCCACAGTGGGCTTTATGTAGTTACCTCCCGAAATAGGGCACAAATGATTGGTGGAGTAGACACTTTCCTCCAAAGATCATTCTCTCATCTCCATGTATTTTTGTTGTTGTTGTTGTTGTTCTTATTACCTGATATAGACTCTCTTACAAAGATGTTGGTTATCTTCGTGACCCATACTATCAGTGCCTGTGCTCCCTTGTTCCGCAGTGTACAACAAGTCATGTCCTGGAGCAGACAACATATGCTTCTCTGCCCAAGCAACTTCTGTGTCTCAGTTTCCTCTCCAGCCCTTAGAGAGATGTAGGAAAAATTCCAGGTTTCCTTACCTCACTCAAAAGAAATTCAAAAGAGACAAGATACCATTGGAAAAGTTTCTCCTTCCCCGTGAAGCTTGTCTTTGCTCTCCCTGGCTGTTAATCACATCTTCATATATGTTTGCCGTTACGGCTTCCATTCGCCTCAAATTATTGTCACGCTGATAACTGCATTTTACTGTTTGGATATCAAGTGCTTGGCACAACACTTGGCATATATTAGATGGTCAACAGAACTTTTGGCTGAACAACCAAGGTGTCACTGACAACAGAAATATTATTGGCACTCAAGAAATATTTAAAAAAATAAAATAACAGCAGCTATATCTTTTCAGATTTTTCTATACATCAGGCATGGCTCTCACACTTCCTAAAGCTCTTCTCATTTAAATCCTAGCAGCAGCCCCGCACGAGTTGGGTGCTGTGTTGTCCCCAGCTGGCAGAGAAGGAAACTGATGCGTGGGAGGTAAAGACACTCCTCCAAGTTGGACAACTTGTATGTGGTTGGGTTTTCAGTTCCAGTGTCTGATATTCTAGTGTCTGTATTCTAGATAAATTGATGCAAATAATGGTAATACTATGAGTAATTATAATGATAGAGTTATGTGCTTGGCCCAATTGTGGCACGAAGGACAAATGATCAGATTTACTTGAACAGTCAGGGAAGGTTTCCCAGAAAGGGTGAAAAATATTGGCGGGCATGCGCCCTGGTGAGAACACTGGACCAAGTTCTCTTTGGCGTTGCCCCCAACTTTCAGTAAATTAGACTGACCTCTTGCAAAACATCACTGAATTTGCTTGTTTCTGTTTCCTTATCTGTAAACAGAAGTGGGTTAGATTCAATAACGTCTCAGTGTAACTATTTTGACTCAAAGTGAATTATTTCAGTGGAGTGTGTGCCTTGCACATAATGCAGACTCATAAACATCTATTGAAGCCAATTACTTGGGAATCGAGGGAATGAATCCAATGGATGGTACTGCTGCAGCTGCAATCCTCATCTGTCTAGACTGTTACTCTTTCATTATGACAGTAGTTGTGTATTAGTAGAATTTGCCTGTGATAGTTCCCCTTTTGCAATTACTAAATACAGGGACATTGTTGTTTATTGTTTTCGAGTTCCAAATTTGACTGTTTGAGATTCGCTCTTTTTCTTTCATTCCCAAGGTGTGCTTCTTACACTGAGGATTTGATTTGATCATAATCTACCACTGCTACTCTTGGTAAACTCATGTGTCTAAGAAAGATGACTAACCTGTATATCATTGACGTGTGTTAACTTATAGGTGAGAATAAACTGTGAACCTCTGATTCAATGTCAGAAAGTCAATTTCCAGAGAGGGGCAATCCATCCTATTAGTTATGGGAGATGGGGCTGGTCTCTCATCCATATCATCTTGGAGAGGGGAAATACACATGTTATTGCCTTTGCAACTACTTTTAAAGAAGAGCCCTTATCTCCATTAGATGCTGATAGGAAAAAGTTATAACCGAGAAGCACGTGATGACAATAAAACACAATCTTCCCTGGGAACTGTGGTTATGGGTGGCTGTAGCGGTTTGCTAGACTTCTTGATTTAATTTATTTTCTGTGTGCTTTTTATTTTTTAAAGGATTTACTTATTTATTTAAAAGGCAGAGTGGTAGAGATGGAGACATATACACACTCCCCCCCCCCCCAGACACATACACAAATACACATACACACACACGGCGGCAGCGAGGGGGACTCTTCCATCTGCTGGCTCATTCCCTAATGGTTGCAACAGCTGGATCTGGGCCAAGCCAAAGTCAGGAAGCAGGAACTCCACCTTGGTCTCCCACATGGTGGCAGAAACCCCAAGTACTTGGGTCGTCATCTGTTGCCTTCTCAGGCACATTAGCAGGAAGCTGGATCAGAAGGGGAGTACTAGTTATAGCATTAAATCACAATGTACAGCACATTAAGGACAGAGATCCTACATGATATTTTTAAAAAATTGATTAATTTTCTATGCAATTTCCAATTTAAAACCAAGTTTTTTTTTTAATTTCAAATATCTTTATATACAGAAGATCGATTCAGTATATACTAAGTAAGGATTTCATCAGTTTGCACCCACACAGAAACACAAAGTGTAAAAATACTGTTTTAGTACTAGTTATAGCATTACTTCACATTGGACAACACATTAAGGACAGATCCCACATGAGACAAAAGTACACAGTGACTCCTGTTGTTGATTTAACAATTTGACACTCTTGTTTATGGCGTCAGTAATCTCCCTAGGTTCTAGTCATGACTTGTCAGGGCTATGGAAGCCTTTTGGGTTCCCCGACTTTGATCTTATTCTGATAGGGTCATAGTCAAAGTGGAAGTTCCCTCCTCCCTTTAGAGAAAGGTACCTCCTTCTTTGATGGCCCCGTTCTTTCCACTGGGATCTCACTCACTGAGATCTTTCATTTAGGTATTCTTCTTCTTCTTCTTCTTTTTTTTTTTCCCCCAGAGTGTCTTGGCTTTCCATGCCTAAAATACTCTCATGGGCTCTTGAGCCATATCCAAATGCCTTAAGGGCTGATTCTGAGGCCAGAGTGCTATTTAGGACATCTGCTATTCTATGAGTCTGCTGTGTCTCCTGCTTCCCATGTTGGATCGTTCTCTCCCTTTTTGATTCTATCAGTTAGTATTAGCAGACACTAGTTTTGTTTGTGTGATCCCTTTGACTCTTAGATCTATCAGTGTGATCAATTGTGAACTGAAGATGATCACTTGGACTAGTGAGATGGTATTGATACATGCCACCTTGATGGGATTGTATTGGAATCCCTTGGCACGTTTCTAACTCCACCATTTGGGGCAGGTCTTATTGAGCATGTCCCAAATTGTACATCTCCTCCCTCTCTTTTTCCCCACTCTTATATTTAACAGGGATCACTTTCAGTTAATATTTTTAAACTGTCTCAGTTTTAATTTTAGACATAGTAAATATCAACAAATATAATCCCTACAAACAAAAACTCTTTTGGGTTCTTAAGTTTTTGAAGTTCCATTTAATGTTATTTGAGAGGGAGGGAGACAGAGTCAGACCACTCCCATCTTCTGCTTCACTTTCTAAAGGTCCCCAGTGGCCAGGGCTGGGCCAGGGCCAGCACCAGGAATCAGGAACTTAGTCCAGGTCTCCCATGGGTGGCAGGGACCCATCTACTTGAACATTCTTCAACTACTGCCTCCCAGAGGCTGCTTTGCTGGAAGCTGGTGAAGGGCCAAAGCTGGGAATTGAAACCAGATACTCCAACATGGACACAGGTGTCTGTCACTAGGCTAAATGTCCACTCCTCTTGCTGGTCTCTAAGAGTATGCAGAAGTCCTCAAACTGAAGAGTCATGCTGTTGTTTGTCCCTTGCTGTCCTTGGAGTCACTATTTGAGTCTCTCTCTCTCTTTTTTTTTAATGATTTATTTATTTATTTACAGAGAGGCAGAGAGAGAGAGAGAGAGAGAGAGAGAGAGAATCTTCCATCCACTGGTTCACTCCCCAGATAGGTGCAGCTCCAACCGTTGTGGCTATCTGAAGCCAGGAGCCAGGAGCTTCTTCCAGGTCTTCCACATGGGTACAGGGGCCCAAGGATTTGGGCCATTTTCCACTGCCTTCCCAGCCCCTAACAGAGAGCTAGATCAGAAGTGGAGCAGCTGGGTCTCGAACCTGCGCCGACATGGGATGCCTGTACTGCAGGCAGCAGCTTTACCCACTATGCCACAGCACCAGCCCCCTATTTGGGTCTTAAAAGATGGTGCAGGTCCTGAGGTGCCACGGTCAAGTTAACAGATAACTGACTGGAAACTCACCTTGTAACATTAGTGTGTCACTCTCTCCTCTCTCCTGGAGATAATGAGTGGGCACAGGGGAAAAGCCTTGTACTGAAGCCACATTCCCAGGTGGCAGCCCCACAGCAGACAGAACACCCCCGAGAAACAAGTCAGAGGCGACCCTTTTGAAGGCCGTGGAGGATCCGGGGAGGATTTCCCCTGCGAGCCTCTTTAGCAGTTTCCTCCTCTCCCCTCCTGCAGCTAGAACTGTGCCTTGAGTCCTGGGGTGATGTCTCTGAGCCAGAGCTGCACCTGGCCTTCTCACAAATGTTTCATTGAGGAACATTTGAATCATTTTTATGTAATCATTGCTTAAGGAAAAAAGCATCCTAGGACTCTCCTGCGGGCCCAACCCCACCCGGAAGCAATTACTTTCAGGTTGCGAGAACAGGTGATACTCAAGGGCTAGTTGGAAGCAGCATTTCGATTACTGTTAATAGCGAGAATGTTTGGCCAGGGAATATATCCATTTTCCTCCTTGTCATTTATAATCTATTACTCATGGTGGCCCTAAGTGGAGAGTGCATTTTTATGACAGTTTTGTGCTGCAGAAAGAGAACAGAAATCCCGAGTTATTGATTATTAACTTTTGCCTATCTCTAACCATCCTGTTTTCAAGGCAGCTATGAAAGTAGGAGGTATTTCAAAGAAACATTTAGCTTCTATGTCAAATTATTTTTACTGTGTCTTAAAATAAATGGAGGGAAAATCTGGCAGAATGTGTTAATACTATACCTTGGAGACACAGAGCTGTGTGTAATATGCTATAAATATGTGCACATATTAGTACCCACAAGGTATATCAAACTGTGATGGATTGAGTTTGAAAATTAGACATCTTTTGGGTGATATTATTTTCTGTTGCAACTCTGCTTTGAGGGAAGTGCAGAAAGTTAAACTACTATTTTCCATCTTCTCAGGAAAAGGGAAGAAGAAAGACTTGAATAATTATTAGTTGTTTTATTGGTTTAACATCTCAAGCTCTTGAACTCAAAGGATTAATTAGAAAAATTTCATTTGTGGAGAAGGAGTGAGTACCATCATATGGGAATGAAGTGGCACAAAGGAGAGAGTCTAAAAAGAACAAGAAAAAAATCCACAAAAATAGAAGAGGTAGGAGCTGAAATATCCCCCTCATGATGAAGATGCTTCAAGAGACTTGAGGAAAAGTTTAGGGAAACAGAAATATCTGAATATTATGTAGTTGGTCACAGAATTTGCTAGAATTTTTGTGTGTGAAAGCTGATCAAATTAAAAAAAAAAAACATGTTAAATCAGTTTGATGAAAGTTGACTTAATTTGAGATGAGATTGAAATGTGAGGGCAGATAACCTTGTTTGTAACACTGTGAAAGGAATAGAATGCTAATTTCAATACAGCTTCTGCTGAGGAAAATAAAAACAACAACCTAAAATCTTGTTACATAGAAAAGAATCCTGGAAGAAGAAATATAAACATTTGAAGGTTATCCTGATGAATACTATGGCTGGTTGTGGAAAGTCATTCCTATTTCTAAACGTACTTTATGCACTATGTGTGTTATTATTATTCTGTCACTATTAATAGCAAACTTGGAATTTGACAATGGTTGGCCAGTTCTCATCAAATTCAGGTGTAGATCTTTATACTAAACATAATAAACCATGTTACAACTTATTGCAAAATGAATAAAGTAAGTAGCAAATAAAATAAACATTTATATGATTATCCAATTAATTATATGTATAATAATAATTATTTTAATTGTACATATTTTGATGATACAGTATGGTACATTCTGGTATCTTACAGCACAGTGGGATACAAGTCACAATAACTTATTGCATATTCTATGACTAACTAGGAAAGAAGAGCTCAAATGCACCAAAACAGTAATGATAAAGAAATAGAATCATAATTACTGTGATTTGATCAGTACACATTGAATACTTGTATTGGCAATTGCCTTATAAATATGTATATTTATTGCATGTTAATAAAAATAGCTAAGGATATGTAACTTCAGACTATAATCTGATTTGATCATTATACATTATATATGTATGTAGAATATATATTCTATATTATATATGTATAGAAATGAAGAGACTCGTTTCCTTGGTTAACAGTATGTGATGTAATTTAGTGATTAGTAAACAACACTGAAAAATATCATTCCAGAAAGGTGGAGGAAATATCAGAAATTCTCCACTAATAGGAAACCAGGGTTCTCAAAAGCGATGTTTTGCCTGCACCATTGTAGATGATGTCAAGGAAGGAAGTTGAGGAAACGCTGAAAGAATGTCTATACAGAAAGCTCTACTCTAATTCGTGTAGAAAGCTCTCCGAGGTGACCTAGAAAGATTAGGTATAAAGATGCCCAGGCCAAGGACAAGCACAAAAAGGCGGTGCATGTCTGAGTAGTAGGGTCAGGAAGGCTTGAGTCCAGAAAGACTTGGTGAGAAATGTCCAGGACCCCAAATCCAAAAAGCTGTACTTGAATAGCGAGAAAGAGATGGATTCAAATTCTGGGAAAATTACATAATTCTAAGATGGCAGAAGGAAGGCAATATATTCTACTTCCATCTGTGCCTTTATATTTTCTATTGATAACTAAAATTTATTTGCCATCGGTTTAATAAGCACAGAGTTATTTAAGAGACCAAGTGAAGTGACTAATGTAATGGTACTGTAACTATAAAATTACTATGAAAATATGAATTGCCACAAATATGAATATAAACTAACAAGTCTAACTAAGGATTTTCACATGTGCTAACAGTGGCTTAGACTCATCTTACCCATTGAAGACTAATCCATGTTACTGATTCCAGGTAGAGTTCTTTCTTTAACAGTGTCACAAAAATTGCATTCTTCATCTGATCCATTAGCATGATTCTTTTAGCTTTGTCTTTAGCCTGGACTCGCATGCAGACTACTTCACAACACGTCCACTTTTGCCACTTCTTGCTATGCTCACTGGTAACATCCTTGTTCTCATGATCGTTGTCTTCACCTGAACCATCCCATATCCTATTAATTTCTTCTTCGCTTGCTCACCTCTGCAACTCATTCATTCTCTCTCTCTCTCTCTCTCTCTCTCTGCTCACAGCAATAAGAATAATTCTAAAACAGAAATCAGAATCTCACCCATCCACTCAGAGCCTCCAGTGGGTCATATATGAGTGGACATCAAAAATAGTTCATGGACAATGGAATTCAAAGAGGTGTATTTTGGTGAAAATTTAAAAAAGATGCATGTATAGTTTCTTTTATAATATAGTCCATTAACTTTTTGGAGACCATTGGATACACTTACAAGCAGGGAAAGAGATGTTGATCATTGTGTCGTTTTTCCCTATTGGTGCTCCCTTGGCCACTCCTTTCATACTGCCAGTCAAGGGGTCTCCTGCAACTTCTCTGCTGTTTCTTTAACCTTCCTCTACTGATATTGATACCAGTGATTCACCACAAGGAAAAGGAGTTGTGCTGAACTGTGGCTCATGATTTCATCTTGCTGTAAAGTTCTGGTAAGTGTTAATGTGGTCTTCTAAGTTCACAACCTGCATGTGCCAGGCAATGATTATCATCTGGATCCATTTTCATGACTTCAGTTTGGTAGTTTTGGGCAAATCTTTGGAATATATTATCAAAGTAATGAGGTATGTAGCCAGTTTGGAAGGTATAACTTATACAATCAAAAACTTCATTTTTATCTCTTACTGATCTTTTAAGCTTTATTCCTGGAAGAAAACTTGGTCAAGTTCCTCGGCTTTTCTTGTTGATCTTGTGTAATAGATAGCTTTACCATCTTTTTATGTTGTATTTATTTCAAAAGTTCCAGTTCCCTATCATTTCCTTTTTTATATAAAATTTATTTTATTTATTTGAAAAGCAGAGTGACAGAGAGAGTGAAAGCGAGAGAGAGATCTTCCATCTGCTGGATCATTCCCCAAAAGAGTACAATGGCCAGGAATGGACCAGGCCAAAGCCAAGGGCCATGAACTCCATCCTGGTCTCCCACATGAATGGCAGGACCCCAAGTACTTGGGCCTTCTTCTGCTGTTTTACTAGGCACATTAGTAGGGAGTAGATAGGGGCAGAGCAGCCAGGACTTGAATTAGCTTGCTTATATGTGATGCTGGCAATGCAATCCACAGCTTAACCCACTGGGCCACAATGCCAACCCCTCCCTAGAGCATCCTACCCTTGATAATGTATCTCTGTACTTGACTTGAAGTGGAATCTTCTACACCCCCCACCCCTACCCCGAGGTCCATGTGAGCAGGTCTTTTCCAGTAGAGAAGAAAGCAGCCCTGCTCTTTGTCTCTCCCTGGTTCTTCTACCCCAGCTAAGTAAGTAAAGTTCCTGGTGCTCTAGGGTGGGGTCATGGGAACAACACTAAGAAAGCAAGGTCTAGTGGTTTCAAATCATGACCACAATGGCTTTGCCACTCTTCCCCTGAAGAAATAGTAGAGTGTCTGTACCTCGATTTTGGTGGTCTTTGACCAGGACAGTATAAGCAAAACGATGTTGTGTTTTCTGAGGTTAGGGCATAAGACACCATGCCCTTTCTGCCTGGTACTATTGGCACACTTGGAGTTCTGTCTCCCAGAACACAGTTGCTGTGTGGAGAAAAGCAAAGCCCCATGGAAAGACCAAACACAGTAGCTTCACAAAACCATCCCGGGGAAACTCCACCTTTGAGCACCCAGGTGATAACAGCCCTGGGGCCAAGCCTAAAGTGAGGAAGTTGAGGTGCTTTATGTGCAAGCCCTAGGGAAGCACTCATGTTGATCATTTTCCAAGTGCAAGGTGGACTCTTACATGAAAGTGGGAGTGATGCTGCTTAAACTTTTTGCCCCTGGCATCCTACTTATTTCTTCCTTGTCTGGCTTTCCCTAGCTCTTCGTTGTTTGCAAAACCCCCTTGTCATTCAAGTCTCCCCCAGCCTACGAGGGCCCAGATACTGTGGAGCAGCCACCCCTACTGTGTCCTGTCTGGGTCCCTGCCTCAGAGAATCCACAGTATATGAAAAAGCTGTGTTGTGCCACTGCATTCCAGGTGCAATCACCTAGAAGCAAGTAGAAACAGGGGCAAGGAGTTGCTTGCTTACTTGTATTGAACTTGGACTTGTCACCTATGATATTCTGTGGTCTCTGAGCCTGGTAAATGTTTAAAATGGACTCTTCTCCCCAAGTCATTTTCAGGGGTTCCCCTTTGGTTCTTCTTAGAGGTGTTGCCTATGAGGAGGGTGGGACCCACAACTGAGTCATCTCCAAAGAAGCGGTCCCTCTTGCCCACTTCTTTCTCTTGATTATTTTTCTGAAATGAGTGAAAGGTGCCTGAGTGAAGGGCGCAGGAGTTGACAAACGGACTCTGAACAGTTCCCTGCAAATTCCACCGGGGAGACTCTGCTCACTTTGCTGTCCATTGCATTGCCTTGAAACTGAAAGTTCCATGGTAACATTCTAGTAAACAGATTATCATTTCTGAATTTTATTTTACTTACGAATTCATTTAATAGCTTAATAACTGGCAACCTTTTATGTAAGAATCAGTATTGAAAGAGTCATTTACAATACTCAGTCACATTTAACTCATTGGATTTGGGCTCAAGTTACAGCTGACAGTTTGAGGATCTGTGAAACCTGAGTAGCCTTTCTTGAAAATCTGAAGGGATTTCTGAACATCTGGGAAGACAGGGAGGCAGTGAGAGGGAATCCACTGCCCTCTGTCTGTTTACAGCTTGGTTTGCCTAGCAAGCGACTGCCAAGGTAAAGATGGGCTATTTGCTAATGTGCTGAAAGTTTGAGAGCTGGGAGCATTCTTGCTGTTGTCACCTCTATTTCTAACTGCACGGAGCTTGCCTGAGTGGCTGTAAGGAATAGGGCCTGGCCCAGTGCCTGGAAACACCAGGTGCTCAATACACATTTGTTTAGTGGTTATGAGTGAGAATTTCAGGACAGGGGTTGAGAAACTTTTTTTCTGTAAAGTCCAGATGGTAAATAGTTTAGGTGGCTATTTTAGAAGCCAAATATTTGGTTTCTGTTGGAGCTACTTAATTTTGCTGAGGTAATCTGAAAATGGAGAGAGGCATTATGTATCTGAGGGTGCATGGCTATGCTCCTATACAATTTTATTTACAGGAAGAGGTGGTGGGCCAGATTTGACCCACGGGTCCATCCCTGCTTTGGGGGCAGACGAATCTAGGTTTGGAAACGCAGCTCAGCTGCATGTCAAGCTCTGTGATTTGCAGGTTTCCATGTCTGCAAATTGAGGGTGGTCATTACTTCTTCAATGTTTTTGTTACAAGACTTGGAGGAGATATACACATGGGACAGTGGTCACCATCTCCAGGACATGCTAAGCATTCAGAAAAGTGGTTACTGTCATTGTTATGTCCTTGAGTCCTCAAGTCCCTGGAGAACTATTTCTTTCAATTACATTCCCATCAACCCATCATTTCTGTTGTGCACAGATTTAGTCTTTCTGCATTGTGACTTTGGACTTCTGGTCTACCAGCTTATTCTTGTCCCCGATTTTTCAGGATGCACCATCCTCTTCAAGTCCACAATATGGTTTTGCCCCTCTGGGACTGTGTCTCCAGTTCTCCACCACTCACTGCCATCAATCAGTTTAGCTCTTCGTTGTCAGGGCTTTCCCACAGTGGATTCCTACTTCCCCAAGCCATTCTCTGCACTTGTACTAACATTATGTTTTTCAAGCACACTTTAGCTCACTCCTGTATTGAAAAAGCACTGGACTAATCCCAAGTGACTACAGAACAGAATGTCAGTTCTTAGTCTGGCATTCCAGGTGCTACGTCTTATCCTAATCTGTTTTTCCAGGTGCATCTCCCATTTTACTTCTGATGTAATCTATACCGTGGCACCACCAGAACACTCACTTTTGCTTTTTGCTATGTTTTGTTCTGTTGTGTTTTTCCTTTGGGACTTTCAAATTATTTACTTTCTTTACAATATTGTGATTAGTTGTGCAAGAATCTTTGTAGCTAAACTGTTAGGTTCGTAAAGATAGGACTATCTCCTATGTCTTTAATAAGAAAAAAAAGTTTGTACACTAAAATCTAAAACAAAACGGCTATTTGTGGTAATCTCCTTGTAAAAGTTATGTGAGATACAGCTGTCTTAAGAACTTCATTTTCTAACCTCAGGCCAGAATCCAGAGTGACAGGATGAAAAACAGTATTTCCTTATTTTTAAAAAAATGTAAATGCACTTGCTTTTGTTTGTTTGAAAGAGATGGGGGGAGAGAGAGAGAGGGAGAGAGAGAGAGAGAAAGAGAGAGAGAGAGAGAGAAAGAGAGAGAGAGAGAGAGACCTTCCACCTGCTGGTTTACTCTCCAAATACCCACAACAGTCAAGGCTGGGCCAGGCCAAAGCCAGGAGCTTGAGGCACAATCTCAGTCCTCATGTGAATGGCAGAGCTCCAACCGTTTGAGTCATTACAAATGCCTCTCAGGGTGCACGTTAGCAGGGAGCAAGAACCAGAAGTGGAGACAGGATTCAAATTCAGGCACTCTGAATGGGATGTGGGTGCCCCAAGTACTTTCTGAACTACTGTGCCAAACGCTCACCAAACACATACTATTATATCACAGAGAAAATATGACATATGCTGGCTGAGTTGTGACTTCTATGAAGACTCTTTGAAAAGTCCATGGGAGGGGCTGGTGCTGTGGCGCAGCAGGTTAACACCCTGGCCTGAAGTGCCGGCATCCCATATGGTTGCCAGTTCAAGACCCGACTGCTTCACTTCTGATCCAGCTCTCTGCTATGGCCTGGGGAAGGCAGTAGAAGATGGCCCAAGTCCTTGGGCCCCTGCACCCACATGGGAGACCAGGAGGAAGCTCCTGGCTGCTGGCTTTGGATCGGCACAGCTCTGGCTGTTTTAGCCATTTGGGGAGTGAACCATCGGATGGAAGACTCTCCCCCGCCCCCCCGCCGCCTCTCCTCTCTCTGTGTAACTCTTTCAAATAAATACATAAATCTAAAAAAAAAATTAAAAAAAGAAAGTCCATGGGAAATGCATATTATGAAAAAAGCCATACATGGATTTAAAAATTTGTTGCACTGAAATAAACTTACCTTTTAATTTCATTTTCCATGAATTTTTGAAGTACCCTTCTGTGAAGCTCTTAACCACTTCCCCTGCACAGGTGGACTTTTTTCCTATTTCCTGTGGCATATGCAAATCTCAATTAAACCTTTCTTAGGCTTCACTGTAATTATTGTTCACTTATTTTTTTCCACCTAGATTTGGAAATTCTTATTGGTTGGAATCCTGTTTTGTTATCCTAATGTAAGAACTCAATAACTCCTTTTAAATAGATGGATGGATGAATGGATCAGTGAGTGGTTCAGTCTTCAGCATTACCTCTCTCAGTTAAATCAATTAAAGTCACAGACTTTAATTTCATTTTACTTCCAAGTGTTAAGTGAAAAAAACAAAGAGCCATTCAAAATGACAAACATCTTCAAACATTGCTTCACACTATGAATAGTTTTAAAAGTCCTGGAAACTAAACAACAACAACAAAAAAGCAATTAAGGAAAGCAAATTGACATGAAGTTTTGAATTGCTAAAAAAATAATGGGAGAATTATTTTATGTGTATGGATGTTTAATGCATAAATGCCAATGCCAATAGCTTGTCACCATTCTGCTCAAGCAAGCATTTGGGACGCTGAGAAGTACAAGATGTTGGGGAAACAGGAGACAGGCAGATGAACTACTGCTTCGTTGTTTCAGCGATGTTCTCAGATTAGCCAAATGTGAAACTTTAATTATGATTAGCTCTGTTCACTTCACATTTGACAGAAGTAACACATGCTTTGGAAATGTCAATTTAAAATCTATTTGCATTTTTTCCCCTGTGAAAATGCTGAATGTTAATATTGTAAGCATTTTAATCCACAAAGTATTATTTTGGCTAGAAATGTTATTTAAAAATTGGACTCGTTTTGCTTCAAGTATATGCTGCCTTTCAGTCAACGTATTCAACTGAAAGTCTATTTTTCATTACGTAAGTCATAGCTGTACTATGATTGCATTATCATCAGCTAAATTTTTAAATGATAGTGATATTTTTAACATTGGGATATTGACAGATGTACTTTTATGTAGAATTTTTGTTAGATTGTTTAAAAAAGACTTGAGAACAGAACATTTTGTTCTCTTTCCTTTGTTCCTTACTTGATTCTTTTTCCCTGTCTCCAAAGTTAGGGCTTCTAAGTCAGGTGTTTTTAGCAATTCTTGACTTGCTAGGGGTTCAGTACCACTTATTCCAGATAAAATGTGACATTAAAAAATTTGCACACGCACATGGCATTTCAGACGTGAAATGACACTTATTAATAACAAAAACAACCAGCATAAAAACAAAGACAAAAACACTGCCCACAGGCAAAATTCTTTAAGGATCATGCTAGAGAAATTTCAAAGAAAGATTTCTTATAAAGACCCAGTTGTGTGCTTATGAACATAGGTAAGTAAATAGAAATGTACGAACTGTATTTTATGTGAAAATCCTCTCCATACTTTCCAAGTAAAGTGCTCCACTGAATGATCATGCTATAGTCCTGTGATGAAGCAGCAGCAAAAGCATTAGAAACCCTATCTATTCTCTCTAAAACTGACGGGAGACCTCATTTTGCTCTTTTTGGTAGAACCAGGAGATGACTGTCAACATGATCAAGGAATGAGATTCTAAGTCCAGGGCCAAGGTTGGCATGAGTAATAAGTGGAAGAGAAAGACGTTGACCCTCCAGAGACAGCAGATACTGATCTGGCCTGGGCCAGGCTGAAGCTGGGAGCCAGAAAATCAATGCAGATCTCTCACATGGGTGGCAGGGACTCAAGTACTTGAACCATCATCTGCTGCCTCCTAGGGTGTGCATTAGCAGGAAGCTGGAGTGGAAGCAGGGATGCCAGCAATCAAACCCGGGCACCCATCCCATGTGAGATTCAGCGTCCTGAGTGGAGACTTAACCATTGCACCACACTCCCACCCACCTACCTTACCTTAAAATCATAATTGTTATTTTCCTTTGTATTAACAGTAAGTAACTAAAGTATAGAGAGTATTTTCCATGGTTTCTCAAAGAGGAACACAAAACTGTAGATCAGGTACTTACAACTTCAAGTCTTGAACTTAAATACTTCCTCTTAAAAAAAGTTTTCATGAG